>NC_090922.1:408189075-408814075 GCF_040938575.1 Ambystoma mexicanum | reverse complement strand
CGGCGGTAAGGGTTAACGGTCACCGTTAATGGCAACGGTGACCGTTAACCCTTACCGCCATACTACGAGGTCCCTTTGCGTGTTGGTGCTTTATCGCCTGCTTTTTGCAGGCGTTAAAAACCAACCCGCTAAGGGACCTCGGAGCTAATTACGGCACCGCAAAATTGCGGTGCCGTAATTAGCGCCTTCCCCATTCCCATAGAGCCCTATGGGGCAGAAATGGGAATGGGGAAGGGCAATGGCGGAAGGGGGATTTACCGCCCCTCCAACCTTGGAATGGGGCGGTAAATCCCCTTTCCGCCAAGGCGGTGCCGGTATTTTACCGGCATGAGCCATGGCGCTAATAGCGCCATGGCTCACCGCCTTCCGTGTAATGAGGCCCCTAGTCTTTATCACAGAAACCTTGTTCTCCGACGACTTTGCCCCTGTTGCCCATGAAGCCTTCCCCCAGGACTACTCCCTCATCCCACACAACTGACCCTCTAGAGAAGGAGGAATAGCAATTGTTTTCAAGTCACACTTCTCTGCCTCAATCATCGACTGCCAGACAATCAACCCTTACTGCGAATCGCTTCTTGTCAAACTATCCCTTCCCCCGACGTTCTCCCACAGCTTCCTAATCAGCTACAGACCCGCTGGCTATGACAGGCAATTCTCAAGCAACCTCTGTGATTCGATAGCCAACATCCAAATAAACCATCCCACCCTCACTCTTCTAGGAGAATTCAATATCTGGATTGACATTCCCACCAACCCCATGACCCACTCACTGGTCGACTGCCTAGTTGCGCTTAACCTTCGCCTTCACACGAACGGCCCAACTCACTCTAAAGGACACACCCTTGATGCCATCTTTAGCTCCCACGACCAGACACATCTAAGCCCCCCTGTACCTATCATCTGGTCTAATCACTTCATTGTGCCCTTCACCATTCGCTTGCCTGCCCCATCCCCATTCATGAACCAGACCCCCCAATCAACGGCTTTGCTGGAAGAAACTAAAGATCCTCTCTGACCTAGCCTAAGCGCTGCTTCAAACTCCTCCCTCAACCATCCCACGTAATGAACCCTTAACAATCGACTCCTTTGACTCTTGGTTCAATATCTCACTAATCCCGCTCACCGCCACTTGCCAATCCCCTGCTCTCTGTGGACCTTATCCCAGCTGGTTTACCCCAGAACTGAAGACTGCAAAACAACTGTATAAATCCCCCAAACGCAAATGGCGGAAAGAATAAAACAACCTGAGTAGATCCACCCTGCCCTAAAATTCTCGAATTCTCAACTGTGAAAACCCCAGCAAGGAACTCCACAAAAGAATTTCTGAATTCACAAAGCCAACCTGTACCTCCACCCAACCCACCTCATTTCAGTCACTCTGCGACTAGCTCTCTCTTCTATACCACTTCTACACCACTGCTCTCGACAGAACAACTCCTCTTAACAACAAACTGGCCCTCCCATCAATGCCATGTAACCCATCCACCCTACCTGTCACCCCCCACCTGCTACGGCAACAACAACCAAACCCACCTTCGACTCATTCACACCAATATAGAGAGACACATTTCTCAACCTTCTCTCTGCTCGGAAACCATCTGGCTCCCCCCCTTGACCCCTGCCCTGCCTCAATCCTCAAAGAAATATTCTCATCCACCTGTGCAGGAGAGTACGCAAGAACCATCCTAAATTACTCCCTCACCTCAGGAATCTTCCCCTACGCCTTTAAAACCGCACATGTCAAGCCTCTTCTAAAAACAATCTTCCGTCAACCCCCTCAAACCCAAAAATTACTGCCCCATCTCGAACACCAGGCTCCTTGCTAAACTCATCGATCGAACTGCATACTCCCAACTAAATGCCTTAGTTGAATCCAACAACCTCCTAGACCCTGCACAATCAGGCTTCAGACCACGACACGGAACCAAAACCACTGTGACCTCAATCTGGGACGATCTTAAAATCATTGCGGTCTCTGCGGGATGCGCTGCACTAATCCTTCTAGACCGCTCCGCCGCCTTTGACACTCCCTAGGAATGCATGGAAACGCTCTCAAATGGATAGCATCTTTCCTCAACAATAGGAAACAAATTACCCTCCTCTCCACCTTTGCTACCGCTGCCCGACCAGTCAATACCGGAGTCCCACAATTAGCAGGCCTATCAGCCCTCCTGTTCAACCTCTATATGTCCACCCTTCCGGGAATAATCCGCCAGCACAATATCCTGTGATATAACTACGCTGATTAAACCCAATTTTTTATTTTTTTTTATTTTGCATTTTTAAAGTGCTCACACAGCCTGCTGGCATTGAGGCGCTGTTACAGGAATTGTTTGATTTTTTAGTTTTTTTTTTAGTTGTGTGATTGTTTTTTTGTCTTAGTTGTGTATTTATAACGTGCTTCAATACCCAGAGGTTTCTAAGTGCGGACCCGGGGTTCGAACCTGTGTTGCTTAGTGTCATCTTGCTTCCAAGGCGAGCATGGTGCCGCTGAGCTATCCTCCCGGGACAGCTATCCTCCCAGGACATAATCCTAAAACTCCTCAACTCAAACTCCGACTGTCAGCCCGACCTCGCAGCATGCCTCCTTGACATTGATCGTCGGATGACCACAAACCACCACCTCCTAAACCCCATTAAAACCAAAATCATGGTGTGCGGCAACACCAAGCTTCTCCCCCACCATTTACCTTGGCCCTCATCCATGGGAAATCCACCCACCACCTCGACCACAGTAAAAAACCTTGGATGCACTCTCAACTCTAACCTAACCCTCTCTCGCCAAATCAACGTCTGTAAGTCCTGCCACTACCAACTCAAAATTCTTAGATGCATTTTTTCGTATCTCTCTTTTCCCAACAGACTTGCCGCTGTCCAATCTATTGTAATGTCGAGACTGAACTATGCCAACTCCCTCTACCTCGGGGTCCAAGCATACCACCTCATTAAATTACAAAGAGCACAAAACACTGCAGCCAAAATGCTTCTAGCACTTGGCCCAAGAGACCACACCTCTCCAGCTCTCAGAACTCTCTACTCGCTCCCGGTTGGATGAAGGGCGACCTTCAAAACCCTATGCATCACCCACCGATCAGTGCACAAAACAGGCCCTTTATACCTTCAGGACAAGCTTAAACCCTACCACCCACCTCGAACTCTGAGATCAAGCTATGCCTTCCTTTTAGTGATACCAAACACCAACTCAGTCAGGTTATGAGGATCCTCGTTCTCAGCCTTGGCCCCCACTCTATGGAACTTGCTTCCACCCTACATTCGACACACCAAAGACTACCTATCTTTCTGCAAATCACTTTTGGGAGACAGAACAAAGTCCAAACCTTCCTGAGAGACCTGAAAAACAATGCAGCGCTCAATGAAATATTGAGAGACATCATTATCCAAGTGAATGAATTCTCCGAGAGGACACTGAGAACTGAATGAGACTTTCAAGGAAGAAAATTCAAAAGCCAGTGATTTAGAACTTTTGTTTCATGCTGAAAGAAAATCATCATGTCATTTGGTGAGAGGCCAATTTGTGGCATCCATTAGGAATTTGTGTTAATCATCGAATAAATCAGCTAGCTGAAGCTGATTGAGGAACTTTTTGAGCTGACTCAGCAGATTCCAGAAATAGTGCATGATGTTGCCCCATTAAAGATACTTTTTTTCCTTCCTTAAAAGTAAAGATGGCCAGCACCAGTAGTAACTTCATCATGGCAGATCATGAGAGACGTCCACGATGTGCAAAATATTCTTACTGAAAGTAGTCCTATCTCTGTGTCATCTACACTTGCATTGTGTTCATAATAGTATTACTCTCACTTACAGTATGCACAGCTTATTATGTGGAGACACATGAAGTAAAGATTCTTGTGTATCCTCCTGTGCAATAGAAGGGTACAGACATGGCAACTACTAGGCAGTTGAAACCTTACGTGATTGTTCCTACTTTAGAAATACACACAAGAGCATCTGTTCCTATGATAAATGAACCAAGGTTACCTTTTGGAGGGAGGTCACACATGGAGGTTATAGAAGAGTCTCTAAGGCCATCATTTGCTGCTGCTAGAACAAGACAATTGGATAGGACGCAACTTCTAGAATGTTCTCCTACACAGGTAGCACACGTAAATACACCCAGTCCATTGATGAGTGTCTCTATGATTGGTCCAGTAAGAGGAAACCATGCTGACATTCTTCATGAGATGACTAAAGAAGCTCAGAAGAAAAGGAAGAGACCTAAGAGAAATGCTAGGGAGAATGATCATGAGCTAAATGATTACCTGGACAGTACAGCACATTTGGGGAATAACATTTAGTATCAACATATGAAGGAAGTGGGAAGGAGGACCTCGAAGGAGGAATGCTTTGTGTGTGCACTCCTGCCTTATAGTGTGGCGAAGTCTAAGATATTCATAGCTATTGAAATAGATGTCCAGACAGCACATTGTCTGTCACATATAGGACTCTACAGAACAAGAGGCTAGTCCATGGGCCGAGATGCTTCTCTCAAATGGGCAACTGAATAGACAGATCCAGATGAAGATGACTATGTGCAAGAGACAAAGACCAGAGATAGAGCTCATACCAAGAATCATGTGATCTGATATGAAAAGCCTGGAGTAAAAGGAGCTGGAATCAGATGGAAGTAAACAAAAGACTTGAGAGTCCAGGAGAAACTGAAGAAGACATCCAACATTGGAAGAACAGAGGCCAAATTCAGATTTGGGGCTCAGTGCTATCACCTAATCGATGGGAAGAAAGAGTGGTTATCGAAAGAGTCTGGATGATAAATGATTGTCCTGAATCAACTTTTTGGAATGCACAGGTACTGTGCAAAGCATTGTGGCCAATACTTGCTAAACTACTTACCTGGGTCGAAGACAAAGGAGGACCCTTGCAGAGAGTGCCTTTGGAGAGTGCAAAGGTGTGCTTCAGAAACAATGGCACAAGAAAAGTCAGAGAGAATAAGAACTGTGGTAGTATCTTTGATGTACAAGGAATGAAACATGGAAAATCAGTGATCATGGATCACTATTGGGCTTGTGGATCAAGAGCATATATGAGTTTACCCAAAGAAGGGGGAGGACGATGTTCACCAGTGAATGTTCATGTTCCTGTGTTGGTGATTCCAAAAAGTGGAGCTAATTCATCGAATGAAGAGAGAGAGAACTATTTCTGTGCCAAGTCAATAGAAGCTTTTGACTCTATCCCATATGAACACAGATTGTTCAGCCAGACTTCCTCTATATTCACGTGGATCCTTATGCCAAGTATACAGGTTGGAGCAAATAACAAATGGCTGCAGATTACCAGATGGGATTTGCTGCAGACGAGCAAAACAACCATAAAGGGATTCAATGCTACCAGAGAAGAGATGAGAGCCATACGCCTGATGACTCTTCAGAATAGATACGTCTTGGACAAGATCACAGCTATGGATTGAGGTGTCTGTGCAAAAATTCAGAGAAACATGATGCACATTCATACCTTCTCACGATGACAAAAATGGAAATTTGACAGAGGCTATAGAGATGCTAACTAAACTACACGTCCAGATGATAGATGAAGTAGAAGGCATTGCTGATGACAGCTGGTTTGGATCACTCTTTTCTTGGGTTCCACAATGGATGGCAGACATGTTCAAGTTCCTTGGAGCCCTAATCGTGTTAGTGTTGCTGGGATTCTGTGTGAGCAAGATAATAATCACACAGTGCAAGTAGACAGCAAAGAAAGCCATAGGGATGAAAATCATGATTAATGTTCAATCCAGATGGAAGGCCAGAGATCTGACAGATGAAGAGATTAGAGACTTTGTGAAGGCCAGTATCCATGCACCTAAGGGAATGAAATTCATGTTTCCAAAGAACCATAAGAATTATGTGTGAAGATGGATCTATTGCAGTCCAAGTGGACAGCTAATGCTCATGACTTGGAACAAGGATGAGCATGTGAAATCAGCTGGACGCCTGAACGGAGTCATAAAGATATGGATCCCTAAGAAGCATTTCTTCAGACAAGGATGTCTAGATGTGAAGAATGAGGGGAGATTGGTTGATGAATCACCCAGAGGGGGGAGTGTAGAGAAGGAGTAAAGTACCCCCACCTCAACCACCTCATCCATAGTGCTTATATGTTGGGAACCAGAGTGTGAGACATGTGCAGTACCAGTGAAACTACTGATACCTTGGAGAATCTGGGAAGCAAGGTTCCCATTAAGAAAGTCATATCTACATATGAGACAGTACGAAGGTCATTTGAATGAAATTCCAGAAGAAACAGGACAAATGAATGGCAAAGATGCATGGTGACATCACACAAAGCAAGGCTGACATGCATAGAAGAGATGCAGAGATGAGAGAATATAGGCAATGTTACAAACATCAAGAGAGTATCAAAGATTGATGTCATTATGGGATCAAGATGAAGAAGCTTCTGCTAAGGAGATAGATGAAAATGTTGAGCTGTTTTACATGTGTACATATGCAAAGAAATTCAAGCAGACAATGTATTCCTGAGGCTAGCTTTATAGTGAATAGATTGTGGCATGGGCCAAAATATACATTACACAGCCACAGTAGTGGCTGTGCAATTATGGTTAAGTTGCTAATCCCACAGGAAGAGTACTTTTTGGGTGGCTTATAACTTCGCTCTCTCTGGACGAATCCTCACCAAACTTTGCAGAAGAAGTATATGGCCCACTCTAAATTGTTTTGCAAAGTTTGGTGAGGTTTGATCCAGGGGGGGCAAAGTTATAGGGGGTCCCAAAATGTATTTTTTTTCCCATAGACTGAATAATGGGGAAACAATTTTGCTCACGCCTACAGCCCAAACCGCTGGATGGATTTTCACTAAATTTGTGGCAGGAGCAGCGGCTTGGCTCCCGAAAGCGTGCTTTTGTAAATTTGGTGAAAATCCGTCCAGTTGTTTTTTTTTTAAATGACCAAAAAGTAGGTCACAAAAAATTAGTGCTATCTATGTCCGCTCCGCGGACACACTTCCCTGTTCCCTCCGCGGACATTACACCGATTGGCTAATCGGCTTGCGGCATGTCCGTGGACATGCAACATGTTCGCTGATTGGCTGGAATGAAACGTGAGGTGCGTCGCATTGTTTTGATGCACCCGCCATCTTGGATCCACGGACAGCGTGGCAACGAACAGGGGCAAAATACGAATTTGGCAGTGTGTTTGTGTGTAAGAGTGCTTGGGGAGGGTGGGTGAGTAGGAGATGGGTGAAATGCTGTATTTGTTTAGGTGGCAGGCACCCCTGATGTGTTCATCATGTCCACGGACACCGCGACTGTCTGCGGACATAAGAAAATGCAATGCAGTGGCCCATATAGGCAGTTAAAATGTTTGATTCTATTGGTGTGATCTATGGGTGTGATATGCTGTGGTGGTTGTGGCCAGGGCCTAGAGTCTTGGGTGCATGTGTGAATCCAGTCAGTTTGCAGTTGTTTTTGGTACCATCTGCATTGTAACGTAGAAGCATAATATTATATATTACTATTACTATGTATTTACTATGTGTTTGTATTTGTAAGGTGGAGCGATTATCTGAATTGCAGGTAGTACATAATCTGCCATGGTTTGCATTTTGTACAAGTTGCTGAAATGGAACAGATTCACAGTTAGGTATAGATACATGCACAAAGCGTTCATTTGGGATTTGTTCCTGTGCCATATTGTTGCATAGAGTGCATGTATGTTTCCACATGTATGAAATCTTGAAGATTTCATTTATAGGTATGTTTTTGTTTTCCAGTACTTGTAATAAGTACATTAGAAATTCCTGTGAATCTTCTTATGAGTTTATAGTTAATTTGACCATTCCAGCACCATAGTCCAATTCTTGTTTTATTCTATGAACACTATATGTGTTGTCTGGATTGTTGCTTGCATTTCAATGAGGGACTAACATTTGCAAACACAATTGGTATGTATTGTGTAAGTAAATGTTGTCAACAATTGGTGGCAATTGAAATAAAATATTTATTGCTACATATGCGTAGCAATTTACACCACTTATATTTGAAAATTTGAATGGACCAGATAGTTCTGTGTCAAAGTCATTTCTTGTGCTGTTTCTTTGAAGAAGTAACTGAATTACTTTGAGTAGTAGATTCTTCTTTGGTTATAGTAATTGATGAAGTATTACCGTATTTTACTCTCTTTGGAGGATTTGCAGTGAGATCCTGTGCATTTCTGTTTGAAGTAGTTTTCTTTTACAACGTTTTGCTTTTTGTGGAACTGGGTAGGTTTTTAGATGGGGGATGTATAGTGAATGTAATCTATTGTATTCTAAAATGAAAGGAATATCAGCGTTTACTTTACTTGCATCAAAGTTCTTTAGAAATAGACCGACAAGTGTACGTAAGTGTGATAGTGCTACGTAGCTCATGCCTTCTTTAAAGACTGTGTTCCCAATATCTATCAATGCTTTATCTAGGGTAAGACCATGTGATTTGTGAATGGTGATTGCGTATGCTAGAGTTAGAGAAAATGTCCCCGCATATCAGTCTTTGTCCTGCCCAGGGACAGGGAAATTTCTTATCTGTGAAAGGGACAGTGAGCTAAAGACTTTATTCACCCAAGAACAGGACATTGGGCTGTTTTCATGCTGGTAGAGAGATTCCAAGACCCCCCCTTGTTTGGCATAAATTAACTTTGGGTCTCACCCTAAGTTAAAAGGGCAATCCAAACGTGGACAACTTGCTCACTGTTCTTAGAGAGGCGCAGCTTCACCTCACTGCAGATGCCCAACAAGGCTGAAACACGTGTATGGTGTTTCTGTTGGTACTCTTGTTCAAAGGAGAATTGCCTAGTATTTCGGTGCTGGACTGCCCTGGGCAGGACAAAGACTGATATGCAGGGAAATGCCTTCTCTTTGAAAGGGACAGTGAGCTAAAAACTTGGTAGAGTCTCTCTCAGGGGTTACTCACCCAACAACAGGTCATTGGGCTGTGTTTGTGCTGGTAGAGAGATTCCCGGACCCCCCTTGTTTTGCATAAATAAACTTTGGGTCTCACCCTAAGTTAAAAGGGCAATCCAGACATGGACCTCTTGCTCACTGTTCTTAGAGAGGTGCAGCTTCACCTCACTGCTGATGCCCAACAAGGCTGAAACATGTGTATGGGGTTGCTGTTGGTACTCTTGTTCAGAGGAGAATTGCCGAGTATTTCAGTGTTGGACTGCCCCTGGGCAGGACAAAGACTGATATGCAGGGAAATGTCTTCTCTGTGAAAGGGACAGTCAGCTAAATACTTGGTAGAGTCTCTCCCAGGGGTTACTCACCCAAGAACAGCTCATTGGGCTGTGTTCGTGCTGGTAGAGAGATTCCCAGACCCCCCCCCCCTGTTTTGTATAGTAGTATAGGTTTGTAATTTTGGCAGGTACATTCTTTATTTTCATGTTGTACACCAATTCGAATTTCTTTTGTTACTTCTAGAAAAATGCTACACTGCTCATTGTTCAGTTTTGATTGCAGTACAGTTAAGTCTTCTGTCTCTTCTTCATAGTGAGACATGGTGTTTTCTACTTCTGTCAAAGCTAATTCTGCCTCATTTGCTATTATTGGCTGTCCCATTGGTTCTTGGCTTCCTGTTACAGAAGGTTGATTACTGTCAGGAGTGTCCTTATCTAATTGGGCCTGGAGTTCTTCTTTGTGTTGCTGTTCATTGTGCAACATTGTTTTTATACTGTGTAAAGTTTACATCGGTTATAGTGCTTTCATTTGCTTTGAATGCGTCTTCATAGGAGTCATAGATATCTAGTAACTCTTCCTCTTTTTTCCATGGATTAAAAAGATGCAGCAGGGACATGTAATATAGTTCTTTATGTTGAGGAGATTTTAATGACAATTTGATTTGATTAATTAAGTTTCATTTGGTAAGTTTCACTAAGTTGCCTTCACAAATTGTCACTATGTATCTACCTTTATTTTCCTCAGGATTTAGAATATTTTTGTATGTGAAGTTTTGGGCTATGTGGTATAGACACATGGTTTCCAAAGTGGTACTTCTGTTTGGGTAGTATTTGTCTAGTAAATTATTTTTCAAAATGTCTTGGCTGTTAGGATCATTTTTGGCTATTGTTTCTATGTTGTCATATGATTTGAGAACTCTTTTTCTAGATTTATCAGGCCCATATATTTTCAGATTTTCCATACAAATCAGTACCGGTTAAATGATCTGCAGCTTCATAGCAGCCACATTCTCTATGAGAGAGCATTTTTATGCCTAAGCTGTACAATTTATGAGACAGGGTTTTGCCCGATGATAGGTCATCCCAGACGTCTTGAAGCTCTGTTTTTTCTGCTTTAGTTAAGTAGGCTGTAACATATCGTGCAACTGCAATGGAATTGTCTGCAATGTACTGCACATCTATGTTTGCATTCCTTAAGAGAGCAATGTTTCCATTGTAATCATTGATATATTTTGCTTCTTCTGTTCTTTTTATGGAATATGTGTTCTTGGGTGATTTACCTTTACACTATGTCTAACTGAAGACATGAAGTTGTTTACTTGACCTGTTACTGTAACTGGTCTAGGGAAACCAAAGCCGCATGCAGTGTAGTATTTCCCTTTGTTTTTGTATTTGCAACAATATTTCCCACATTTGTGTCTTTGAAATTGTAAAATGTGTGTATGAAGATCACTATTCGTTGCTTCTGATGGAATTTCACAAGCAACATATTTTTCGATAAACTGTAAAACAGTGGCATCACTGTCTTGACCAAATTTAGGAGCATCTTTAATCCATTAAAGCATGTGGATATGTGGTGCTCATCTGGCTTGGTATTCTTTTCTCAAAAAGAAGTGGTGCTCTTCTCCGAGGGGAGGAACAGTTTTATTACAAATAAAGTGTAGCATAGCAATGAAGCGATGATGGAAATATCTTGAAACATTAACAGGATCTAGAGAGCAAAGTTCTCCTTGTGTAAGTATATCTATGTTTGTTTTGTTTTTGTTTGCTATGCGTAGCAAATCATGTAAATCTTCCCATGCATATTCTGCACAACCTAATGTAACAAACCAACTGGGCAGACCAAGGTTTCTTATTATACAACGTACATCTCTGTGATGTTGGAACTAGTACTCTTTTGTACCATGCATGTTTGCTAACAGATTTGTAATGCTTGATTGTAGAACCTCATCTTTTTCTTGCACTTTTTGTAGTAATTGCATAGCTGACATATTTTGAAAGTGGGTACCTGATTTCAATGTGTGTTCAACTCCGTAGCATAGAGTTGCTAATTCACTTTCAAAGAGTAAGTGGAATATGTATTCCACATTTTGTCTAGATCTGGGATCTTCAGAATACATTCGTAACGAGCGGTATTCTGATTATGTTATTTGAATGGGTCTATTATCGTACCTTCCTCATTTCCCAGTAGGAAAGAGCAGAGGAAAAGCATGTGCTTCTATACTTTTTTTCCCATATGCTGATTGGTGATCCTTTGGTTTGTCGCAATTGGTACATTTCTAGTGCATCATCTATGGTGTCATTAGAGTGTAATGGATGAATTGTATAATGGTCTAAAATATTGGATACTGTAGCAGGATCTAGAAGTTCAAATTGACCAGTTTCTGGTGACTGTTGAATTATTTCAGTGGTTTCCCTCAAGTTTTCTTCAATTTTAATTTCTTTGTAGTATTCATTATTGTCTTTTAGATATTGCAAGGCTTGTCTAACTTTATGTAAGTCTACGCGTTGTTGCCACATTTTTTTTGTCTTTTGTTGGTACACCATTTAGTAAGACAATTAAATATTGCTCTATTGGACGTTGCCCTCTCAGAGTGTGCACATTTTCTTTTAGATCTAATGGTAAATAAACTACTTTGCCACAAATGCCTTTCACTAATTCAGAGGGAGGTCATTCTTCTGTTTTTGGTTGAAGGAGTATTATTGCTTGAAATGAATGCACTGTTTGAATTGTGATGCTCTCATATAAATTGAGTTGTTGCAGGACTTTTGGTAGTGGGAATAATTCCAAGTTATTTGTGATAGCATGTGAAGGAGTTTGGTGGTTGTCAAGTTTTGTAGTACAGTATGTGCAAAGTATTAAGGGGGCAGTTATTTCCTATTTGTTTTCTGCTATAAGGTAGAGAGATAATCCAAACCATTTGGAATCTTCACTGTCTTCTATTTTGTATGTTATGTCTACAGTTTTTGTGCTACTTTTATAAAAAGTAATGTGGCAACACACACACACACATGGTGGGGTACTTCAGCGGATGTACTTTTCAATTTTAGCATTTCTTTTTTGTATGGGTGTAGTAGAAGGTTGCCAGCTGTACAATTGTTGCTAGTTTGTTGTAAAGCTATTGCATTTTGTAAGTGGCTTTCACTTCCAAAATATTTTCTCTGGAAATGCTCTATTTCTTCGAGTAGGTCTTTGGCTGTACCATGTAGAAGATTGTTATTTAAATTGGCTAGTGCTAAAGCAGGACTTTTAGCATAGTATAGTTTATAGACTAGTTTTCTTATAGTTGAATGATGTGTTGATATCATTTTGATATGATGGAACATGCTTTTGCAAATAGGTCCTGAAATGCAGGCTAATGAATGTCCTGTGTGTTTACGCACTGGAAAGGTATCCATATTTTGTAGTAGTTTCATTTTGATTTTGTCTTTGCCTTTCACATACTGATTGAGGAACTGGCGTAAAGATTTGAAAGATTTGTTGGTAATGTTACCCATTTCCATGCACAGTGCACAGAACTGTGCCTGATTACAATGTACAGGGAATTGTACAAGTTTGTGAAGAAATGGGCAGGATGAACAGTCCCCATGTGGTAGTTTTGCACTATGGTGCTTTCCATTTGGGCTATGTTGGTGCCCCTACTTTGCTGGCAGATTTGGAACACTTGGTTCAAGCAGTAATGAAAATCCTTCCAAATGCCAAAGTCATTTTTTCTGGATTAATACCTAGGGGAATATGGGACAATAGTTCTGTATTTTGTCCTCAGCAAAACATTGCTAGGTGTGCAATCAACCAAGGCATATGTGCTTTCATGCTTAGAGCTGGTATGTTCTTCTGCAATAATGAGAATATTGAATCCAGTAATGCTGTTTATTTTAGAGAAGATGGCATTTCTTTATCTTTTATGGGAAATGCCATGCTGTTCTTGAATGTAAGGGTTGCTTTGGAGAAGGTAATGTGAAGAGTTTAGGAGTAGATAAACAAAAAAAAAGAAAAAAAATACAAAATAACAGGTGTCTGTCAAGCATCTGAAAAAACCTACAACACAGCTCTTTTCAGAGCCAACCTCAAAGGGGAAATGGGGCACACTATTTAACTTTAAATACACCACGCTTAGATTTTCGATATGTCCGCGGACATGACGGTAGTCCACGGATACTGCATATTATATATGGGGATTTTGGGGTGGAGAGGCATGCAAATGAGAATGAGCAAAGCAAGGGATTGGTCAGTAACGTTTACTGGGTGTGTTGGGTAAGGAGAGAGTTTGTCAGAAAGTCTTTTTCCTGAGAGAAGAACAGCTAGTTATGGCTGTGTGTTTCAGAAAACAGATTATATGGATTTTGGGAGACTCATGGATACATTAGTTGGAGGTGCATGCAGAACGCTGTGGAATAGCTTCAGATCTTGGATTCCCTCATGTGGAAGTGCACTGGCATGGAGTGCATGGAATGAAGTGGCTGGAATTGGTACCTCTCTGTGCTAGTTTTGAGACTGAGCATCATCCAGACATAATTATAATTTATTCTGGAGGGAACAGTTTAGGACATGTGTCTGGAATTTCATTGCAATTTGCAATGAAAGAAGGATTTGGGAAGGTTTTGGACATGTTTCCAAATTCCCAAGTAATTTTTTCTCGTATTGCACAGAGACAAATGTGGCTGCATTCTTCTTCATTTGGTTCACAAATGGAGAAAGCAAGGCGCAATGTCAATAAGGCTGTTTGTGTCTTTCTAAGAGATGTTGGCATGTCCTCTTTCACAATGAAAATATTATGTTTCATAGCACATACATTTTTCGCAGAGATGGAGACCAGATTTTTCTGAGATATGTACAAAATGCACTGCAACCTTTTTTGGAATTATAGCCATCCATTTTGCTGTAGCTGTTGACCATTTCAAAATTTTCAAACACGAAAAACACCACCAAAAGGCTCTTTTCAGAGCCACCACTTGCTCCCAGTGAAAAGTGCAATGGTTATGATAGGGCAGCACCCCAAAATTTTAGATGTCCGCGAACTATCCGCGGACTTCTACAAAATGCACAGGGCCCTGCTCCATTTATTTGCCACTTCTATTTTTAGACTGTGAATTGCGGCTCTGAAAAGAGCCTCTTTTTTAGGATTTTTGTTATTTTATATTTCTTTTGTTTTTTTACACATGACACACTAGGAGAGGAGGGGAAAGGAGGGTAAGGAAGGGACACCAACCACGGGGATAAGAAAGGAAGGTGGAGAGAGGAAGATATAGGGTGGGCCTTATTTAGGTAGGTAGCAGACCTTCTCATGCTCCTTGACCTCAGTCTTGAAAGCACTCCGAAGACTCTCCCCTCTGCAGAGTACTGCATTGCAGTACATACACAAAACTGTGACTCTCGAAAGCTAAGGGTCAACAGCATCATGGATGGCCTGTAAGGCAGCTGGAGGGATGCGCTGTCCCACAGGAGTGTCTCTTGTGGTGACAGGAGCAGAAACGGTGGATGTGGTAGAGGAACTCAACCTACTATGTTGATCACATGGTACAACCTTTTGAACGGCCTCACCGTTGGTGTCGTTTCATGGATGTCATACCAAAGCTGTACGAACCAGGCCTCCCACGACTCAGCACCATTTTTCACTGGTTTCCAGTGACCTTGTTTGCACGTGCTTTTGGTATGTCACCCTGAATGGTAAACAACTGCCACACCGAAGACTCACGGCGAGTGCTGGTAGTAGGGTCTTCCACTACCTCATCCTCTTCATCATCTTCCTCCTCCTCCTCTACATCCTCACGCCTGTTCCCCTCTGCAGGCCCTTGGGGAGGTGGTGGTGGTGGAGGGCTTGAGGGTGGTGTTGAGGCAGATGTAGCACCAGCTGGAGCAGCAGCATCTATGGATGCCATCAGGGTTGGTGAGATAATCTCAGCAAGAGCAGCAAAGTCAGCAAAGGTCAATCTGCAATAGCCTGAAGCACAATGAAGATCAGCTCTGGGGTTTGTCCTTTTATAGGGGTGCAGGTGCGCGCTCCATGGGCAGCCGCGCTGTCCGCAGACAGATCAAACACCCTAAAAAGGTTAAAAAAGTTCCACAAAGTATGTAGAAAGCCAGGGTCATTGTCTGGGACATGTGTAATGGTGAATTTCTACTGTAAAATACTTTGGATTGTTTGAAAAAGTACTTTTAAAATGTTAGGGGACCTGGACAGTGTCTGTAA
The DNA here is from genome assembly GCF_040938575.1 of Ambystoma mexicanum. Taxonomy (NCBI): domain Eukaryota; kingdom Metazoa; phylum Chordata; class Amphibia; order Caudata; family Ambystomatidae; genus Ambystoma; species Ambystoma mexicanum. The sequence goes on along the minus strand of NC_090922.1, from coordinate 408,798,678 downwards.
ATCAGAACACATGCTCAGCGTGGGTCCGGTCATATGATGACGTTGCGAACACGTCCGTGAAGGAAACGAGTGTCCCCAGGACGCCAAATGCACAGGAATGGTCGTGCGGATGCGTGCAGGTGTTCTACGGCCAGCGTTCTGGTCCTCAAACTAATTAAAAGTGTGACACAAGTGAGACAGACAGTTACGGACAGGCGCGATGGTCGTAGGACTTATGGGTGTGGTGCGCATGTGCATAGATGTTCTACAGACAGTACGGACAGACATAGTGTCCTTAGAACACCTCCATTTAGGTTAATTGTGAACATTCCGGACACCGGGTGTGTTCTAAGGACAACTCCATTTTAATTATGGACAGTATGGACAGGTAAAGTGTCCTTATGACACCTCCATTTTGGTTAATTACGGACATCCCGGACACTGCGCGTGTTCTAAGAATAGTTCAATTTTTCTTGCGGACAGTACAGACAGGTATAGTGTCCTTAGCACACCTCCATTTTGGTTAATTACGGACATCCCAGACACCGCGCATGTTTTAAGAACAGTTCCATCTTGATTGCGGATAGTACAGACAGGTATAGTGTCCTTAGGACACCTCCATTTTGGTTAATTATGGACATCTCGGACACCAAGTATGTTCTAAGAACAGTTTCATCTTGCTTGTGGACAGTACGGACAGGTACAGTGTCCTTAGGACACCTCCATTTTGGTAAATTACGGACATCCCGGACATCAAGTATGTTCTAAGAACAGTTTCATCTTGCTTGCGGACAGTATGGACAGGTATAGTGCCCTTAGAACACTTCCATTTTGGTTAATTCCGGACATTCCGGACACCGAGTGTGTTCTAAGGACAGTTCCATCTTGCTTGCGGATAGTACGGACATGTATAGTGTCCTCAGGACACCCCCATTTTGGTTAATTGCGGACATTCCGGACACCCGCGCTGTCCATGGACACCCCAACTGCCTTTTTAAAAAAAATAAGACACAAAGGAATGAAGTAACAACACATATAATATTTTATTATTATATAAAGATATAACATTTATGAAAGAGACTGGGAAGCAGAAACTGACCCAAATACAGGGGAATTAGGGGTTTGGAGAGGATCGATGTGATGGGATGAAGGGATGGAAGTCTCATCATAACGTTTTTCTTGGTAATGAGGGTTTGGGGATAGTTGACTGGGACATGGAGAGGGGGAACAGGTGCATGTGGGACAATGATATTTATTTTTTTCTTTTATGTGGTCCTCTACAAAATGTTTCAAAAGATTGAAATTTTCCATAAGCATATTCATTTTTTTGTTCCATGCGCTGTAGAGTTTTTTATAATGTCTCTTTTGCTGTATTATTTTCAATGTTTGTATGGCCTGTTAAAAAAATATATATATGTTAAGTACACATACATTAATGATTATTGATTTTGCTTTATAGAGAAGTGTCTACCATTAGTATCACTGTCTTCAGACATTTCCTCACGTGGGAAATTTTCTTCAAGCCATTCCAAAGTACTCGACTGTGTAAAAAAAAAAAAATATTACTTTTAGTGTATAAAATATAGAAAGTTTAGAAATATATAAGAAAAATAAAGTTTACTTACTAGTTTCCGGTAAGTTGTGTTCTTACTGTTGTGTAGGTGTGTTGTTGCTCCTAGCTGTGCAGTTTTTGTGAGGTAATTATCTTTAAAGCATATCTTTTTTGTTTTGGTATATTCCATTTTAGTACACATGGTATTTAAATGGACGGCTGATGTGATGCATATATAGGTTGCACTTCTTACTTATTGTTACATATAGTGTGTTTATGTGCTGCTTTTTGAACTTGTTCAGTGTTCATATGATATGATAGAACAATCTAAGATACCCCCTGAGTTTTTGGGTAGTGTTGATGTTGTCCGTGTCCGTCTGCGGACATGTGCACAGTCCGTGGACATCAAAATCACTAACAGGGGGTTCAGCATTTTATATGTATATAAAGTAAGGGAATCCTAGTATACCTCTATCAAATTCATAGTATGTATATGTATATTCAGTAAAAAGCATTACTAAAAAACTATGAAATTCAATGAAAAAACTTTGTTAAATGGACGTTATGGTTCCAAGTAAAACCGAAAAACCCCTGAAATTCGCCAGTTATGGTAAGCTAAGCAACCGTAACTTGCGCCACTACCGTGCATTGCTAAGACTAGCACCCAGGACATCAAAGATGACATCACAAATGTGATTGGTGACATTACTGATGACATCATATGTGCATTGTTGGGTGTCCTGACCTACGTTTGGACTATCATGCAGCAACATTTGGTGCTGTGGGCTTAGGAAATCTAAGAGGGCGGAAAAGCCCACATTTGCACCAGAATCCTGGAGAACCGCGCAGTCTTTGAGCACAACAAAATGGTCGCCTGACATGCCACCCACCAGTGTGAGCGTGAGGGGCCAGGAGTGCCATGAGTGTGCCAAAGGAAAAACAGCAGTGCCGGTGGCTAAAAAAAAGCGCTTTGAAATCACCTTGGTTTCTCTGAAATGCAAGCTAAAAATGCCTATTTTAAACATTGCAAGATATTAAAAAATCTCAATGAACATTTGGCAGAATGTATTCTTGTGTGCATACTAAATCTGGAAAGAGAAAGAGCCCAAAACAATGTTTATAACAAAACTGGCTGAGCTGTGGATGTCACTAAATATATAGGTTTTTTCACTAAATATATATATATATATATACATGAGTCAGTAAAGAATGGATGTTTCCACTACATACATATAGCAGAGCTTAGCAAAAGAAGTAAGGCCATTTTTTCCAGTATGTCAAAATTAGAAAAACAAGTGAATTACAGGCGAATCTCAGAAAGGCGAGGCTGGATGAGCCAAGAAGCCAAGGCCGTATCAGGCTGGAGTGAGCTGACATTGTACACACATTCTGTGAAAGAATGGAGCTTCTGTTCAGAAGGCATGGACAAAAACAAGAAGACGTCAGAGGTCTATTAGAAAATAGTATTTTAATACACTATAAGCTCAATTTCGTGGTCTTCAGTCACGTGGGGAGAAGAAGTTGGATGAGCATAATGGTCACATCTACGCACGAGGGCAGAGCGTGCCTTCACTCCCCTGAATTTACCAGACCAAAGAACACTCCTTAGGACAAGTTCAAAGTCCTAATTGACAACAGACCACTGAGGTGATGATGGATGGATATATTAATTTGTGGGATGCTATGGTTAAAACCAGCTCACCAGCACTTGGATGTCCAGCCTGCATGCTGTTATACATAGGTGGGAAGGTACTGACAGAGGTTAGAAGCCAACCAATGATAGGGGATCGCACAATCAATGGTCCGATAGTTGTTTAGCCAATGGAATGTTGTGTATTCAGTGACGTTCACAGTGACCTGTTTGAGAGGAAGGCTTAGTTGCCCCAACTGGTATTAAGAAGCAAATCACATTATTCCACTGCCCTAGATAAGTATGGATTATATACATAGATGATCATGTTAGACCCTATCATACTTGCCACTAGGTTTTTGTAGTTTGCCACGTAGGATGACATTAGTAATACACAGCTTAACGTCACCTATGATGATTTTCTGTTCACCTATGAAGCTTTTTTCTAAGATGCATTGAGAGATTTTGCACTGAGTCGTCCGTTGATGTCCGTTGTACTCCCTGTTATAGATAATTGATATTAAAACAGTTATTCTTTTGCCAAGTACCTGAGTCTTTTCGATTATTGATGTTTGAATAATTTCTGCTCCGCATCCATCTCAAGGGTATTGCTGGGAACTCCAGTTCACTGAGGAATTCGACCAATCGAACAGTGAGTGTCTGCTCGCCTGGGCTTTTTTGAACTGTTTAAATGAAATTCAATGATGGTACATTAACCTCTGGAAAATGTGTTGGGCAAATCCGATACATTTTCCTATGCTCACTGCACGACATACACATAGACCCGTTTGCTCTGGGTGGACACCACCTACAGTCGCAGTCCCCCCTGTCATATTTAGATGAGGTATGACAGCCATGGGTACACCATGTCCTTTCAGAAGGAGGAGGCCTAAACCTCCACCCTGCCATGGCCAGCCTAATTAACTAACAAAGGCTCCAGGGATCCAGCATGTCCTTTTCTTTAGCTCTGTAGCTGGTGGCAGCATTTGCATACTAAACAGAGTTTCATTCAAACAGGCCAATATGGGGCCTGGCTGCAGAGACTAGCAAACAGTAAACCCCACCACTCTTTCATATGCATTGTGCCAACCTGAAGCCAGCTCCCGCCCTTAGTATCGATTGACAGTGAAATATGTCTGGAACTGCTTGTATTAAAGTAGTCATCCCTGCAGGGAGACCCCATTCAGAAGTAACTAGTATGTGGATTGACGGTGCCAGAAAGTCTGGTCTCGCTGAAGCTTTAAGGAAGACCTGCATGCTTTAAACAGGAACCACAGAGAGCTCCATTGACCAGAGAGACCCTTTGATCCACAACAGACAGGAAGATGGGTGGGACTTAGTATTACATGTTTCCCCCCCTTTACCTTTTCTGTAGTAAATAACTCTGGTTATGACCTCATGCATACCGGAGATTGTTGGTGAGGGTCCAGGATTGGTTCATTAAGGCAGGCTTGGCCTACACTGTGGCCCGTTTGGCTTTAAAAGAAGACTAAGCCCCTCTTTTGGCAGATCATCTGAAGTTTTTGCTAGGAGTAACAAGAAGAACTCAGCATTGTACCCTGGCTTAAGGTACAGTCTGCCTTACATCTTCCACCAGTGAAGGAAGGCCAGAACCTGCAAAAGGGAAGCAAAATCCCTCCCCTAAACATCTCCCAGGGAACAGAAGGAGATGTTGAATCCAGAAGACCCTCCAGCAGCTCCAGAACCGGTGCCCAGTCAGCACACAGCATGCCCTGATAGGCTCTGCAGCAAGCTTCCTATGTGGGAAGTGCGAGAGAGTCTCTGAACCAAAGCAAACCAAACCAAGGACAAGGCAGCTGCATCCAACACTCTCCTCAGCTTTGGGTCATCCCCCTTAAATGATGACACCATCGCAGTGAAGAAGCTAGGATGAGTGCATCGACAAGCAAATACCGTCGTCTGCCTTAAAGGCCATTTTTGAGCCAGTCAGCCCTTCCAGCTGCAACCGACTGTACCACTGACTGTTGTTATGCTGCAGTCACTAGAGCTGTCCGAGATGCCTCGACCAGTGTTTCAGAAACACCAACCAGCACTGAGACGATTCCTGGGCCCGAGCCTCTGTGTAGGCTAGCCTGCAGCAGTCCATCCAGCTTCGTTCACCGAACTGCCTACCGCCTGATAAACGCAGCTGTCTCCGATCTTGAACTCTGTTGCAGAGCTGCAAAGCGTCCTTAAACCGACTCGTCCCTGTTGAGCATCAAGAACTCCCACAGCACAAGGCACATTGTGGTTCTTTACCCCTGGTCCTTCTCTGAAGGCCTCTTGTGACATTTTATGATCCATTCCTCCTTTTGTGTTGAAACCAAGTATCCCTAAACTATTTTCTATATTGACAACCCTCCTGTCAGTATCCAGAGTGCATCTCTTTTCCTTCTTTGAAACTGTCTGTTCTCTGCATTCCTTTATCGGGTGGCTTGTATTTCGTAGTGTGCTAGAGCTGTCTCTTGTCATAATAATTATGTAGATATTTTTATACAACCTTGACTGGACAGTCCCATTTATCATTGGATAATAATTGTATTTTCGCTTTGTTGCAACTAACCAACGATTCACGAACTTTCAAGAGATAAGCCTGCAGTTCCATCCAAGTTACCTAAATTGGTCAAGGAGGTTTATAATTTGCTTGTGTTTCCAATCTGTTCAGTTCCTTCTGGTGTACTTTAGGTGTGGGGCTGATAGATGGTTTAGAAACTGATATTCATCCCTGGACCACTCATGCCCGGAAGTTGATTCTTCACAGTAAAATAATGTTTATCCATTAGCATGCATTCCCGGTTTCAACTGCATCATCTGTACCAATTCAATGTGTAAACAATGGCCATTTCTGTAGGTTGCAGCACATATAACATCAATATCATTACACAAGAGCAATGGCACAATCACGGACTTTAGCACTGCATTTTGAATAAACATGTGGATTTACTTGAGTTTTGCGAACAACCTTTGGCACACCGTAATACATTGTATCCATATGTCCTTTATATTCGGTGCCATCATTTAAAAATAACAAATTCTGTTTTTGCTAGAAAATCATTACCAGTGTTCCTATTTCCCCATCCCCCTAACCCCCCACCGCCTTGTGTCTGGATGCAGTATTGTGCCGCACGCGGAACCTCTTTGTACCTAAAACAAAACATGCAATAGTGTGTTTTGTAGAGCTGCAAAATAGAAGTTTGAATTTGATGAAAGAAAAAAAAAAACACGAAGGAAAGCAAACCAACAACAGGAATGTCCTGTTTGGCATTAATCATTATTCATAAAATGAAAGCGTCCCCATAGCATGGATATTAATATTTAATAGGGCCTCTTTCAGATTTAAATTTTTGACAGCTTGGTATCAATAATTACTTGTACGCTGTTTGTCAACTCTGTTCGACACTGTGGGTTATTTACATTAGTCTCTGGCTCCACGACTTCAGTTGTCAGGGCGAATAGAATAAATCAGGCGGGACTCCGCTTACAGCCAGTGCAGTAATGTACTGCGTCATGGCATCTTTCAGAATTCAGTCACACATAGTTTACAATGAGCACACAAGAACCCCTGCACATGTTCGGATTGATGTTAAATGTAGATTGTTTTTAATTATTTCAAGAAGAGGGTAATAACAACCGTAGTGCCTTATTGCAATTTGCTTTGTACACAGGTGCCCTGAAGTACCATGACAGATTGTTTCAAAATGTAGTCATTGTTTGATGTGGAGAGGAAAGCAGCGCTGCTGAGGAAGGAGCTGGAACTCCCCAGGACAGGGAAATAGTGGTGAGCCTGAAACTGAATAAGACTTCCGGGGCCTGATACGCAGAAGCGTTTTATAATGACGTAATCCCGTAGGAAAACGCTCTGTGAATCAGGCAAGGCTTCTCTGTCAGCCCCAGTCGCGTTGCCCTGGGAAATGAATGGGGCCTATGCCATGAGGCTCGATGCTGCAGTCTTGCCCCTGCCATGAGCATACAAAAGGGCACACATAGCTATGCACTACAGACTACACTGCAGGGAGCTGGCAAAGAACTGATTTAGAACGTCTCACTATTATTATTATTATATTCGCTGGAAGTCCAAAGTGGTCTGATTTTTTTTTTCTTCCCCTTTGCCTCGTATTGATTTGTGATTATATATTATGGATGAAAATCAATAGAGACCCTTCTGCCTAATCAAGATGGACATTTTCAAAAACAATATCTTTTACTCGGTTGTTCCGGTTGTTTTGCTCTGGTACTAACAGATGATAGCTTTTCCTCATTTAAATAAAACTTAAATTAAGAGTTAATTCTGCACATGATAGCTACTTGATCACGGAGTCAAACAATAATAATAACAATTCTGATGTTTAAATTAAGCACATACAATCCACTTTCAGTGCACATGGTAACCAATGTTATTTATTACTCACAATGCTGGACTCAGTTTATTGCCCGGGATGTGCAGGGGCGTGAGGGGATGGATGAGTTGGGGGTAGAGAAGGGCTGAGTGACCTGACTGGGGGCACTGTTGCCAAGGCGAGCATGCTGACTTGGGCTATCCTCCATCTAGGAAAAAAAAGTAGTTGTTCCCAAAGATTAGGGAACTCCCGTCCCCTGCACATTGTCTGATATCTGTAAATACAGATCAATAATTAAACCAAATAGTAGAGGTTTTGTTAATAATTTGCAAAGCGTTTTACAAATAGTAATTAATACCAGTAGGTCAATATGATTAAATGACAATTTCACAAAATAACGTTTTATCAGAAATTAAGACATTTATTATTATTGTGTATACTGCAGCCCAACGCGTTTCGAGTTGTTTTACTCTTCTTCAGGGGCAATAGTAAATTTCATCAAGTTTCTACAAAGACAAAGAAATATGTATATCTTAGCATATTAAATACAATCATCTGTTTCATATTTACACAAATAGCTCAAAACATTCTTCAGTGATCAATAATTCAAATTCTAGAATCTGCGGGGGCCTATGAAAACACATATCTATCAAAACTTACATAAATCCAACATGTCAGTATTTCAGTAAACAAAAATGACTCATTAAATAATTTGTTGTCTAATAAAACCTTGCAAATAAAGGTTGTGGTAGTTTGAACCAGGGTGTACGATCCGGAAATGGTCCTACAGTAGATAAGTTAGTTGAAGAATGTTACTGCACTCAGTGAGGGCAATATAGCACAGCGGTAGGAAGATAACTTACCATCCACGATAGGATGATGAAATAAATAATGAAGTAGGAAGAGGTAGTAGTGATTCACAGTGTGCGGGCTATTGTGGCCATCAAGGCATCTTCCTTATCTAGAGCAGAACTAAAAATAGAAGATGGTAAGGAAGGGTTACCGACTAGAGATGCTAAATTAGAGGAGTATCTCTGTTCAAAAGAAGAAACTTACATGTAATCATATAGAGTTACACTTCGAATCGCGGCAATAGCAACCCCATTTGAGGGATCCAGTTAGTGGGCGTCTTTAGAAATACTATTCAGTAAGGAGGTGCGTGGTTGAACAGAATTTAACTAGAAAATCAAAAAAAAGGAAGGAAAGAAAGTGATAAATGAAATAACTTAGTAGAGAAAGTCCCATCCTAAGGTTCATGAATGGGTAGAATTACTTACTTGTAGATCTAGGTCTACACCCCCACCCACCCAGCAGTGAGCCTCAGGCCCTGACTCATGTCCTCCAGCACCCCCACCCCCCAGCAGTGAGGGGCACCTGCCAGCAGGCCCCGACTCATGTCCCCTAGCACCCCAACCACCCAGCAGTGAGCCTCAGGCCCTGACTCATGTCCCCCAGCACCCCCACCCCCCAGCAGTGAGGGGCACCTGCCAGCAGGTCCCAACTAATGTCCCCCAGCACCCCCACCCACCCAGCATTGAGGGGCACCTACCAGCAGGCCTGACTCATGTCCCCCAGCACCCCCACCCACCCAGCATTGACGGGCACCTGCCAGCAGGCCCCGAATCATCTCCACCAAAATACCACAGCACGCCAACCCAGTCTTGAGACGCAATGATTTCCCAATCTACCCCACACTGACATGTCTATCTCAAGACACAAACCAAAAGTCAAATATGTACATCAACACATATCCGTCACACACACACACTGGTTGGCATTGATTGTGTAAACCCACATTTTCACATGCATGAACTCAAAGAGCGAATTACACACATGGAAGTAAAATATCAAAATGTATTAAGGACAAAAATAAAGCAATGAAATGAAAGCATAAAAAAAAAATTGCAAACATGAAATGAAAAGCATGTCCAAAAGATGAGTACATTAAAAGTATAACCAATCCAAAGAAATCCAAAAGAAAAATAGTCCAAACTCTCCTTCCACCAAAGCAAATCCAAAGGAAACGTAAAAAGTAAAATCCATTAATCCATGGTGAAATCCAAAGAAAAAGTTCCAATAAATCTATTGTGCAACTATGTACAATCAATTGTCAAGGGTCCATGAGCCCAACGAAAGAACAGAAACCTATGAAAAAAAAGACCTAATAAAAAAACTATATACAAATGTGTGGGGCAAAGTCCAAACACCTCAAAATAAAGGAAAACAAAAATGAAACCTAACACTAAAAACTATATACAATGGCGGCGGGCTAGTCCGACGGCTCACTTTCCGATTTCCTGGGCCAGGGCATCATCCAACTCCTGCTCAATGTCCTGGAGGCGGTCCTCTTCCATGGTCCCGAGGGTTCGCAGGGATGATGACATGTTGGACTCCAACTCCCTGTGAATAGCCTCGAGGCTCTCAGCCCGCCTCAGTGCCCTCCGCATGGAGTTCTCTGCCCTGACCATTGTGAGTCGTGCCCCTTCTGCCCGCCGCTGCTCTGCATCTATACGCCGGTCCAACCACAGCCACACGGAAGACACACCCATTCCAGGGTCCTCCTGCCCTCTGGCCGATGGTCCTGAGCCATCATTGCTTCCACCTAGAGCCTGCTGCTGCTGCTGTCCATGTGCCCTGTCTGATGATGACTGCACATCCTCCATCAGCTGGTCTCCAGTTGTTGTGGTGTCCACCCCTGCTGGACTGCCGACTCCCAACTGTGGCAGGGATGGGATCTCCACAAAGCTGGCTGTGTTGGTCAGGCCAGGTCCACAGGGGGCCCTGGTGGAATCTGGCCCAGAAGACGGCAGGAAGAAAACTGGCGCATAGTCTCCACAGTGGAGGAGAGGTCCGCCAGAGTGCGTGACACATGTAGGTACCCACCGTCCAGGGCCCCTCCCAACAGTGCCACGTCATGACGCTGCTGTTCGTGATGCGTGCGTGCTCCACCCAGGAAGCACGCACGTCATCACGAATGTCACGTGTGCGCAACGCGACACCAATCAGGACGGAGCTCATACGTTCATGGGACCCCTCGTCCGCAGGTAGTGGAGAGGCAGATGATGTGGCACTCCCCCCTACCTGCGGACGGGCTTGGGACGGGGCATCCCTGCTGGTGCATGGTGGTGCAGTCACAGGGTCAAGGACAGCGACATGCACAGGCCCGTCTGCGGTGACCTGCACTGCCTCCTGACCCTAACCTGGACTGTACCACTTGCACCAGTGGTACTACCTGCACCAGGCCCCATGTGCGGCTCAGTAGCGGGCTCCTCCTCCTCTGTGGAGACCACCAACCTGGATGTCTCCACACCGTCTTCCACCATTGCAAGCCCCTGTGGGGGCTCACACGGCCCTTTCTCTACAGCCGTAGTGGCAGACGCTGCACCAGTCCCCTCGCTCCCGGATGATGGCAATTCCTGGGAGGGTGGCTGGGCCTTGCATCGCTGCCCGGTGGAGGCATCCCCGCCGCTTGGCTCCACAGCACCATCTCCGCCCTCTTCTTCACTTGACGCTGAGTAGAAGGAGACATAGAACACAAGCATCAGGGTACAGTACAATATTTCCCTAGACGTGAAGCAATAACTCATGAGTGGCACTGTCAAATGTCACTTCCATCCTGTCCCTCCACAATACATGGGTGAATGCACGAAACACACATGCATAAACAGGCACGGCGCCTGCAATCAACATCAGCATCCATGTACAAGGGCCTCTTTTAACCAAAATGTTGCCTTCAAACTCACATGCATCATGGCTCACACTGATCCCATGCACACACATCACCGGAGGGTCATGCATCATGGCTTGTACACCACAGACACAGTGGATAGAACGGTGACCGCACTGCATGAGTGAATCTACACATCATCACGGACATGTGTCATGCATCCATGGCGTTTCAAAGTCACACACACACTTCTCAGACACACACTCATGTGCACCATACATGTACATGAGAGCAGCACCCATCCCTCACCCCCCCTCCATGTCCAAGGACAGAGACTGGCATGCATTCATGTGTGCATTCCGCATACAGCTCCCCATGTTGCATTGGAACACATGTACCATCCATGTGGTTCACACATTATTGGTCTCACATGCCTGACCATGATGCCCCTGCACACACACATCCGTACATGGCCTATGTCACACATACAGGCAAGTATCAGACTACCAGCACACTGCAACATGCCCTGTCTCACACAGCAATGCTTGGCCACTTACCGCTCAACTCCAGACGGGTCTGCCTCCGAAGGATCTGGGCGTGGAGCGCTGGGCCTACGTGTTCCAGGACCCTCATCTGGATGTTGCTCATGCTGACCCAGCACCCCTCTGCATCCTCTGCCTTCGCGAGGCGCCAGGCCTTGTAGAGGGTCCTGGACCTGAAGTCCTCCCAGCGCATCCAGACGTGCTTGATGTCGTGGGTTGCCACCCCCTCCGCGTTGATGGCAACCACTGCGTCCTCCCAGATCCTCTCCCGTCCTTCCTTGTTGGCGCATGATGTTCCGAAGAGGGCATCATAATGCCCCAGGACATGCTCCACCAGGACACCAACTTCCTTCTCACTGAAGCTGGTGGCCCTCTGCCTCTCTGGCTTGGGGTCGCAAGTGGTCTCAGATGGTGTTTGCCCCGACATGCGACCCCCGAGGTAGGCGTGGGTGGGCAACTGGGTCCTGGGCCTGGGCTGTGGAGCGATGGTATCCCAGTCGGGAGTCTTCTGTTCCAGCAGGTGTGGACACAGCAACTGGACCCCTGCAGATGGCTGACGTGCAGGTACCAAATAGCAGGGCACGTGGGCAGCAGGCAGGCAGCAGCAGATGGCTGGTGGGAGCGTGCTCGGGGCTCTTGGGGGCAGGAAAATGGCCTTTTGGGCAGGAGCGTGGTCTTCCGTGTGTTTTCGTGTGGCCAGCTTGATATGGAGTGATTTGGCACGTGAAAAAAGTGCACGTCAGCATGAAATTTGAAGAAAGGCCCTGAGCGTGTAAGTGACATTACGCGCACGGATGTTCCTCACAACACGGTACATTGTGAATCAGCACGTGAGAAAACTGCACGGAAAGGGCCTTAGCACGTAAGCGTGTAAGTGATGTTGCACGTGTGGGCTGGCTTAAAATGTACGAGTATCACGCTATTTTCTTGTATGTGCTTTATGTGGAGAGCGAGCAGGAGTTTCTTGTACTTCTTGTCGGTTCACACGCGATTACTTCACAACGTTTCCAGTTCGTACTCCCTGTTTCCTCAGACTGTGTTCTTTTCTTCTTTTGGCGGGGGTGTTGCCAACGCACACACGCGCGTCTTTTTCACTTTCTTTTTCAAGGCAGACAGTGAGTCGTGCACATATTTTCCAACTGTGGTTGCCCCCGTGTGTCGCGTACCCCTTCAGAGGTCATTGTAGGCTGCGTGTAACACGCGTATGCTTATTTATGTGTTTCTGGGTTCCACAGCATAGTGCGGGTTCATTTTTCCACGCACGTGGTCTACCAACAACATCAGTGCCATGGTTGGGAGGCGACCAAGCAGTAAGGGAGGCAAAGGTGGCCGACCTCCAAAAGTTGCGGGTGGTGGGCATGGAAGGGGACGTGGCCAGGATTTGCAGGGTGCCCCTAGAGCCCAGTGTGTGGAGGACCAATCGGGGCCACCTATGCCCCCCCCAATGGTTGTGGGAAACGTAGCTGACACCATCCCAGCTCAGCCCTTGTTGGACCGGCCCATTTTGACACCTGAACCGGCACAGGATGACTCCCAGGCTGACTTTCAGGTCAACAAGTCTAATCCACGTGTGGAGGTGAAAGTTGCTGTCACCAGGCCACGTGGATCTGGGGCAGCAATGTCATCTGCTGCCCCAAGTAGCCAGGGTGGGGAGGCTGCAGGGGCAGCTGCAGCTCAATTCACCCCAGCTTTGAGTCTCCCAGCGGGGACAGTGTTGGTCCAGGTCCATCACACCGACGTTGGCCCTGCCAACATCACCCTGCAGCCAATGCCTGCACCAAGACCTATGGTCATTGTGCCTTTACAGGCTTCTAGTACCCAGTCCACCGGCGCTTCTGCCCCTACTGACCAGAGCAGCGTAAGCCACTCAGGATCCGCACCACCTTCCGAGAAGAAGAAGGGTGCTCTTGCATTACAGGCTGAGACCCCAGACATGGCTACACACTCCGGCTCGTCAAGGAAGCCTAGCTTCAATGACCCTGAACTTGATTCACTTGTGGCCTATGTGTTGGCACATAGCCGCAAAATGTTGGTGACTGCAGGCTGTAAGACTACGACTGCTCAATGTAGGGCCCACTGGCAGACCATTGCGGACCACATTAGTGCCCTTGGATTTGTGAGGCGCACAGCTGATGATTGCTACAAGCGGTGGAATGACCTTAAACGCAGAGCAAACAACAAGCTGGCTTCCAATCATGCCTCTACTCTGGTAATTGGCGGTGGGTCTCCACCAGAGGACGACCAACTCACTGAACATGAGTCTGTTGCTGGAACCTTCGTCACAGAGAAACAGATCCAAGGTGTGGGAGACCTACCAGATTATGAGGCATTGTCCGGTGAGTGCCCATGCAAGTGTGTGTAATCCATGTGTATGTTTCTTGGGTGATGTGTGATGATTGAGTGCCAGGTGAGGGTGTGTACTCCTGAGTGGTATGGGTCACCCCTGTGATTCCTCCAAACCATTCACCGGCCTTGGGTTTGGGTATGACAGTATCCCTTCTGACCACAGTAGCCAATTAGCGCCACATTACTGCAGTTGCCCTTGAACTGTCATCTTGCAACAACATTGTTCTGATTTTCCAGTGTTCATTCAGCATGTTTGTTTCAATCCTCCCATTTTTGCAACGCATTTTTCTGCCCTAATGCCACATATGTGACATGCTTCTGTCATAGATTAAAACCCACATTGGCCCACATTTATTACCTTGTTATGGGAATGATTTGACCATTTTGGCTGATTGAGTAAGGGCCTGCACACATTAATTTTTGGGGCCTGTTTGAATGTGGAACATGATTGTTGTTTCCTGTCATGTTGAAGTGACCAACCATTGATGCATCCATCTGCCTGCCATCACTGTATTATTGCACACTGGATGTGCTGCAGTGTGTGGCACATGCGTATTTTGTCACACTATTTTGCATTTTTCATCTCATCATGTCCATCTCACATGGATGGGTGACAGTACTCATTCACTGACATATGGCTGTACTTATCAAATGTACCATGGCTATGCTACGTGCCATCTGTGTGCTGGCAAGTGTCATGTATGTGGATTGCCCATGCCACTCACAGGCTAATCTGTGATGCCAGTGCTATCCAGCATGCAGCACATGTGTTGCTTTTCCATCTTGGAGTCCTCAGTGTCTGCTTTTTGCCTCCCCTTCCAACTCATTGACAGTGCATGCATGCCAGGGTTATAGTCGTGTCGGACATGTGTTATTCATGTACTGGATCTCTGCCTTGTCAGGCCTATGTGTGTGCTATGGTGCTCATGCCTGTTTCCATTTGTTGTCTTTCATGTTTTTGCAGGTGATGACGCACTTGATGCTGTTGAGGTGGAGGAGATGGTGCATACCCAGGAGGAATCTCAGCCATGACTGGGCACCAGTGGAGGACGCGGTGTGGTGGTGGGTGAAAACCCTATCCTCCTGCAGAACATACTGTCCACGGGTGTCTCTGGGTGCACCTCCCCAGACCTCTATGATTCAGGTGCTGAATCGGACAGTGGGACTTATGTGCTGTCGCAGGTGAGTATTTCTGGCAGGGATGCTGTTCTGTCCAACCCACCTGCACCGGGGGTAGGCCCCTATATAGGGATGTCAGTGTTGGTAACTCCGCCTTTCCCGGTTACGGATGCAGGGTCACACTCCACTACATCTGATCCTGTTCCTGGGCCAGCAGATCAGAGGGGGAATGCAGTCCTGCAGCCTCAGGCAGTGCCAGCACAGCAAGGTGCAGATCGCCTTGCCCCAAACAGGTGTGGTGCGGCCGACGCGGTGGCCGTATGCCACCAGGCAATACTGTATGGGAAAACTCCATTTAAATTATAGCAGCACAACAGGTAGCATCGGTTGAAATGATGGCTCAGGCAATGGAGAGGGTTGCCACGTCCATTCTCCCCCCTGAAAGGCAGATGGAGCAACAACAGCAGGCAACAGATTCCATTTGCCAATCACACAGGGAAGACATGTTGGCGTCCAACAGGGACCGACGGGCGGCACTGGAGACTCTGTGCGAAGCCATATCTGTAAAGTCACAGGGCCACAGGGAAGCCCTGAGGTTAGAACTCCATTTCCTCAGGGAGACTCTGGGTGAACTTGAGGCTTCCTGAAATTTTAGGTCAGAACAGCAGCTGGAGCAGCTCACACGTTCGCTCTCAGCTGAGCTGCAGGCAACTCGTGAGGAGATCCGGGCATCACGCGAGGCCATGCGTGCAGAAATGCAGGCAACCCGTGAGGTGCTGCATGGGGATCTCCGTACTATCATCCTCCAGAACGAGGCTTTCCACACCCGCATGCTTGCTGCCATGGAGGACCATACCAGGGCTTTGCGTGTGCTGCCTTCCATAGCACTGCCACCTCCTGATGTAGCAGCAGAGGGTGAAGAGAGCGACAGCAGTTCTCCCACATTGGCGTAGCCGTGCAGGCCATGAGCCCATGGAGGTATTTTTTTTCTGCAACATCCACGCAGGTGGGTGTTGGGGTGCACCCTGTCCTCGAACCTCCTGGGTGGCCTCCCACCCCTGGTCTACACATGGCCATTTTGATTTTAGTATATATATATATATTTTTTTTTTTACAGTGTGTTGCCTTGTGTGGCTCCTGTGGTCATCCACTGTGTATTCCAGCTGGGCACATGCAGGCTTGTCCTGTCTTTGGGTTAGACGCTTGGGTTCATGACACACACACCCCTCCTGATTCCCCTTTCCATGGGCTTGCAAAGGGTGTGACCAAGTGACATTGACTTACACAGTGACATTGGGTTCCCATGAGCTGTGTTGGCAGTCTGTAGTCAAAACTGTGTGGACATCCCTAGTGGGGAATGTAGTTGTATTGAACACTGCATGGTGTATTGGTATGTACTTGTGCATCCATGTCTTCCTCCTTATTCACAGGTACCTTCTTCATGTCTTCGCAAGGCCTTCTCCTTTGCAGATGCAATTCATGTTGTAAGCAGTACACTGACATATTTGCCTGATAGCAACACTCTGCAGTTGGAAGGGGTCGATGTGCTGGCTTATTCAGGTTGTAAGACTTGCACTACTTTGATTTTGTACTGTCATATTTTGCCACTGTTTCATCCTGTGTTGCTGTATTGTGTTGCTGGTAAGAATTTGTTCATGTGTGCTGTTTGTTATTGATGACTGGGAGCATATTGTCTGTGGCCTGTTTCCATTTGGGACAGTGCACTTTGTGACACTTGTGTCATGTGTTGTGAATTCATTTGGTTGCTTTCACATTGCATGACATGCCATGGTGTGTTGGGTAGCTGAGATGGGGAAGGGTTTGGTGACATGGCACTATTTTCATGTTGTACTTTGCAAGGGGGTAGTCATTCATGCAGCATAAATGTGTGTCTTTTTGTGACACAGCATTGGTTGTCTTTCAGTAGGTAGGGATGCACACAATGTAACACTTCCAGGTGAACAATCTCAGGCTGGTATGGTTGTGACAGTTGACTGTCCCTTATGTCATCATCATTGATTGTCAGCTGGTATGTGCCAGGGCTGTGTGCACTCCACAGGGGTGTGATTTTAGGTGAAGTAATTAGCCACCAGCTGCGTACGGGCTGCCTTACCACGTGCCCTTTCCCCTCCCATGCGCAGCGGCCGTGGATGTGGTTGGGGATGTGGGTGCACCACCATGTCCACCGGCAGGCCCCAGCAGGTTGCAACGTTGTGCAGGACACATGCTGCCACTATGATCCTGCACACTACTGGGGGAGCGTATAGCAGCTGCCCACCAAAGTGGTCAAGGGAGTGAAAGCGTCACTTGAGCACTCCGAATGTGCGCTCCACTATGCCCGGGTTGCAATATGGGCTGTGTTGTATCTTACCTCGGGTGGTGTGGTGGGATTCCGAATTGGCGTAATCATGTGGGTGCTCAGAGGGTAGGCACTGTCCCCTGGGGAGGTGATGATGGGTATCATTAGTGGGGTTGGGACATTACTCAGTATCTGACATGCATGCATGTGCAGAGGCATTTATACTCACCAAGCAGCCATGTATCGCCATGCCGCCCAGCTTCTAGGTCCCGGTTTAGGGGTGACATTCTAAAAATGAAACTGTCATGGGTGGACCCTGGATAGTTGGCATATACTGAGGTGATGATTCCCTTGGCATCACATACTACCTGCACATTGATGGAATGCCAGTGCTTGCGGTTTCTATAGATGTGCTCAGTTGCCCTGGGAGGACTTAGAGCCACATGGGTGCAATCAATGGCACCTAGCACTTTGGGGAAGTGTGCCACCCTGTAAAAGTCCTGGACGGCAGCCTGCCTTTCTGCAGGTGTTCTGGGCATCTATATGTGCCTGCGGACTGAAGAGCCTGCAGCCATGATGGCCAACACCTGGTGTAGGCAGCGTGACTGCGTGGCCTGTGACACCCCCCACACTATGGAACTTGTCCACTGAAATGAACCAGTGGCCAAGAAGTGCAGTACATTGAGCACCTTTTCCAAGGGGCTCAGTGCTTGGGAGCACAGGGTGGGTGATGTGAGGTCATCCTCCCACTCACTCACCGGGTCGAGTATTATGTGTGGTGGGAACTTGTACCTCCCATACACCTGGTCAACAGGCATCCCAAAAAGGCTGGTCCTGGGTGTAAAAATTCTGGGCCTGGCTATCCTCCTCCTGCTGCAGTGTCCCATGACCACTGCTGCGAGGAATGGTATAGTCATCGTAGCGTCTGAGCTTATTTGTTGTTTGCGCGCACTTGCTTTGCTGCGTGGGGCTGCGTACGCCTGCTTCCATACGTGTTTCCGGATTAGCGTGTCTTTTTTGGAGCACGCATTTCCCCTGTTCGATTCCATGAATACGTGTTGTAGGCGCGTGTGTGGGCGTTCCGCGCATTTACCTCCTGTACTTCCCCCGTAACGCCCACATTTTCACGCATTGTTCCCCATTCCGCGTGTCATGCCCCGTGTTCCGCCCACTTTTGTTGTGTGCGCCGCGCTATGTGCGCTTGTGCGCGTAGCACCTGCCGTTTGAAGACGTGTGCGCCCGCGTACGCCACACGCGATTTTAGCGCACATCCCAGCATTTACACGTGCATGGACTTCCATGAATCGATGTGCGCGGCTTTCGCATGCTTGCACTGCGATTTTCGTGCTTGCGCTGCGATTCGCACGCTTTCGCATGCTTGCGCAGCGATTTTCGGCGCACATTAATTCCATGAATCGGCCTGCTAATGCGGTCATTTATTGTTCTCCTGATGGAGTATATTTGACAATATCGCCACAAAAGACTCATGTATCACAATTTTTATCTAAGCCATTACCGACTGAATTGAGTAAAGTACCAGCTTGTATATGGGCAGTGAACGATAATGATGTTGGCTGTTAGAAAGTAGAGCCAGTGAAAATCGTTTTGAAAGAAGGAATTACATTGCCGCGTATTCCGCAATATAAAATTTCAGCTGAAGGAGAGAAAGCATTGAAATGCATTGTATCAGATTTAATTAAAAGAAACGTAATTGAAGAAACTTCTGGTAGTACTTGCAATAGTCAGAGTCTTCCGGTTTACAAGAAAGGAGGTAATGACATACCGTACCGTTTTATCATTGATGTGCGCGGAGTGAATAAAGTTGTTGATCCGCAATTTCCATTAGTCCCAGATGTGACTACGATTTTGACTATGATTCCAGCTTCTGCATCGTATATTAGTGTTGTTGATTTGAAGAATGCGTTTTTTAGTATCCCAGTGCATCCAGATAGCAGATATTTATTTGCTTTTACTCTAGGAGGACGTTCACTTACATTAACACAAATTCAGCAGGGCTACACTGAGAGTCAGAGTATTTACAGTAGAGCTTTAAAAGAACAACTTGATATGTTAGAACTACCAGCAGGCTGTGTTTTATTACAGTATATAGAAGATTTATTGATAGCAGCAGACACAGAAGAAATTTGTAAAGAGAGTACAGTTGCACTATTCACACATTTAGCAGCACATGGACACAAAGCTTTACTAAAAAAAATTCCAGTATTGTCAAAAGGAAGTGGCCTACTTGGGCTACCTCCTTTCGAAGGAGGGAAGAAGATTGACACAGAAAGAATAGAAAGCATCTCTGATATGCCTATTCCAAATACGCAGAAAGAAGTCAGGGCTTTAATTGGCATGGCTTGATATTGTAAGCAGTGGATCGCTTATTTTTCTATTATCGTGAAACCAATAGTGCCATTGACAAGGAAGGATGTTTCCTTACCTTTGCCATGGAACATTGAATGTCAAGAAGCATTTGACCTGCTCAAAGCTGCATTGTGTTCAGCTCCAGCTTTGGGCATACCAAATTATGAAAATAATTTTAAGTTATTTGTGCATGAAAATAATGGATGTGCTTTGGCTGTTTTGACTCAGGAACAAGGAGGGAGAAATAGACCATGCGGTTACTTCTCTTCAACGTTGGATCCTGTTGCATGTGCTTTTGCCGCGCTCCTTGCGAGCTGTTGCTGCAGCCGCTGCGTCAGTAAAACAAACCGAGGGGATGGTTTTAGGTCAGGCTTTAACCGTAATGGTACCCCACTCAGTGGACGTTCTCTTAAATAGAACACAGACGCAACACCTTACATCAGCCAGATTAACAAGGTATGATTTAGTTCTATTTGCACCACATATCCAAATTATGAGGAGTTGCGCTTTAAATCCAGCTGAGTTAATGCCCCCTCCCAATGAAAAAGGGGGTGAAAAACAATTCCCCCATGATTGTTTAATGGTTACTAAACAAGAGACAAAAGGAAGAATTGATCTAACTGATACCCCACAGAAAGAGCAAGATGGAGAACTGTTTTGTGACGGTTCTTGTTTTAAATTACCCGATGGTACATCAACTGCTGCTCATGCTATCACTACACTGAAAAGTATTGTAGACAGCAAAAGAATCCCATATAACTCAGCACAAGCTGCAGAAATAATAGTGTTAACAAGAGCATGTGAAATTTCTGCAAACCTCAATGTCCACATATACACTGACAGTATGCCTTTGGGTTGGTACACAATTTTGGTCGATTATGGGCTGAAAGGGGTTTCCTGACATCACTCGGAACCAAAATCCAACATGGCACTTTGACAGTGAGACTATTGTCAGCACTTGCGCTTCCCAAACGATTAGCAATAATGAAATGTGAAGCACATAAAAAAGTAACATGTAACATTGGAAAGGGAAATGCATTTGCAGACAGAATTGTGAAACAAACTGCCACTGATTTACACACAAAAATGCATGTCAAAAAATAGAAGAAGTACCCTGCATGATAGAGAGTGGGATTGCCACAGTTATGGAAATGCAAGCAGAATCTACTGTAGATGAAATAAAAAAAACTGGTCTGAGGATCCAGCAGAATAAGATTCTGAAGGTTGTTGGGAGGACAAACAGAACAACAGATGAATGTTGCCAAACGCCTACATGATGGCAATGGTCACCATGGCCCACAGTCCAACACACATATGTGCTAGGAAAATGATTCAACATCTGGATTCTGTATGGCAGAATCCACACATTAGAAAAACTGCTGAAAGATTGTTTCATTGTATGGCTTGTTTACAACACAACATTGGAAAAGGAACAGTGATGCCAGTTGGAAGTTTTGGCCCACCATCTATGCAAGAAATGGAAAGGTGCCAAAACTATAAATATGACCTGCACATTCAGTAAATGGGTAGAGGCCTATCCCCTGAAAGATTGTACAGCTATGTCTACAGCTAAAGTCATGCTAAACAAATACTTTTCCCGTTTTGGGCTACCCTGAGTCATATGGTCAGACAACAACCCGCACTTTATTGCAGCCGTAATGATGCAAATTTGTGCAGGCCTCCAGATTGATAAATGATTCCATTCAGCCAGTCCATTCAGCCAGACACCTGATGAGTGACGGTTTGGTGGAACGTCAGAACGGTATTTTGAAAAATAAAATAAGCAAATTCTGTGCAGGGAGCTATTTGAAATGGCCCGATGCATTACCGTTAGCTTTGCTATGCATGAGAACAGTTGCACAGGTGAGGACTGGTCTTTCCCCTTACAAAATCGTGATGGGGAGACCAGCGAATGTTTGGAATGCCCCTCGACCGAAGCAGTTGAGGGATATAGAGTACCCGTTATTAATTATTTCAAACAGTTGACTCAAAACTTGCGTTTAATTCATCAGCAGGTGCAGGAGGCTCTTCCTGTCAGATATACCGGCCCTGGACATTGTCTGTAGCCTGGTGACTGGACGTTAATTAAGAATTTTGAAAGAGAGTCTTCACTCGCACCATGATGGAATGGGCCCTTCCAGGTATTACTGGCTACGCAGACTGCAGTCCGAGTGGATTGACTCAGACACTGGATCCACGTAACACACACGAAAAGAGTTCAGTTTTCTTTTCCACATGAGAAAGAGCTTGATCCTAACGTCGAAAGAAATACAGCTGTTCTTGATCACAAAGATATCATCTCCAGTTCTCTGTTAGAAGTGCTTCCTAAGCCCGAGAAAGGGCCTGGGGAGATTGCAATGAAGATCGAAAGGCCAAAGGTGCCTCAACCTTGTCCGACTGTTGCCTCATCATCACTCATTGCGTCGCAAGCCAGCACTGATCCTGCATCTGGAAATGAGAGTGCATTGTTCATCGATCATACTGTACCAGGAGCTGTGAGGTACAATTTACATTCACAAAATCGGAAGTGATCAGCGTTTTGTTTTGCCTTTGTTCCCTGCTCATGGATGAAGTGGGAACGGAGGCCTAGGGAAAAGGAGCGTATGAGCTGTATCAAGCTGCATCAAATTCAAAGCTCTGACACGCGGTTTCCTGGTGCTACCATTGAAAAGTGAAGGACCGTTGCAAGCTAGCACGAACAAGCCGGGGCAACTGGTACCGACACTGTCAAATTGATACTTGCTCCTGCCTTTTTGTAGCTCTGTGAAAACGCAAATCAGCTTGCTGTCATTTGTTAAGCAGGCTAGCCAGAACTGGCCTGAACGCTTTGATGCTAACGTATGTTGCTGTGGAGAACTTTCCCCGACCCGACGGACACTGAAAACTTTTTCTGAAATTAACATTGCGAGGCAATGCCTATATTCGCTCCTGCTCCCTCCTGCACCAATGCTGTTGATGATATAGAAATAGAGACTAAGCCTGCTCATAGAAAACGTTGGTTCGAAAAGAATAATATGCTAATGATTATGATACCATTTTGCATTTTGATTACGCTGGTCCCAATATGTTGGTATTTAGAAACTGTGCATACTTTGAACTCTTTTTTGACTGCTACGAATGCTCCTACTATGAGCAGCCTAGTACATGTGCTCTCTTATACTCTCCCCTCACAAGAAGTGAAACATAGAAAAGGTTATGACAAGAATACACTGTTATACTTTCTGAATATGACCCATGCTATCTTGAATAGGTCCAATTGTTGGGTCTGTTCCCATTTACCCCAGCACAGTGAAAGAGGAATGGGTTGGTATGTATATCCTTTGCCACTTAATACCGCCTGTTATGCATCATTAAGAGCGCTATTTTTCGGAAAGTGGAATGATAGTGTTACTGGTCAGTTTGATGGAACAAACATAAATAAATTTGAAAGATTAATACTGGAACCATTGGGTTGTTCCGTATTTACAAGCAGAAGCAAAATAAACAGGGTAACAATGAGTCCAATAGACAGGCTCTCTAGGCCTTACAAGTCCCTGATCACTTTTAAAATGGATCCAGTAGGAAACAAAGATGCTCTTCCTCCCTCCTATACTATTAATCACAGTCCACGTTCTGTCCCATTTTGCTTACGGAAAAAGGATTCCTATCCAGTAGGAACGTTTACTAGATGCATGAATATCGATGTACTTGAGCAAGAAGAAAAACCATTATATATAGGAGGTTCTGTCTATTTGGTATGTGGAAATCAGGCCTATCCATGGTTACCTAGAACTTGGGTAGGGACCTGTTATTTAGGTCTACTTTTACCTGGTGTATTTCTTTCCAAAACTTCTGAAATATCAAAGCTATCTAGATCTCGGCCACAACAAGATGATACTGCAGGACAGATCGTAGGGCATATAGCGCAGTCATTCATACCATTTTGGGGAAAGCTATAAAATCATGGAATATAAGGAAACTGTCCAGGGTGTTAGAAAAAACCATACATGGAACTACAGATATACTCTATAATATGACACTGGAACAAAAAGCAATCAGATTAGTTGCACTTCAGAATAGAATGGTGCTTGATATCATTTTGGCTGATCGTGGAGGGGTATGCAAATTGGTGGGGTCAGCATGCTGTGACTCCTCCCCCACGATGTTTGAAGTGATCAAGAAATTGCATGTCCTAAGTTCTGAAATTCATGTTCCTACAGGTGGTTGGAATCTGAATATAAGTTCATGGTTTTGGGAACTGCTGCGATCCTGGGGATGGAAACTAATTGCAATTTTGGTTATGATATTTGGAATCCTCATATTCTGCTGTATTTGCATACAATGCCTGCCAATCCTCTGCTCCCAAATTGCAAATGAGTGTGTACATCCATTCAAAATGAAACCTCTTTGCATATTAAGTGAAGGTGCACAACACGAAAATAATATAGTTAAGGAATTTATGGCAATTCGAATTTCTGATGACGATTACAGCAGTATGGGTAGTTCGAAATCGGACATGTGGTCCAATGAAGACGCGATGTATGGATGATGCTCTTGGTTTATGGCCAAAAGGCGGGTTTGTTAGACCAGAAACAACCCTATAGTATCTACCCTATAGTATGTATAGTATGGCCAGAAACCAACCGCATCATGTGACAAACATCGCAATCCTAGAATCGTCATTGTAACCAGAGGGCACCCATTTTGTGACATGTTGGCCATTTGCTTTTTTTCGTTTCTGTCAAAATGCTTTGCAAATGTATTTTATGCTTCGAACTCACACACAGTGCGAGGCCACAGCCTGAATACTGAAATACTAACACAGACAGGAATGTCAAACTATGCAGAAATACCTTGTTTTTCTCTTTCACTAAGTCCTTAAAGCCGAGCAGAAGCCGCATCTAATCAGTAGTCCACGTGCCGGCCTGTCTTGCAAACGCTGTTGTAAAAGGTGGTTAAACCATGAAATATATTCTCCTAGTGGTGCTCCTTCGCGGAGAGTGGTATTTTCTGCTTCAGAACTGTCTGACCCTTAGCTCATGAACCGAGACACACAGATAACGTACTAAGGAATGTTTCTCTGCTAAGAACATGATATTGTTGCCAAGCTATGAGCTCTATGTTCCCCATAACAGAAAGCTGTCTCTGCTGCCATTGCTAGAATAATTATGTTTAGACTGAATGAAGACTTGTCATAACGTGTCATAATTGTCATGATTGTCAATCACCGAACCCTAGCCTGAATGACATGTTTGTGGGCGGACCAAATTGCCTTTGTAAAGATTATATGTAATGTATATATATTGCTGCTTGAGCATTGCTCGCTCGCTCGCATCTCGCGAGGTCTGGGAACACACATTGTGAGGCGTTGAGACCCAGTCGGCCGACTGAGAATACTTTGAAATAAACCAGACTTGTTTGGAAATCGAACCTCGTGTCTGACGTGTCAATATAGTATATGGTTATTGTGCCTTAGTTTCCATATGCAGTCTTTATGGCCTAGCAGGAAGAACTCACAAAGGCAAATAGAGTGTGTCCTGAGAGAGAGAAAGGAGGAGCTTATGGCAGTAGCATGGGAGAAAGAGGAACAGCGGGGCGCAACAATACCAAATGATCATTGGACAGCAGGACAGATATTGTTTAAGATTGATAGTAAACCAATTGATGAACCAGCACTACCACTTCTAGAGACAGTGGAGGAGGAGGAACAAGTAGCAGACAAGGACTCAGTATGTTGTGAAGAAAAGACAGATGACGATGATGAAGGTGATGGGCGATGTCCTGTGTACACTGGTGTGATGCCATATAGGAGGATGCTTAGAAAATTGCCTGGCAGAATAGCAATGGCAATGAGCAAAGAGGGTTCAATTGATCAATCCGAAAACCAGGAGATTCAGGTTCCATTTTTACCAAAAGGCAGAGGAGGAGTTCAGTATGTTCCTTGGCAAAATACAGCTTGCCATCACTCACTGCCAATGCTGGCAAGTGGGTTTATGCTCTGGAGAAAAGAACAGTACACACAGATTCAGCTGTAGGAGACATGAAAAGCTTGTTTGCCTCTTTATTGGGTGAACAGGTGGATGCTGTTTGGCAGAAGGCAGGATATGCAGGGCTAACACTGAGCAGCAATGTTCCTGAGTGAGCGCCATTCAAAAACTGTCAAGAAC
Organism: Ambystoma mexicanum; assembly: GCF_040938575.1. Taxonomy (NCBI): domain Eukaryota; kingdom Metazoa; phylum Chordata; class Amphibia; order Caudata; family Ambystomatidae; genus Ambystoma; species Ambystoma mexicanum. The sequence continues at coordinate 408,772,694 of NC_090922.1, read as the reverse complement.
ATGTATGGAAGGCACTAAGAGAGTTATACCCAGATGCGTCCGACATCCAGTCTAGTTTAGTTTGTTCCATGAGACAAGATGAGGACCCTTCACAGTACATTCAACAAATACAGGAAATGTAGTGCTTAGAAACAGGACAACCATGGGATAGGAATATCCCCATATTTATCACATTTTGTTTAAGGGTCTACCCACAGGTGTGCCTAAGGAGATAGGAATGCTGGTGCGAATAGCGATGAAGGCATAGGCAGAGATACAGGCAGACATAGTACATCATTGCAGGCTAAAACAAGACAAGGAAAAAAATATGATAGATTACGTTCAGAAGGCAGAGTAGAGTCTAAGTGTGGAAGAAGCTGGCTAGATATAGTTTGCAGGGTGCAGTGATAGCAAATGCAACAAATGTACTATACATTTGCAACACCTCACAGATTGGGACAGCTCCACCACTTCCACAGACAGGGTTTTTCACGCATGCACCTTAAACAGGGTTTTCCCCAAAAATAGTACAAGGAGTATTTATCCCACGGATACCAGAGGGAGGGTTTGCACCAGAGGTTCAGCAAGGAGTATATTTTTAACCAAGAGGATATTTTCAGCAGGGCAGAGGAGGTTTCTAAAAGGGAAGAAGTTTGGATTTAGATATGAAGGACTGAGACCGAGATTTGGGGCACATTGTTGGGCTTGTGGGAAGACAGGACACTTTGCAAAAGAATGCAGGAGCAGGAATCAAGTAGTGTATGGCCCAGCAGGTATTCCAGTATATCAGGCAGGCACATTCCCTGCAGATTTCCTACTCCACATAACCACATATACCACAAAAAGCACCAGCACAAGCACAACCACAGATACAACAGCCACCAGTGTTTCAGCAGCAGCATTCACAGTCTCAGGTACAGCTCCAGAAAGTTCAACCCATATATTATCAGAACTCACAAAGTACCCCACAGCAGCAGCAGCAGATGCAAACATCATCTCTATTTCCTCAGTAGCCTCAATTTGTTAAGATGATGCAACCGACCACACAGCAACAGATGCAATAAATCCCTTTCGAACACAGTTACATACAAATGTATAGATACTCGCTCTGTAATGGAATGATCATTTGTTACCACAGGGCACAGTACCACATTACACAGGGACAACAGTACTAGGTGGTAGTACTTTCTCATTGTCAGTACCTGACAAACACCCACAATATGACAGCCCACAGACAGCTCTGACATGCTCAGTCCTTTCAGTAATTGCAGACTGGCAAGAGGAACCACAGGGGGCAGTGAACATAGGCAACAGAAGTTTCTAACTTCTGGTCAACACGGGAGCTAACAAATGTTGTATTAAGGAAGGTTTCTGTTGTCAAACAAAGTAATGGACTCGCAAGGTTTTTCGGGGGCTGTCGTGATAGTTCCTTTTACAGAAGACTTACCCCTTGTTATAGGTCTGCACAATTGTGTTACACCCTTAATATTTTCAAAAGAGACACCAATAAACATATTGGGTAGGCATATAAAGAGCAAATTAAACATGACCACATCATTCTCTGACAAGGGCATAGTGTATTCCACCTCCAGCATGTACCCCATGTGGGTTTGTGTAGAAATACATGCATTTAGTTCTCACAGTGTTTTGCAAAGAACACCTCTCAACCCAGAGTTATTTCTCTACGGGGTGTAGGTGCTGTTAGATTGAGTGCCCAGAGTAAAGGATCACACATTTTGACTATCTACAGAATTCCTATTTAAACCAGCGGTGTAAGTATAACATGGTGCCAGGATCACCGTACACTTAGAAGATACTATCTCACAAAAGGACTAGCATGTTTGACGTACGAACAGCTTTTTGCAGATAATGATGACATAGAACAACTTGTGTTTGAGATAAGCATACCTTGTCAGATAAGTATAGAACACAGAGAGCTTCCCCAGAAGGTGCTTCTTTCAAAGCCCATACCAAGACATACACAGCAAGATTTGGATAGGGTGTCCATAGAACTATGGACAACTGACCCCCACAAAGTGGGTCTTTCGGAAAGTGGTTGGAGCAGTTTGTATTAAGCTGAAACCAGGGGCCTTGTTGCCCCTGGTGAAGCACTAACCCCTGTCTAGGGAAGATGACCAGGAAATAAATGACAGGATTTTGGCGTTGTGGCAGCACAGTGTTTTATTCAGGGATTTGAATCACTGTGTCATATGGCCATATACCCTGTGCAAAAAGTAAAAGAAGGTTCTTGGAGGATGGTACAGGATCTCTGGCCACTGAATAATATTGTAGAGGCAGAGTTTCCAGTGGTACCATACCCAGCTACAATTGTGTGCAACACACATGTAGAAGCAACATATTTTACAGTATTGGACATATTTATGCATTTTTCTCTGTACCCAGACTCTCGATACCTCACCGTATTTACCTATTGAGGGGTGAGGTCTGAATACATTTGTTTACCACAGGGGCAGGGGATTCCCCACGCTTTTTTAATACAGTGGATTTAGACAAACACCAAGCACAAAAATACAGTATGTCGATGATGTTTTGGTGTGCAGCACCACGAACAGCAGTATAGAGAGGATTCAATAATGCTTTTGACATTTCTAGCTGAAAATGGGTACAAATTAGATAAGGCGAAGTTACAGTATTATATCACCTGAAGGGAGAATATCAACACCAGAGAGGGCAGCAGTGATGCAGAACACCCTGCAGCCAGAGACAGTGAAATGGATGCAACAAATTTTGGGTTTGTGCAATTATTGCCCGTCCAGGATTTAAGAATTTTTCCAGTTACACTAAGACCCTTTTACAAGGGCTAAAAGAAGCACAAAAAGTGAAAGGCCCCATAAAATGGACAGATAAAATATACATTTCAATCAAGGAATTGATTGTATTACTGAGGAACACACAAGTATTGGCTACCCCAAATTACAAGAAGCAGTTTTTCCTGTTATCTCATTGTAATGGACAAGTTATGTCAGGGCTTACACAAAAGACATCACAAGGATACAAGCCTTTGGCTTATTACAGTGGTCTTTTAGACCCTGTGATGCAGGGTCATGCTCAATGCGAGCAGGCACTTGCAGCAGCAGCATCACCAGCATTTGCCAATTAGAAGGCCTTGATTATTACAATAGTCTGCCCAGTGACACTTCATGTGGAACATGCAGTGTTCACCATACTGGAAAAGTCCAAATCTACCCAAATTTCAACAATGTTATTCTGGTAATTGCTTTCCAGAACTAGGGTATGTTTTACTTTAATCTTATTATGTGGTGAGTGCAAGAGCCTCAAGGTCAGGATTTTCTGGTAGAAAAAGCAGGTGTTGATTAATTGTTGCAAAGAAATCAGCCCCCATTACTTTTAAATTTCATTTATCCAATTCCAGACAAGCAGGTGCCATCTAAAGCAAGAGTCAAAGAGTCAAGACAAAACGATACGACATGGCATCAGTGCCAATTTACAAAGATAGAGTGTGAACAGAGGACCCCCCAGTGCCATGAAAGGCCCTGTTATTCAAAGTGACTGGAAGAAAAACAAATACATTAAATTCAAACAGTGGTGCTTCATCTTGGCTGTTCATCAAAAAGAAAGCTGCAAGTCCATGATGTACTGGTCTCTAGCTTGTGTTGAGACGAGATTCGGATGGAGTGCAGGTGCAGGGCCTAGCGCCCAGAGAAATGCAAATATAATGTGATGGGGCTTTGCAACATATCTGCCCTCCCTATTGTTTCCACCATTCCCATTGGTCAGATCTCGGTGAGACACGAAGGCTCAAAGTGATCTAAAAAGTTTCATAATCCAGTTAGTACAGAGCCTCTTTGTCAGGAACATCTTGTACAGTCCAGCCTATCAGAACACAGTCCGCACATAAGTGAGGTCATAGTTTGAGGGTGGGTCTTTCGTGGGGAGGCAAGGGTGGATCTGCCAATGAGTGTGCAGAATGTGCAGTGTTCTATGGGATATTTGTGACGAGTAGCCAATGGTATTCTTAAGTGTTTAATTATTGTAACACTATCAAATCTGCAAAACCTGTGGTCTGCAACTTTACGTTGTTTGGGCCCAAATGGGCGTGTGAGATGGTGTCCAGTTTTTATGCTGTGTTCTCTATGCCGGATGTTCAAGAAATAAAACGGTGTTCTTTCTGCAGTTCATGTACTCTTTATTTGAGCATTTCTGTCTCCTAATTGTGGGTCGTATTGGGACATCTCCATGTTTACAAGAGTGCAACAAAGGAATGCCTGTATCATATTCAAATCCTGATGTATCATCTACAGGACTGTCACCCTGAATTCCCCAACCTACCTCAGTGAGAAACTCAGCATCTCTGAAGTTCTAGGATCCACCATAAGTAAGGACATGTGCAGACGTGAACTCTGACAGAGCAGAAAGGAAAAAAAAGACAGAGGACAGGAATTCTCTGTCTATGCCCAAGACTCTGGAACCACCTCTGCATCAACATCTAATTTGCCCCCTCGCTTCTACAGTTCAGGAATAAGCCGAAGACCTTCCTCTCCAGAGAATGGCCCTCCCTAACAACTAGGTCCACATATTCTCCACGCCGCACCCTAACTGAGACTGGGTGATCTGATCCCCACTATTTCCCCCCTTAGTATGTGTAGATCCATTGGTGACAATTGCCCTCTTTTCCCTGTTGTTAGATCCCCACTCACTTTTTTCTCTGCTCCCTAACCTTGTTCTTCCCCCTTTGATTGTAAAGCACTCTCTTGCTTCCCAAAGTTGAATCTGCGCTCAATAAATAAATACCCTAATAATAATAATACAAGGCATGGAAGAACCAAGCAGGACTAAATGCAATAAGATTGGAACTAAGACCAGTTACATCGCAAGTGGAGCAACCAGGGGAAGGGGAAATGGGTAGCACCTTAGTGTGGTAGAGAGACAGAGGTGTTATAGATGTGACAGTGACATGCACTGGATGAGTAGCCAAGACTGCCTAGCTCAACACATAATATGCAGGAAATGCAGCAGAAAGGAGAACATCGCCAAGTACTGCAGGGACACAGAGTACATATATGGCATAGAAGAACTGTTCAAGGACTTGCCAGTTAAAGAAAATATTCACCTGGCTAGCAATAAAGACAAATCCCCGGATTATCCCACAACCCCAGTATATGTGGATGGGAAACCAATAGCGATGATGGTGGACTCAGGTGCCAAATATTCTTTGTTTCCCAAGGAAACGTTCAGTATGATCTTCAAGAAGAGAGTTCTACATGACGTGGATATCAATGCAGTGGTGTGTGGGAGTGCATGGATTAACCTCATTGATTGGTTTCCTGCCAAACTACAATTCAAACACTGGTGAGCCCAAGGGAAGGTATACATGTCAGAAAAGGGTAGCATGCCATTACTGAGTTGGGCCCATCAAAATAAGTTGAATGTGAAGCTCAACTCTAACTCTGAAGAAGCAGAATATGTGTGTAGTGATGAGACATACACATGCAAGGGAGGTATTTTAGGAGAAAGTAAGCTGTCTCAAGGGATATGTGCACCAGATACAAGTCTGACCAGAGTCAGTGCATGTTCTACACATATTGCCCATCACGATGAGGGAAGAGTTTAAGCTGTAACTTGAGAAGCTGGAGAAGCAAGGGATAATACAAATAGTTACATCCTCTGACTGGGTGTCCCCATTGTTGGTTGTAAGGAAACAAATTGGGACACTGATAATTTGTGTTGATGCAACAGTTTTGAAAAGATGTGCGACCCCTGATTGATAACCACTATCAAATATTCACAATTTATTATCTGCTATCGGCCCTGCAAAAGTGTTCTCCATGCTAGATTTCACTTCGTACCAGCAACTGCTGTGTTCCAAAATGTAATGTGCAGGTTGTTCATTGAAGATGAGGAGATCCTTTTCTTCCAAGTCGATGTCTTAGTGTATGAAACAATGACCAGCAGCATAACAGATGGCTCCAAGGAGTACTGGACAAATTAAAGAGGGAAGGCCTAATGTTAAGCAAGGAGTCGTGTAAATTGAACAAGAGGCACATGGAAGACTTGGGTCATATAATATTGGAAAAAAGCATGGAGCCAAAGAAAGAAATGGAAATCCAACACCAGACAGAAAGGAAATGTTAATGACTTTCTTAGGTATGGCTGAATACTATGCCAAATATGTGCCTACATTTTTAAGATTGAACAGTGGCCTTGATAAATGTAATGACGATATGTGCCATTTATGAGTGGACAGAGAAATGTGATGATACATTCCAAGCGCTGAAGGAGGCTCTGAAAGCTGCTTCGGCATTAAGTAATTATAAACAGGGAAGGAACGTCATACAAGCAACAGATGTGAGCAATGTTGGTCTAGGAGCTGTGCTAGGACAGAAAGATCAAGGAAAAGAATACAACAGAGCCTTTGTGTCAAGTTTATTAAAGGGAGCAGAAAAGGAATACACTACGATAGAGAAGGAAATGTTGGCCATCCATGCGATGTAATAAAATTTGGATCATTCATATGGGATGTACAATGTACAAGGGCCTGGATAATGTGTCAAACAGGATAGGGAGATGGTTAGTCCAGTTACAAGAACATGCAATGGAGGTGGTGTACCGGGAGTCTGGAAATTGGACTGTGGACTGCTTGTCAAGGCTAACAGGCAAGAAAGAACAGGGAAACAAAGAAGTTGGGCACAAGATCATGTCAATCATAGTTCAAGCCATAACATAACAAGAATGGAAACAAGAATTGGATGAAGACAAAAACAGGAGAAGGGTCATAAAAGGAATAAGTAATGAATGGTTTGAAAGAGTGCTTTAAGAGAAAGTGGGTTGGGCACCCATTGGCAAGTCAAAAATGCAATGTGCATGGAGGGAATATTACTAAAGAGGGGTGAACGAGTAATACCACATAAAGGATTAAGAGAGAAAATAATAACTTGGCCTACGGAGAACATCAAGGCATTACCAAGACAAAGCATCACATAAGAAATTACTATTGGTGGCCAGGCTGCGATATGCAGTACGAGCGGCGTGTCAGGGAGTTTATCCTTTTTGAAGTTGCCGAGAAAGAGTGAGTGGGGCACAAGTTTCCCATGACGGTGACAAGCATCCCAAATACACCATGAGATAGGGTTGGACTAAATATAGTTGGTCCAATCTACAATAAAGGTTATGCCACATACTGTATGGTGATCATAGCCCTGTTAACAAGGTGGGCGGACGTATACATAACCACAAACATTGATATTAATATTGATATTTTATTTGTATCGCGCTAATACACAAGTGTTTCAGTGTAGCGAGTGTCATACATTTTTTGGATTAAACGTTTCAGAGAGATGGCAAACCTGGTATGATATTGTTAGATAATAGAGCACAGTTTAAATCAAAAGGAATTGAGATTTATCTAAAGTGTAATTTCTCTTTGTTTTATTAGTTTATTTCAAACCTTTAACAAATTCCATCAAAATCTTAATACCTCTCCTATAAACATTAATTTCCACAATTTTAAAACAATCCATAAAAAATGTTTTTTTTTTCCTTTTTCCTTTTCCCGTTTTTTAAAAAGAAAAATCCAGAGGTGGGGAGAGAGGGGATTACAAAGCAAAGAAGAGAGACTAGGGAGAGAGAATATGTCCATACATGATAATCTTGTTTCTGTTCCCATATTATTTGTCACTCCATCCCTTCTCGCCCTCTAAAGCTGTTCCCACCACCATTCATACCAGTTTTGACCTGGGAAATACTTAATTCACAAACCTTATCACTGAGACTGTCATTGGGAAATGTTCACCTAACAGAATCCAATTACACCATTCATCAGCCAACAGCGTTTTTGCTTTTTCTATGAATTTCCCCATGTAATATGTTCTCTGGATTTTAAGATCTGTACATGAAATTATGAAATGTTTCAAGCTTTCCACCTCCCCTTCCCTAAGCAGTATCTGCAGAGACTGAATTGTCTTTCCATTTGTTTCCAAGCGACCATGATCTCTATGCTAGGGTAAAGAGTTAGAAGCAGTCATGTGAAGGAGTCCCTACAATAAGCACTCAGGAATGTAATTAAGTAGCTAGGAATGGCTTTCATGGAAATACTATCTCCCAAATCATTTTTCATTAGAGGTTATTTGTATTATTTTTCTTGCGTCATTGTCCAGTCTTGCTGTTTTAATTTCTTTTTCACAGCCATAGATTATTCAACAGGAGTTCCACTGAACACTCTAGCCCTAGCAGGCAATGGGTGCACTTTTCTTCGTAATTGTCTAATAGGCCCACGCTAAGCGTTCGAGGTCTGCTTCCGAGAATTGTTAGTTGCGGGGCCAGGTCGGCTCTCAGGGCTTTCCTAAATAAGTACAAGGATTTCCAGAGTGACAACTAGTATAATGACTGAAGCCCCAATTCAAATCGATTCCACGATATTGGAACGCTTCTCGGGAGGAGTAAGATTCTTCTCCAAAAAGCCCCTTCAAGAACATCCCATATATTCCATGAAAGATTCAAGCCTGCCTCTGCTCGCTAGGTGAGTATGGGGCAGACTTTTAAATTATAGAAGTTAAGTAGAGGGATTATTGTGAATTTTCCAAACCTTCAGTGGAGGATCAATCCCTGAGCAGCCAAATTCTTAACCTTACTTTTTATCTGTACAGCCCTTGGTGACTCTAACAGATTTCGACTGGTAATTGTTCCCAAATATGTGATTGAACCAGTGCTCTCTAGCGGCTTGTTTCCAACAAACCATTTAACATTTTGGATTTGTTTCCCTTTATTAGAGTTAAAAATCATGATTTTTGACATTTAGTCTCATGTCATTTCATTTAAATAAATCTGAAGGGCATTTAATCTCTACTGCAGTACAATGGAAGTTTTCGGATGAGATTATCCAGTGGCTGTGTAGTTATGGTTAAGTTGCTATTCCCATAGGAAGAGCACTTTTTGGGCGGCTTATAACTTCGCTCCCCCTGGATGAATCCACACCAACCTTTGTAAAAGAAGTATATGGCCCATTCTGAATTGTTTTGCAATGTTTGGTGAGGTTTGGTCCAGGGGGGGAAAAGTTATAGGGGGGGTCCCAAAACTTATTTTTTTCCCATAGACTGAATGGGGAAAAAACTTTGCTCACGCCTACAGCCCACACCGCTGGACCGATTTTCACCAAATTTGAGGCAGGAGCAGCGGATTGGTCCCGAAAGCATGCTTTTGTAAATTTGGTGAAAATCCGTCCAGTAGTTTTTAAAAAAAATGACCAAAAAGTAGGTCACAAAACATGTGTGATATATATGACCGCTCCGCTGACACATTTCCCTGTTCACTCCGTGGACAGTGTCCTGATTGGCTAATCGACTTGCGTCATGTCTGCAGACATATGACGTGTTCGCTGATTGGATGGTGAAGAGCGTGAAGTGCGTCAGATTTTGGAAGCGCCCACCATCTTGGATCTGCAGACATCCGCGGACATCGCAGTGACAAATGGTGGAGAAATACAACTTTGGCAAATGTGTTGGTGTGTAAGAGCATTTGGGGAGTAAGAGATGGGTCAAATGCTGTATTTATTTAAGTGGCAGGCACCCCTGTTGTGTTTGTCATGTCCGCAGACAGCCGCGCTGTCCGGGATGTCCGTAATTGGGCAAACGGGGTGTCCTAAGGACACTATTCCTGTCCTTACTGTCCGCAGGCAAGTTGAAACTGTTCTAAGAACGGGTCTGGTGTCCGGGATGTCCGCACATGCCAAAATGGGGGTGTCCTAAGGACAGTATCCCTGTCTGTAGTGTCCGCATGCAAGTTGAAACTGTTCTAAGAACATGTGCGGTGTCCGGGATGTCCTTAATTGGGCAAACGGGGGTGTCCTAAGGACACTGTTCCTGTCCGTACTGTTCGCAGGCAAGTTGAAACTGTTCTAAGAACGGGCCTGGTGTCCGGGATTTCTGCACTTACTGAAAATGGGGGTGTCCTAAGGACACTATTCCTGTCTGTACTGTATGCTAGCAAAATAAAACTGTTCTTAGACACTTTAGGTGTCCGCGGACATAAAAAATGCCCATGCTGCATAGTTAAAAAGTTTGATTCTATGGGTGTGATATGCTGCAGTGGTTGTGGCCAGGGCCTAGAGTCTTGGGTGCATGGCCGAAGAGTCTTGGGTGCATGGCCAAAGGCCATGCACCCAAGACTCTAGGCCCTGGCCACAACCACCGCAGCATATCACACCAATAGATCACAACCATAGAATCAAATATGTTTGAAATATTTTCAAATCTACAGTTTATGCACTGTTTGATTTGTATAGTTTGTATGTGAAGTTTTGGCTACATCATGCCATTAGCGATTGTTAACAAGCACTGCAGTATGACATATCCATGGAAGTACACATTTTGCATTGTGGTGTACGGTTTCATGTTTGCTTCAATGGGTGTGTTATGGAGCAGTATTTATGAGTTGTACTTACTATAATATACTTACTGTTTGGTTTGATAACTGGAGTACATATATTCTTTGTCAATTTCTGTGATAAAAGGAAATATCATGTTAGTGTTGGTAGTTTGCAAGGCCTTATTACATTGAATAATAGACATTTTTTATTCATTTCGACCCTCATATTTAGTAGATTACAAACCAGTGTACTGTGCAATTTGCTCAGTTTCTGAGTTTGTTGTTAAATCATTGGGTCTGTGGGAAAAAAAAATCCATGTTGGATTAAAAAAAGCCTTTTTTTTCCCTTTTGGTATAGTACATTTATTTTTGTGTTTTCAATGTTTACTTGTTGTTTCTGGCTAATGTTGGCTTGTGAAAACAGAAAAATAATATGAGGCCGGGAAGCCGAGAAAGAAACACACCAACACAGGTTTACAAAGAACATACAAGTGCTTTATTCAAAAGCTACAACAGTTACCAAAGTCAATTGCCAAACGGATAGCTATTCGGCTCTCAGAGTAACGTAACAAACTTCAACGAAGGTTCGATGCATTAGTGAGAGAGACCGTACATTGGAATACTTGGGCTTTTTATACTCTTTATCCAGCCCTTGCCCAACCCCTCGCGGGTTAACCATTCTAGAAATCGGGCCTATGGGTTCCTAGCCAGGTCAATCCTATAATATATGCATTTTGATTAGTTTCGCTGATATAGTTGTACATTTACACATAGGTCAACAATCGGACAAGGTCTCAGTTCGCGACCCCGACAAGTGGCCTGCAGGCATATTAATTATTCGTGTGTACGGAGGTCACTTCGGCCAGAGTCTTACTCTAAATGTCATTCGGCCTCCATTTTGATGTTCAGGGTGACTTCCACATTACAAGAGAACCTAAAATGGCGGCTTAATCCAAGATGGCGACTTACATTACTTTCTCTAAGGTCAAGACCTTGCCGCGGAGTTTGTTCGCATATGATGTTTAGACAACTTGGCGTAGGCCAATACACATACAATTGTTGCGATAGGAGGCATAATATTGTTTCAATTCCGACAGGCTTGTTGCAGATTGTTAGATACTTGTTGAATTGTAACAGATTATAATTTGTATTTATATTCTCAAATTGTTAATCTATCTGTTGGGTTGTTGCAAAATCTTGGGGCAGTTAGATACCTGAGTGCATATTTTAGCTGTTTATTTCTTGTTATAATTTAGTGGTATTGATTTATCTGTTTGGTTGTTATAGAATATTAGGGCAGTTAGATACCTGTTGGCGTATTCTACTGTTTATAGTTTTTTAATTGAAGTTTTATTAATGTGTATGCACTGATTAGTTATTAGTGGTATTGATTTATTTGTTTGGTTGTTGAAAAATCTTGGAGCAGTTAGATGCCTGTTGGCGTATTCTAACTGTTTATAGTTTTGTAATTTTTAAGTACAGATTAGTTATTAAATTTTGGTTTTAAGAAGATTAAATAAACGTTTATAAGATTTGCTAGTAATCTCTGCTTTTGAGTAATGGTATTATAATTACATTCGAACCATCCACAATTCTTTTTTATATATGCAGTGTAGTGACCTGCATTGGTTGTGGCTCCTGCGTGGTAGATTATACCTATTGTTGTGAATGTTTTCTTACCAAGCGATACTTGACCATGTGTGAATCCAGTCAGATTGCAGTTGGTTTTTGGTACCATCTGCATTGTAACATAGAAGCATTAATATTACATATTTACTATGTGTTTGTATTAGTAAGGTGGAGCGATTAACTGAATTGCAGGTAGTACATCATCTGCCATAGTTTGCATTTTGTACAAGTTACTGAAATGGAATGGATTCACAGTTATGTATGGATACATACACAAAACGTTCATTAGGGATTTGCGCATATTGATTATTGTTGCACAGAGTGCATGTATGTTTCCACATGTATGAAATCTGGAAGATTTCATTTATAGGTATGTTTTTGTTTTCCAGTAATTATAGCAAGTACATTAGAAATTCTTGTGGATCTTCTTGTGAGTTTATAGTGAATTTTACCATTCCAGCACAGTAGTCCAATTCTTGTCTTATTCCACGAACAGTGTGGGTGTTGTCAGGATGGTTGGTTGCATTTCTATGAAGGACTAACATTTGCAAACACAATTGGTCTATACTGTGTAAGTAAATGTTGTCAATACTTGATGGCAATTGAAATAGAATATTGATTGCTACATTTGCGTAGCAACTTACACCAGTTATATTTGAACATTTGAATGGACCAGAAAGTTCTGTGTCCAAGTCATTTTCATGGAGTGTGTGTTGATTCTTTGAAGAAGTACCTTTGTTACTTTGAGTAATATATTCTTCTTTGGTTGTACTAATTAATGAAGTGTTCGTTTCTTTTACTATCTTTGGAGGATTTGTAGTGACATCCTGTTGCATTTCTGTTTGAAGTAGTTTCCTTTTACAACGTTTTGCTTTTTGTGGAACAGGATATGTTTTTAGATGGGGGTGTATATTGAACGTAGTCTATTGTATTCTAAAAAGGAAGGAATATCAGCGTTTACTTTACTTGCATCAAAGTTGATTAGAAATAGACCATCAAGTGTACGTAAGTGTGATAGTGCTACCTAGCTCATGCCTTCTTTGAAGACTGTGTTCCCAATATCTATCAATGCTTTATCTAAGGTTAGACCTTGTGATTTGTGAATGGTGACTGCGTATGCTAGAGTTAGAGAAAATTGTTCTCTGCGTACATACATGTTTTTGAAAAGAAGGAATCGAGCTGTTGAGCGCCCGATCCTTTTTACTTCTGAAAGTTTGTCAAAGAGAATATTGACAAACTGAATGTTGTTGTCACGTGGGTATGTTTGAAATCCAACAAATGTACCCAGTGCTCCATTAACTAGTCGTTGCTCCACGTCAAGTTTACGTTTAAGCATTACTCTACAGTTTAAGGATAATTTTAATATTTTCTCCAAACCAGATGTGTTGGAGATTGAATTTTCCAAGGTATTTAGTCTTGTTGTGGCTTGTTGACACATGGGTAGTGTCGTACCATGTACGTCCAGTTTGTCTGTTGCGGAAATTTCAATTATTGGTTGCATTTCTTTTTTCAACATTGTTTCATTGAATTTGGAACAGCTTGCAAGAGTTGGCATCAAGGACATACAATTGACATTTTTGTGTGCTAATTGTTCCATGACATCAGTAGCACATGAGTTATGGCCATAAAGTTCATGGATATGCCGGGTTTTTAATATTGCTTGTGCTTCTCTAATACCTTTTAAAATGTTGGGGTAGGTGAGGTCTGCAGTCTGTCACATGTTTTCTGTTAATTCTCTGTATTGGAAATGTTGCCAAAGGTTAACATTTCCTATGCTGCCAACAGTTTTACGGCAGAGTTTGTGTACTAAGGTTTTAAAAATAGGTTCACCTTTCACTGGTGTCAATTGAAGAAGAGCTCCGAAAACAATAGTGTGTTTTCTTCCAAAGAGCTCTTCGTAGTTTGTTTAAAGTACTTCTTGTAATCTGAAGTGAATCAAAGTCAACATTAGGTTGGAGACCATGCTCACTTCATTTATTAGTAGCATTTTCATTTGTTTGAACACTCTGCGTAGTTCCATTGCAGCTTCTGTAGAAAGTTTGTAATATTCTAATTTGTTTTGGTGTTCTACTGGCAGGAGTAGTAATCGGTGTAAAGTGACACTGCCTATGTTGTAGGCAGCTAAACCTGTGGGGGCAGTTACAACAGCTGACAGTTTGTTGTTTGTCAATTGTTGAAGGAACTTGTTGATGATTTTGATTAAGAATGTTTTGCCTGAACCAGCTTCACCATTGACGTATAGTAGTATAGATTTGTAAATTTGGTAGGTACATTCTTTATTTTCATGTTGTACATCATGTGCAATTTCTTTTGTTACTTTTTTTTGTTTAGTTTTGATTGTAGTACAGTTAAGTCTTCAGTATCTTCATACTAACACATGGTGTTTTCTACTTCTGTCATAGCTAATTCTGCCTCATTTGCTATTAGTGGCTGTCCCAGTGGTTCTTGGCTTCCTTTTACAGAAGGTTGACTACTGTCGGGAGTGTCCTTATCTAGTTGGGCCTGGAGTTCTTCTTCGTGTTGCTGTTCATTGTGCAACATTGTTTTGTACTGTGTAAAGTTTATATCGGTTATAGTGCTTTCATTTGCTTTGAAAGCATTTTCATAGGAGTCATAGTTATCTAGTATCTCTTCTTCTTTTCTCCATGGTTTAGCGAATTGTAGCAGGGACATGCAATATAGTTCTCTATGTTGAGGAGTTTTTAATGACAATTTGATATGATTAATTAAACTTGTTTTGGTAAGTTTTACTAAGCTGCCTTCACAATTTGTCACTCTGTATCTACCTTTTTTCATCGGATTTTATATCATTTTTGAATGTGAAGTTTTGGGCTATGTGGTATAGACACATGGTTTCCAAAGTGGGACTTCTGTTTGGGTAGTATGTGTCTAGCAAATTGTTTTTCAAAATGTCTTGGGGGTCGGGATCATTTTTGGCTATTGTTTCTATGTCGTCGTATGATTTGAGAATTCTTTTTCTAGATTTAGCAAGACCAAGCATTAGCCATACTATAGTTTCAGATTTTCCATACAAAGCAGTACCGGTTAAACGATCTGCAACTTCATAGCAGCCACATTCTCTATGGGAGAGCATTTTTATGCCCAAACTGTACAATTTCTGAGAGAGTGTTTTGTCTGATGACAGGTCATTCCAGAGGTCTTGAAGCTGTTACGTAGGCTGTAACATATCGTGCAACTGCAGTGGAATTGTCTGCAATGTACTGCACATCTATGTTTGCATTCAATAATAGGGCAATGATTGTATTGTAATCATTGATATATTTTGCTTATTCTGTTCTTTTTATGTAATTTGTATTTTTAGGTGATTTACTTTTAATACTATGTCTAACTGAAGACATGAATTTGTTCACTTCACCTTTTTCTGTAACCGGTCTAGGGAAACCAAAGCGACATTTGGTATAGTATTTCCCTTTGTTTTTGTATTTGCGACAACAATATTTGCCACATTTGTGTCTTTGAAATTGTACAATTTGTGCATGAAGATCACTATGTTTTGCTTCTGATGGAATTTCACAAGAGACATATTTTCCGATAAAGTGTAACACAGTGGCATCACTGTCTTGACCAAATTTAGGAGCATCTTTAATCCATAAAAGCATGTGGATTCTCCAAAAGAAGTGTTGCAGTTCTCCGAGGGGAGGAGCAGTTTTATTACAAATAAAGTGTAGCATAGCAATGAAGCAATGATGGAAATATCGTGAAACCTTAACAGGATCTAGAGAGCAAGGTGTTAGTATATCTATGTTTATTTTGTTTTTGTTTGATATGCGTAGGAAATAATGTAAATCTTCCCATGCATATTCTGCACAACTTAATGTAACAAACCAAGTGGGTGGGCCAAAGTTTCTTATCATACAACGTACATCTCCGTGACGTCGGAACCACTACTCTTTAGTACCACTCATGTTTGCTAATAGATTTGTAAAACCTCATCTTTTTCTTGCACTTTTTGTAGTAATTGCGTAGCTGACATATTTTGAAAGTGGGTTCCGGATTTTAATGTGTGTGCAACACCGTAACATAGAGTCGCTAGTTCACTTTCAAAGAGTAGGTGGAGTATGTATTTCACATTTTGTCTACATCTGGGATCTTCAGAATAAATCCGTAACGAACGTTATTCTGATGCTGTTATTTGAATAGGTCTATCATCGTACCTTCCTCCTTTGCCAGTAGGAAAGAGTAGAGGAAAAGCATGTGCTTCTATTCTTTTTTTCCCATATGCTGATTGGTGATCCTTTCATTTGTCGCATTTGGTATGTTTCTAGTGCATCTTCTATGGTGTAATTAGAGTGTAATGGATGAATTGTGTAATGGTCTAAAACATTGGATACTGTAGCAGGATCTAGAAGTTCAAATTGACCAGTTTCTGGTGGCTCTTGAATTATTTCAGTTGTTTCCATTAAGTTTTCTTCAATATTTATTTATTTGTAGTATTCATTATTGTCTTTTGAATATTGCAAGGCTTGTCTAACTTTATGTAAGTCTACCAGTTGTTGCCAATTTCTTTTAATCTTTTGTAGGTACACCATTTACTAAGACAATTAAAGATTGCCCTATTGGACGTTGCACTCCCAGGGTGTGCACATTTTCTTTTAGATCTAATGGTAAATACATTACTTTGCCCTGAATTCCTTTCACCAATTCAGAGGAAGGTAATTGTGCTTTTTTCGGTTGAAGGCGTATTATTACTTGAAATGGGTGCACTGATTGAATTATGATGCTCTCATATAAATTGAGTTGTCGCAGGGGTTTTGGTAGTGGGAATAATTCCAAATTATTTTTGCTAGCACGTGAAATAGTTTGATTGCTGTCAAGTTTTATAGTGCAGTAACTGCAAAGTATTAAGGGGTCAGTTATTTCGTATTGATTTTCTGCTGTAAGGTAGACAGCTAATTCAAAACATTTGGACTCTTCATTGTCTTCTCTTTTGTATGTTGCGTCTATAGTTTTTGTGTTACTTTTATAAAAAGTTCTGCAGCAACACACACACACACATGGTTTGGTACTTCAGCGGATGTACTTTTGAATTTTAGTATTTCTTTTTTGTATGTGTGTAGTAGAAGGTTGCCTTGTGCAGAATTGTTGCTACTCTGTTGTAAAGCTATAGCATTTTGTAAGTGGCTTTCACTTCCAAAATATTTTCTCTAGATATGTTCTTTGGCTGTACCAGGTAGAAGATTGTTATTTAAATTGGCTAGTGCTAAAGCAGGACTTTTAGCATAGTACAGTTTATAGACTAGATTTCTTATAGTTCAATGATGCGTTGATATCATTTTGATATGATGGAAGGTGCTTTTGCAAATAGGTCCTATAATGCAGGCCAATAAATATCCTTGCAGTCCTATGTATTTGCGCACTGGACAGGTATCCATATTTTGCAGCAGTTTTATTTTGGTTTTGTCTTTGACAAAAAATCTTTCAAATCTTTACACCAGTTCCTCAATCAATATGTGAAAGGCAATGTTACACATTGAATGCATGGCCATTTGTATACTGGACATTCTGGTGCAGTCAAATGGAGAATTGATACTGAGTTTTCTGGGGATATTTTTGTAAGCAGTATTTCTTGTTGCATTATGGCATTATTAAGTTTTTCATAACCTCGTCCTTTGCTATGTATGGCAATTGTGTTTGTTCGATTTTGTTTGTATGCTTCTTCATTAAAATATGGTTCTTTGCTTATGGTGTGACTCCATTCACCTCCACAGATATTTAAGAAGTTATTTTTGTTGACATTCTGTTTATTGAGAAGTCTTTTTTGTAATTTAGTACTTAGTTTTGTTAGTGGGTTCATTTTGTTTAACACTAAAATAAATAACTTTCTTTTGAGAAGGATTGCACTGTATATTGAAGGTTCTAATATTAATTTTCTACGGTAGTTTTTAAGGGTTGTGCATGATTTGTTTCCTGTTTTTATAAGATTCTGAAGGACTCTGTGGAGGAACATTTTTGCAAATATACTTTTTTTGGTATGGTTACTTCCTACTATATCAAGATTTATAGGAGCAGTTTTAGCAGTAGTGGTAGCTGCATTCTTGTTAATCATTTTCTGTTTTCTTTTACATTTTGATAGAGGAGGCAACATTTCTGTACTGGAAGATTGTTTTGTTTTGCTAAATAACTGTATTAGCTGTTTTGGTTGAACTTTTTGTACAAACTCTGCTAGAGATGGATGCTTATTTTAGACATTTTTATTTTTATTTGCTCTATTTCTGTATTGCTTTCTATGGACTTGCTTTCTGGTAGGCATTCTGTGGGGTCTGTTGAAACAAAAAAAGAAAGTATTGGTTGGGCTGTTGTGCAATGTATGTGTGTTTTATGCATGAGTGTCTGAGTATGATGGTAAAGATGTATCTGATGGTGTGTGATTGTGCATTGGGCAGCTACAATTAGTTGGGAAGGCTATTCTTCGATTTGTGTGTTACTATACTGTGGTTCAGATGACAGTAGAAAGTGAGCTAGTGGTGAGGATAAGCACTAATAGTAAATCAAATGGTATAAAATTAAAACAATTCTTTGTTTTGTAATGCTAATATTCTAGGGGCTGAGTTATGTTATTTGTGCTCCGAAAAACAGGGATTTGTGTGTCATGCTGCATGCTAATCCCTGTTTAATAAATGGTGATTTGTGGGCAGAATGGTGCACAAATATTAATTTTTTTGGTGCACAAATTACATGAATCACCCGCACAGCGTGTTTGAGTAACAGTAAGAATATTTGTATTTGTATTTGTATTTATTTAGTTTATATAGTGCTTTACACCAAAGTGCTGCACATATTAACAACAGGATACATATAACAATTAACATTATAACAGTCACAGTGGAAGCAATTTAAAATTGAGAATCAGACCAACAAAACAGTAAGTAGAGGTGAGAAGGAGAGTAGTGCAGTAGAAGTGAGAGAGAGGGAGGGGTGGGGAAGAGGAGGAGTAGGGAAATGGATGGGGTGAAGGGTGAGAATGGGGGTGGAGGGGTAAGGGGAGGGAGATGATTAAGATATAAGTCAAGGGGGGAAGGGGCAAGAAGGGGGAGGGGTTTCATGGTGGGGAATGGAGAAGGAGAGATTTCAGGAAAGTGCAGAATGAGGAAAAGGTAAATATAGAGTGGAGTGCGGGAGCTTAGGAGTTCTAGTGCAGGGGGCTAGGAGATGGAAGGAGCAGAAACGGGATGTGGCACAAGGGGAAGGGGGAACAGTGAGAAGAAAGTGGTCAGTAGAGCGAAGGAAGTGGGAGGGAGTGTAGAAAGAGAGGAGATAAGTCATACTTTCAGACAATGTGCCTTGTGCATTCAGCCTGATCTGAATTGATGTCCCTGTATATAGGTCTTGCACAGCTTCAACCAGATGAGTGGGACAATTCCATTCTCACAACTTTCTCCAGAGTAGTTCCCTATTACCACTATCATAAGCTTGTTCCAAGTCTATGAATGCTATGAATAGTTTGATCTTTTCTTTGGCCGTTTGATGTTTTAAAAGATTCACGAGAAAGAGATTTAAGGAAGTTCCTATTTCCTTGACAAAGCCCCTTTCTCTAGGGTCTTGGATATTAGACTCTTTAGCCCACTTCATTGCATGCTTGAGGATAATTGTTGCAAAAACTATCATCAATGTATCCAATAGGGCTATTGGTTGATAATTCTTGGGCTCTGTTCTTAGCCCTTTTTTAAATATCGGTACAATGAGGGATTTTTTCCAGGATAGAGCGACTCTACCTTCATTCATTATCTGACTAACCAGTAGGTAAGAAAAAATATCCCATTCAGCAGGTGCTTATTTTGGGATATAATTAATCAGCACATCCAGGCTGGGAGCTCTCGTTGTGCTTAATTTAGAGATCACTTCCCATATGTCTTGTTTGTCCACTTCCCAACACCATGGAACATAATTAGTTATCTTCTGTTCCTCAGCTAAGTACATTTTAGAAGCAAAAAGGCACCCAAAATGTTCCACCCATTGATGCTCTTTTACCATAGTTGATTGAAGAGCTTCTTGAAGGCTACCGACTTTATTGATCCATTCCCAAGTAAGGCGGGAGTTTTTTTCTGCACAGGACTTTTTGCATGTCCTCTCCTTCTTCTAGGATATGAGTCATTCTGACATTTTTTAGCCAATTATTTCCTCTTTTTATAAGCCCTGGGTATCCTGGGGATAGAGTTAAGAGCTTTCAAATTAGCTCTGAGTCTTGCCCGCTCTTCCACCAACTTTTGGGTAAATCTATGCTTTTGATAGAATTCTGGTCTACTTCCATTTTTGGTAATTTGCTGGTATTAAGCTAAAAGAGGAACATAGTCTATGAGCATATAGCTTTGCTCAACAAGAGATTTGAACTTTCTCCCCACATCCAACACATCTGTCATCTCTGTTCTTATTCCATTTCTACCCTGGGAGACCTGAACATCCAAACATTTTCTTTCACTTAATCCTCTAATAGAATCCGACCACTTCAGCTTTAAGAGCCTATGGTCACTGACTCATATCAGTAGTTTCTAGAGAAATCATATCACACTGGACATTTTCAGACACAAGAAATAGTCTAACATTGCCTTGGAGTATATCTCCCTTGATATTATTATTCACCATATAAAGTTCCCTCTCATCCATCTCCTGCACCAAACAACATGTTTGGAGCCCCATTGGAGAAGGAACCTTAGTTACAGATTTGACAGGACAATCTTTGACTTCAATGCATCTAATGTTCAAGTCCCCACAGAGTATCATGAAAGGGTAAGAAAAATCGCTCCTTGCCTGATCTATCCATCTCAATACCCCCGCAATAAATTCTTCCACATTGACCTTAGCAGGGTTCCAATATAAATTTAGCAAAGTTAGAATAGCATCAACATCAAGATTTTTTCTAGCAATGCCCACAACCAATATTTGAATCCAGTGGTTCGGTGAGAAGCGATGTAAAACTTTCAAACCCTGGCCCATTTTGATAAAAGTCAACAAACCAGAGAAGGTCTTCCCATCTGACCCTTGATAGTTGGATTTAAATACTGATGAAAGTCAATATATGAGAGCACTTATCTCAACCAAGTTTACTGAAAGCATAGGATATCATTCATGGTCCTTGTTGTTGAAAAGGTGGGAAAAAATCCTTGTATTCCATGATCCAATTTGAAAATAGGGTTTATCTTCTAAAATAATATGCTCATCGTTTTGGGAAGAGCTTAAGGCGTTCTGTATACAAGACCAAACTTCCTCCTTGTGCTTTTCAGGGATCTGTTTTTTCATGAATTCCACACATCTATTGACTTGTTTCTTTCTGGAAAAGGTAACTTTCTGTTGGTCTGTCTTTTCATAAGGAATTTCTTGCCCCTCGTTCTGCAGTGAGGCTGTTTGTTTAGGGTGGCACAATTGCAGCAAGGTCTCATTAAGCAGATTAAGCTTGGTCCCCCATGGTTGATTTATGTCCTATTGCTTTGAAAAAGTTCTCACCCATCAGTTCTTTTGTTAATTCAAATCCTAGAGGTAGAAACCTATCCGCTGCCTCCAAAAGAGTGTTTTTAATGAGATTGGTGTTAAAATGTAATAGGACAAACCCATCCTTGACTCTTTCACAAACTCCACCACTAGATTGTCTTCTGTAGTTATTGATAAAAGGATTGACGTTGTGATGGAAAAGGGTCAGGGCATTTTTCCGATTCAATATCAGACTGTCTTTGGTCTGGTGGCGTCGCTCCAGTGATATAGTTATTGGCTCTTTCCCCATATGCTTTGATGTTTTAGGGTCTCTAGTGGCAAATCACGTGAATGCTGGCTTTGTATTAGAAATCACAGAAGTGAGATTGTTTGCAGGAAACAGTGAGATTTTGTTTCCTGCAATTTCTCTTTTTTGCACCAAGTTAAGAATGCTTTTCCCTTCAACGAGTGTACCTTGGCGGTTTTAATCGGCACATCAATGGAATATTCTGCTCCTTAATTCCCCAAAGATCTCTCTCCCAGAGACCTTGGTTCTTTTCCAGATGTTCATTTGTCGACTCAGTAGAATATACTGAGAATTCCAAGGGGGGACGTTACTTTTTTCTACATTGTTAGATTGTTAGATGGCATTTCTGCTCTCATTGAGGATTCTTCTGAGCTAGTATTGGACTAAAATGTCCTTTTTTTGCCCGGACATCGCCGAGCCATTGCCATCTGATTTCCATGGGTTCATTGGTTCTCCGATCTCAAGAGGGGAGGAGGTGATTTTAGATTTCTCAAAAAGTATCTAGTTGTATGTGATTTACTTTGTTTTATTGTAGGCATGTTTTTAGATTTTTTTCTGTTACGGAGTTGAATCAGTTCGAGCGGCGTTCACCTATTTCCCAAAGATCAAAATTTCAGTTCTTCTTGGGTTTAGCTTCAACCATGGGTAAAGGTTGATACAGATTTTGAGGAACGGCTTATAAAATCACAGCTGTATCGGGGCAACCTCCAAACTCTCCAGTATCGGCTCTTGTTGGAGGTGCTGTGTGTCCACCTTAGTGTCTACACTCATATTTTTGTCCACTAGCCTCAAGCTTTCTTCTGATCCATTGGCAGCCCTTGGATTTGATTGTGTCGTTTAGCTGTTCTGCTGTACTCGAGTTCCACCTTCTGTGCCTTCATTGTCGATGTGCTCATCACCCAGTCTTTGGCTAGTAGATCTCATTTTTTGCCCCTCATTATGGATTCCTCTGATCAATTTTTGTGAGTTTAAGATGGCTTCTATAAGTAATGTTTTTTCCGTTAGCTCTGACCGAGCTAAATCACATGGGCGATTTTGCCATATGTTTGATTGTTTGGCTTCATAATTGAGCCTATTTTGCACTGGTCAGGTGAAAGCTTCCAGGTATATGAATTTTCAGTGCACTAAGAGGGTGGCCTGGTCCTTGAAATCTTCATTAATGGATTTGTACAGTTTTATAAAAGGTGGTAATGAAATTGATAATAAATACATAATCATACTTTGTGTCTGAGCCAGCCCCTAAGTCTGATCGTTGGGAGGTATATTTGGAGAAAAAACAGAGTAATTCTGGCTCAAGGAAGACAATGCGGCATTTGATGGAAAGGGTACTGTTATAAAAGATTGTCTTTGAGGAGTAAACATGCCCTCCCTATTGTTGGTGAGGGTTATTTTCGCAGCAGCAGTGTTCATTACATGAGCCACCTCCAGTTGTGATATGTTCTTCTCTTGTTCTCCAATTATTCCCAGTTGATTTCTTGTTCTTTTCTCTGGATTAGTAGTTGGAGTAGATGTCATTGGATTTAACAATTCCAGTTTCGTCAGACTTGATTCCACCTCTAGGCGTAGGCTACGGTCTAGTGTAGCCTTAGTTGTTGCTTTCCACTTAATTTTGCTGTTCAAGGCAGCTTGGATACAGCAATGTCATGAGACAATCTCGAAACCAGTAAAGAGTTTGACATGGGTATTTCACTTTGGCTTCTGTCATCTTGTTTGTCCAAAGGATTTTCCAATTGTTCTCCATTAAAAAAGGGGGAGGATCGTAGCAACTAAAGGCACCTGTTGTTCCAAATAGATGGTGTTCTCTTTAGATGACCCACCCCCCTAATTTTGGCCAATATTCGTCCCCTGCATCCAACATCTCAACATCGGTAACATCCAGACCGTTGTCGGAGGCTACTATCTCAGCATTCAGTGTTAGTGATAGATGTTTGTGAGGAAGTGTAACAATGGGCAGTGGAGGGCTTACTTTGTGAGCAAAGGAGATGTTGACAGAGCACTCCTCCTTTTCAAGGGGCAGGAAAGCCTGAGCCGCCTTAGTTCCAAGACTCTTTCATTGCTGACGAGTGCGAGTGCGAGCAGCAGGAGGATCCACCTCCATGCCTTGCGATCACTTGCACCAAGTATGTTCCAATCACCAGTGCAGTAAGGTGAACAGTGAATTGGTACACCTCCCCACTCTCTGCCAGTAACTGCATCAACTCTGCAGCTGACTGCGTCGCGCTCTGCACCAGTCAGGATGTTTTATGTTTGTAACTCCTCCTCACCAACAAACAGCAAAAACAGACGGTAAGAATTACAGCTCCACACCAGTACACTAGTAACTGCAGCGACTCTGCAGGTGACTCTACGGTGCTCCACGCCAATCAGGATGTTTTATGTTAGTAACTTACCAACAAACAGAAAAAAACAGTAAGAATTGCAGCTCCACAACAGTACATGAGTAACTGCAGCGACTCTGCAGCTGACTGTGCGGTGCTCCACGCCGGTCAGTATGTTTTATGTTGGTAACTCCTACTCACCAACAAACAGCAAAAAAAGACTGCAAGAATTGCAGCTCTACACCAGTACACCAGTAACTGCATCAACTCTGCAGCTGACTCTGTGGCATTCTGCGCCAGTCAGGATGTCTTATGTTGGTAACTCCTCCTCACAAACAAACAGCAAAAAAAAAAACTTTAGGTATTGCATCTCTACACCGGTACACCAGTAACTGCAGCGACTCTGCAGTTGACTCCACCAAGTCTGCCAAGTCTGCAAAGTGTAATGCCATTGAACACTGCAACAGTGCAATACAGCACCCTCCAAAAAATGGGTTGGTGAAGAGATTTAATAGAGTCATAAAGGAAACCATAAGATGGGCGGTAGCAAATTTGAAAGAATGGAAGGGGCAGTGCGAGAGATGGTGGTAACACATAGGCTTGCACCATATTCAACAACAGGGATTTCTCCATTTGGGTTTAGCAGGGGACAGAGACCCAATACTAAATAAACACCCGCGTGGTTGCAGAGAACTGAGGGAATAGAGATAGACAACGAAAGGGTGGATGGAAAGATAAGGGAAATACAGTTGAGATCAGGAGTGTGTGATGGGGAGATGTGGAATGGTGAAAAATACCCTGAAATTCACGAGTGGGTATGCATAGGACTACCTGGTGATTTTAGAAAGGGGGGCGTTAAAGTGTTCCGAGCCAATAAAAGTGTGAAGGTTTTACACAATGCTGTAGGTATGAGAGATGGAAGAGTATGGAACATAGAGCGAGTGATGTGTGTCAGAGATAACGGGAGGAGTGAGGAGCAAACAGAACATTTCTTAACAAAGGCAATAACATGGGGAACAGATGCTGGTGCAGCCGAACTGGAACGGTGTAACACAAACCCAAGATAAAGGGAGATAGGGTGGCCTGATGGTACAGCTGAAAAAGGCAGCTATTTGCATTTGCACGAGTGCCCAAAATGCAAATATGTCCCCAGTCCATTATCCATTAGAGAAACAATGCTGCCATGGGAATCATACTGCAGAAGGGTAGCATTGTGAGTTTAATATCAAAGATTATCCTTAATTTGCCCACCTTTGGTCAACCAATGTTCTTTTACTGGGTGAAGCAATCAACCAATAACATTATTAAATAAAGTTCTCCTGTGTCCTTTTACAGATTTTGTGTACACAGAAATCCAGTAGATGGTGACTTTATTTAATGGTTTCGCAACCCATATGATTTCATATGGGACAGGCATGGTTAGCTCCTTACAGAGACGTGGACAATCTCCTGCTTGTATTTTTGGCTTGCCTTGCCACTTGCTCTCCAATTCCCTGGCTTCCAGGGAATGAGTCAATTCACATCTAGTTCCCCTCTCTTCTTCCTTATATCAGAGGTTATTTCAACTGTGGGTAAGCTATTGCAAGGGGGGAGCATATATTGAACATCAGGAGTAGGAATCACCACTTTGTAGCCATCAAGTCCTGAAGAACAGCAGAGTAGAACAGTCATTTCTAAAATGTATTTTTATATTTCCTGCCATGTAATTATGCTATGAATGTTCCACGTTTTGTTGGCCAATGGCAACTGGGGTAAGGTGTGGCTAGTCACAGCGAATCTCAGCAGACAAGAACTACAGCAGTTAAGTGTTTCATGTATCTACCAAATGCATCATGGGACTTGTAGGCCTACATATATTTCACATACTTTTTATTTTCTCTACGAACAATAGCACACATTTTAATCGACTAGTGTGTTTAAAATGTTGTCCATTTTAGACCAAAGTATAGTAATTATTAAGAAGGTGGCTAAGCATTCCTTTGATTGGGATGGATGATTATATGTTCTACTACTGGTCATCATATTATTATTTTGTTTCATCATGGGGAATTTTAGAACAATTTAGTTCAAAGTAAAAAATGGAGACTCGTTCTGGTTCCCAATTTCAAGTTGGGTGCCCAAACTTCTACAATTTTAACACTTTGCTGATTTAGCACATACACAAATACAATATCTTTATTTCAGTATGGTATGCCAGTATACAACACTCTGTGACATTTTGTGGATATCATTGAATGTGTGCACTGCAGGACTGTAAATTATGGTCCATTTGGGTGTGGCTAAATCCTTGTGAATGGGTAGTACAGTTTGCTTTTAGTGCCAAAACCTGTAGATATGCAGTGTGAATACCTTTACACCTATCAGCAATGTGTCAACATGGCTACCAACACAAAGGGTCTTGTATTATGTCAAAGGCTGTACATTGGGGGTCATTACGACCCTGAAGGTAGCCATGCCGTTATTTGCGGCATGGCAACCCCCATTCCGGGTACCAGGTCTGGGTTCCTGGAATGGGGAAATACCAGGCCATTCCGACCTCGGAGGGCCCTGTATTTCCCCATTCCAGGAACCCATCCCTATTCCCATTCGAGCCCCCATAAGGCTCAATGGGAATGGGGAGCATGCTAACAACAGACCCATTAATAACGGGCCTGTTGTTAGCATGCTGGACCACTCGCAGGACCCGATAAGGACGTCTGGTAAAACCAGGCATACTTAGCGGGTACCGCGAGTGGAACTCGTAATGAGGTGGTAAGGGGTTAATGGGGCGGCAGCTCTACCGGCCCCGTTAACACCCTACCGCCAGGGTTGTAATGACCCCCATTGTCTTTGAACTTTTCTAGTCCATAAAGTTGGGATACATCTTCTGAGGATGCTGTGTATATCCTTAACACGTGTGATCCCTGACATGTTACTTTCTTAGTAAATACACCTATGTCTGGTTTCAGAGATCCTGGTGTGCACTTTACATAATTGTTCCTTGCTTTGAACTTCCACGGATCTATCGGAGCGCTACATTTTGGTCACCTTTAAAAGACATTTTCCAAATGTTACAAATATGTTTTTTTGCTGCTTTCAATCCTCTCTGGTGGCTAATAGTGAGAGAGTCATGACACAGTCAGTTAGGATCCGCACATTCGAGAATATTGTAATTGGACGCATTTAAAAATGTGTATCATAAACCAAAAAAACAGTAACGTATTTGCTAAATTAGGAAAGGGTGTATGTAGTTTGTGATATTAAGTCACTACTATTAGTACCCAGCGAGGGACAAAGAGATTGTAACAATTGATCTGATTTGCCCTCGCAGAAGGGACTATGTGTAGACCATTCTCCCCGTTGCCTGGTGGACATTTTCTTTCTTTACTTTTTTTTAAACCCTTTTTAATGGCCACCATGTGTTACACCATCCACTGGTCACCTTACGCACACGAATACCCGTGCAGTCACTAAGCCCTCCATCTCAGGTCCATATCTGCCTTCCCCTTCTGACCTCATGTCCTCACTCCCTCAAGTAGCACGGCAGCGGCGCACACGAGAGCATCTAACGCGCTATGGTCATATTCACCCATTGCAACATTGGCAGCTGCCCTGGCATCTTGGAGACAGTCGACGGAGACGCCGGCTTTTTCCTTTGCTTTGTCACGCCCTCAGGAAGACCCGGCAGCATTTGGAAAACTTGGGTCATGTGACAAGGAAACGTGCTACATCATCGGTCACCACGTGATGGGTCATGTGACACTTCTAGGCCCCTTTAAAACCGGAGACGGAACACTCATTCAGTGCTTCACAGCTGACCCAATCAGGCACTGTTCGGCGTCTTCCTGTCTCCACAACTTGAACCTGGACTACGGACTGTTCTTGGATTCCTCTGTCAAGCCCTTGGATACTGTTTTGCTCTGCTGTTTCAGGGCCTTTGAACTGTATTTTTGGATTCCTTTGGATTACCCCCTGGTTACGACGAACTTGGCTGGCTTTTGACCTTGGAACTCTTAACGGACTGTTTTCGGATTTCCTCTTCTGTTACCTGCTGGAGTACCCTTTCCATACAGGTCTTGCAGTGCCTATTTCTAAAACAATCTACGCCTACCCACTGCTGCTTGCTACACTCTGCAGCCACACGGAACACCTCCATTCTCATCTTTGTTCTTCATGTCCCCAGACCCTTGGTAAGCCCCTTGATATTCGTTACCTCGTTATTCAGTGTATTGTTTGCCATTGTACTGACCCATTGCTTGCTTTACAGCGGTTGAGGGGTCACCGGTGTTCCTGGTTCCTGTCGTTCCTCGCCACTCAAAAAACCTGTGGCCTCAAGGATTGCTTAGGAAGTTATTTATATCTTTCTGAGTGGAACTTGTGGACAGAGGCCCCATAATCTTCATGACCATCAAGTCATAACACCATGGAACGTTAAGAAGGGACTTCACGTAGTTCCTTCTCCCCTTTCCATGGTGGCCATCAATGATGGCGTCTGAGAAATTAAAGAAGGCACTATTAGTACTCAGTCTTACAGAGCGGGGTACTGAAAGCAATGGCACTAATCTATGGTGGCGTCCCACAAAATAAAAACACGCTGGAGGGGGCATTACCACTTCAGGTAATATCCCCGGGCCTCAGTTAAGCCCCTCTCTTCACTCGGGCCTCTAACTATGGGCCCCAGGGCATTACCTGAAGTGGTAATTACCCTCCAGCTTCGGGCTTATTGCTTAATGAACTTCCAGTTTAACAATTTAACAGATGTTTAACAAATGTGGAGATTCTGGCCAGTGAAAGGAATACAATGTTTGGTAGCTGTGAATATTATGAGGTTCCACTCTTGCTTTTTGTGGAAGTTGGGATTTGTATGCCAACAGCAATAAGATGTCAGTGATTGTGTAACCTGTTGACTGGCTTTACAATGTATATATTAACGTTTATAAGTGGCCCGGTTTTGCCCTTAGCCTGCATGCATGCACATTTTGTAAATTGGAGTGGGTAAATAAAAGATATGCGTGGTCCCATGCGCCAGGGATCCACAGCCAAAGCAATGTTTGCAATCTGCGCCTCTAGGATGGTGGTCAGACAAAGGGTTAACCAGTGATGGACTTTCCGAGCATGATGTTAATAATGGCTTGCATCAGCGCATGGCTCTGATTATAAATACCTTTGTTCCAAATGGTGATTCGCAATGGTCAATGTGACTATGGTTCATGTTCATGGGTCATGTTTCATGAAGCAGTAACAATGATTGATATGAAACTGGTAAGCAAGATAAGTGCGGTTGCACACATGCTCTGAGCAGAAATAGTGATATCTGATAAGTGCACCATGCAAGCAGAGCCTAGAATGTCATTCTTCTGTAAGGATGAGCTGTGCATTTCTGTTAGCATTCCTGTCTGAGATATCCGGATTGAGTTTCCTGTGAGATCCATATAAATGCTGAGATCTTGGGGTGCTCTAAGTGGTGGGGTTGCAGCAGGAGGTTTTCTGAACTGTAATTTACTAGACGCAACTCAGGTGATGCTGTTGTTGGGCAACTGCAAGTTCATGGATCCCGACACTGATCTAATGTTAATGTGCTTCCTGGAAGAAATATAGTTACATGTGATGAAGCAGACAGCACTTCATGTCTGCATGGGCTGTGGACGTAAATAGCCATGGACAGAGCAGTAACGCCATAATAACAGATAACGAGGCAGCTGCGGTCATTTTAGGGCAGGTGGAGCGGAAAGAAAACCGGTTGGTTGGCAGACACAGAAGCAGATAGTGCTGTGTGGATGTTAAGTCAGGGTCTGTCCATGGCTCAGGTACCCCCAGTGTCCCACTTCAACATCATTATTAAAGGTTTCTCTCTGTCTGAGTCCCGGAGCAGGAGTCATGTGGGAACGAGGTGCCAGATCAGGTTGTATTATACACGATTAAAAGATCCAGTAAAGTCTGTATCGCATGAGCATGCTGAATGGCAAAACGCAGGGCATCAGTGGTGCCGTGAAGGCAGGATAATATGCCACAATGAAGTCCATTGTTAGTGCAAATGACTAACGTATCATACTTAATTCTCTGTACTATGATAAACCCTATAGATCCCAGAGGTGTATGTAGTCATGGGTCTCATTTGTGGGAAGTGAATATTAATCTCGTTCCCCCACCTATTTGTGCACAGTTGTATGGAAATAAACCTTGCCTCTTACCTTTTCTGCCTGGTTTCGATATTGGATTATTTGGTGAAGGGCTGCAAGATTCCTTACCTGTTTCTTGATATAATTTCTGATATGTGTATGTATGAGTTTTAGTGAGTAGTCAGTAAATAATGACTTTCTTGGGAGTCATTTGTGAGTATCCATACCAAATTCGATTAATGGATACTCCACCGGCAAGCATATACAGTGTAGTCGGTGGTTTCCAACAGGTGGTGTTGGAAGACAGCTCCACTGACAGTTTTTATTGCCATTCCTGTATTGCCTGTAATATAGTGGGCCATGTACTCTTCAAGCCTGGCTTCAGCTTTGCACTGGTGGTGAAAAGGAACTGCCAGCATTATATTTATGAGCCTCAAAGGGGTGCATTATGTAAAACAATAAACTTTCTAACAGACCTTCGAACTGATAGTCATGGTTCCACTCTGTCTACCCATGCGACACAGTCACCACCTGTGGCAGGCGGCTCCATTATTCATAGCAAGCCACCTTCTGGTGACCGACATTCAGGTGACCCGTACTGCAGGTATCAGAGCCATGCTGTTTCCTTGCACCCAGCACTGTTGCCCTAAAAGGATTGTGCACTTTAATGATTTCCAGGAATGAACTCTGATCCTATGATACTTCAGTTCGCTATACTTCTCAGTTTGGGAGGTTACAAAGCACACTTTATAAACCAGGAGGAATATAGACAGCTGAGCAGCGAACATATTTAGACAGCTAACACAGACATTCAAGAAACTGCAAGGAGAGATTGCCAGTATTGGGACTGGCAATGCTGCTATTTAAGATTGGGCTGTTACAAGCAATCATCGATTCAACACACTCTGCTTGTGGTTCATGATTTTCTGAAGATAAATCTAGCATCTCAGTACATGCACACTTTGGCGAGATTGGGGTTATATTACGATCCCCCTTATGCCTGGTTTAATAGATTGCACACCAATATTTATTTTTTTATTCACAATTCTTGTTGAGCTTTACTAATTTGTGTGATTTAAATTCCACCAATAAAGCAAAGCTGAGCTTGTTGGAAAGCTTAGATGTTAGTCCAACCCCAGTTTCAAATCTGGTTTAATTCAGTGCTTCACCCACCTGAGGATGACAAATCGAGTAATCATCATCGTCATCATCATCATCCTTTCTGTATTGAACAACCTAATAACCATTACAATAAAACACATACATCGTAAAACATTAAAAGCTTAAAATAAAACATTATTTAATAAATAAATGAATAAAAACAAACTCATCAATGTCTAAATAATCTAATACAGGCACAGCAAGCTGAAGACGTTTTCTTAAAATCATTGATTAATATCCCTGAATGCACTTATTTTGTTTTCACCCATGGATCATTGGAAGTACACATATCTGAGATGGCATTGCATTAAGGCCTTGAGATTTGTATATTTGGAGGAGGAAAAGGGAAGCTTTGACACCAGAGAGTACGCGAGGAGGGAGAAAGACGATCAAAAGGTGTGTTTTCCTCTTTGGGGAGGGCTGAAAGAGAACGATTATCATGGAAATTGAGTGCATCAAAGAAAGAAACGAGTGAAAAATTATGTTAGCAGAGGGTCTCGGGACCTTTAACAGCAGGAGTTGATTGGATAAAACAAGAAAAGAAGGAAGGATGCGCAGGCAAGCCAAGAGAAGGGTTGTGCAAGACTTTTGAATTGTAAGGTGTTTTATCTTACCGTGGTAATGCAAAGACATCGAGCTTCCATGGGAACTATTCTCGCCGGTGAAAATCTCATGGGAATGAAAGATGCAAAACAAAACAAAACAAACATTTTGACCAATGGTCCACAGTGCTGTACTCTAATAAGTGGCAAGTGCACCATAATTGATGCAATGGGGAAGGGAACACAGTCTTTTACCGCAATTGCTGCACAGTGGTCGGTGGCCATGGCTGATGGTCTTGGACAGTGGGTCAGTGTCTTTCACCCTAATTGGTGAAACCTGGCAGGAGCCACTGCTCAATTATCAAGTCTTTACTCCAGGAAAATGTATTTGCCTATAGTCCAACTTCTTCCCTAATTCCAAAGCTTTAGTTGCAGAGTGTCATGAAGCTGAGAAGGACCAACAAAACAGACTGATAAAACAGATAGATTGGGTAAAGGTTTATTAGTGGTAGTTACAATGTTTGGCCAAAATAAACATAGTGCTTCACAACCAATTCCCTAGGAGCTTTACTTATGTAAGTAACAATGGGAATCAAAATAATTCAATCTCTTGTGTACTAGCTCCATAACCAAAACCTGGATGCCTTCTACCTAGGTTTTAACAACAAGTCTCTGTGGATCAAAAACCTCAATCAGAGCATCTATTCTCGGGATGTGTCACCAGTTACCAGTCATGAAGGTTTGAGGTTTCCTATGCTTCCTACCTTGCTCGTCTTTGGTAGAATCTGCTTCTATTCTCTGATTCCTGTGGAGTCCCTAACACAGGTCTTGGTGCCATAGGTGTACATGCACACTATTAGTCTTTTCAGAGGCTTGACAGAGATATTTTAGCCAACTCCTAGGCTAAATGTTATGGCTATATTTCCCTACTCCCTCTTGTAGTTAACCCATTCAATGAATCACAATGATCTTATACCTAAGGGGACTTCTCCTGCTCCACCTGTCATCTCCTCTCCTCTGCATTTCTTCATCACATCATCCTTTAACTCCCCAATGCTCCAACATGTGTTCATGACTCCAACCTCCCTGGCTATGTTTCACAGTGCAGTTTAAATGAGGCCAATAACCATGGTGTTATCCCAGAGTGGCACAGTCTAATAATCACAGTATTATTCTAGTAGCCCAGCACTGCCACCTAAATTCTCGGTTATCCGACCCATGAAGCGTGTGTCAGTTGAGGCTTTTGCGGCTACTTTCTCACCCCCCCTCCCATTCGGCTGACTCACACCCTGACACAGCCCTTTCTATACTCCACTCTGCTATATCTGATACTCTTGAAGTTCTTGCCCCTTTCATGAGATCCACTTGAAGCCCAAAGCCAAGTGCAACTCCTGGTACGACTCAGACTTTGTCACCCTTAAACGCAAGTGTGAATCTGTTAGGACAAGGTCTTAAATCTGTTTTTGCCACTTGCTCTTACATCGGCACTTCGTAACACCTACTGATTTTCCTCTGTTGGCTGTGCAGGATGATTTCTGCTCCTTTCTTGTCCTCTTCGGATTCTATGTTTTGTTTTTTTTTGCTCTGTTTTTCCATCTCTCATGTGCGCCCTGAGGCCTTTGGGTTAGAGGCGCAATACAAGAAAATAGATAGATAGATAGATAGATAGATAGATAGATAGATAGATAGATAGATAGATAGATAGATAGATAGATAGATAGATAGAGTTGCTGAGAGGAAATGGCATGCTTCCTGTACATCATCTGACAAACTGGCCTGCTGCCTGCTCTAAAGTCAATACCGGCACTCTGTCCGCAACAAGAAGAGAGTCCTCATCCAAGCCTGCGTCTCTGCGGCATCCAACAACTCGGCTGAACTCTTTAAAATCTGCAAGGAGCTGGCCAATCCTGCTGCAGTCTCTACCTCTCCTCTCCCCTCCGGCTTTGGCTTCTCATTTCATCTCTAAGACTCAGGACATCCAGTCCTCTCTTTTGTTCTTTCCTCTCCTTCCCTCAGAAGCAAACAGTGTACAGAGCTCTGGTTCTCTCTAGGCTGGACTACTGCAACAGCCTCTTTCTAAATCTGCCTGCTTCTACTCTCTGCAACTCAACCAGAACAGGACTGCGAGACTTGTCCTTGGCCTCAAGCCCAGGGATCGTATCTCTCTAGGACTGAAATCTCTGCACCTGCTCCCAGTGGCTGCGAGGATACAGTTCAAAACCCTCTGCATTGTCCACAAGGCCTTCTGGGGCCTGGGGCCTCAATACATTCAACTATTTCTTCGTAAATATCTTCCTTCTCAAGCTCTTCGCTCATCTGCCTCCAACTCCCTCAGAGTCAGTCGCTTCTCCAAGCAACGAGTTGGTAGTAGATCTCTTTCTTCGGCTGGGGCCTCCCTCTGGAACAGCCTCCCTGAAACTTGAAAATAACCATCTCCGGATCCAGAAGCACCTCAAGACCTTTCACTTTGCTTCTTCTTTCTCTCCTCCTCTGCCCTGCTGAACTCCGACTTAAACTGCACCGGTCACCTGGCTACTATCTGATCTTGGGTCCAGGTCCCCTTCCCCACCAGCTGCACAACTGCACTGTCTCCTGGGCAACCCTGGACTTGGGGGCTGTTTTCTCTATCCTTACAGTCCTCACCAGCGCTTGACACCTGATGTCTGCACTTATCCTTGCACTTACCACAAACTGGCCGCACTTTTACCTATTGTTTTTATTTATTCCATTTATTTATTACTGTTGATCCTATGTACTGCATTGCCCCTACCGCTCCCCCTGCACTTTCTCTTCCCCCTCCCCTGCACTTGTTCAATCTCAATGTCACCTGGCCTAGTAAGATTATTGTTTCTGTCTTCGCTCTGTTCCCCTTCCCTTGCCTCGTCGCACCTTGAAACACTTGTGTATAGGCGCGTTATAAATGCCATATCATATCATATCATAGTATGCCTCTTTCTTCTCTTCAGCTCCTTTAGCCTTCTGTCTGCTATTTCCTCTTTCTAGTGCCTTCTCATTCACTGTATCTAACCTCCTCCTTAATGCCCCTCTATTCTTGCATCTTCTCCAATGCCCTCTGCTGCACCTCTTAACCCACTACATTTGTTGCTCCCAACCTCTGATTTACTTGTCTCCGCCCCTTTCCTTGCATCACCTGCAAACTCCTCCTGAATACAATCTGCATTCTCTGTCTTGATGACTCCTCCAGCCTCCTCATTAATACATTCCTTGTACTCTCTCTTATTGTCTCCTATAACTGCCTTATGAATGCCCTTTCCCGCCTCTCTCTCGATTTCACTTCCACCCTTATGACATACACTTCGTCTTTCCCTTGATGTCACCACCTACCTTCTCCAGAATTCACTCCTCCTCTCACTTGATGTCACCCACAACCTCCTTTATATGAATTACCCCATTCTCTTCTACTTTACCTCCCAGTCCAGCATCATCCCCTTCTTATGCCTCTCCTCACCACCTCCATACTCTTCACCAACTTCTGGTCCAAGGCTTCAGTTGATAACTTTGTGGAGATGTTTAATTCGAGAGAAAGACAAACAATCTTAGAAATAGGATGCAAACACTCACGCACTGTCACAGATATGACTTTCAGATGTGGAGCTTTGAAAAAGTTTGCGAAATGCTGATCTCATTTCATGGCTTACTATCCTAAGGCCTGATTCACAGAGCATTTTCCTATGGGAGTGTGCCATTATAAAACACTTCTGTGAATCAGGCCCTATACGTTTACTGAAACAGTGGCCTGGCCACCCCTCTCGAGAATCCGCCTTGCTTCACTTCCATATCCTTCTCTTTTCACATCAAACTTTCTCCAAAACCTCTACTATGCATGCAATACACCACACTATTGTCAGCAAACCTGCAGCTTGGCTGCACCCACAAGTACCATTGTTGCTTAACTGTTGTTTAATTGAATTCAGTTATTTATCTTTCAAAGGCTTGGAAATCAATCAATCAAATAGTTTTTACATGACTTTATGTCATTCACCATAAGAATACATATACATAAGAATCAAAAAGGGATCTACAAGGGTTAAAAATACATCATATGCTGCAGAGTGCAAGACAGAAATAGCATGGCAGGGCTAATATTCATCAAAGGTATAAAAATAAAAACATAAAAAGATAAATCAACGATCAAATGGGGGGCATTTGAAAAAACCCTCTATTGTAATAAAAACATATAACAATTAAAAATCATGGTTATTATTTCAATAGAGTTTAAAAAAGTAACTTCATTTTAACTGCTTTGTTGGACTTCTCACATGCATTAGTCAATACAATTTGGCTAGCACACCTTAGAGCACTAGACCCATTTTCATTATTCTGGGTCTTTTGAGCCAGGCCAGATCTAAAAAGTTTGCTACACAGTAGACCACCTTGAGTTCATTGCATGTTTTAAAAAGTTAGAGCGCTTGCCTTATATGCCGTGTTCCATGAGTGTTACAGATGGTTTTTAAAAACCTGCAGCGTGCCACCCTGTAACACTAACAAAAGAACAAGAAGTGATTTAAGGCTTTTCTATCAAGCCCGCTGGCTGGGCACATTTAATTCCCATTCGAAACCCATTTATTCGAAGGGGATGCCAAATGCAGTTGGTTGAACCTAAATTTAATATACAGGGTACAGGCCAGCGGGTGTCCGACATAATCCAGATATTTCCCATAACCCTTAGTTAGCTTACTTGACAAGTAAAAAGGACCCATCGCAAGTTTTGTACAATCATTGACCAACTGAAAGTCTGTTAGGTTATTTGCCCTCATTTTGTTCTTGCCTATGTCATGTGAGTTACCCCGTGCCGGTTGATCCATACATCTCCCATATCCCGCTTCATCAAAAGTCTTTTTACGTGCTGGAGCCAGGGCAGGGATCTTCCTCCCTCCATCTCCATAAGGTGAATATCAGCTTAAAATGTATAATTTAGGTACAGATCACACTCTTAGCCAATACTGTACCGGTTTAAAGATAATCTCACTCTCAAATGGTCTAGGCCCAATTCTATGTAAACGGGTACACTCGGGCATGATCTGGGCAGGCATAACAGCTTTTTCAAAACAGATCTGTCTAGCCTACTCAAGTTCTTGATGTCCGTGTGTCCCCAAATTTCAGCCCTGTATATTGAAGCAGCCCTAGCCTGGGCTTGGAACATTGTAACCGCTGGTGTAATTGGTCCTTGGCCATGTGGATAAAAGAACCTTAAAATCCCCCTCCATATTTTTCCAGTGTCAAAAAGGATTTGGCCATCTGTAGGGGCCATTTCCATTTGTCATTAAACCTCAGCCCCAGGTAATCATATTGTTTTACCTGTTACAGGGGTCTGTTGTTATTGTCCAATCTGTGTTTTTTGTATGGGGTAAATCTTGGGGGAAATATGAACCATTTGGTCTTTTCCATGTTGATCTCCATGGACAACTCAGAGCATGTCTCTATGAAGTCCCCCAAGATTGTTGTGAGGCCCCTCGTTGAGGTGGACAGTAACACAGAATCGTCTGCAAAAAGTTAAATCAGGCAAGCCTCCCAACCCAACTTGGGGGCATGTAAGCACTTTAACCTGACATGTGGCACCACGCCATCTATATATAACAAAACAAACAGGGTGGCCAGGGTGCATCCCTGCCTAACACCTCTATTTACTTTGAAAGATTCAGTTAGTTCTCCCCCTTCCCCTATCGGACTGAGGCAGTGTTATTTGCGTACAGGTGGATTATGATCTGCAACAACCCCTGTGGAATTCCTCTTCTAACCAGGATTTCCCAGAGCTTAGCCCTGGAAACAGCGTAGAAGGCGGTCCTGAGATTGACAAAGACAGCATACATTTTCATCTTTCTCAGTACTGCATACTTCGACATGATCAACTGTAGATGAAATGCTTGGTCGACTGTGCTTATTTTTTGTGAGAACCCTGCCTCTGGGTGGTCTATGACTTTACTTTGGATGACCGACTCTTGTAGATGTCTGTGGATCGTTTTTGCAAAGATTTTTCCTCCATAGGCTATTAAGAAAACTTAGACTCAAAATATTCTTTGAGACAGATGAAAACGTGGACAGCGAAATGTTAGAAATACGTCCAAAGAGTAATTTTGATCCACATGTGCATAATTCAATCTTGAATCTCTTTGAGAAGAATGTTATGACAGATCTCAAACGCATCAATCATCAAATATCGACACCCATTAATGTAAAGAAATGCCAACTTGATCACGTAGAAGTGTTAGCAAAAGATGAAGCCCTTACCATAAAACCTGCGGACAAAGGGGGTGCAATTGTTGTCATGGACACGGATGATTATGTAAGAAAATGCCTGTTGTTACTTAACGAAGTCAATACATACACCAAACGGAACGGGGATCTGATCATAAGAATAAAATCGCTCATTGGCAATATAGTGAATGAAGCTTTGGACAACGAATGGATAAGCAGCAAAACAGGCGAGTTTCTGATTAATCATCATCCAATTACGCCAGTTTTCTATGGATTGCCTAAGATCCCTAAAAATTGAAGAGATCCACCACTGAGACCGATAGTAGCGGGTACAGACAGTATTTTTGATCCACTGTCCATTTACATCGACCGGCTACTTCAACCCTTGATTCAAGAGATCCCAACGTACCTGAAGGACACAACAGATTTTCTAAATTGTATTCAAGAAGTCAGAGCATTAAGCTCAGACTGCATACTGTTCAGCATGGACGTATGCAATTTATACACTTCCATCCCACACGGTGAAGGCATTCAAGCGGTGGAGTGGTTGTTACTGAACTCACAAGCAACGAGAGGTGACCCACAATTGATTGTGAATCTCCTAAGTTTAATATTGAACAACAATTACTTCAGATTTCAAGGAGACTTTTATCTCCAAGTTACCGGAACTTCGATGGGTTCAGCGATGGCGCCCGTATACACGAACACCTTTATGTACAGATTTGAATACACACATGTACTGGAAAATACAGTTTGGTCAAACAAAATACTAATGTGGAAACGATATATCGATGATATATTTGGAATCTGGTGCGGCACTAAGGATGAACTCACTGATTTACTACTTGAACTCAGTACATCACAGCATTAAATTTATGATGGAGATAGGAACAGCGTCTCTGCACTTTCTGAACGTTTGCCTTGAGATTAAAAACCATCAAATTGCAACTAATGTGTACCATAAACCTACTGACGTCAACAATTTATTACATTTCTCCAGCTTCCATCCTAGGTCAATGTTGGGGAGTTTACCCTACAGCCAAATCCTAAGATTAAAAAGGATTGTTTCAGATCCAGCGGGACTAGATGTGGAATGCACCAAATTGTTGGACAAATTTTCAGAGAGGGGTTACCCGTAAGAGGTCCTAGAAGAAGCAAAGGCGAGATCATCCAATGTGAGCAAGGAACAACTATTGACACCAAAGATTAAGAACAAAGTATCACCATTACTGTATATCTCAAAATATTCCCGCCAGAGTTTTCAGGTGGGGAGAGCGATCAAAAAACATTGGGGAATTCTTCATAATGATCCGCTACTTGAAAAACTATTTCCTAAGTCCCCTATGATGGCATTCAAAAGAGGCCAGAACTTAAGAGATCAACTAGTGAGGGCCGAGAAACCCCCTAAAGAAAAACAGACATTCTTACAAACTCAAAAGAAAGGCACATTCCCATGCTTGGGATGCTCCCACTGCAACAATGTGATTAAGGGCGAAAATGTAATACATCCACAATCTGGCAAAAAATGTAAACTAAGAGATTATGCAACATGTATGTCAACTGGGGCGATCTATGCAATCAAATGCCCATGTGGCAAATTATATGTGGGCCAGACTACAAGATCAGTTAAAGAAAGAATAACTGAACATAAATCCATTAGATGTAAGAACATGAAATCCCCATTGGCAAGACATTCCTCAGAACACCATCATACAGTAGCCCAGATAAAATTCCAGATCCTAGAGCTAGTTAAGAAACCCTATAGAGGGGGAGACTACCACTCCATCCTATCCCGGAGGGAGACATTTTGGATACATTTACTAGACACATTAAATCCACATGGTCTCAACGAAGAGTTTTCCCTGAGGTGCTTTATCTGAACATTTTTTTTTTTTTTTTTTTAAACTTACAGACTTTTACTTGTGATTTGTTTTTGTCCTCGCTTTGGACATATAGGCTTTCTTCTATGTGTCGGAACCTGAGTAAATGTGCAATAAAGGACAAAATGTTTGTAACACACTGCCTTCCACAGTGGAACAATTGTTAAGACATTAGTAGTCCGGGACATGTTTTACCGGCCCACAGTTTACCATCAAATACTTATGAGCATTTGGAGATATTCAAGGTAGAGATTTGTGAAATAATGTAACAAAGATGCCAGATCATTAGTATCTTCTCGGTTGTGGCCAGAATGCGTTGATCATCCAGGTACAGAATGCACACAGTTCATTACTCCCTGAGCTTCTTCACCTGTTTATTTCATTTTCTTTTTTTCTTTTTTTTTCCTTACTTTGAACAATTCTGTGCTTAGGAGCACACATGATTTTACATCCTCTCTGTGTAGCAGTCCGACGCTACAGTCCTACAATTGTTGTAATCATGTAGCTTAGTATTCATCAGTAGTCTTTTACTGTACCTGTTTCACATTCCAAGATGGCGCCCATTTAAACATTACCCAGCTAGCTCCATTTACACAGGTATGTGTAGCAGTCCATCCTCTATTTTGTTGGACGCCCACATAGAACCACGGTGATGGTGTGCGGATAGCCTCTGAGGGTTGTCAGGGAGACGGTTTAGCCCACCGCAGCATGGAAGAGGACCGCTTCCAGCTGTTTGACTCCAGCGCGGCCGCGGAGAGAATCATTTCGATTAAGCAGAACATTTCTGCACACGCACGTGGATTTACTGATCCACATTGCAGCGGTAAGCAATAGTTAGGAAACATAGAGCAGAACTTGAGTAAACAGTAGTCCTATGAGGACTCTATAAGTGTATATTTGCACTCCGGAGTTTTTTATCTACATTTTTGTCTCACACACAGTATTTGACGGGGTTAGCTGCATTGACACTGCCTGACACGCCAGGAAACACGAGTTAGACGAATCTCGTCGCATCAACTCACACTCTTCCTTTCGTTTTGAGAGGTAAGCCTCTTTACTTGCGATGTCGGTTCCTCTATATAAAATAGTCATATATTGTTGTGACTCTCTTTATTCCTTGCGTTTGAAAACACTGAGTACCATTCTTGATACGTGTAAACATCAGTTACTTACAATAAGTGCGCTCTCTCCAGATCTGCTAATTAGTACTACTTCTTAAAACCATAGATTATATGGGTCACGGCTAAATTCTACATTTCTAACTATAGGTGCTCTAGTCCCAGGAAAGGAGCGTTATTTCTTACTGGTGTGTGAAGAGGTTGAACACACTCAGTTAACCATCCATAGTGGAAGACACATACCTCCCCCACCATATATGAAAGGTATGTTCACTCTAAACAACACAATGGAGCATGACTGTCTGCTTATAATTTTTTTTAAAATATAACTGTAGCGTGCATTTGGCATGCATTGATCATTCTGACGCCTACTGGCCACAACAGAGATCCTTGAAACTCAGGATAGCTCCTTTCTAATAAGCTAGAATGTCTTTAGTATTGTGCCAACAGGGCTACATTGACACATTTTTGTGTGAACTACAATTGTTCTGGATACACTTGAGGAAAGGCATTATGTTGATATGAATTTCATAGGACTACTGTCCTGTTGATTGAAATAGCTTTAATCCATTTATGTTTTGCAGTTGATTTCATTTGGCTCAAGAAGAAGGGATAGATATCCCGGAACGCGTCAGCCACGGTTGAACTGTATACATGGATTATCATTTCTTATGAACA
The DNA here is from genome assembly GCF_040938575.1 of Ambystoma mexicanum. Taxonomy (NCBI): domain Eukaryota; kingdom Metazoa; phylum Chordata; class Amphibia; order Caudata; family Ambystomatidae; genus Ambystoma; species Ambystoma mexicanum. The sequence continues at coordinate 408,731,004 of NC_090922.1, read as the reverse complement.
CACTGTGTTATCAATCCGCTTGATTTTTTCAGCTTAAATCTTTAATGGTGAATCCATTTTGACTAATTATTAAAACCTCTTTGAGGTCTTTTTATGAATCTAATGAATGATTGCCTGTTTTCTTGATATCAATCATATATTGTTGAATGAATAATAACTATTATACTTGACCATGTTGAACCATCATTTGATGGACTTGAAATAGAGTGCAGGGGACGGGAGGGTTCCTACCTTTGGATCCTCGTTTCTCTCTCTACATATATGTTGTAGTGATCCTGTGCCAGGGTCACTTTTCCTCCCCCGCACCTAAAAATAGTATCTAAATTACCATTTACTAATCAGAAAGTTTACTATATACTTTAAATATTAGGTAGTGCGCCTACTAAATATCTTTTTCAAAGATTTTTCCCACCCCATCTAAAAGGGAGATAGGTCTAAAGTATGCTGGATTCTCCCTCTCCCTTCTTATATATCGGAATTATTATTGCGTTTAACCAAGAGGGGGGGACCCTATTCAGACAGAGGAAGGTATTAAAGAGGAGCGTTAATAGTGGTGCCCATACTCCCATTTCATCTTTGAATAAATCAATGGGCAGAAAGTCGGGACCAGGAGCTTTCCCCCCACTTCTGTGAGGATATCGACTTTCTTAAACCCTCTAGCTCCAAAAAAATAAGGGTTATGTCCTCACTAGAACTTACTTTCACAATAACTTTGTTTTCCCTGCCATACAGATCCCTAAAGTGGGTCAACCAGGTATTTGGACTTATATCAGTCTTAACCATTCCTGCCCTACATTTGAGTCACCCAAATATTTCCAAAATGTATGAGAGTCCCCTACTTGTACTGCATCCTGCATCCTCTCCCATTGCCAATGAACAAACCCTTATTTGTTTTATTTTAATATAGCTTTATAAGAGGCCCAAAGAGCTCTCAGCTCGATTTTGTCTGGCCCATGGCGATTTTTTAGGCACTTCAGTATGTCAGATTTTGCCAGTCTACAGTCTTTATCAAACCATGATTGGGATTTGATTGCATGTTATTTTTACCTTTTTGCCTGGTTTTGAAAAAAAGGTTTGGATGTTCATGATGACTTCTTTGAAGGACGAAAAAATCTCACCCCTAATTCCACAGAGGTTATGGCTTCGAGTACAGGGAAGATTGCTTTATAAATGTGGGGTTTCAATTCTCTAATGTCACAGATTGCCCATTTAACCCGCTGCTTAGATACACCCTGTAAGTGTACGGGAAAGCTACTGGTATTTGGAGAAACCTCCCCATGTCTGCTCTACCAGTTTAGCTTCAATGTCAGGGGCCTATCACTGCCCTGGATGTTTGTGACTTCAAAATCAAGGGCTTTCCCCCATAGGTCAGATGACTGAAAAGAATAATCAATGTAGGTTGTTCAATTGGGACCTACAAATGTAGGATTTGGTGGATGGTCATTAGCAAAACGACCAATACAAGTCCTTAGCCCAGCCACAACAACCTAGAGGCACAGCAAAGAGCCACTGGGTGGTATCTACCCAATATGGGGGGTAACTGCAGGTGGAATGTCCCATGCCTCGTCAAAATCATCCTAGGCCCCCTGTAGATCTATCAGGGGTTCTATTTGAAGGGTAATTTCACCCAGCAATGTAATATGTTGATTTACTTTATCAAGGCTCAAACTGTTTTCTATTCTAGACCCAATCTCCTTAATCACATTATTTGTTTTTTTTGGTTTTTCTTACCCACCCGATTGTATACATTACAGAGGGATATAGGGTTAGATCCCTGGGAACTCAAGACAGGGTATTGGACATCAGGGGTATCACAATCAACCATGGTAATTTGGTAGCCAGGGCTGTGCTGATCCAAGTAGCCATCCCCCAAATGGTCTCCCCTTTGGAACCTTCAGGGCTGGTTCCCAATATTCCTCATAACCCTCAAAATGAATGGGGTCCATTTCCCTGGTTTCCTGGAAACATATCAGGTCGTACCACCAATCCAGTCGCACCAGTCTGGATGGATCGCCCAGGTGTTTCTTAAGGCCAGCTATATTACAGGAGATCAAACTAATCTCTCTTACTGTGTCACTAGGTTGTGACATCTGGCCATGTATCTCTTTATGTAAATCCGCAGTTTCAGGGTCAATGCCATTCCCCCGCTACTGCATAATGTCCCATTATGCAACCTCCCCATCCTTTCTGTTTTTCTCCAATCGGGGGTGGCATTAATGGAGACCAATTGGATTTAGGTCGAGATACAGCTGCTGGCCTGACAGATATTCTAGAACCCAGGGGTTGATAAGATATATGTTTGTTTGTTTGTTTATTTATAGCGCGCGCCAGACACAGAGGTATCAGGGCGCTGAGAAAAGGATATTTTAAGCTTACAAAGTTACATAATGTGTCACAAGGAATTTACAGCATTTACAGATTACATACTGATTACATAAAGAGTATACAGGTTATAGTACAGAGCATAACATTGGTGACAAGGTACATAGCTAGTAAAAGTGGAAATGTTGGCAATTTTCACGAGGGAATAGGATACAGTCATATCTACAGGTGAGGGTCATGAGGATCGTTGGTGAGGAGAGAAATCAAGGAGGGGCTGATAATAGGTGGGAGAAGTTAGACGGCCTTCTCACTCAGGTCTGAGTTTTAGAGATCATTCGATTTGAACCAGTTGATAATGTTACACCTAAAATGTCGGTATGTTTGGTTTTCCCTCAGGCACGGGGGCAGGGAGTTCCATAGTTGGGCAGCTTTAACAGGGAAGCTATTAACACCAATGGTAGCTCGTTTGAATGGGGGAACTGTCAGATAGTTGGTGTAGATCGTTCTGGTAGGTCGGAGTGTCGGTCTTTTGTTAAACCTCTTCGTGAGGTAAAGAGGTACTGCATTATTGAAGGATTTGAAGGTTAGGGAGGCAGTTTTGAGTTTGATTTTGTCAAGAGTAGATAGCCAGTTATTGGTTCTCCTCTCTGTGGAGATGTGCTCTTTTTTGGATATTCCTAGGGCCACTCTCAAGGCATTATTCTAGAGTATTTGAATTTTCATTGTAATGTATTTGTTAGCTCCAATGTAGAGAACATTACAGTAGTCCAACTTGGATAGCACAAGTGCTCTTGCCAGTGTGGTGCAACTGCTCGTTGAGAGGAAGGGTTTAGCTGATCTAATCAGTTTACATGGGTAAGCCGTGGTGGATGCCATGGCATTCACTTGTTTTGTCAGGGTAAGGCCAGAGCCAAGGTAAAAACCTACTGTTTCTACCTCCTTCATTACCTTAATCGTGTTGCCGTCTATGTTGAAAGAGTTATATTTATGGCCAAGTTTGTTGATGTTAGGTGTGGTCCCCAGGATGATGAGCTCCGTTTTATCATCATTCAGGCATAGGCCATGTAGTGCCATCCATGATTGGATGATGAGGTATATCCTATTCACCAAGCCCAAATCCCGGTTGTAATCCCCTGTAAGTGGGAAGAGAATGTGAGTGTCATCTGCATAGTTAGTGTAGGTGACACCAAGACAATCCAGATTGTCAAAGAGGGGCTTGGTGAATATATTATATAGAGGTGGGGAGATGCAGGAACCCTGGGAAACACCACATGAAATGGGGATGCAATCAGCTGCTTCTGTGCTTCTGTAGTGGAGAAGACTCTCATCGTTCTTTTATTCAAGAATGATTGAATCCACAATGTGGCGTGTTGTGAAAAGTGTGCAGATGATTCTAAGTGGTTGCAAAGACGTTAATGTTTTAATTACAGAAATTGAGGGTCTCCTCCATGAGATAGAGGACCCTAATCCCAGGACAAAAATGACCACCACTCATAGTAGTACCATGGCGGCCCACAATTGTATACTGGCCATAGCTGATACTGAAATGTTATCTGAAAATATTGCCCCTGTCCTCAAACCCATAGCTTAGGTTACAATAAAGACAAAAGGACCACCTGGGTGCCAATGAAGTGGGACCATTTGATGGCTATGAGGGAGGGAGAAACTTTGCTCTCCCAATTATTTCTATGGGCGAGAAGGGATCAGAAGTGATAGAACTGCATCCAGTTACCAACAATCTTCCGTCTGTACCTGGTTCAGATGGGCCTATCGAGATGGGTGATACCCTGTCCATACCCAGGAGTGTACTAGAACCTACCGAGAAGGGTGGACCACCTCCTATCCTTAAGGGGAAAGGAGCAATTGCCCCTTGGTCTCCCCAGAACATGAAAGAAGGGGAGTTAAAAATTATGGTCCCTATAACAAATCGCTATGGGATTTTGGGTGAAGTTTTCCATGGAATACATACTAAGGATATACCCAAAGAGCTGGGTGCCCCTGTTAGACCCCTGAAGGTAGCTAAAAGATCTGAACAGACAACCCTTGGGCCCAAAAATTGCTAAATAGGGATTGAAAACAGAAAGCATCCCCAACACAGATGACACACTCACAGGGGTTAAGGGGGGATGATCGGGACATCGGGATGAAATGGCCAATAACCCATTCATAAGCCAATCATGTTTTAATAACACTGCTATTGTGTCCTCTCCATTAATGTGCGAGGCATACCTCGTGTGCCTCACTATATTGCTTCTTAAACATGGATTTGCATCCCCTTGTAGATCTAAGGTAATGCGTTACTTTATTTATAAGCGACTCTTGCGATTCATAGGACCCTGAGGCTAATCGCCCCACATTGTGCAGGGTGACTGACCGGAAGTTGTTATTATGTTCTTATTATCAGTTTCATTTGCACGGTCACGTCCAACTCTCTCCCCCCTCCTAAGCCCCACTGGTATAGCATTTGGGGTTGTGAGCCAATGGGGCAAGTGGTTGGAAGGATGTGGTGGCCGATGGGGCATATGGTAAGGTAGATGTGAAATTAACTTTTGATTATTAACCATCGTTGCTCCCCGGTATGCCCCAGCCACTTTTCTCAGGCCATACTGGTTACCACTGAGCCTGAGGGAGACACTACCACACAAGCCAAAAGTGCCTCCCCTGCCCCCCCCCCCGCATCACATCTCCCTCACTGCTCACCTGGGTCACCCTTTTATACTGTGGTGGCCTGGGCGGCCCAACACCACCTGGGGAGGCCTGGGCGGGTGGCTAATTGTTTTAACGCCACATGGAGGGGTAAATGATGTGTGTGGCACCATGGATAGGTTATCGAACATTCTGTTCTTTAACAAGTGTATATCCGCAGCAAGTGAGTCGAAATGTTCCTCATGAATGTTTCCAGCTTTTCATACATATTAACCATAGGCCCCAGGGGAACCTGTGCCAGGTCCCGATAATCCCCCATTAACGCCTCTGAGTGTGTCATCTTTGTTGGGGATGCTTTCTGTTTGGGTGCCCTTTTCAATCCCTATTTTGCAATTTTTGGGCCCAAGGGTTGTCTGTTAAGATCGTTTAGCTACCTTCAGGGCTCTAACAGGGGCACCCAGCTCTTTGGGCATATCCATAGTATTTATTCCATGAAAAACTTCACCCAAAATGCCATAGCGATTTGTTATAGGGACCATCATTTTTAACTCCCCTTCTTTCATGTTCCAGGGAGGCCGAGGGGCAATTGCTCCTTTCCCCTTAAGGATAGGAGGTGGTCTGCACTTCTCGGTAGGTTCTAGTACACTCCTGGGTATGGCCAGGGTACACCCATCTCAATAGGCCCATCTGAACCAGGTACAGATGGAAGATTGTTTGTAATTGGATGCAGTTCTATCACTTCTGATCCTTTCTGGCCCATTAAGCAAAGTTTCTCCCTCCCTCATAGCCATCAAATGGTCCCACTTCATTGGCACCCAGGTGGTCCTTTTGTCTTTCTTGTAACCTAAGGCTATGGGTTTGAGGACAGGGGCAATATTTTCAGATAAAATTTCAGTATCATCTATGGCCAGTATACAATTGTAGGCCGCCATGGTGCTACTATGAATGGGTGTCTTTTTTGTCCTGGGATTTGGGTCCTCTATCTCATGGAGGAGACCCTCGATTTCTGTAATTAAAACATTAACGTCTTTAATGGGCTCCATCAATTTGTGTGCACTTTTTATCCCCCCACCATGAGTGATAGGAAGGGATGCCTTGCTTTAGACATACTGCTAATTAAGAAAAGTAAAAAAATGGGGTAATCCAGTAATCAAGAATCATTTTGTAGAAAATGAGTATTCGGGATAATAGATGGCAACTTAAAAAAATTAACATGTTTCACAGACTAAAACCTCTAAAAACCAGACAATACCTCCACACTATTTCATAGACACTTCATAGACACTTCATAAACATTTAATCGATATATTAGGTTATAAAAATCAATTAAATGAATACTTCAAGGCCATTTAAGTGATTTGGCTATTAAAGTCAGCGATATAGTTCAGTAAAAAAATGTCCATGTCCAAAACCATATTGTTGAAATTGCGCATTGGAAAAATACACTTCACACCCAGGACCGAGCCCCGTAGTGGTGCTGCGGGATCACTCAGTCAAGAACCAGTGGGATGTGTGCTTGTCGCTTTAGCCAGGCAGGCATGCCTGATTGGCTTAAGGAGCACACAAAGTCCAAGGCTTTGCCCTCCCTGGCCCATTACCTTCAGTTTCTGCCTCGGCGTCCTCTCCTCCTGACTGGGTAATAAGTCCTTCCATGCAACTTATATAGCTCGTAGCACTCGTGGGTGAGCTGGTAATCTTCTAATCCTGGTTGCACAGATGAAAGCGATTGGGGGAGGCGCCTTATAAACGCTGTCAAGATTGTTGAAAATATATCAGGCACTCTTTGTTTTTTGGCAATAAGATCACAGTGTAAAATTAAGTTCCACCCAAGAGCTCGGATGGGTGCGAAATGGCATCTTAGGCTCAGCGCTCCGCGCCTCGGTGCAAACACCAAGCAGCGACAACACTGCCCTTTCGCGCACTGGGCTTACGCCGCTCCAGGATGGAGCGAATGTTTAGGAGTGGTGGGGGGTGTGGCAACAAGCAAGGACAGCAGGGAAATCCTCTGCAGCTTCTCTCCCCTAGAGGCCCCAACACCGCCTTTTCGCGCCCCAGGCTTGGAAATTGATTATTTCGCTGATAATTGTTTGTGGCTTCACTAATGCCTCTGTTGCCCCTCTGTGGCTATTTAGTTTAACATGTAGCATCAAGTTAATCCTCATAGCTTTGGGAAAAACAGCTCTATTCATTGAGCACCCAGTAGAGCACTGAACTGGAACAATAACATTGAGTGAGGTAGCGGACGCAGATGGAATCAAAACTCACTTGGCCAGTGTTGGAAAATAGTCTAATTCCTGAGAATGGTTTTGGTACATTTTGCTGACTCAGTAGGAAGTGAACTCTCTCTGTGGGGTAAGATTTCCAGCTAAGTTGGAAATGGGTGGGATGCAGGACAGTCTCCATCCCAAAAAAGTTTGAATGGTATTGAAACAGAACTTAAATTCCTCCAACATGGACGCACAAGCTAGGGAAATGGTGATGTGGGAAGCTAATAGTATTGTGTATGGTGGAGTACAGAGAATGTCAGGGGAGATTCCAGGATTGAATGGATAGGGGAGAGTGAGCAAGTTGGATGGAGGAAGCTGAAGGAGAAGGAGAGAGACGACGACTTTCATATCCTTACTTAGCCTGTATTCATTTTAACATATATATAAAATAAAGTCCCTTTGTCATATCAATCCAGCGTTCGCTTCAACTTCAAGTGGCGATGAGGTATTTACCAGTAGTGTGGCAATCGGCTGATATCTCCGTAATCGACTACTTCACCACAGAAGCATAAGGTGAGAGCGCAACTGCAACTGCGATTGTCACCACCAAAAAAGAGGGACAGTGAAACCTTAGAAAGGGGATCAGGTTCACGCTGCATATGTATATATTTGCCTGCCAAGTAATATGGAGGCCACGGCCACGTCTAGCAGGACGTTAGAGAAAAGAACCCTACTACGTGAGCAATATCACGTTGTGTGTGGCCATTTTAAGAGGTCATGCATCAGCACAGGATTCACTCATTGGTGCAAAAATAACAAGATATTAGAAATATAACAATCACAAATGCACAGCAAACGCTATGGAAGTTCAAACATTCAGGAGATTTAAAAAATAAAATAAAAGAAAGTAATTCAACTCTTAACCTCCATGAATAAATTACACGAATAACACAACAGTAAATTGGACTATTTCAGGTGTGCCCCCCACCCAGTAGACATATCAGAACGGCTACCCATAGGAGTGCAGGAGTCATGTTGATTCATAGTGTTCCGGTGAGTCCAATGTTTTTGCTCGAGGTTGGGGAGTCTACACTGCCATGGAAAAGATGGCGTAAGACATTTGAACACTACGGCAACATAGTGTGTGACACAAATTACAGCGTGGAGAGAAAAAAGTATTTATTTTTACACTGTTTAGGCAAGGCTGGCCAAGAGAAATTTGAAGATCTACCAGACCTTGTGGCCGATGAGTAAAGGATATGAACGAATATGAGAAGTATATACAGAAAATGAATATACATTACAAGAAGAAAATAAGTACCATTTTAGAATGATATAAGTTTGGTAAAAGAATACAGGAAGAAGGAGAGAGTGTTGAACAGTACATCACAGCCCTTAGGAAATTGGCCGGAATGTGCATATTTAACCAACAACTAGAAGAGCGATCAATTTATGTTAGAATGTAGCAGCAGCAAAGTAAGAGAAAAACTGTGGACAGAAGATGATCCACCCGTAAATATGGTGCTCAAGATGGCCAAGGCAGTTGAACACACAGAGAAGTGTGTGATAACATTGGAAAGTAGAGTGAAGGGAATTGCTGTCAGGGCAACGGCGGTAAATACTGTGGAGCCAGCCGGTGAAGAAGGCATTGCGAGTGTGAGTTCAATAATGAAAGCAGGTTCAACAGTGAGAACAGTGATACTCGAGAAGGGATGAACAAGGACAGAAGACTCAACACCGATATCAACCCTGTGGTCGAGGTGGACAACAAGGAAGAGAACAGACCACCTCAAGAACGTGCTACAGGTGTCATAGTCCTTCTCATTGGGCTAACAGTCCGGATTGCCCTGCTATAAGGATCATTAGCAGGAACTGCAGTGGAAGAGGAGACCTGCCTAGATGCTGCAGGAGTAGGAATGCTGCCACAAATTGAATTGGAAACGAAGATAGTGACGAAGGTGAAGAGTGTGTCTCAGCAGTAGTGGAAGAGATGAATACCTGGCAGTCCGAAAACCACTGTCATGCCAATGGTCACCCGATAGTTATGATGGTAGATTCGGGAGCCAAAAATAATCTAATTCCGAGGGTAATATGGAAGATATCTGGACCAAAATATTTACATGAGGTTGATAGTAAACCAAGAGCTTTTGGCGGTGTGAACATTAAACTGATTGAATGGTTCATGGCAACCCTAGTTTTCAAAGATATACAGTCTGAAGGAAGCATTTATGTCTCAAAGAGTGGGGCATCTTCCCTTCTCAGCTGGACTCATTGATGGGGCCCCTAGGGGACCCTCGCATATGGAAACAAGGCACAATCACCACACACGAACTGATACGCTAGACACGAGGTTCAATTCCCAAAATCTAGGGTTTATTGCAAAGCAAATAGTCTCAGTTGGCCAACTGGGTCTCACGTCCTGCAACGTGTGTCTCCAGACCCCGAAGGACGCGAGAGACCGAGCATCTTCCAACAGTTACATATGTACAAAACGATCATCATTTTATCATTAGTGACATATTCAATACCGCCCATAATGCATTTCCTTTGAAAAGGGTTTTGATGATTGACAATTGTGACGAATATGACACCTTCAGACATTCATTTAGTAACAGTTTGCAATTTGTGGACTTGCAGGCACGATTTTTGTTTTAGGGAACATACTGCTCTTGTTCTCATAAGTAAGCTGCGTGCAGGGAAGAGGCACATTCCAGGCCTCACTATCTTCTAGTTTCTTTTCATGTGCTAGAGGTCAACTCGATCTACAGGGATCGGGGAAGGGGGGGCCGTAAAAGAGAGCATAATTCAAGCCATCAAATGTTTGTTTCTACCATTTCCTCCGCACCAGCAAGACTAGCTGGCACCTGCGTAGTGATTAAATGCCTTGTTGCTTACTTCCAAGGACTTGTGAGGGAGGAGGCCGGGCATTGCTGTCTGGGTTGCCTGGGCTGTGTTTCAACATGTAGCTTGTGGCCTTGCTGTATGCATGAGCAATAACGGAATAGAATTCACTTACAGCAAAGCAGTTTAAACAGAAAGCAAAAAGCAAAAATTTGTCCAAATGGCGGATTCTATTCCTACAAAATGGACGCTCTCTGGTCTTGGTTATGAGTCTGTCCGGACAAGTGCTGAACATATGATGTGGTTGGTTTTCGGTCAACTAAATATATCGCCTATGCTATGGAAGGGTAATTTCTAGACTCACAAACCCTCCTCTTGGCCGTAAGCTAAGCACATCATCCAAACATTGCATCTTCTGCTGACCAGGTATCTGATTCCGAACTTTGCCTACTACTATAATCGTCATCATTGTCATCTATATTAATTGACATAAATTCTTTTACTATCTTCATCTCATGATTCATTTTTCCATCCACTCTGGGAGTTTTCTTTTGTGTTACTATGTGTACGCATTCCTCACTCACTTCAGTGTAAATTATTGGCAAACAGTGTATACAACAACAACATGTCATAAATATTCCCAGTACCGCTACTAAGATTGCAACTAATTTCCATCCCCATGAGCGTAATATTTCCCAGAACCAGGAACTTATGTTTAATTCCCAACTACCTTCTGGGGGGTGGAGGTCAGAGCTCAAAACATCGTAGGGGAGGAGTCACTTACGAATACGCAACACGATGATCCCACGATTTAGCAAACTCCCCCGCAATCAGCCAAAACTATGTCAAGAGCCATCCTATTTTGGAGTGTCATCAATCTTATCCCTTTTTCCTCCAACATCATGTTGTATAATATATCTGTTGTCCCATTTATCATTTTCTCAAATATTCTGGATAGTTGTCTTATATTATAGTATAGTGTTCATTGCCTGTCCCCAAAATGGTATAAATGATTTTGCTATGTCCTCTGCAATTAATCCTCCTTCCTCATCCCATTGTGGTCTTGATCTAGATAGTTTGGCTATATCTGCTGTTTTTGAAAGAAACACCCCTGGAAACAGAATCCCCAAGTAACAAGTACCTCCCCAATTTCTAGGCAACCAGGGATAAGCTTTTTCTCCACATATGAAATAAACAGGGTTACCTACGTATACTGGTTGTTCCTCCCTTTCAAGAATTGCAATCTTCATACACTTGGTGTATGTCCCTACTGAATAGGAGCTTTTCTTTTTTAAGCAAAATGAGACAGAGTGTGGACCGTAATTCACAGTATAGGAGGTGGGCACTGTATCCTTATTCCCTTCTGGGTTCACGTGAAACGTGATTATAGATGATTTATATGGCACATTTAGCCTATCTTGTGGTATTATTACTGGTGTTATTAGCCTTGCTTTGTGGAATATTGAGCAGCCTACAGGTTTCATTACTACCTCTTCAAATTCATTCATGTTTGTTCTATCTAATTGACCCGTTTCACTCTTATTCCATTTCCCATAATATAATGCACTTAAGGACACGTAGCATGCAGAACTCAATGGCAATGGCTGCACATACCAACCTATTCCCTTACCACCATGCTGTGGGCACACACCCAACAATTGTTTCTTTCTTTTCAGAACTGAGTGTGTCATTCCCATATCCTTCCCTGTGCCTCTCTTCCATTGGGGGCAAATTATAGGAAATTACATGAACCGAGCATGAATAGGCAAGAACACTTTTAATGGATGTATCTCTTCTAGATACCATAATATCAATACTGTCATTATCGGTGCTAGTATGCTCCTAACAAACATGACTATTGTTAAGATCAGCATACAATTCTTTCGGCAATGTTTCTTTCTGCAACCTTACAGTCTCTATATTTACTTCATTATCAGCATTGGTGCAGGAGGGGGAAGAAGCTGGTGCAGGCATTTTTCCTCTCGGTTCTTCTTCTCCAACAATGTTCGTCATGAATACCTCTTATCGTTGCACTTGTTCGAATATTAGTAAGTTCAGAAATGTCAACAAAGTGTTTTGCCAGTTCTCAGCAGCCTGGATTGCTATACGTTGGGCAAGATTATCGTGCTTCTGCACATTGCTCAAAGAACTCCAGAGCAGTTATCAAGTGCCTTTGTACCATATGAGCCCCTCTTGTCCATGAGGGGTCATCTACACATGGATTTTCAAAGATACCACCTGAGCTGTCGGATTTGTACAACTCCCACGCCTCTCTCCCCTAGAACTCTGGTTCCCACTTCATCCGTGATGGGAAACAGAGGCAACAAAGAAAAATAGAACGAAGATCTGATCACTCCTTGTTTCGAGGCCGTAAATTATACCACCTTGCTCCAGGTACTGTGTGGTCTATGAATAGTGCGGGTGCACTTCCAGATTCAGGCTCAGTGTCAGTCTGCGGCACAACGAAAGGTGGTGGGCGCCAAAGTGATGATACTGGCTTCGTGTCAGCCAGCAACGATGCAGGTTCTGCTGGGAAACGTTGGGGCACTCTTAGCCCTTTCTCCTCTATAGTAATCTTTCCAGGCTTCGTGTCAGGATCAGACGGATTCTGTAGTAGAGAACTGGTAACAATTTCCTTTGTTTCAGAAGCGGCCGTCTCTTCCTTGTCATCCTGATCAGGCAGTTTTTTCAATGGCGATGGAACTTTCTTCGTATGACGCCTTCCTACCGTCCACATGGACTGCTGTCTGTGTTGCCAAAAGTACTTGGTAGGGTCCATGCCATCTGGGTGCAAGTGATGACTTCTGATGGGAAGAGCCTCCTGCACCTGCTGATGAATCAAACGAAATTTCTGTATTAACAGGTTACAATATGTACTGAGCACAGGGTATTCTACCTCATTAATCTGCTTCGGCTGCGGCGCACACCAAACATTCGCAGGCCTCCCCATTACAATTTCATAGGGGGAGAGCCCAGTTCTTGCTTGCACAGATGTGCGCATGCACAACAAGGCTACGGGCAATGCATCCGTCCAACGTAACTTGTTTCCAGCACAAATTTTACTAATCTTGGCTTTCAATATGCCGTTCTGGTGCTCAACAAGCCCGGCACTCATCGGATGTCTGGCGCAATGGAATCGTTTATCAATCTGAAGACCTGCACAAATCTGTAATATTACTGCGCCAACAAAGTGCGGGCCGTTATCTGATCATATCACACGGGGCAAGCCGAACCGTGAGAAGTACTCCTTCAACATTATTTTGGCAGTGCTCATGGGGGTGCAATCCTTAAGTGGATATGCTTCTACCCATTTACTGAACGCACACACGACCACCAGCACGTACTTCAAGTTCTGACACCTTTTCATCTCTATAAAATCAAAATGGATCACCTCAAATGGCATGGAGGGGGGACCAGAGCTACCTGTTGGAGTAGCTGATCCTTTTCCAACATTGTGTTGCAAACATGTTATGCAACTCTGTACCAGACTTTCTGCATTCTTTTTTTATGTGTGTGTTCTGCCATACTGTAGCTTAATGCTGAATTCTTTTTTTTGCACAAATGTGCGTGGGACTGTGGGCCATAATGACCATTGCAGTTACATAGGAGTTGGGCAGCATCCAATTTCTTCTTTTCTTGTCCACTCAGCAACCTTCTAGATCTAATTCTGCAGAGCCCTCAGCCCATTCTTGTATTTCATCAGCAGTTGCTTCTGCCTGCATCTCTTTGACAGTAGCAACCCCATTCTCTATCATGCATGGCACTTCTTCTGATTGTACTGCTAACATTTTGGTACTTAAATCAGTAGCAGTTTGCTTTGCAATTCTGTCTGCAAATGCGTTCCCTTCTCCCACTTTACATGTTACTTTTTTATGCACCTCGCATTTTACTATTGCTAGGTGCTTCGGACACGTTAGTGCAGACAGCAATCGTACAAACAAAGGGCCATGTTGAATTCTGGTTCCATGTGATGTCAAGAAACCCCTCTCAGCCCAGAGTCAGCCAAAGTTATGTACCACCCCAAAGGCATATTGGCTGTCAGTATATATGTTCACACTCAGATTTTCAGAAATTTTACACATGCCCTGGTTAACGCTATTATTTCTGTGGCTTGTGCGGAGTTGTAGGGAATATTATTTTGCTTTCTACAATACTTTTTTGTGTTGTAATAGCATACGCAGCAGTTGATGTGCCATCAGGTAATTTGATGCAGGAGCCATCACAAAACAGTTCTCCATCTGGCTCTTTCAATGGGGTGTCTGTTTAATCAATTCTTCCTTTTGTTTCTTCCTCTGTAACCATTAAACAATCATGGGGAGGTGATTCATTCTCACTTACTTTTTCATTGGGCAGTGGGATTAATTCCGCCGGATTCAAACCGCTACACATCATAATTTGAATGTGGGGTGCAAACAGGACAATTTCATATCTAGTCAATCTAGCGGACATGAGGTTTTGCATCTGCGTTCTATTTAATAGAATGTCTATGGCATGTGGCACCATTAAAATTAAGGTGTGCCCCAACATCATTCCTTCAGTTTGTTTCACTGACAGCTCGCAAACAACGTGGTAACGTGCATGCGACAGGGTCCAGCGCGGGAGAAAAATAACAGCATGGTCTGTTTCTTCCACCTTGTTCCTGTGTCAAAACAGCCAACCGCGTAGCCTTCATTCTCATGCACAAATAATCTGACATTTTTTTAATCATTTGGTGTGCCCCAATCTGGGGCAGAGCACAATGCAGTTTTGAGCAGATCAAATGCTCTCTGGCATTCTTCATTCCATTGTAGAGGCATCACAGCATCCTTTTTTGCCAATGCACCATTGGTTTCACACTCATTGAAAAATGTGCTATCCACTGTCGGCAATAGGAAGCCATGCTTATTATGGCTCTGACTCCTTTCTGTGTTTTTGGAATAGGCATACCAGAGATACTTTCTATCCTTTCTGGTGTCAGTCTTCTCCCCTCTCTCGAAAATGGGTAGCCCAAATAGGCCGCCTCTTTTCGACAATATTGGAATTTTTTCAAACTCGCTTTATGGCCATGCGCTGCTAAGTGTGACAATAACAAAACAGTACTCTTTTTGCAAATCTCCTCTGTATCAGCAGCAATCAACAAATCATCTATGTATTGTAACAATACACAACCTGGCGGTAGTTCCAACATATCTAACTGTTCTTTCAATGCCCTGCTGTAAATACTTGGGCTTTCTGTATATCCTTGTGGAATGCGCGTGAATGTGAATGACCGCTCTCCTAGCGTGAAAGCAAATAAGTGTCTGCTTAAACAGAAAGCAAAAAGAAAGAATTAGTCAAAATGGCAGATTCTATTCCTACAAAATGGACGCTCTCTGGTCATGGTTATGAGTCTGTCCTAACAAGTGCTGAACATATGATGTGGTTGGTTTTCGGTATACTAAATATATCGCCTATGCTATGGAAGGGTAATTTCTAGACTCACATCATCAAAGATTGTTAAAGGTCCGACTGGATCCCAATGCAGCAGAAACCATTTTTTTAATAGAATGTCCTGAGATGAACAAAGAGAAAATACAAACTGAAAAATTATAGGATGACATAGGCTGTGGGAAAGAATTCACGCATTGCATATTACTTAAACATGGTACCAGACCAGTGGCGCGAAAATTGCGTAATGTTCCATTAGCAATGAGAGATGAAGTAAACATGGAACTTAAGAAGTTGAAAGAACAAGGGATTATTGAAAGCATCAATGCATCTGAGTGGGTCTTTCCCCTGGCTGTGCTAAGGAAGAGTTCCGGGAAGGTCAGAGCGTACATTGATTTAAGAGTACTAAATAAGTGCATAATTCCTGAAAGACTTCCACTACAAAATACACAAGAGTTGATTTCGACAAGGGGGGTCGGCAAAAGTGTTCTCAACACTTGATCTTAAAGCTGCTTATCATCAAGTAAAGTTACACAAAGAGTCAAGGCAGTTAACGGCTTTCATTACTCCAGACAAGCTTTTTCAATATTGCAGTATGCTGTTTGGACTAATATCAGCAGCTTCAGTTTTTCAGAAGATTATGTACCGTATTCTGGATGGAGAGCCCGGAGTCATCTTCTTTCAGAATTATATTCTGGTGTACGCTGAGAATGAAGAAAAACATTACAGAAGGCTAGAGAAAGTACTCAAGAAGTTGCATGATGTAGGGATGCCTCTCAGAAAAGAAAAGTCAAAAATCAATAGGAGAGAGATTGAATATTTAGGACATGTAATCTCTGAAGAAGGAATTGCATCAAAGAATGATCTGGCAGATGCAATAAAACATGTCGTCACACCGAACTGCAAGAAACAACTCTGAACTTTTTTAGGTATGGCTGAATATTATGCTAATTTTATTCAAGGATTTGCTGAACACTATGGGGGTCATTACGACCCGGGCGCAAAGGGATACTGGCACCGGTTATGACACTGGTGCCGGTAATCCCTTTGCGTCCAATTCCGAGGTCCCTTTGCGGGTCCTTCCTTAATGCCTGGTTTTAGCAGGCGTTAAGGACGGGACCCGCAAAGGGATAACGGGTCAATAACGGTACTGCAATTTGCGGTACCGTTATTGCCGCCTTCCTCCTTCACATTGAGCCCTATGGGGGCTCAAATGGGAATGGGGAACAGCATTTCAAATGGGGACTTACCGGTCCCGCAAAGGGTGGAATGGACCGGAAAGTCCCCATACCACCACGTCGGTGACGGTACCGTTATTGGTGCTAGTCATGGCGCTAATAGCGCTATGTCTAGCACCAACCTCGGAATGAGGGTTTATGTCTCTAAGGAACATGATGAAGATGAACAAGAAGTTCATTTCGGATGAAGAATGTGAAAATGAATCCCAATACATAAAGGAGGCTTTGGCTACAGCACCATCTTTACAGAATTATGAAAGAGGGAGACGCTCAGTGATCACTACGGATGCCAGTAATGTGGGACTAGGAGCAGTTTTGACACAGTTCAATGAGGGAAAGGAGTACATCATTGCGTTTGCATCTCGTTTGCTTAAAGGAGCAGAAAAAGTTTATGCAACAATTGAGAAGGAAGCACTGGCCATCAGATGGGCTGCAGACAAATTTAGGAGCTTTGTCTGGGGAGTTAAATTTGAATTACATACTGATCACAAACCGCCGGTGGAAGTTTCCTCAACAAAGGGTCTGGACAAAGTATCAGGCAGGATAAGGAGATTGGTATTCAGACTACAAGAATTTGATTTTTCTGTGACATAAATCCCTGGTGTAAGAAACTATGCAGCAGATTGTTTATAAGGCATGACAAACAATATGGACACTGAGAATGAAGATGACGATCAGGAAATGATTTGTGAAATATACGATGCAGCAATATCGAAACAAGGGTGATATGAAGAGATGTTGAAGGATACAAAGATGTTGTTCGTGATCAAGGGTCTGGAAGAAGGAGGATTGAACAACGAGAAGATGCAAAAGGCAGGAGTAGAAGACTTCTAGAATGTGAAGGATGAACTATGCGTTCAAGATGGCTGTTTTATGAGAGGAGATAAGTTGGTGCCAACCGAAGGAATCAGGGAGATGGGTATACATCTTGGGCATGAAGGCCACCAAGGAATTGTAAAGATCAAGCGCAGCATAAGGAGTACTTATTGGTGGCCAGTGTGTGACACGCAGATTGAAAGCAGAGTCAAGAACTTTATTCTTTGTATAAATTGTGATAAAGGGTATGTGAGGGAAAAGTATCCGATGGTGCTTACAGATATACCAGAGAAACCCTGGAAGTAGATAGCCATTAATTTAATTTTCTAGGGCCTGTATTGAGTGGGGGATGCCAGAGATATTGAATTGTGGTTATTGATGTGTTGGCCAGATGGGCAGAGCTGACAATTACCCCATATGTGATGCCTAGAAGGGTGATTGATTTTTTAGAAGAGTTATGTGAACGCGAGGGGTATCCAGAAGAGGTATTGACTGATAATGGTTCACAATTCAGGTCTAGAGAAATGGAACATTTCCTTGAGGAAAGATCCATTGTCCACAAAACCAGTACCATATATCACCCCCAAACTAATGGCATTGAAGCGAGGAACAATAGAGTGATTAAGGAAGCCATTAGTTGGGCATGGTCAAATGGGAAATTGGAATGAGGTTGTGAGAAGAACAATGGTGGCCCATAGGTTCACTCTGCATAGCACTACGGGTGTTTTTCCTTTCCAACTGAGCAGGGGAAGGTGATCGAACGCTAAATTGTTTCCAGGTTGGATGTGTGTTGTGGCAGGTATGGATGTGATATTGGATGAGGTGAAGGATAACATTAGGTAGAGACAATTAACCAACAAATTGCAGCAAGACAATAGGCATTTCAAGAGAGCAAAAGTGCTTTGTGTTGGGTGAGGAGTAAGTTACCGGTTGTGTTAAGGGAGGAAGGATGTCAATGGTCAACACCTATTGAGGTTGTGGAGGTGTTCAGACATGCTGTGAGAACAAAGGATGGTACAGTGTGGAACAAGGAGAGAGCATTGATACTGACAGGGGATGTGGATGAAAGCAGGGGTGGAATGGTGGGAAAGGTAAGAGTGGAGGTAGATGTGATACTCCTTTGTTTGGGAGTAGATTTTCCTAAATACCGATATGTCACTGACAGCATCAAGGTTTGTAAGAAGCTACCGAAAACCAAGAAATATGAGTGACTATGCTGAGTAGTAAGAGACCGGAGTCAAGAGGAACCTTGAGGAGATGTGGTGTGAAGGAAAGGGTGTGTGTAGTATTGTGTATTATGGAGTACAGAGCATGTTGGGGGAGATTCCACGATCAAATAGAGAGGGGACAGCGAGCGAGTCGGTTGGAGGCAGCTGAAGGAGAAGGAGAGAGGTGACAACGTTCATTTCCCCACTTACCCTGTATTCATTTGAACATATATAAAATAAAGTCCCTTTGTCATACCAATCCTTCGTTCGTTTCCATTTCACTAATATACTTGTATTTTAAAAACATCAGGCAGGGTTGCATTAAAGCCTGTCAAAACAGGAATACATTTGCTCTAAAATGAATCTCCCAAACTTTCGATCTTGCAAGCAGCAAGTGAAACAGGGTTTCGGACACTAGCTAGGCATTGAATTCCTTCACAAGAACTTTAAAAACACAGTCAGGAATACACCCAGTCAAAAGACAAATGAATTTGCCCCAAAAGCATATTCTCAGATGAGGCACTTTACCAGCAGCAGGAACAATGTACTTTATTTAATTCAATACAACTATTTATTTTGATTAAAGTGTTTTCATCAAGAGCCATGGGAAGCATGCAGGTGTCTATTTCTAAAGGGCATAATATTAGAACACTTATGTTGGAGATATATCTTCTCAGTGAAACACTATGTGGATTTACAGTATGTTTGTGGGCTGTGCATCACAAAGCATCGGCACAAAGTGACCATGATATCAGTAAAAGAATAATGAACAAGCAGATTGCTCCACATATGCAAAACCAAACACACAGACATCAGCACTGTGTATGCATGCGTTACTTTACACAAACGTTTTCTTTTAATGGTGCAAAAGATAATATTCAGGTGTACAAAATCATGGACCAAAGTCACATTTGTTGGCAGGGGGATGCAATATGCCATACCTGAAGTACCATCATTCTGCCACATATGTATTTAGGAGTTATCCTGGCCGCTTTTAATGCCTACAATTTGTATACAGTTTAATGACACACTCTTCTTCTGTTTTCCATCAACAATCATGTGGTGAAACGGAACAATTAAACAGGCCTTTCGAAAAATAATTGCACAACTGAATGAACGAAGGAGGCTCGGAGCTGGGTCTTTTCCGGTGTGGTAAAGACCCCATTCTGAACCTCCTCATTGGTTGGGAGCCTGCCACCTCCCCTCACCTGGTACTGATTTTAAATGGATGCTCTTGTTACTTTGTATCGTCCATTGATTATTCAGAATATGGTTCAAAACATCAGTCTTGGAAACTAGAACAAGCACTTCAGTACAAGTATACAGTTATAGTCTAGTAAATAAGACATAGCATATTTTGCAGATACATATTAGGGACAGCATTTTGAATAATAGGTTTAATCCAAGAAAGACTGGAGGTTATGACCTATCAGATGGGTTAACACTGTGGCATCAATTTTTGTTAAGTTTGTACAGTGTCAGTTGGCTTTCCCTTCTCATTTGTGGTCATGTCTGGTAATGATGGGTCACAGTCACTTTGACAAAGTGCTGACCTCGTTTCTTCCTTGACAGGATTACCGCCAAAAATTCTCAAAATCAGCATAATTACTGCCAGCAGTATTTCAACTGAATTCCTCATGTAGTCAAATGGACTCTAAAAATGGGGATAATCACCGACCTACTGCCAACTGTATTCCTGTGGTAAATTTGGGGTGCCAAATTGTAGTAGTGATAATCAAGTTTGGTGGTAATTCATCAGATTTACCACTAAATTGCCACACAACTTATAATGAGACTGAATGTCCTTCTCCCCAAAGTGATGACCCGGAACAAGCTGACATTTGAAGGACAGGACACTATCTAAGACATGTTGAGTTCCTCCTGCCAGCTGAAAGGATATTACCACAAAGAGTTTTGCAGCTAAAAAGGAAAGCAATTTAATAATGGGGAAAAATGAAAAGTAAATGAACACACTCATGAAATTTGTAATGCCGATTAATTGATCATGGATCTCGAAACAATAAACTTCAAACATTTTGAGTTTCATTGATGTTTGTTAGTTTGAGCACTTGAATTGCACATTCTCAGCTCTGCCGTCACACATCTAAAACCAATCCTTTTCTGTGCAACTTGTGAGGTTGATGCTCAAGTCAGAATGTTTGCAATGTGGTCTATAACTAAGATTACAGGCTGCATTCTGAACATTCTTATTGGCTGATAAGAGGTCTATAATGGAATTCATGTGCAGATTACATCTTAAAGACTAAGGGAGGGATCATTGTCATGTTAAAATGAACCACCACAAGTCATTGCTCGAAGCGAAGCTGAGAACTTTACATTGGTGAAGGGTCAGAACCCAAAATAATGTTGACCCTCCTGAGGTCAATAAGGTTATTAGCACATTGTTTTGTGTGGCTGAAAAAGAAGGTGTTTTATTGCAGTGTTAATTGATTGAACATGTAAATAAACTTTACAGTTTGTCTTTCATTGTTGTTTGTTAGTTTGAGCAATCAAACTGTGCAGGCTCTGCTCTGCCTCTGCACAGCTGAAGACATTTTTTATTTTTATTTATTTTTATTACTTGCATATAATCATATTACATTTTTACAGGGTCACTTTCAGTAAGAAAAGGAGAGTCGTCGTATAAGATGGCGTCTAATGTTCAATGATGGAAAGGAAAGAGTCTTGTATTCGACTGTGTTTTCAGGTGGAAGTTGCAAAGGGTTCACACATGATTTTATCTTGTCCATAGCGATGCTCAAGAGTTTAGCCGTCGCTATTGTCCATCTGGTTTGTGCTCCTGTAATGAGACGGTTCCACCATATTTCTTCGTCATTCACAAAAGAGTTTAGAAGCAGAGGGTTGAAAAAAGCTTTAATTTCCCGGTTCATTGCGGGACATCTCATCAAGAGATGTAGAATTGTTTCTGTTTTTTGTGAATCTTTGCAAAGTCTGCTGGTCTTTTTCTCACTTGCTGCCCTTATTGCTAGAATTTCCTGAGTGGGGAGCAGGTTAAGAGGAGCTTTCATAAATAAATGTCTTAAGGGTTTGCACGGATATTTTGCACAGTAAGCCATAAGTTCTTTTAGTTTATTAAAAGTCATTGGTAGGTGACTTAGCAGTTTGTTTGACACTGCTTTAGCATTTGTGTCAATACAGTCTTGACATTCCATTTTTGTCTTAATTCTGAGTGGATTTTGTAACAAATCCTCTTCTGTGCAAGCAATCTCACACAGTTTATTCTTTTGGGCCTTAGCCCAATCATTTAGGAAGTGGTTGTTTCCTCTGGCGATTTCTTCAGCAATCATTTGGTAGATTGGCAAACTCTCTGGGTGCTGGATTATTCTGAACCGTTGCATAGTGCTTTGTTCAACAACTGCATTTAGTCAGAGTAAACCTAGTTCTTTTCTTATTGCAGCAGTAGATGTTGATTTAGGGAACCCTAGTACTGATCTCCAAAATGTCTTTTCCTATAGTGTCTGCTGCATTTTCAATGCTTTCTTAGTACTGTTGATTTGGACTCCCAAATACTTAAACGCTGGGACGGTTTCGATTTTGATCTTGTGTAGATACCACTGCAGATTCTCTTTCTTTTTTTTCACACGGTTTTTGAAAGATCAGTATTTTGTTTTTTGTTTTATTGATCTCCAGGTTATTTATCTTTGATGTATTGTGTAAGATTGTCAAGTTGGCGCTGGAGTCCAATCTGAGTATGGTCCAATAGGATCAGGTCGTCTACATATAGCAGTCTCGGGACAGTCTCTTTCCCTATTTTTGGTGCAAAAGATCTGATCTTAGCTTGGGATTTTTTAAAGTCACTGAGGAAAGATATAAAAAGAGCAGGTGCCAAGGGGCAGCCCTGCTTCACTCCATGTTCCGAAGATACAGCTTCAGAGAGTAAGCCTTGGTGGTTTAGACAAACTCTTACATTGGTGTTGGAGTGTAGGGCAATTATAGGGTCCAGAATGGACACAGTAATGCGTAGAAGCACAGTTTGGGATGAAAAGATATAGTCAAGCGTAGCCGATAATCTATCATGCTCCCACGTAGGTATCAAGGGTTGGTCATTGTTTATGGTTGCTACATTAAAGAGGTTCCTGGATTTCATTAGATCCATCCATGCCAAACCCCTGACTTCCGTCAGACTGGCGGGGAGTGATTTAGTCGCAGGCGAGTAGGACTCAATACATTTGGCATTAAGGTCTCCACAGATAAGGATGTTTGAGGTCTCATATTTAATTTAAATTTCATCAATAGTGTTTCCCACTGTGTCACAGAAATTCACTATCAACGTTCTTTGGGGATTCCAATAAACGTTGATAATAGCCAAGGAGTCAAGAAGGGACATGTTTTCCGCCGAAGTTACATCGGTCCACGTGGTAAGAACAGCCAAAAGCTTGTAGCATTCTGCTATTTTCTTTATAATGGTTATACCCGATCCTGAAACGGTGGCTATCAGAAGGCCTGACGATGGGCGACCTAGCAGCCCTTTGGATGCCGGCGGGATTTCGATAGTGAAGCGGTCGAGGGCCGGTTTTTCCAGCAGCCAAGTTTCCTGTAGGCACAGAACATCGTATGCTCCCAAATCGTGACTGTCAGGTTTGGTTAAATGGACGTGGCCTCTAGTGTTCCATGAGGCTATGCTCAAGACGATTGTCATGGTTTAGTTGGGTTGACTGCAAGACTGGAACAACACCCCCTGGTGGTTGGTATTTTTTGGAACTAGAGGTCAAGGTGTCTCGAATCCATGATGATCTACCCTTCTTTAGGATTTCATCTGTATAGGTTTGAGAGGACTCTGATGTTTTTTTTCTGTCTTTTACTGATTGCGGGGTTCTTGTGTGTTCTTGGTGTAGGGAGCAAGGCAAG
This sequence comes from Ambystoma mexicanum, assembly GCF_040938575.1. NCBI lineage: Eukaryota > Metazoa > Chordata > Amphibia > Caudata > Ambystomatidae > Ambystoma > Ambystoma mexicanum. The sequence continues at coordinate 408,707,451 of NC_090922.1, read as the reverse complement.
TTTAAATAAGCCTGATGTATCCTTGAATCTATGTAGTTTCTAGCATCTCTGTGCGGTTGATCTCTTCTGTTTTCAGTTGGAGCAGTATTAGATTGATTGGTAGAGTTTGTCTATTCCAAATTCGATGTACTATATTTATAGTCAGGTTTTCTTGGGGATGTTGGCCTTCTTATCCTTTTGTTGGTTCTGTATAGGTGCTCCGTTCTTGATTTGTATCTGTAGTTTTTGTTTAATGGCTCTCTGTAGTTGTCTGTTTTTTCATAGCTCATGGCCAGAGTTGGGATCTCATGAAGAATGTAGCCCAAGTGAGCTAGTTCAGAATAGAAATCTTGTGGAATCTCACGTAATGCTGAGTTTTTGATATGAAGGTAGGCTTTTGCTTGTTTGTTTCTGTGGTACGGCTCAATCAGGGTAAAGTCGTCTGATTTTAAAGTCTGTAACATGTCCACTTGGTTTAGTATTTTAAGCACGTTTTTTCTATTTAGGATCATGTACCCTCCTTTCCCTGATTTCTGCTCTATTTTAAAGAGGCAAGTCGATCTTGTTGTTGTGTCCTTTATGCTTTGTGGATCCTCTATTGAATGTGTTGGCGAAATTCTCAATTGTTTTGCTTGTTTGGCACCACTCAAGATATTCGATGAGTGTTAAATCCTTTTTTGTGTATGTTGAACACGCTCCAGTGGATCAGCTGTTGCAGTGGTATCTTTATGGTCTGCCTTAGGTGTTGAAGTTGCTGTTTTAGTTTCCCCCCTGGGGGGGGGGCGATTGGCGGGTTCGGTTCTTGTGCCTCGGCCCTGTGGGTGATTTCAATTTGTGGTTCTGTTCCTTCTGCTAAATCCCAATGTTGAGTTAGATCGATCAGGGAGCTTCTGACCATAAATTCCTCAGCTGTCTTGGGTGAATTGGTAACATCTACCACTGCCTTATTACTACACTGTTTGTCTTGTGTAGGGCATTGCTTTTCTCCCGTTATTTTTTTGGGTGGTTTTTTTGGAGCAAACAGTGGGTCTAAGGCAGTCACTGTGTTAGAGTGGTGGCTTTGATTCCCAAAAGTCTCTATGCTCTTTGTTTCTTTGGTCTAGTGCTGTCATATAGCCTTCCACAATTATCAGCTTGGTGTGCATCATCTCGGTCACCATAACGCTGTCTTTCAAGGAGTCATTGATAGCTTCGTACAGCTTTCCAAAGGGTGCTAGGGTGATTGTTATGGCAGACATAATGGTTGTAAGGTCAATTTTTTTTGCCGGCGATTCTTTAATGCTTATTGAAGCAATTTCACTTCATCTCCTGTTTTTTCAGAGGAGATAGGCCTCTTGGCGTAGCTGGGTAAGATGGTATTGTAGAGAAAGGAATCTCCTCCATTTGAATGGGCCCATCAGGGCTTTTGGATTGTGATAAAGACACTTACATTTCTGGTTTTTGATTTTGAATACAGGGCTGTCTGGGGGCAGCTTAAAACACTGCTTACACAAATAGATGGCTTTTCTCCTAGCTTGTTCAAATTGTTTGATGATGGGAGGGTCTCACTATCCTTTTGCTTGTTAGGTTTCAGATTTGTGTTGGTGTCCTCTGTGCACTTTCTCACTTCAAGACACACTCACCTGGAATTTTGAGTGCCTTTCTTAGTTCGTTGTCTGAAGAGAGGAAGAAGTGGCATTGATTGCGCACACCGCACCTGCAGAGATTGCATCTTTCTCGCATTTGACTGGGAGACAAACTGCTTTTATGTTTTTTTTGTTGGAGTTGTCAATTGCTAAAGGGGAAACGACCGGTTTGGAAGTTGTTGCGGTCATATTTCTTGCTTTACTAGCTGGAGGCGAGTCTTGAATAGCCTCCAGGATTTCGGCATCTGAGAGTTCCTGGTCTTGATCCAGCTTCCGTTTGCATTGCTTCTTGAAAAAGTCCTTAAGAGCACTGGAGACAAGCGGATGAGGAAGGTTTTTCTTGCCTGTTTCCTTTTTTTCTGTGCTGTCTCAGTTGGTTTTTACACAGAGGATTTCTTGGTTCCTTTGGTGATTTTTATGAACCTTTTTTCTGTTCTTTTTCGGGATATATTTGCCTTTTTGCTTTGATTGTTTTTTCACTTTTACTGAACGATTCATTCAGTCGTTCTGAGATCTTTAAGATTTCAGTCTCTGTGTCCAAATGTTCAGGCAACTCGAATCCGAAATTCGTCTGTTTCAGACGAGTTTTGTCTGTGTTGCTTTTAGTAGTAGATAGGGGCTCTTTAGGGTTCTCGCGACTTGTAACGTCTATTGCTGATACAAGATCAGAAACGGGGCGATTTTCAGAAATATCCCCATTTTTTTCAGAAGTGTACAGAATGGAAGCAATGTTATTCTCAGTTACAATGTCCATCACGGCATGAATTTGAGCTGAGACCTGTTTTGTCACTGATTTCAGATCAGTCGCAGTACCCCCTTTTTGTCACCCCTGACCGAATCTTCATTCCTCGGAGACTGATTGAGCTGCTCGGGCTCAGGCATGGAGCATGGAGAGATCGAAGTTTCAGGGGGCGGGCTTAATTGTCGCTGTTGTGTGGGATTCCTCCCTGATTCTCCAGCGTCATCCGGTCTGCCATCCATCAAGACCTTGCGGTCCTTCCAAGCCTCACTGCCCGCCGCCAGTGCAGGGGCCGAGCCCAGCTGTCCCCCGACAGCCAAAGCCAGGACACCCCTCACTGCTGCGGTAGTCTGGTGGCTGGGCGGACGGCGGGGCTTGTGGCAAGGAGGGAAGAATCCTTGAATCCGAGGCCGCCCCTGGTGGAATTAGTGTGGGAAGCGTGGGGAGTGCGTCCAGGCCTGGATTTTGCGACGGCAGCCACAGGTTCGTTGGTAAATCGAACAGGGCGAGCTGGGTTGTATTAGCCCCGTTTTTGGGGGCTGTAAAGCCCTGGTTGATGGAAAAGTTTATTGGGTCAGAAACGATATTGTCTGTAACGTCTGTTTGACCTTTGTCGTTTGTGATATCATTAATCAGTTTCATTGTGAAAGTAACAGCTGGACATTGGTTAGTACCAAAGGGAGTTGCAGGCACAAACAGTATGTTTTTGTTTGTGGAAATGATGGTGGAAATGGTGGTGTTGGATCTTACCTCTTTAACTCTTCTAGATGGTAATTTCAGTGATTTCAAATCGGGTATTTTGCTGTAACTCCTTAATCTCCATGCATCTCGGGCCAGATTTTAAGAGGCTTTAGAGGCTTTAGAGGGGTGTGAGTTCACGTTTTCAGCAGGCTCCATCCGGGTCCTGCCGGAGACTGCTGTAGACTGCTCACACTTCTCCTCACAGCTCCGCTCACCGCTCTGCGGTGTGCAACAGGTATAAGTGGGTCCTCCCACAAAGGAAAGCGAAGAAACACTGCAGCCTGCTGAAGACTGCTCACACCTCTCCTCACAGCTCCGTGTTGTGCACCAGGTATAAGTGGGTCCTCCCACAAAGGAAAGCAAAGAAAGACTGCAGCCTGCTGTAGACTGCTCACACCTCTCCTCACAGCTCAACATTTATTTTTCTGTGCTGCTTGTCAGGCTGCTGCTGAGGTCATAATGTTTTGGAATTAGGTCTACACCAGAGACTATAGACTGCCGTCTGAGCACTCTCGTTGGCCATGAGGGTGATGAGCATATACATGGTGTGAAAAACAAACACATGACTAAATGCTCAAAATATGCGGATGGTCTCCAACGAAACATACCACATAAATTGACAATGTAATTTAAACAGTCTAGAAAGAACAATGTTCACCATTGTGCTTTGCGTACTGTTCTGTAGTTTTCAATGCTTATAATATTTGCTTTCACCCTTAATGTCTGACGTGTCATGCCACAACAGTGATTTTAAAATGTTGCTGTATTGAGAGCAGGATCAAAGAAAAACTAACATATTCAAAATATATAGCGTGTGTCGTTTTGGGACAACACAAATAGATTAAATCTAATCAATAGATATGTGGTTGTTGGCTCTTGTTCTGTGGGGACCATAATAGAATATAAACTTTGATCCTCATCATTGAGTCTACTGGAACTTTAAAAAGGCCTATTTTCTGCTTCCAACAGTTTCTTCATAACATTAATTGTATCATCTAGGAAGGAATTCTATAATAGATCACGACAGGGTGGACAAAATATGTCAACGGCTTGTTGTAATGAATTGACATGTTAATTGAAAAAACATTCAAAATACTTGTAAAGACTGTAAAAATTGTAAATATAGTATTGCTTATTTTGATGAAAGGAGAATTTCATTGGGGAATTTTAGGAATATTTATACAGACTGTTATTTAATTGGTGTACTTTATATGCTTTTAGGTTTTGTGAATTTCGCCAAAACCACAGAATAGAGGGAACAGGGTGTGTGTGGGGATTCTGAAATTAGAATATCTGATTGGCATAGCAACAGGCAATGCCATGGAATGAAACTGCAAAATCACTCAAATCTCATTTTCCAAACTCCTCCGCCGTTCTACCCAATGAGAAGTTCCCTAACAACATTTGCTAAAATTAACAACTTTGTAAGAAGCAGGTCTGGTGCTGGGCTTTCCATTTCCTAGCTGCGCTGTGATTTCATATTGGCCTTTTTTGGTATACTTTGTGCAGTCAGCTGTGCTATTTTGGCTACGCTTGACAGTAACATCTGTGTCTTTGTCCTCCTGATGCTGCATTTCTACACCTACCCACCTCATGTGCACTCTTTATACCCCTAATACAACTTTCTCTACCCCCACCCACCCCACTTTCACTCTCTCTAGCACTAGCCACCCACCCACTTCCATTGTTTGTACTGGTTGCAGGTTTTTTGGGATATTTTGTGCTAGTTTTTACAAGTTCACCCAAGGCTGCTTTGTTCTTTATGTTTTTGCCCTAAAAAACCACAATTAAACACTCTCTCTATGCCCACTCACTAACCCACCCACCCCTAACGACCCTACCCCCACCATTTTACCCTAGCCTCTCCCTCTCTATCCCCACTGACCCAATCCTGACTCTCTCCAACATCACCCAGCCAATCCCACTCTCTACACCCACCCACCCTATTCTGTCTACGACCACCCACCCTAGCCCCATTCTCTCCACCCCACCCACTCTCCCTACCCACACTCGCTGTACTCCAACTCATCCTACCTCCACTCTTTCTACCCCTACCCATATTACCACAACCCTCTCTACCCCCTCCCACCCAATACCCACCCTCTCTGCCCCACCCACCCAATACCCACCCTCTCTACCCCTCTCTATTTCTACCCTCTCGACCCTGACACTCCCTCTCTACCGGCACCCACCCACCCTACTACCACCCTCTCTACCGCCACCCATCCAACCCCCACTCTCTCTAGCCCAATTCTACCCCCACTCATTCTATCCCTACTCACCCTACCACGCCCTCTCTATCCTGACTCACCCACCCTCCTTACCCCCGCTGTCTCTACTTCCACTCAACCACCAACCCTACCCCTGCTCTCTTGACACACACCGACCTTACCCCCGCTCTCTCTACCCCACCAAACCTACCCCTGAACTCTCTACCCCCACTGACCCTCCATGCCCCTGCTCTCTCTACCCCAAACCCATCGTACCTACCACTGATCTCTTTACTCCCACCCACCCTATCCCACTATCTGAACCCCACCAACCAACCAACCTACTACCCTCTCAAACCTCACCCACCCTACCCCCTCCCTCTCTACCCTCACCCACACTACCACAACCCTCTCTAACCCCACCCCAAAGTCTCTACCCCCACCCACCATACCACCACCATCTCTACCCCCACACACCATACCACCACACTACTCCCACTAACCCACTGCCAATCTCTCTACCCTACCCACCCTACCCTCATTCTATCTACAAACATCCACTCTCTCTACAAAAAACCCACGCAACCACCCTACCTCCACTCTCTCTACCCCACCCATACACCCTACCTCCACTCTCTAGCCCCACCCATCCACCGTACCCCTACTCTATACAGCCACCCACCTTACCCCCAGTCTCTTTCCACAAACTCCCAACCTACCACCACCTACCCTACCCCCACTCTCTATATCCCACCGACCCAACCCCTTCTCTCTCTACCCAACCCACTCATCAAACCCCATCCTCTCCACCCCACGCAGCCTTTGCCGACTTTCTCTACCTCAATAATCCTCCCTACATTCACTAGCTCTACCCCACCGACCCTTCCCCCACTCTCTCTCTACCGTCTCTCATCCTAACTCCATTATCTACCCCCACCCACCATAACCCACTCTCTCTAGCTCTAGCAACCCACCCTACCCACACTCTTTCTACCCCACCCAACTGCCCTAGTCTCTCTATCTGCATCCATCCTAACCCCACTCTCTCTACCCCCACCCATCTACCCTACCCCACTCTGTCTACCCCACCCATCCAAATATCTCTCCAACTCACCCACCCCACCCTCACTCTCTACCCCTAACATCCTTCCTTTCACACTCTCGCTTTATTTCTTATCCTGTCACTCTCAATCTTTCTTGGTCATATTTCCTCTTACTTATTATCGATGGCACACTCTCTCAATCGTTTCCTCCCTAGCTCTATTCTCCTTCCTTCTCAGTCTCTTGCACACCTGCGCCCCTTATCGCACCCTGCTTTGAAGCTTTGCACTCTCCTCTTTACACCCTGATGCCCATAAATGATAATTCAAAGAACACCAGTAAACGCCAAAACTATTTGCTTTGCCAATGCCTGCTTGTTATGTATCTTTGTGTATGTTTAGCATTTTGCTCTGTCAAAGCTTTTATTTTAACCAAGCTCACAACACACAATGAATACATTAAAAAAATAAAAGAAATATAATTTCAAATGAAGGTGACGTCTTAATGTGTGTTTATGTATTAACTTTAGGAAAGGAGCTATCCAGCGTAAGCACATTTTTGGTACACCAATCACATTTTGTCAATGTTCAGAAATAGTAATAGTGCTTCTTAGTTTAAGTGGAAATTGCATAGGGTGTGTCTCCTTTCATATTGTTTGATGTGTAAATCGGCCATACCTGCACATACCATCAAAGCAATTTTACGTGCAAACAACTAGGTCTCCTTAAAATCGCACACCTGGTTGCAGACAATTCTTTTAGAGAAGTGCAAACCCTACAACAGGAGTGGGACTAGATTTTAGGCATTGAAGAATTCCCTACAAGCTTGCATTGGAATTCTGGGTATTGTGCAGTAATTTCATTCTCTAATCCAACCCATCCAAAATAACAGGTTTACTAGTTGGGTTTCTCTAGTCAATCAGGCCTTCTTGGGTGATTTGCTGAGTTTGTCCGATGTGTGCAGCCAATCAGAGGCCACAAATCTGCTCAGGGAAGTGTGATCCCATATTGTAAGCAGCCCAACACTGATGCCTTTGTTGGTCTTACTAGGTTTTATAAAAGGTTTGACATTCGACAAGATAAAAAAGCTAGAATCATACCAAAGAAAGTTCACGCAGAGATTTGGATAGAAGGGCAAGAGTGATATGTTAATAACACCTTGAACTACAAAGTAAACACAGGCAGCAATGGATCACCACCAGGAAATAGATAGGAAGGGAGGAGGTGATTGTAAAAATACAGCACCAATACCAGAGTGGCGGACAATACACGCCTCATCCTGGTACACAATGGTTAGAAATAACGCCACTGGGAACTTGCCATGCCATCACTCCTAACAATTAGACGGACAGGAAAGAAAAAGAGTAAGAATATGCCTACTCCATAGGACAACTGGATACATAGAACAAGAATTATAAGGACTAAGATACATATAACCCACTAACCCAAAAGCTCACATTTCTGCATACTAAACTCACACAAAAATCCACACAACCACCCTCTCGCATGTCAAACCACACGCACTTCACCACACTGCAATAACATACAAACATCACATAACTCGCACCAACAGCACACAAGCACTCACATCGATCCAATGTTCACACCCAAGCTCAGCGTACGGTGGAAACCGAACTGAAACTGCCAACAGGACATCACTATTCTCACTTTCCTACTTGCTCTGCATGCGATTAACCCCTCTCCCCCAACTTCTTGTTTGCAGATCCACCTGAGTTCCTGGGGACCAATTCCATTGGCGACTGTGCACAGTACAAATACATTAAAATACCTTTAACATAAAAATGCTTACTCACTCTCAGATGGTAGTTGGTGCCTTTGGAAAGATTTGAGTAATCTTTTGTGGAAATAGGAGTGTTATCTGTTTGTTATTGGCCCATTGTGCAGGTTGGTGAGGATTATTGTGTTCTTAAAACCACTTTTTTCCCTTTGTTAATGAGTTTCTTAATTGTGTGATAGTGTTTGGTGTTCGATTCTCCATATATATGTTTCTCCTTTCCTTTTCTACCCCCCCTAATGTGTTCCTTATAAAAGGTAAAAAGCCAAAGAAAAGTTTCACATACCTATTTGTTTCCCCACAAACACACAAAAAACACAATACTGTTAATGAAAGATCTTGCTGATGCTGTCAGAACAATTGATGAAAGAGTTAGCCTGCCAGCTATAAGACAAGAGTCAGTGAATTAAAGATGTGTGATGATGCAGATGAATAGGTCATTACCAACTTCTGCCCCGGCCCACCCCATTAATGCAAGAGTGAGCAATGTTACAAAATGAGACAGCCTTACCACCTCTTGAACCTAGGTGTTTGACAATATGAGCTAAACTGAGCTCTATGGAAAAATATGCAATACTAAAGTGAATGTGCATGCAATCTGCCATAAAGGATTGGTTAGGTTGTGGGACACAAGTAAGGACTTAAAGTAGTTTGTAGAATGCACAAATGATGTGTTGTTAAAATAGTGCAACACACTATAAAAGGACAGGGGGTTCTTGTGTACCAACAAAGAGACTCACAAAACTGATAGGGCAGTTGGATTATAGGTAGATAAGGTGCTGAATACACAGGCATGGACATCAGCATATGGCATACAAACAAGATGAATAGACACAGCTATAGGTTGCCAACATGGGAAAAGGAAGAAAAGTGCAGCCATTTTCCCAACACAGAGGCTGCAGCATGTCTCAGAATTAGCAAGGCCTTAGGGACTGAATTTACAAGGACACATGTATTCTAGAAACTCTTGCAGAGCCCTGACATTAGCTCACGCCTGACCCAAGGTCAGAAATAAGGAAGGGAGTAATAGATTAATAGGAACGCAGGCACAGATAATGGTTCCAAGGACAAGAAGCAGTAGACACCCCAACTAATTAATTTAATAAGAGCACAAAACAACTATTGATGTACAGGTAATTGAATAGCGCCCCAAATTGCCAAAAAGAACACAACATGCACATCCGAATTAGCTAAAACCTTAATAAACAGAAGGACATCCATTCTCAAAAACGGTACTCTAACACATGATCCAGACATGAAGAACACTGGCTATTCATCATACACCTGCAGTAATGCCTAAGTACACACATTGACATCAGACGGCACCCAAGGATAAGCACAAAGGAAAGGGAAGGCCATATCACTTTGGGATGACCAGAAGTATTCTTTAATTGGAACTATGGCTCGGAATTCCCTACCCCCACTTATGCCCCGCTCATATTTTGGTGCCTCCTCAGAGTGTGCATGATTGGTAAACTAGATGTAAACCAATAGGAAGTCTCCTTCACACACCACCTATAATGGATAATGTCAGCCAATTAGTTGTCCCTATAATGATGTATTAGCAATAGTATCCATCATGGGATAGTTCCAGGCAGAGCCATCAGATAGGTATAGACCAATAGAGTAACTAACCGCTATGCATCCTATATGCAATTTGAGCCATTAACCAACCTCAATCCCCCATAGGTATTGTAGGTTGATAATATAATGTGACATTATTGCTGATGTAAGTTTGGTACAAAACTTGTTTGCAATCATTGAAAATGTTGAGAGCTATGAGACTGAGATTCTTGTATGCTGTCAACAGCTAGGATCTATTGTTGAATAAAGCTGAGTTTTGATGTGCACCTGAGTCCTCCATCATTGAGAATTTGTCTGACTAATTTTGTGATCCTTAGTGCACCTTTACACGTGATAGCAGAGGTTGGTTCTCTAGATGTTTTTGGACTATCGAGGGCCCTTTGCCATGGCCCCTTGGACAGCAAGGGTGGTCTGTGAATAGCAGAGTTAATGCGCACTTGAGAGTAGAGGTCAGAAAGTACCCACGTTGATGGAAAGCCCTGCCTGGTCCCTGCAGGCCACCCCACTGGGCGTGGAGGGGAGCAGAAGATAAAGGGGATGCAACACCGAAAACACTCAGAGGATCCATGAATGTGAGTATGAAGAGTGCATGCCAAAACTGGTGATGTAGGGATTTGTGTGTTATTGGTGTAAGTGAAATAGACATGATAAGAGATTGAATATATTCGACAAGTGTTGAGGAAGACCACGTGCTAAGCCTCTTTAAGGGGCATAAATATAGAGACGAATCCAATGAATATACAGGAAGACAGATGTATTTTGATTTGTGTTAATGTTTGCTGGCACCAGCCTTGCTTTGTGGGGTAATGTAGAAGAAGTGAATTGGTGTTGTGGACCAAGAGAAGGGCTCCAGTATGTGAGCTGCATTTCTGGTGCTGCTCAAGAGAAGGATTGTGGGTAATAGGGGAATTAATCTCAGAGAGAGAGACTTGGGTGTGGTAATATTGGGGTGACAATTGTGGCGAGTGGTTTTAAAAAGGAGTGAAAAGAGGTGTGCGAGGGTTGACACGGTGTTATTGAAAATCAGTAAGGGCAAAAAAGACATTACAGCAATGTGTCAGATAAATGGATAGGAGGCAAATAATCTGGAAACTTGATGGAAAGGGCATTGATGAATGTAAAGAAAAGGCAGGGGAATGTAGAGACAGACAAGAGACAAAAAAGGAGAAGAGGTTGGAGGAAGCAAGAGAAATGGAAAGACGAAGAGAAGAAAAGGAAAGAGAGAGCAAATGAGTGGAAGACAGGGAAACAGAAACGTGACGGAAGAGAAAGAAAGAGCAAAGAGCAAAGAAAAAAGAAGAAAAGGAAAGAGAAAAAAAGAGTTGAAGAGAGGGAAAAGGAGAGAATTTTAGAGAGATGATGCAAGGACGTTGATGACATAATTAGTAGACACACGCTGTTATGAAGGTATACTGACAGCTTATACCGAATAAAATGGGATGGCACAAATATATACCTGAGAGAGTTGGGAAAGGTATCCACAAGAGGAAGACAGGGATGTATTGGAAGAGGTAATGAGTGGGACTTATGGGAGAGATCCCATTAGAAGATAAGACTTTGAGGACAGAGAGGTCGAAGGAGAAGAAGAAACACTGTCGGAAGAGGAGGATGATGAAGAGAGTGGGGAAGAGGAAGCTGCACAGGGCCCATCTATGGGCACATGTAGGGAGAGAGGTAGCTAGGTCAGATTTGGAAGAGCTAGCGATAAAGCCAGAGCTCATTAAATATCCATGGCTCCTGGGCATGAGTACGAGAAGCTCAGAATGAAAAACACCATATATCAATAGGCTAAGAGATTTACCAGGACTCAAGAAAGTTTGTATGACTGACGCACCTAAAAAGACAAAGGGTGTGAGTACACCCACACACAGAACTGGACTGACAATATTCCGATTGTTACAGAAAGGTAGAGAATTAGCACAATATATACCTTGGCCACAGATAGATACAAACAATTTTATATGTAAATTGCCATCACTCACAGCAGAGGTAGGGAAGTGGATTAATGAGTTAGAAAGACAAACTCCTGGCATGGCTTTAGCAGTAGGAGACATGAAAAGCTTGTTTGCTGCTATATCAGGTGAGCAATAAGATGACATTTGGAAACGTGCAGGGTATCTGGGGGTGACAGCACAAAACACCAACCATGACGGAGCACCTTTTTAACAATTGCTGAGCAGACATTTGGATAGCATTCGGAATACAATTCCCAGACACATCAGACATGAGTGCAATCATGACACGTAAAGCAGGGCCAGACGAAGACCTTGCTGCTTACATACAGGAAATTCAGGTAAAATGGTGTTTAAAGACAAGGGAAAATTTGGACAAAAATATAACAATTATTTATCACACTTTATTTCAAGGACTCCCCAAAGAATTACAAAGGCAGTTAAAGAAAATGGTCAGGATTGAGACAAAACCATGGGCCGAGATACAATTGTTCATTGTTCATCATTGTACACTAAAATAAGAGAAAGACAGAAAGAAGGTAGATGAAAGAAAGATAGAAGAAGCAAAATTGGTGCAAAAGATTGTGTCGAAATTGTCAATATTATGAGACATATTAACAAATGTTGGGGAAAACCATAGCATGCAGGAAACACAGTAGATGTACCAAGCCTTTGAAAACTGCTTGGTGCAGGTATTCCATGGTCTGTGGCTGCATCTTACTGTGGTGCCTACAGGGTCAATGGAAAAAGCACACCTAGGGTCAATGAATATCAGGGGTGTGGAACCTGCAGCCCTCCAGGTGTTTTGGCCTATGACACCCAAGATCCCTCACCACTGACTATAATGGTTAGGGCTGATGGGAGTTGTAAGCCAAAACTTCTGGAGAGCAGCAGCAGCTGGTTGCTTAACGGTGGGGTGACACCCCGCTTTGCGACAGAGCTCACGCTGTAAAGTGCAGACAGCCTGAGACAATCCTGCAGGCAGGCACTCAGCAAAAGCCAGTAGCGAGCATGTGATTATTAAATAAACAATTCTGTTCTGGACAAGCTATGAGTATCAGCAGTATAGTGGCATAGAGGGCAGGTACAGGACCCATCCCATGCCATGATAGTTGGGCTATGAATAGAAAGCAAAAACTGTATGATTAGGAGTGTATCATAGGCAAAAAGTTCACACATTTGCAAGAATAACAATAGTTTATTACATGCAATTTTGGCCGGGGAAAAAAAGGCAAGCTTCATTCAATGCATCATCATTAAATGGTGGTCTATATAGGAAAAAAGACATGAAATGATTTTGACATTGTTTCCTCCACATGTAAATCCTTCCATATTGATTGGTGACAATTTTAGGACCCCCAAGAGCCTATACATTAATGTGCTCTATTGGCTCAAACCTTTCACTCATGCCCAGACTAGTACCAACCCTCTAATTATGACATTAGACAATGCTCTCTATTCTCATTGGCTAACTTGGGTAATATATGTTTTATGATTTGCGATCCCCTTCTCCATTGGTTGGGTTGTATCACGTTGTGCTCCACCCCTCTTTCTTGACCAATCTCTGTGAGGTGCAAACAGTGTGACATTTAAGAAATGAATACCTAATCCTTTTCTCATGAAGCCAGAATGTTGACATCCTCTGATGGTTCTTAGCCTTGTAACTGTACACCTAACAGTTTAATTTGTGAATTTGAATAGGACACATGTTGCACCATCTCATTTTTCCCATGGGAATCAATGATCTCCTTGTGAAAACTGATTGACACTGCTTATTTGGGGAATACGTTCTTTAGTGTGTGTGTGCTTTAATGTACTTGGATATTCTAGACAGCATTAATTGGAGGGGGCAGTAGTGTTTCTCTCCCTACCTTTTCATGGCCCATTATTTAATACCCTTGCTCACTCATATACTTATTTCCCTTTGCTGTCATGTTTCCTAGTTCCACTGTTTGTTTATCAATCACATTCCCAACTGCCTGAGTGTGACTCCATCCTAAGTGACCATTTTATCCCAAAGTGCAGTGTGTTCACAACCTGGTATACTCTTGGTTGCCCTTACTCTGCATCACTGTGTTCAAACCGATCTGTGTCCTTTTCTTGTTTAAACTTCGGCTCTGAGTTGCAACATTTACTTGTATTGATGTTTCTCACTCGAGGCCTGAGAATTCGCTGTGCCCCTCTTTCCTAACCAATCCCTGCGTGACTCTTCACCCTGCCTCCGGGGGCTCTGGCCTTGCCCATGCGCTTTCTAAACTGAACATAAATAAGGTGTATTTTACAGCAGGAAAGAATCTATGTCACTGTGGCCTTATAATCTCAAATGGCCCGAGGAGCTGCTGCTGCACTGGGGCCTTTTTCATGTATGTGCAATCTACATTATGTGCAATCAGTGGGCTTGTAAAATATACTTGTACTGTGATTTATAGCAACTCCAACATGATGCTGGAGGTAAATCATCCACTCCAGGGCCAAACTTGTTGTATGGCGGAGCGGGAAAAGTGGCAGTAATTCCGTTGCCGAGTGGGCAGGAGCCTGTTCTCCCCAGCTGCACCTGATGCTGCCTGACTCCCTCGATGCACCCACCGACCCCAAGACGACATCCAGGCAATCCTAAGGCTGTGTAGGGCCCCGGCCCCCACAGATGCCCGCAGCGAGATCCGTTACCCGCCGAGGCCCCCCGACACCAGCCCAGCTGATATCCTTTGTTTGAGGTCCTGAGCCTGACTCCAAAATGGCCGGCGCGATGCGGCCTGGAAACAAGGCTGCTCCCAGTTGCTGAGCAACCGGGTGCCTCATCAGCTTATCCTGGCCACCGACAGGCAGAAGCCGACCTGCGGAGCAAGGCCGAGGATTAAGGCTTCCTGTTTGCCCCTGTTCGCCGTCGTGAGCCCTCAAAAGTGGTCTGGTCCGCTCATCTGAAGGGTTGCCCCTCAATCATTGATAACTGTAAGTACACTGGCCCTTGAGGCAGCTGCGTCTTCCACCTTCCTTGGCATCCACATGGCTGTGCGCTGCACTGCCTAGCCTTCCCGCTCTAACAACCTGACTACTACCTGGTGCATGCTGCGCTGTCCTACTCGATATGCCGGACACTCGAATCTAGCTACGCTGTATTTTGCACTGCATTCCCTGATGTGCCTGACATTCGAATCTAGCTGCACCGTATTTTGCATTGCATTCCCTGATGTGCCTGACATTTAAATCTAGCTGCACCGTATTTTGCACTGCATTTCCTGTAGGTGTATTCTAACCTATGTACAATTTCGAATCTAGATGTGTTTTCAACTGTAGTAACTATAGTGCCCCAAGGCGTACTTTGACCAACTGTGCTGAATCTGGCTGCGTTTCTAGCCAAATATGTCATCTTGAAGCTAGAGGATGCCCCCCCACTCTCTAGTTTACACTATCACTCCCTGACCTCAACTCAAAACTACTGCAACTCAGCTCGAGGGCATTACTCTTAAACCAGCCACTGCCCCTCTAGACCATCTACCCAGCTCAAACTAGCTACTAACAATCATAGTTTGGCCTGCTCCCCCACTAGTGCCACTAGCCTCCAGGATCATGCACCACTATTACCAGACCATGATCTTCTGGCTTGCCCTAATCATGTTCCCTTTCTGCATAACGCTGGACAACGTACCCTGTAGCAATAATAGTTACATAGCCTACCAGGACGGCCTGGCTAAACTAGGGTGCTCCAGACACCACTCCCTCCCCTGCCCCACACCGTTCCTACCCTCCGTATCCCTCTTCCCACCCACTCACCACCACCCTCACACCTCCCAGGTCAACCCATGCCCCCCACCAACACTACACACAGCCACCCCAGTCCTATCGCTAAGTCCAACCAAACTAAACTGAATACTAAACTGCCCGCCCGCAACAAGCCTCCCGGCCTAACCCCCCCCCCTCCTTTACTCCCAACCTCACAGCCCGAAACGACAGATTAGGCTCCAGGCTCCCCACTACAACTACTAGGCCCAATTCCAAACCTAACATCAAAACCATTACAAAGCATAATGCGCCAAATAAGCCCATACCTCCCCCACTAAAAGGTGCCCTACTCAATGTCAGATCCTTGGCTGCCCACCCCACAGAAATTGCAGACATCATCCTTACCAATGACCTCGACTTCCTAGCCCTAACAGAAACCTGGCTTCATGAGGCGTCTGGACCTCACTTATCGCTAGCCATCCCAGACAAATACTCTATCCTCAGAGCTGATAGACCTAATGCTAGAGGTGGAGGTGTTGAGATCATCTCCAAATCCTCCCTAGACCTCAGATCAGCCTCCACAGTGTCACTCACATCCTGCGAGACACTAACAGCCAAACTGCAAACCTCCCCCACAACCACGATCACCCTGCACCTCATATATAGACCCCCAGACCCCCCTGGGGTCTTTGAAGAAGACATCACATCCCTCATCACCGAAAATTCCAAACCATCAGCACAAATCATGATCCTTAGGGACTTCAACCTCGGTTACCAGGACCCAAACAATGCACATGCTGCATCCCTAGCCAATGTCCTAACTGAACATAACTTCACTCAACTCATTGTACTCCCCACCCACCAAAAAGGCAGAACCCTTGACTGGGTAGCAACGTACAACTGCAATACAACCTGCAAAGACCCCCAACCTCTGGCATGGACTGATCATCACATGATCCCTCTTGAGGTCAACACCAATCAGGTACTGCCCAATAAATACCCCCCGGCACCAGCATGTCCCACCAGGAATAAACGCAACATCACTGCTGAAGCCCTACTACCATTGGTCCTACCCACCCTCAATGCTCTCCCAGCCAACGCTGACTTAAACCTGCTGATTGACACCTTCAATGACTCCATGGCTAAGGCAATGGATACCGTTGCACCCCTGAAAATACGGAAATGCAAACCTAAAGCTCATCTGAACTTGTGGTACAGCCCTGAGCTCAAATTACTCAGAAAAGAGAAAGCCAAGGCACAACACACTTGGAAAACTAACCCCTCCGCAGAAAACAAATCCAACCTCAAAAACTTATCCTCACTTTACAAAAGCGAGATAATTCGCACCAAAAAAGATGTATATAACGCCAGTTGTTCAGGCAGGCTCCTCCACCAATAAATTCTGAAGGAACTAGAAAACCCTATTTCACCTCCAGACACCTGTCTGAAAAACAAATCCTGGAGCACCAGCATCCAAAACACCCTCAACAATAAAATCTCAGGACTCCAAACCAAAATTGAGGACAAACGCCAACAACTCTCCAATAACAAGGTCACCAACCCTAGTCTACCCACTCCCAACAATACTAGTTTGGGCTTCTCATTTAAGAAAGTCACCATTACGGAAGTCCAAAAAATCATCATCTCCTTGAAACCATCAAACTGCAAAGGAGGCAGCTGCCCCGCCCAGATCATAAAAGATGCAGCTAGAGAGCTCTCCCCCTTCATCACCAAACTTATCAACCTATCCTTCACCAATAACTCGATCCCTAGCAACCTAAAACAATCATGGGTTCTCCCACTCCTGAAATAACAATCCCTCGGACCAGCCATACCCACCAACTACAGGCCCATCACCACAGTCCCCTTCTTAATAAAAATCCTAGAGAGAGTTGCCTACATCCAAATTCAGGAATACTTGGAATCCAACCAACTGCTAGGAATATGTCAATCTGGCTTCAGACCTCAACACAGAACGGAAACCGCCCTTGTTGATCTCAAAAGCCAGATTGATGAAATTAAAGACAAAGGCAATGCCGCAATCCTACTCCTCCTAGACCTCTCAGCGGCCTTTGACCTGGTCAGCCATGAAATCCTTTGTAGCCACTTAGCCACCGCAGCCCACTTCTCCTCCTCTGCCATCACATGGATACAATCCTTCCTGGCAAACAGAACCATGCAGGTTTTCTCAACAACAGCTGCAGCAGACCCCATCCCCATCACATGCGGGGTCCCACAGGGATCCTGTCTATCCCCCACTTTGTACAATATATTTACAAAGCCTCTATTTGACCAACTGGACCGTCTGGGTGTCACCTACACAAATTACGCTGATGACACTCAGATACTCTTCACCATCACAGGCCATTACCAAGCAGACGTCGCCCGGATCAACAAAATATTCTCCATCATTCAGACATGGATGGCCTCGCATGGCCTCTGTCTGAATGATGAGAAGACAGAGCTCCTCATCGTCGGCTCCCCCAACACCCTAACTAAACTCAATCCTAGCTACAATAACATCACGATCGATGGTCACACCATCCCCATTGCCAAAAGCGTGAAAACCCTTGGCTTCTATCTGGATGCCAACACCAACCTCTCCAAACACACCAATATGACCGCCTCAGCCACTGCTTACACCGGCAAGCTCATTAGGGCCAGTAGACCATTCCTATCACCCAACAGCTGCCTCACCCTTGCCAGAGCCCTCATACAATCCAAATTGGATTACTGTAACAGCCTGTCAGCCTGTACATAGGTGCTAACCAATCCGTACTCAACAAGCTGCAGGTACTACAAAATAACGCTCTGCGCGCAGCCCTCAACATTCTAGACGAGAGCATATCTCTGCTACTAGGAAAGCCTGCAAATGGGTCTCCATACGCCAAAAAATTGATTTAAAAATCATCTGCCTCACGTACAAGTCCCTCAATCACCTAGCACCACCATACCTAGCTAACAAATTCACCATGAAACCTGCTACCAGATCCACCAGATCCTCCAACACTCTATGTTTGACAGTGCCCAGATTCCACCTAATAAGAGCTGGAGGTGCAAGCTTCACAGTACTTGCCCCTAAACTCTGGAACACCCTACCTCTCAACATCAAAACTATCAAGTCCTTTCAGATCTTCAGGAAGCAGGTCATCAGCTGGCTCCTAAACAAAGAGTAGCCCCACTAACACCAGACCTCTCACCCCTTGCGCGGTAACTGGCTCATGTACTGTATGTATATTGTAACTGTATATTGATAAATGTATATATATGTATGTATTATAAGTAGGCATGAAGTATGCAACACAAAGATACTTCTCAACGCTGTAACCGTATTCTTAAGCACCCTTCTACCCCCGGGTTTGGAGTGCTATACAAATAAAATAAACAAACAAACAAACAAACAAACTTTCTTCCTGCAATACCTCACTCGTAATGAGCCCCTCTGTTCATTGCTTGCATATATTGGCACAGCCAACAATGCACCATGTTCTTACAGTTGCCATTTTGGCATTATTGTTATTCACAGCCAACAGGCATGTGTTTTTAATGATGACCTCCACGTCCAACTCCACCATAGCAATGTCTCCTTACAGTGGCAATATTTGCATTATTAGACACAGTCAACACAGGTGTGTTCTTACAGTGGCAATATTGGCTTTATTGAGTGCAGCCACAATGACTGTATTCTTACACTTGTAGTACTGCATCTATCTGCACATGCTGCATGACAAAGCCTTTGTAGCGGGGCAATATTGACGTTTTTGGGCGTAGCTAATTTGAGTGTGTTCTTAAAGTGGGAACATTGGCATATTGTGGCACAGCTAGCATGACAATATTGCAATTATTGGAAATAGCAATTATTAATGTGTACTTACAGTAGCACAACTGGTATATATTGTGGCGCTAGACATCAAGAATATGTTTTGTGTATTGCTCCTGCATACTGTTGTTAGTAACTTGCGTTCTAACTTGGCCGGTAACATGGCAAGGCGGGTTAAACACTCATTGCTGTGATCTGTGTTTGATCTGCCAGGTCAACTGTTAAAATCCCGGCAAGGCCAACTCAGCCTTCATCCTTCCATTTTCGAAAAAAGAGTACATATTTAGATTAGGTAATAATAGTAATGTATGTAAACATTTCCTATGTAAAGCACTGTAGATTAAAGCGTTGTATTTAAAAAAAATGTGTTTGTCTTTTTTCCTTTTCCCCTACAACAACGAGTATACATGTTATGTCTTTTTACCCAACTATTAAGAAAAAAGGACATTTGAATCCTTTTTTTAAGAATCTTCATATTTTGG
Source organism: Ambystoma mexicanum (assembly GCF_040938575.1). NCBI lineage: Eukaryota > Metazoa > Chordata > Amphibia > Caudata > Ambystomatidae > Ambystoma > Ambystoma mexicanum. The sequence continues at coordinate 408,687,764 of NC_090922.1, read as the reverse complement.
GTTCCCTCGCTATGCTCGTTGCTCGCTTATTAGTACGACATATGTATGCCCGTCCAGTTACTGAATTCCCCTGCGCCACTGCTGGAGAGCCGCAGGTTGCCCCAAATCATGTAAACTGTAAACATTCTCGTGAATGTTCTACATGCTGCTCCTATCGAGGTCAGATGTTGGCCCCGAACATGTTCTTCCTATGAAACATTCACCGGCCAACTGGGTATTCCCTTAGTCGTGTTGGCATTCCTCTATGTAAATTAACAAGCTCATTTATTCGAATGCAACCATTGAAGAACCCCAAAGCACACTCAGGTATTGCAGAAGGGGCTCTGTGGCCCCACAGTAAAATACTGACATTGAGCAATTTGACCTCAAGACCCTGGATAAACAGAGTGTGACAGTCATCCATTTTTTTCGTTTTTGTTTAAAGGACAGAGCAACAAAGTGTGAGAGTGAGGGGGTTATCTAATGGAAAAGGGGCCATGTCTAAAGCCTGTAAGGCATGTGGATTAACTCATTCTGATAATTGCAAAATGCAAATGGCTAAATGTGGGCACATTGCTAGCCATGTTATAATGAATCCATTGTAGGGGCAGGTAAAGGGCGTGTTGTTGGGACATTGTCATGCCCTGGTCATTGCTATGAGCAAGCACATGAATTGTCAACGACAGGAGGGACATTATTGTTTTTCTCAAAGGTGACTCTGTTTACCTCTGAAGATAGTAGGTTAAATCAGGCCCTGTTCAGATTCGATCTTGCCACTTTCCGGTTCTGTAGGTCTTGCCACTTGTACCCATACCATTCGAGTCTATCCCTCTGTCTTGTTTCTCTTGCCATTGTCACCCCCATCTCCATAACGACCACACCGCCTGTCCCTTCGTCTGTCAATGGTGTCAAAGTCTACAGTAATAAACTTCTGATTACACATTTCCATAAGAATGAGCCGCAGATATTGCACCCAGCCAGGGTTTTAAAATCACTATGTTTGGTAATAAAAAGCTTATGAACCCGACCAGCTTATATTCGACCTTTATTATTAAACCCTGGAACCAAGATGGAGAGGATGTCATTTTTCGACTGGAAGAGAATATTGATGAAGCTAATTATGCTTATACTCAACAATAATTCGAGTGGGTCACCATATCAGACAAAGACATGCCTTTTTTTCTCCAAATATAGTTATTGGATGTGTAGCCCTGTCATAATTCCTCAAAGGGACTATGGCGGTGGCATTATAACTGCTCGCCTTCTAAAATCCACAAATGTGCTTCATTTCAAAGGGAAGCAGCACACAACTAAGAGGAAGGCTTTGCTACTTTATATTTCACTTCAGAAATTGGTATTCCGCTTGATGTTCCATTTTAAAAAATATTCACGATTTATAGGAGCCTTTTTGAAATTGAAATATATTCTTGTGTCAGGGGTTGTCGCGGGCACCCACACAAAAGTGCAGGACACATGGAACTAGTTAATTAGGGTTCTTTTCAAATAAACTGCTCAAATATTGACTTGTGGTACATTTGTGTACAATTAGTGATGAATGTTGCGTTTACAGAGATGTGGGTGAGTGACATTGGTCAAAACGGCCAGTAGTGCATGGCACATAGCAATGACATTGTCCCGCGGTTGGTGACTAAACTGGCCCATATTGGACTCTAGCAGGCCTGGCTCCAGCAGAGGGGTAACGGGGGGTAGGCCCCCAGAGCCAGCCTATGGCCCCCCTAAAAGGAGGCCATGTCAGTGGTGTTATATACGACTGGTAACCGAGGGAGTGGGGGGTGGATGTCCCTCTAAACATTCAGCAGCAATCTCAGAGCCATCATTCTGAGAGGCTGAATTGCAGTAGACCTGGCCAGGATTTGTTTCCTAGACAATGATTAATTCCCAGAGCCATGAATGTACAAATGACCAGGGAGGTGGAGGGTCATTCACATCTCCAGGTGATGTAGCACACTTATTCAAGCAGGATGCCACAACTATTTTCTCAAACCTAAAATCACAATTTTGGTTTCTGTAATTTAAAGTATGTTTGTTTTTTGTGGGAATATAGTGGTTTTTCACATCATGCGTAATAAAATGGTTAACTATATCAAACAATAAATGACAGCTAAAGTTGCTTTAAAACAGATTTCTGCAGAAGGTGCGTCATCTGACGGGGGGCCCATACAAATTACATCCAAAGTATATATTCGGCTGCATTAACTACTTGAGTATAAGTGAAAAGATAAGGTTGGTAGCAACAACAATTTAATTCTGGATGGGAGAGTGTTGTAAAATCAAAAAGTGATAGATGCAATGCTTTGAATTAAACATTACCACTATCGTTGCTCTGATATGTAAACAATGGTATAGAAGGCTAGCCAGGGCAATGACAGCGGTTCTAATTGATTCAGAGTCTTTGTACGTATTAGGTACAACCAGAACGCATGCTGTGGAACACAGATAGGATGTTATGATATGATATGGCATTTATAATGTGCCTATACACAAGTGTTTCAAGGCACGATGAGGCAAGGCAGGGGGAACAAAAGGGAACACAGAGACAACGATCTTACTAGGCCAGGCGACATTGAGATTGCACAAGTGCAGGGGAGAGGGGAGGGGGAACGTGCAAGGGTAAAAGGGAGGGGGCAGTGCAGTACATGGGATCATACAGTAAGCAATAGTACGTGCGGCCAGCTGGTGGCAAGTGCAAGGGTAAGTGCAGACATTAGGTGACCAAGTGCTGGTAGGGGGACTGTAGGGATAAAGAAACAGACCCCGAGTGCAATGGTTGCCAGGGGGGCAGTGCAGGTGTGCAACTAGCGGGAAGGGGACCTGGGCCCGAGATCAGAGGGTTGCCAGCTGACCAGTGCAGTTTCAGTTTCAGCGAGGAGTTCAGCAGGGGAGAGGAAGAGAGAAAGCAGAAGCAAAGAGGAAGGTCTTGAGGTGCTTCCAGAACCGGAGATGGTTCTCCTCAAGTTTCAGAGAGGCAGGGAGGCTGGTCCAGAGGGAGGCCCCAGCCAAAGAAAGAGATCTACCACCAACTTGTTGATTGGAGAGGCGACTGACCCTGAGTGAGTTGGAGGCGGAGGAGCGAAGAACTCGAGAAGGAAGATATTCATGAGGAGAGAGTTGAAGGTATTGAGGCCCCAGGCCCCAGAAGGCCTTGTGGACTATGTAGAGGGTTTTGAACTTAATCCTCGCAGCCACTGGGAGACAGTGCAGAGATTTCAGTCCTGGAGAGATATGATCCCTGGGCTTGAGGCCAACGACAAGTGTTGCAGCCCTGTTTTGGATGAGTTACAGAGGGTGGAGAGTAGAAGCAGGTAGATTTAGAAAGAGGTTGTTGCAGTTGTCAAGCCTTCGGTGAACCAGAGCTCAGGATGCAGTCAGCTTCTGGGGGAAGGAGAGGAAAGGAATACTACCTCTGACGAGGGTGCAGTTGGTAGTGTGTCTTCTTAGAGATGTCAGAGATGTGAGGAGAGAAGGAGAGTGTGGAGTCGAAGATGACCTCAAGGTTTTTAGCCTCACTGGTGGCAGCAGGAAGAGGACCAAGAGAAGCTGGCCAGAGAGTGACAGGAAAGGAGGGAGCAGGTGTGCCGATGAGGAGAATCTCAGACTTACTGGCATAAAAACAGAGATCGTTGGCAGCACACCACTCCTGGATAGCAGAGAGTCAGTCAGAAATGAGATTATGAGAAGAGGTGGCAGAAGGGAGCCTGAAAATGAGCTATGTATCATCCGCATAGCATTGAAAGTTGGGGCAGAAAACGGTAAAGCGGTGGGCAAGAAGTTCTAGGTATTGTTTGAACATCCAGGGAGAGAGGTTAGACCCCTGGGGAACACCACGGGTAGAGAGAGAGAGGGCCCTAGTTGTACCTGGGAGGATCGATCGGAGATGGAAAGAGGTCAGCCAAGCCAGGGCCTGATCTGTGATACCCAGGTTATCATGGAGACGATTGGGCAGGATGGCATGGTTGACCGTGTCACAAGCAGAAGAGAGATCAAGTAAGATGAGGACACAGGGGGTATTACAATGGAGGTTGGAGAGCAAGTATTCACAGATGTTCAGGAGAGCAGTTTGTAGAGGTGAAGCGAAATAACCCCACCCAAAGCTCCTACCCCATGCTGCCTATATGTTTGGAGCCAGAGTGTGAGACAACTGCAGCACTAGTGAAAATACCTATACCGAAAAGAATCTTGGAAGTAAGGTTCCCATTGAGGAAACCATACATGCATTCACGACAATATGATGGCCATTTGAATGAAATCCCAGATGAATTGTGAAAACTGAGCAAAAGAGAAGATTGGTGACGTCATGAAAAGCAGAGCTGACACACCTAGAAAAGAGACAAGAAGCTGAAGACCATAGACATTCTATAGGCTCTTAAGAGGAGGTGTCAAAGATGAACAACATTTCGGGCTCGAGATGAAGATGCTCATGCTACAGAAATACTGAAGATATCAAGTCATTTTACAATTGTACAGATGCACTAACGCAAGTAGTCAAAGTGTTCTTAAAAGCTGGCTATGTAGTGAATAGATTGCGGCAATGCGCCAACGTATATGCATAGGAATGTAGGGACTATGTATGATTCCACAACGCACCTTAGCAGTGCTGGACCCATTGATCGTAAAGGCTTTTTAGTATGTTGCAGTTAGAAATCAAAACTTAATCATGGAGGTGAATTCTAGAGAGGCTTGGCTGGCCCAGTACCAGGAAGTCTGAATATTCATGCAGTGAATAGAGAACATGTGAAAAGAATATAACTCCTGCCTTAGGTGAGGAGCGAGAACATTGAAGACATCAGAGGTTCATCATTTAATAGTATTTTAAATGCAGACAGACTCTAAAACATGGTCTGCAGTCATGTGGATGGATGAACATAGATATTGGGATGAGCTCTATCAAAGCCAAGAGACAGAGTATGCCTATACTCCCTCATATTTTCAGGTGCAGAGAACATTTCCAAGCTCGTGTTCAAAGCCTTAAATGACTGGCAGAAAGCAAGAGTGATGGTAGATAGATGACAGGCTAATTGGTGGGAAGCCATGGTTATGACCAGCCCACCAGCACCTGAATGCCAGCCTGCATGCTACCTGTGTGTGTGGAATATTACAGAGGGGTACGAGGGTGCCAACCAGTTATAGAGGGCCACGTTGTGGAAGAGCCCTATAATTTGTATAACCACTGGGACGTCGTGTATTTGATGACATTCGTAGAAACCTGTACTAGAGGATGGCTTAGTTGCACCACCTGACAGTAGAGCCCCAATTACCTTCCCTGACAAGTATTTACCATATACCTAGATGTTCCCTGTAAGCAAAGCACTTTCCCAAGTAGGTTTTGTAGTTTACCACGTAGGTTGACGTCAATGATGACAAGTTTTTAGCATATAAGCTACATTTTTTATGACATGCGTTGAGTGAGAAGATCTAGGGAGTTTGTTGATGTTCGTCGTAACTCCCTGTTTTAGATAATTGATATTAAAACAGACATATTTTTTCTACTTCCTGAGTCAGTTTGATTATTGATGTTTGAGTATATTCTGCATCCCCATCTATCTCAAAGTATTATTATCTCGTCTAAAAGGGCTTGTGTATGACACACGAGTTCAAGTTTCTTTGCTTCTGGCTGCTCTGAAGCCAGACTGATGGTCATGGAGACAACCAACAGATTCAGTGTGAAGATTAAGCTGGGAGATGGCCAGCTTTTCCAGGAGGTGCACAAGAGATGGCAATACAATGTGAGGAGAAACACACATCATATGGGTGTGTCTAGTCATTTAAACACCTAATGACTAGCAACGGCTATGTTAATGTCTCACCACCAAAACCTAACCTTTCCAGAACTCTTTGAGAAAGCTCTATCACAAAGTAACACCACATGTGTTGCTGTATAGTGCCTTCCAGTGTTATATCTGAGCATTCTTTTGAGTGTCTAATTACTTAATTGCTTCTGTAAATGAGCTCCTGGTGTAGTAAAATTCTCTTAATGTGTTTCTTCAGACAGTGGATTATATAAGCAATATATTTATTAATGTCTCTGTGACTTGCACTGAAGTCCTGTCTTAAACAAGCAGTGACAAAGCCAGCAGTTTTTGCATGCATATAGGTATTAGCAGACATTTGCCATGACATCTCATGCCCAGTTACTGACTCCATTTTTCAATCTTATGGCCAGGTGGTACCCTTATGGCAGTGCCTGGAAAATGCCCATCCATGCCTAATCACAAGCCCAAGCTGCATGTTGCCTTGAGTTTGTCTGCTGAAATGAACGTGTATATGCCCAGATGTGGGTGTTTGCTATGCCTAGGGAATCACGCTACACCTCACTGGGCTGGTCCAACAAGTCCCTACCTGAAAATGATAAGGCTAGGTTGCCAAGTATTGATCAGTTTCAGATCTTCTGATGTGTACTTACCAGTGGGGCTCAGGACTCTATATAATGTATCTTTGTTCGGAAGCCTAGTCTTCTCCTCCAGAATGTTTCATGATTCAAACTGATAGGTACGGACTTGATAACCTCATTCTGTTTGAGTAACTTTACAGAGTTTGCATGCAAACAGAACATGTCATGTGTGTTGTGGGATTTGTTTGGAAAGTATGATGTAAATTCTGGGTGCAGGGTGTTTAGGCAGTGCCGAAAATGAAAAATGAACACCCATAAAATAACAAAAAAGAGTGTTTTCTATAATGTTAGGGGCAAAGAATAAAAGGTGTACATTTTTTATAATTAAAAAGCAGTTTTCAAATATTTTCTAAAGAGTGCAATCAGAGGTGGATTTAACATTTGGACAAGGGACAAATGTAAATTCCCCCCTGCGCTATTCTCTCCCCTGAAATACAAACAGCCAGGGCTGAAAATGCCCTACCAGTGAGAGCTTATCTTTTTAACATGTCTCAGAGGCAGATTATTTACAACAGAAAGTGATTAGAGATGAGAAAATGTAAAAAGGCAGTGACCATTGCTGTGGCACTTAAAAAAAATATTATATATGGTTTTAAGAAGCTATTTAAGTGTGATTGTTGGGTGATTAGTAATTATGGGGATACAGAACAAGCTGTGTTAAACAATAGCCTTGTAATGCACTTCATTTCACTTTGTGTCTGTATGAGACTTTTTGTAAGTTTTCATTAATTGCTATGCTGGAGCTTGTAGGCTTCCATTCAGGATGGGGGAAAATAAAGCTACAGTCATAGGGGATAATTTTCCAGGTCAAGCAGAGTGGAAGAAGTGGCTCTAAATGCATATAGCTCCACTTTTTATGAGCTGCAGGATTTTGTATGAGTTGACAGGAGAAGTGGGAGAGCAGATCGGACTTAAAAAGGTCCCCCTGCCAAATCCGATTGGTATTCCACCAGCGCATTCAAATGGATTCCTATGGGATCTGCCTGACTTTTACACCTGGTAGTCCAAAGGAATCCATTGTGGATGGCTCCCACAATCGCTAATTGTGGACGTGATTTACACTTTTCCAGACACGTAGTGGTAAAGTAAAGAGCAAAGGCGATTTTCACCTGTGTTTTACTCTTTACCTTTCCAGAATTTGGTGGAAACAATTCAAATTAATTAATGTCCCCTTTTTCAAAAAAGTGCAAACAGAAGAATTCCGCACTATGCAATTTAGGATTCAAAACAAAATGTCCCCCTTAATCTTTTCTACAATGATGAATACATTGCCAGGTTGGTTTAATCTGTATAACATTTAGTATCACTGTAGGTATTCAAAGCCATTCAACACATATTTTTACCAACTTGAGCTCAGAAAATGTGTGGTGAAGTATTTAAATTTCAGGCTAGGCTAAAATGATGGCTTTACCTCTTAACCAACGTGTGTGATCCTTGGCATATTTTTTTTATTTCACTATGCCTTACCAATTAAAATTAGGTGCCCCTAGAAGTGATTCAGTTCGTATTATAAGCTATTCCAAAAAGCCTCACTCATTGTCTAAGAGATGGGCAGCCCAGGCATTAGGATACACACACACATCTAACTTTGAAAATATCCAGGCCACATTTTTTGGACGAAATTGTGTCATTCAATAGCAAATCAAAGTAAACACAAACAGAGTCATCATGGACAGTTGCATATTGTGAACAGTATGTACCAGACAATGATGTACCCACAAGGAGCGGTACCAGGAGGCTGCAAACCCCTCAACCAACACAGTCTGCCTCCTGATGCAGCCCTTGCCCTTACAGCCCGAGCACTCTCAACTCAATTAAAATGTGCTGCAAAAAGGCAACAACAAATGTGTTTAAAATGTAATTTTGGACATGAACCATTGATGAACGGAACTACTGTAGCGGTTCAGTTGGAAAGGAGGAGGGAGGAAGTTGTAGAATGGATGGGTGAAGGGAGGCGTGTATACACATGTATGTTATTGGAGGATACAAGGCATACATTAGTTTTGCAAAATTGATTAGCTGAAATTGCTAAATAAAAATACATTGATTAGCAATCCAACATAAATGATTAGCAATTTTTATAGTACTATTTTCAATGGGAATTGCAGAAGTCAGTAGTAACACATAGGGCCTCATTACGAGTTTGGAGGTAGCCATGGTGCTATTAGCACCATGGCTGCCTCCAAACCGGGCTCCTTTACCGGGTTCCTGCAATGGAGACTTACCGGGTCATTCCGACATAGGAGGACCCGGTAATTCGTCCTTGTAGGAACCATTCCCCATTCCCATTTGAGCCCCCATAGGGCTCAATGGGAATGGAGAGGTAGGTAATAACGGGCACATCACAAGTGACCGATTATTACCTCCCTATTCCCCTCGCGGGACACGAATCAGACGTCTGGTTTTACCAGATATCTGATCCGGGTCCCGCAAAGGGAACCTCATAATCAGCCCTGACGGATTGAAGGGGGCCGGTCCCGTACCGGCCCCCTTCATTCCGTCGCGCCAGGGTCGTAATGAGGCCCATAATGTTGCAAGCCAGGATACAAAATGAAGATGGGAACAGCATGATTCAGGGTTCACCATGAGTACAAGATGCAAAGGAAGTCCAGCATGAGAGTTGAGAAAGGGTGACGCACTGTGAATCAATGAAGTCCATAAAAGTCAAATCCAGCATTGGCCACAAGACGGAGATGGTGAAACCAGAATGTATCAGGACAAACTCCTGCAGATGAAAATGCTCGGTTATTTATTCATCCCCCTACCCAAACAGCTCCTCCTCAAATTATTACCCAATCTAATCCACTCAGTCCTCACATTTAAGGAATTTTGAGACATTAAACACAACATTCTTATTAAAAGTTCTGTTAACCACCATGAGTGAGCAATTGGGATAAAGCACACAAGCCAACACACAAAAGTGCACACGTATAACATCATAATTACACCAAAGCGCCATAGAAAAAAACAAGGATGCCTGCAGCCCATGCCATTCCCTTACTAGGATTCAGACATGTGAGCAACATAGTGCTCAAGGGTACAAGGAGGTGAACAGGAGGCACAGTTCCCCTCCCCCCACACACCTAAGACAACTGGATAGCGCGTTTCAAAGGCCTGATTCATGGGCTTTTCTTGTATGGTCCAAAGTGACCCCTCACTGCAAAAATACACCTTGCACTGTTCATGAATCAGGATGAAACTTGTTGGCAGTGGAAAGTCACCTTGCACCAGTGAAAAGTCACTTTGCACCCTTTGCAACGTGCAAAAGACTCCACGAATCAGGCCCAACTAGTGAACGGTGAGTGGGTCAGCTTTCACATACATTGATGCATAACTGGCATTTCTATGTCATGTAAACATCTATCATAAAACAAAAGCATACGCAATGAGCACCATCAAACACAGTGAGGCAATATCAGACACCAGGGCTCGATAGCATTGGGCAGCTGTTTTCAGAAGCGCGCTCTCAACTTGCAAAGGCCATTATTTCAGCCATCCCCTACACTATGCCCAGCTTTTCCATTTTGTCAAGCACGATGTTAACAACACAACAATTGTTTGTTACCAGCGGTCGTTCATTAACAATACGCTTTAAATGGTGGATTAATGTAGGAGTGAGCTGAAACCGGTCTGATCCCCCCCCACCCAAGCACACAGTGCAATGGCGAAGTTAGTCCATGAAACGTCTAATTTGCATTTGCCAGTGTAAGATGCTGCCAGAAGTGGTTTTGCCCTCACACAACTCCCCCGCCCCTTGCACGGGAGGCTTGCACCACACACTTATCAGCTCTGCCCGCACACGGTGGCGTGAGATAGAAGGATCTCGCAAAGTTTGTTGGGCGAGATGCACTAAAAAAACTGCAGGGTTCCATGAGTAAGGGGCGATATGGCTAACGCTTGTAGAACTCTAGGAGGGAATGTACCCAACATGTGCGCTTCGAGGAGCGAGATGTGCCCAACACATGGCAACTTCAAGGAGTGAGGTGCAAGATATTGCTCTCTGCTGTCCAGGGTGGCAGCTACCCGAGGAGCTAGTAAGTGCACTAATGCAGCGTTGCAGGGTAAAAGGTGCCCTCCCTTGTCACGACTGGTGGCTCAAATCCCATAGGCCCACAGAGCAAGACATGCTCTCTGCTGTACGTGCCACAGCCAGGATTCCTGGGCTGACATCCCACAGACCCACAGCAGCCCGGCAGCTGCACCCCCCTCCCAATCAAGTTAAGACCTCCACCCACTATCCTCCCCCTCTGGCATGGAAGTGCACACTGGAGGAAACCGCCCACACTTTCTGTGAAACACTGACCCGTCTAAATGCTCAGGGTACATGGCTGCAGAGAGCCCTCTTGTATCCTTGCGTTAAGAGACTCGTTGTTGGCCCCACATGGACGGCAGTAGAGTGCCTTGATGGGCCAGCCCCACCCCGGGCTTCCAGACAGCTGAGTTCCCTCCTAGGTGTACATGTCACCCCTTGGACCCACTCCCGGGGGTCTCTTACGTGTGAGGATCATGATCTCCTGCTTCTCCCTGCACAAGGGCGCTCAGCGCATTGCCCTACGTCTCACTTTGCTCCGGGCAGACTCCAGGTACCTCCTCCCCAGGCAGCACTCATGTCCAGCAGTGGCTCCTCACTCCTGGTCACCGCACAGCCCTCGAGAGCCTGCTGAGGGCCGTACGGTGCGCAGCTCTTCTTAATCCCTTGCCAGGAGCACAAGCGCAGCGCACCCTGTGGATCATGGCGCCGTTCCAGCAGCAGCGCATATCCTTCAGTCAAAGGCCGGTTCCCTGGATCCCTCTCGCGCACAGCCTACGGAGCCTCTCTGCGCTCTCGGGGGCGGCCCGGTTTGAAAAGCCCTCCCTGTTCTGCAAGCGCTGCTTGGAACTGGTGACGCCCAGGGTGTGGCCACTCCCACCAGAGAGCCGAGGAGCAGAGCGGCGTCACCACTCGGCACAGCTACCTCGAGCCAAGATACAATGTTTGAGCCCAGCCCGGGATGCTCTACCTCTGCCTCGCCTGCAAGCTGTGCAGCCCAAGCACAGGCAGGCCCGGTTAACTAAAATGAATCCTCTTCTAAAAACATGTCGCAGTTAGTGCGACATGATTCTTCAAATAAAAAGCAAATATGCAGTATTGTATCGCAAACTGCGAAGCGATACCGCTTATTTTATGCCTTGGGATATGTTGTAGTGCTTAAAATATTGTTAAGATGAACAAGGCTACCTGTATTATTGGACATGGTATGTCCTGTTCTTGAAATGAAAAGACGTTTGAAAAAAATTCCTAGAGCCGGGCCTGGCCACCACAGGCTATCCCTGTCTTCCTCCTGCTGCCGGGCCTCAGTTAGATCAGAAAATGGTGTCTCTCCACCATCTGCCTCCGCTCACCTATGTGGCTTCCATGGCTCCTCTCCACTGGAGCATGTCAGTGCCCCGGGCCGCTAGGTCTGGCAGATACCAGCTCTCCGATCGCAGGAGATTCCCGGGCTCTCCTCCTCAACTCCTACCTTCCGTGGGATCTGGCGCTCCGACAATGCACACAGAGACCTTCCGATGTACAGCGTCCCTAAGGGAAGACTGACCAGGCACCCCAATCCACCCTCTTGGATGCCTCAGACAGTTTACACAGCATCCTGCACGAGTTGCCAGGTCCCTCAGACGTCCGCCCCAGCACCTGTGCTCTTCAGAGCAGTCCAAAAGCACTCCTGAGGTGACTCCACTCCTGTGCAGTCACAGTTCTCTGCCAGGGCAGGCCCCTCATCAAAGCACCACTTCATGGCTACACGGCACGCCCACTTGATATTTGCTGTGTTGCAGGAGTTCCCTCGAGGACAGGATCAGGCTGCTGATCTTCTACGTTCACTGACGGGGCAGGATGTTTTTTGATAGGATTTACCAGTCGGCAGACGAAGCGCTCTCAAGATGCTGCCATCTCTCAGATCACGCAACAGCGCCCGCCACAAAGTAATTATTTTTAAGAATGTAGGAAACCCTAATGTTCACATGAAGGCAAACAAATGTTTTCTGCCTAAGTAGTACCGATATACACTTTGGTAAAAACGAGGATCCATGAAACCAGTTATTTGAAATTAGCGTTTACAGTTTAAATCTGAAATCTCCCCAATGTGAACAAGACATATGACTAAGCTATAAAGTTAAGACTACCCCCCTTCAAGCACCACCTCCAAAACAACAGAAGGACTCAATACATATTCCTCAGTTATGGCCCACAGGTCCCCACTCATTTACAACGCCGATGTGACTGTGATAGGAGAAGGCTGATCTCTGCCTCCTTGCACCCACAATTCAGACCACTAGCATCCTGCCAGCAGTATTGCCCTCCCAAATCCCACAAGGATCAACGTGTGCTCGGAAGTAGATTGGAGCTATAACTTCCTGTGCCGTATGCAAACGCAACACATTTCTAGGCGTTTGAATGAGGGGCATGCTATTGACAATGATTTGCCGAAGCCGTTGACGTCTTGTACGTCAAAACCCACGTGGGCCGGGGGTGACTCTTCACATCTCTTGTAATATTTAAATTGACTGAGCTTGGATAATTTCCGGCTGATTCTGCTTTTCTGTTGATTATTGGAGGGTCTTTCTTAATAAGTCCACCATTTTAGAATTAGCTGTGATGACTTGCCTTGGTGCTGACAAGTTAGTTCCCTATGTACTATTGAGAAATGTTGCTCTGCTAGCGCATTGGTAAGTGCAAAGACTACTTGTTCGTAACATTCTCAGAATGCGTGAAAAACAACTGCATGACCTGAAGTGTCATGCCCTCTGTGGGATGCTTGCAAAGCCGCTATGCATCTTAATTTGTTGCTGTTTATGAAGCATTTGCTTTCCCTTCTTCCCTGTAAGCTGTGCCAGAAAGATGACAAGCAGCATGCCCTGCCTTTAAATAATAAGGCGCAGTCCACTTGTCTGAATAAATAACATTCGCCTAAATATGTTTTTTTTTTTCTTTGACATCAGGTTTCATTAGGTGTAAATTGCGCTGCAACTCCTCGGGCTTTGAAGCGGCTCAAGGAGTCACCGTTAGGGCATTTTTCTTTCACCTGTCACCACTTATTGGCTTCAGCTTTTGGCGCGTAGCCCAGCGTCTTTAAATGATGGGCATTAAGGAATGCCGCCACAACACGAATGTTGGTTTCTTGCAGCTTTTAGCCTCTGCGGTTAGAAGTCATTAAACGTAAACACAGTCTGGAAATAGGTTGGCATTTTAAAAAGGTTAAAGCCCCTCAGCTAATTTTGGATGCGTATTGCCCTCTCATTATCCTTACTATACACTAACACAACCGCTAATGAAAGGCTGACAAACTGTTTGCGTGGGATGTATTTCATTTTAGCCACGGAAAGGAAGCAAACGTCGGCTCCAAAATTACGACGCGCAACTAATGTTAGCTCTACTGGAATAGACTCCACGTTGGTGCGTGTCCATGCTGCGCACTGTTTACAGTTCTAAAAACAACAGCGATGCCTTTCATTGCAGACTTTCATCATCCGGAAGGTTCATCTGGTTCGGATGAAACGCAATGTATGTCCTGACTCCTGCACCAGGTCTTCACTGTTCTGCTTCGCTGGGGCCAGATTACTGAAACTTTGGGCAATGTTGCACAGCAAAGCATTGGGGCTATGCTAGAAAACCTTTGCACCATGGCAAGTGCAATTTGGCATGGTATAAGCACTGTTCCGATTCTTGGAATTTTTTTGCACGGTTCAAAGTGACTTTGCACTGCTGAAAAGTGACTGCACTGTCAACACACAACCTGATTCATGGAACTGTGCAACGTATATTTTTGCAGTGCAGAGTCAGTGCAGTTATTTTGCAGTACAAAATTAACTTTGCACTACAAAAATACACTTTGCACAGTTGCATGAATCAGGGTTTGTGTGAGCAGTGTAGTCACTTTTCAGCAGTGCAAAGTCACTTTGAAACGTGCAAAAAATTCCATGAATCGAGCTCCTATACATATTAAATGTATTTTTGAATCAGTGTAAAGTTTGCCCTGATGCTACTACGGAATGCTTTTAGAACTGTTGAAAAGTTTTCCCTGGTTCAAAAATGCTTTGACAGTGCATTTTGTGCACTACGGCAAATATTGTTTTAGTGTTAATCCAATGCCAAGTTGCACTTTCCATGGTGCAAAGGTTTTCTAATCAGGTTCGGACTGGGACAAGAAATAGGCCCGGACACCCAAATAAAAGTGGCCACCCCTCGCCTCAAAAAATGGACCCACCCCTCGCCTAACAACCCTTGACCTCTGAGGACATCACCGGAAGTGATGTCATTTGACCCCACCCCAAAGTGACATCCCGGGAAGCGATGAAACAGGACCTTTCACCCCTTGACAAAACAGAAAGTGGCATCAAATAGCATATTCCTAAGTACACAAAATTATTGTGAATCCAAGCAGACGCCCAATGCCAAATGACAATATGTTATTGTATAGCACTTACGCTTTAGCTCTTTTTTATAGAACAAATATGCATACAATATCACCCAACCTGTGCTGATACTCAATTATCGACCTAAGAAGGATGAAAGGCCTTTTGGAAAATTAAAAAAAAAAAAATATATATATATATATATTTTGTTCAATTTTATTTTTCCAAACCGGCACAGGCATGGCCAGAACCCGGCCCCCACTCCCGAGGGCCGAAAGGCTGAGGGGTCAATCCGACCCTTTTTCTAATATGGCCCCAATTTTCTTTGCCCTTGTTCAAACTTTGCCCTAGTGCTAATACCGTGCAACATTGCACTTACTCCAGTGCAATATTTTGGTAATCTTGCCCCTAATCCTTACTATACCAGGCCTATTGAATGGTAGAGGGCATACATTTAACAAACTGGTGCAAAAAGCACAAATACCTAATAACAATAACATGTGTTCTGTAACTCTCAGTGATTTCATGTCCGATGTTATTTTTTTGCAACAGTACCTAATTTATTGACTTCAAAAGCAGAAAGGAGAAAGGTCGGCCTTGCTTAAATGCAGAGGTGTGAGGGAATTTGCCCTCACATCTTTGGTGCCATCTAGGTCAGCTGCATTTATGTGATCTCCCTTTTTTGCTTAGAGCTAGCAGATCAAAACGAGCATAAGACATCTGATTGGTTGGTACTCTTAACTTTCATAGGATACATGACAAGATCATTCTAGAACGGTTATGTGGTATATTTTACCAAAGGGCCCTTTTTAAGTGCAAATATCACAATTTACCTCAATTGTTTGACTTTTTGGTGCCTGAAACCTACTTAACCATTGCAATTCTTCAATTAATGAGTTCCCCTGCAGTGGAGACCTCAGTGCTGCCGGAAGTTCGGAGTTTCACATTCAGTCAGAGTGGTTAGGTCCTTAATCCCTGTCATGGGTTACACTCACATATACCAACACCAGGACAGAGTTCAGTTTAAGATATGTGGGTTGTTTTCTACATTTTGGAGTAGAAATGTAAGGCGTAAGAGCAAGGCGTATGTTGTTTACACCTTAATTTTACACTCCAGGGGATTGTCATGGCATTTGTATTCAGAATAGGGGCACACACCAAATGCAACCTTTCCTCCATACTTTGCTCCTCTACCATAAAAAAACTCATTGATTTACGTCAGTAGAAGGGTATTGTGTTGGCCTAAAAACAATAGAATTCTATGGAATTAGACCACATGTTTTTACCACCAGTTAATGTCATGTGTATTCCACTATGTTCCATTGTAAATGCTCTTGGCCATGCATAAATGGCAGGCATAACACACACTCTTATACAAACGGAGGTTAGGGCAAGAGTGCCTGTTTTGCAATTTCCATTTGTACTCCGGAATGATATTTGTAAAATTGCATGATGGGGACACAACATCACTCATAGAGCGTTGTCCTATTGGATTGCACCATTATAAAACACGTCTGTGAATCAGGCCCAAAGTGCTAACGCCAGTGCCCCTCCAGACAATTAACTCTTCATGCAAAATTGCCACCAATGCAAATATGTTATACAAATGGCATCAGACGCTCTAGTAGTAGTCTTGTCACCATATTGTGACAGAAATTCGTGTGCCCCTGAATACCGCAATGACAATATTGCTTCCCCCAGTAGCATCGTTTCCCTGTTACCTTGCATATGCATATGGGAAGAGCCCCCACACTCCTTACTAACTAGCAACCAAATAACACAAGTAAGAAATAAGTGGTCGTACTTTACCACTGATTTATTCACAGGGAAACATTTTAAATAATTGGGCTTTTCAGGAGACTAATGAAGTGCACACAAATATGTGTTATGTTGGCTTCATTTTTATCAATGACTTTATCTATCGCTGGTAGTTTTCATACCACAGATGGTAATAGGCAATAAGGATAGTGCTGCTGCAACCGCCTGTCAGAGTGGTAATGGCAATGATGTGGTGGTTTACCACAAGTAGAAGTTCACCCTGAATGAAGCCAATGGACTCAACAATTTCACCTGATTTAATCATGCATTCTTATCTTGCTAATTTCCATAATGCATTTCTGGTGACAAAGATAAATCAGCATTGATTAGGGCCTTTCATGATCTGGTTTGAGGTCTTCCAAATATATCAATAGTGAATGAACCACATGTGCATGTTTTTTCATACTATATGCTCCTTTTCTGTGGAACTCGCTCCCAGTAGTCTTTCACCTTAGTCCATCCAAGTTATCTTTCAGGAAGGAATTGAAAACCTTTATATTATTTACTAGGAAATGGTCATTGGTTGAGAGATGTTCATTGACAATAACTTTTCTTGGAGCTCATATTATGATTTTGGATTGGGTTAATACATTATTAATAATTTTAAATGCTGTTACAGTAGCAGTTAGACATTGTTTATATTGTGATGAATTGGTTAAACTATTGTACTTCAAAATCATATTTTCTTTCGTCACTGTTACCTGTTTGGGTAAGGGTCACAGTGAGAAGATCGCTAAATTAATAATTATATGTCTTCTGATAAAAATCATATTGTACTCTGCTTTAAACAAGCTTGTTTCAAATTTAGCGGGAAATCAACATTTGTAATGAGATTGTAAAATCCCCAATGAATGCTTGATCCACAAATTCTTAAAGATTGAACCAAATGCCACCTCCATTTCTGATGTAACTCATTTTTTTCAAAATGTATGTATATATTTTCTCTGCGCTCTCACAGGTAGACAGATATTCAAAGGTTTGTTTAAATGCTGTACTTCCTGTTTTTTTTACAGTTAGAACTATATGAAAAAATACGTAACGCATGACAAATCGCTCCTAGTTTGCCTATTGATATTTCCAAATGGTTACAAAACAAACTGAGCTAAAGATAATTTTTGTGTTTCATTTTGCAGTTAATAAATATAGTAAATTGAATCTGTTTAAACTGCTTACATAATTGTACTGTGTGCATTGCCAGGACTGTTATTAGTGGTGAAATTGCCCACAAATTACCCAACACCTAAAAAACAATTAAGCAGACTTGCTCCACCCAAAGACCTATGTTTGCCCTTCTGGGTGTATTGCATGTGAGCTGAAGACTGAGTGGATGAGGCCTGCCTTTGGAGACGTTGCTGCTGAAGAGAGGTTTTCGGACAATTCTGCATGTGTCCGCTTGGGATGTCTTGTGTGCGCTGGTGCACTTTCATCACGGCCATGTCATAGCTGACACTGCTTTTAAGTTTCAAGACTTAGGCTCAGATTTTGAGTTGGATCTGCATTGTCCCATGGTCTTTTGTGTCCCAGTGAGGGCCACTAGGAGAAGGCTAACAAACTACAGCAACAGTTATGTGCCCACCACCACCCTCCAACCCACTGAAGAGCCTGACTTCCAGGCTCTTTCCTAACGCTGGACAAGTTGTGATGCAAAGGAGCTGGAGCATGGCATAAGCAGTAATAGGAAAGGGCATTGGGACATCATGTACTTCAGAAAGAAGAGTTATCTGCAAATTGATGTAAGCATATTATAAGGGCCCGATTCATGGAATAATCTGCGATGAAAATAGGGTACTTGAAATCGCACGCAAGTCCCCGTTCGTCGATTCATGGAACACAATGCGCAGGGCTTACCCGGGACTTGCGAGGAATCTGCGCCGGTCCACCACGTCACTGTGACTCAATGAACACCTTGTGCGAGACTCCAAGAGAAGGGCCGGCCGGGCTTGCACAGCCACCTAAAAAGGGGGCAGAACATGTGGAATGAGAAAGAACAAGCAAAAATGTGGGCGCTACGAGGGATGTTCCACTGTCAAACTATCGCACCGCCCATAAGTGTGCAAAACAAACATATTCATTGAAATTAACACGGAACGCTGGGTCGCGAAAAAGCATGTGCCAATCCATAAGCAGTTACGCCACATGATAGCAGGCGTAAACGTCAACACTCACACTAATAAATGAATAAAAAGCATGCACGCTCAACAAACACACAGAAACAGCCACGATGAATGAACCATTTGTTGCAGCAATCATCCAGGGACACCACAGGAGGAGGATGCCGGATCTTCCACCCAAGGACCAACCATTTTGGGATGGCCGATAACTAGGTCTATGGCGGGTATAGGTCCCCCCCCATAACACCCTAGACCTGGTCACCGAGTGGGAAGAAGACCTCACATCATCCACCATTTGCTTCCAAGCACTGAGCCCTTTGCAAAAGGTGCTCACTGCTCGGAATTCTTGGCACTGGCTCATGTCAGCAGACCACCACCATAGTAAGTGGCATCTTCCAGGCCACGCAGACTTGCTGCTTACAGCAGGTGTTGGCAATCATAACTGCACTTCCTTCTGTCCGCCGGCATATCCATATGCCCAGAACACCAGCAGAAAGGCAAGCAGAGGTCAGGATTTTTATGGGGTGGCACACTTCCCAAAAGTGCTAGATGCCATTGATTGCACCCATGTAGTTCTACGTCCAGCTAGAACAACAGAGCACATCTACCGCAACCGGAAACATTGGCACTCCATCTATGTTCAGGTTGTGTGTGATACCAAGGGCATCATTAGTGTAGTGCATGCCAACTATCCTGGTAACACACATGATGGTTACATCTTCAGGATGTCCCTGCTACACTGGGCCCTAGAAGCTAGGAAGCATGGCAACACATTGCTCATTGGTGAGTACGAATGGCCATGCACATACATGCATGTTGCACACAGACCAATAGACACTGTCAACAAATGACAATGACAAAAATTCTCACCTCTACAGGGGACAGTGCCTACACTCCGAGCACATACATGATGATGCCCATACGCTACTCAAACACACCTGCCGAGGTAAGGTACAACACTGTCCATATTGCAACCCTGGGCATAGTGGAGTGAACATTCGGAGTGCTCAAATGACGTTTCCGCTCCCTTGACCACTCTGGTGGTGTGTTGCTATATGCACCACCCGTAGTATACAGGATCATTGTGGCAGCATGTGCCCTGCACAATGTTGCAACACGGCATGTCGTCCCAGTGGAAATGGTGGTGGCACCCCATACACAGCCACAGGCACACTGCTTGCATATGCCTGGGTAAAGAGCATGTGGAGAGGCTGCACATACCCAGCTACTGCAATCTTTTTTTTACCTAAAATCCTTCCCCTGTGGAGTGCACACGATCACACCAAATACCAGGTGCCATTCAATGATGACAATGGGCCAATCCACTGTGGCCACAAAACCACCCTAAGAAAGTGCCCTTGGAAGTGCACATTTGTGTGCATCCTTTAGAACTAAAATACATTTCATTTTGTGTTTCACACAGGAACACATTGAAGAGGATGGCACCACTACCATCATGCCAACCATTAAAAGAAATCACCCCATTGGCACCAACAACATCCCATATGACTAACTAACATATCTATCAAATATGTAAGCAGCAATAAATCCTGAAACATTTCTGAGCTGCAAGTCATACATGGCCTCAAAAAATTTAACATGGACACAAAATACAACAAGCACAATGGCATATTGATGCACATGTGCCCTAGAATGTGCATGATGCGCACAAACATGTCCCTATTGTGGGGTGTAGAAAAGCAGTGCAGTATCGATCCACATGTGACACAATCTGGCAACCTGACCACAATGAACCCCAACCCAAAACCAAAAATGAACAAGAGGTAATTGACAATTGTGACAAAGAGGGTGACACACCGGAATGGCCAAATCCCGACATGCATCAACTAATGTAGCCATTTTATAACAATCAAGATCAATGCACATCTTACCTGTCCCCTTGGCATGCAGCCTACAGTCAAATTCCAACCCATGAAATAGCCATCATTCCCTGACGGAAAGATCTGCAGACAATGAACACAATTAAACAGAGTGCAGCTAACACATCTATGCACCCAAAACCTCAAGACCCACAGGCCCCCCTCAGTGACATACAGCACATGTAAACAACAACTCACAAGACAACCATCAACATGTGTCCCAACACACATGCAACAACACCTGCACACTGCATGCAAATCAAACACACAAAAAACGCACACTGACAAAAACAACAACCCCCACACTTCTGGTCCCCTGAATGACATGCAGCAAATGTGCATGTCACATATCCCCATTCACAAGACAATGGCACATACGCAGCGCACAAATCAGTCAACATGCTGCATGAAAATTAGAAAACATCACATGTGCAGATAATTGAGCCCCCAGAAAAGAAGGGACAACCCTGGAAGACTACCAATGATATGACAAGGCATGCCATCACCTGTGTAGTATTGGGACAGTGCACTGAACACAGTCATAGGAGCCTATGATGCAAAGCACAAGAATGCAAGTACACAAATACTTACCTCTTGCACTCCATGCAGGATCATGCTTGACGCACCAATTCACAGAAGCCGATGTCAGACTGGAAGGCAATTGCCATGGAAGACATACACAGACAAGACAAAGCTATGTGATAATACAAGCAAGGATAAATGCATGCCAAACATAGGAAGCAAAGTAAAAGTGTAAGGCCAATGCAGACTTCATTTTGACAGCATACATTTGGTCTAATTGTGCATTCAATTGAATGCAGCAGTACCATGCACCCAGCTTCTGTCATCTTTGAGCTGCAAACACCATGGTGCAGCATTCATTGGACATGCATGTGAAAACACCAACACCGCACAACGTAATGTGCTAGTTTACAACATAGCATCCCAAAAATGTGCATCAATGGTTTGATGGTTGTGGCTCGTAACTGGAGCTGCACACCATCATTGGGTAACCCTAAGCAAGAGAGGCCAAATGTGCCATATAACCATTACCCCACAAACATTGCAAGGGATGTGTAGTGTCACTCATTACACATGGTCAAAGTGCAATGAGACACACACCAGCACAACCATCAACACCTGTCACAGGCCACAGCCAGCCCTGCCACCCACTCCCAACCACCCAAGAGAGACCCACACAGTTGGAACTACCACAATTCTGAATATGAACCCAGTGGCCCCACTAATCCATAGAAACAGCACCATGCCCAGACCTATCAACAGAACCACACCCTGTGAAACATGCACCCATGAAGTAGTACTGTTGCCCTACAAGACAAGTCAATCCAAAGTGATCAAACACAGTGCAAGACTCCCAACCAAACAGCACACAAGCATCTGCAAATGCCCTTCACTTACCTGCACAGGGTACATACCTGCCTTGCATACGATGCAACCAATCGGGCGATGCATCCCCTAAATGCAATGACATGCATAGTAACAACAGAAAGAACATGCACATCCATGACAACCCATAAATGGATCCTGAAAATGTGCAGAGTGCACCCACTGCAGAAGCACCACTGCATGCAAGAGGGTGACAGGACATATATTGTGATCGGCCCATGAGTGCAGCGTAGCACAACAGAGAGAGGGAGAGAGAGTGACAGAGAGAGGGAAGGCCAAGTTAAACACACATCAAGGATTACACTGCCTGGATTGTAGTTGGCCAATGACATGCACTACACCACAGTTGTTGCAGGCATAGATGAGTTGACCAAGGGAGGTAACACAGTGACATGCGTACCACTTAAAAAACCATCCTGGCATGGGAGCATGCAAAGCACATATATGTAAAGTCACACATGCAGCAAACATGGGGAACAATGACGCATGCTCAACATGCAAGACAGTGCACATGCTTACCAGCTTACTGAGCCGGCATGGTGTGAATCCTTCATCACCTTCACCAGCAACTGTGTCTCTGAATAAGTGACAGGAGGGCCAGTGCCTGGTGGAGGGCATGTGGAGCAGGGTGCAGGGTGTCTCCCCGGTACAGCAGTCACCGCCACATTACAAATTACTGAAACAACATGGGAGAAGACATTACAACAGGCATAGTGAAGTAACATTCACACAGCACACATGTGTGAGGATTCACTGAAACCATAGTTACCTACACATGCCATCCTGTGCACCACCATGCAAACATGCAAGTTGACCTCACTATGCATGCCTGAATGTTCCACTGCAAACGTCATGGCCTTGAGAGGGCAACTGCACTACTCAAGGTAAAAATAACAACAACATTTAAATAAAACCTGGAAAGGGCAACCTAAAAATAACATGCCAACCTCCGGGCATGGGGTCTACAAAAGTATCAAAACATTCCCAAAAATAAACCAAACATGTCAATCATAGACCGGGAAAGGTGGAGGTGCACCCAAGAGGGGGGAGGGACAGGGTGCATGTCAACGTCCACATGGGTTGACGTTCAAAAAAAGAAAAAAGAACACAAATAATCCCTCAGCTATGGTGGCCCGGGAGGCATCTCTGTGCTGGCATCCCATCCTGTATTGAATCTGAAGGTGGAAGTGGTGCTGGAGGCTCACCACGTAGTGCCCTGGCCTCATCCTCCGTGGCAACCACCATGCTTGACATTGATGAATGCAGCAGACTGAGGGCTTGAAGGTCACTTTGTACAACGTCATGGGTTGCATAGAGTTCCTCTGAGATTGTCTGCCTCAATGATAACATATTTTGGCAGAACCTTCTTCTTCTGGCTGCCTCTTCCTCACGGATTGCAGCTCTGTGTGCCAATAACTCACTACTCAGGGCTTCCCTGTGTGCCTGACCCTCTGCAAGCAGGGATGGCTGCAGACACTGCAGATCTGCCCATCGGCCCCTGATGTTGGCCTCCATACGCAGCCTGTGGGAGTGGCATGTGGACTGCATGACCTGCAGCTGTTGCTCCACCTGTGTTGCTGGGGGGATCGTCGAAGTGGCCACCTATCACATGCACTCAACCAAACTCTCACAGGCAGCACCCTGTCGGTGTGCGGAAAGCAACACCTGCTGCTCCCACTCTGTCTGGCCAGCATGGACACCCCCATATGTGTGCGTGGCCCGGGACTGCCTGATCCAAGGGAGCCTGGCCCTTTTTATAATGCCCCTGTCCCTGGCTGCAGAACCAAAACACTCCCTTGGAAATCTGACCCAGGACCAGAAACCAATACATGGGAGCGTGGCCTTGCAGCCGTAAACACCATAGATGGGCGTACTACCACTGACTGGCCTTGTGAAGGCACCTGATCCCCTGCAGACCCATGGACCCAACTGCTCCAGCCATTGGTTCATTCACCTCAACCAGAATTGAGGACTGCACACCCGGGTCAGCATCAGAGCCAGTTGAGTCCAAAGAGTCAGAAGTGTCTGCAGCATGCCTCAAGATGGTCTGTTGCACCAGTGGGTTTTCACGGCCTGCTACGCCACATCCTCCACTGGTGGTCTGAAGCACCACAGACTCTTCTTCATTTTCTTCCTCCTCCTCTGCATCTGGAGCCTCCTCGCCTGAACATGGACAGAAAAAGACATATGGAGTCATGCACAACATGTCTACAGTAAACATGTGCATCACATTGCTGCCATGCAACTCAATGCAGGGTATGTTGCCATAAAAAATACAGCATCCACACACTATGGACAACAAGCTATCTGAGCATGGTATATGCAGACTGGCAACACAATTCCCTGCTCAGGGCCATGCTGCCAGTGGACACATTGCCAACCAACAGGATCATTAAGAAGCACATCATGGCCCATTGCACCGCAAACTGTTGACTAATACCAGTGAAATGTACATGGACATGTGGTTCTGTGACATGTAATTACATCATATGGCAACAGGCAGGCACACATATCTGCATCCATCACATGCCACACCAATGTTGTCTTGTTACAGGGACTGTACACAATGGGAATATGCCGTAAGTATGGGAAAAAGGAAACTGTTCCAGTTGATGTATGGCTGTAAGTGTACCAGCTAGGCAAGGTCTGTGAAGTCGAGAGTGAAAGTCAATGGAGATTTAGATAGGAACAATGTACAGTGACCCACAAGAGGGAGAGGGGCATGGGCCCATAGAGTGTGGGCTGAGTGTGGGAGGGTAACAGGGAGAAGGGTAACAGGGAGAAGGCCTCACAATGATTTGCCTCAGGAGTCATTGCCATTTGGGCAGCATGGATGTGCACAGTTTAGACATAGTCACACTCACTCAGGGCACACCATAAGGCGTGTTGGTTGTCATCGTAGATGTTCTATATATCATGGAATCACATACGTACGTGTGTGTAAAGAGATTCTGTACCCTGCAGGGCATGAAGT
The DNA here is from genome assembly GCF_040938575.1 of Ambystoma mexicanum. Classification (NCBI taxonomy): domain Eukaryota; kingdom Metazoa; phylum Chordata; class Amphibia; order Caudata; family Ambystomatidae; genus Ambystoma; species Ambystoma mexicanum. The sequence goes on along the minus strand of NC_090922.1, from coordinate 408,662,798 downwards.
GTTACTCCTATTTCAGACACATGTACATGTCTAGCAGAGCAGAGGCACTGACATCAAGGATGCAGAAAACAACTGTGCACGTTGTGGTATCATGTTACAGATGTTGGGGGGTATGCAAGTAGGGGAGGAGTACTGTCAAACGGACATGTTTAACTGATGTACAACACATGGTTGGTATACACACTCGTGTACACTGGACAGGAGTTAGTACACCACATGGCATGGTTCACCTGGGGCAGTCCTACCAATGCAGCCATATGTGCACTACAATTACATCTTGGTGATGCTTTACTTCACGTACTCAGGATGTGCAATGTTGGGCACTCACCGGACCTGTCCTTGTAATTTCCCATGCCTTGCACCTGCTCCAGTAGAATTAATTGGCTAATAACCTCTTCATGCTCTGTCAGCTCCACCTCCTCTGGTGACCCCCCCTTCAGTTGCCAGAGCAGAGGAAAGGTTGGCAACCATCTTGGACTTGGTGCGACGGGTGAGATAATTCCAGCCCTTCACTACCTGTGCAGCAGTGCACTTCTCAAACCCTAAGGCATTGATCTCATCCGTGACATGCTGCCAATGCACCATACACTGAGCTGGTGTATGTGTGCTCCCCTGATGCTGGCACATGTGACGTGGTTAATGGTCACGTAGTCCATGAGGATCTTGAGTTCTTCATAATGGAAGTTCTTCTGCCTCAACGTGCCAGTGTCCTGTGCCGTGTCATGGGGTAGAGCCTGTTCCTGCTGTGGAGGATTTGCCTTCTTGCCACAAGGTGTTGGTGCCACCCCTGTGTGGCTGGGACCACTCTGGGGTCCAGATAAAGGACCACAAATGGGCTGAGGAATGGCATTACGACCTGGGCTGGGACAGTTGCTTCCACAGCTTGTCCCTTAGCCTTTCAGGCTGGGACAGCTGCTTCCACAGCACAACACTAACTTTTCGGGCTCGGATAGCTGCTCCCACAGCACGTCCTGGAACCCCTGGGACTGGGACAGCTGCTTCCACAGCACGTCCCGGAACCCCTGTGGCTGGGACAGCTGCTTCTACAGCATGTCCCAGAACCCCTGGGGCTGGGACAGCTGCTTCCACAGCATGTCCTTGACCCCGGCCCATCTGCCCCCTTTCCCTTTTGGGGACTTTCCATTCATGTTCCAGGTGCAACAGAAATATGGAATGCACACCAAGAAATTGTCCTGGGCAATTTGAGTGAGGGCGCAGTCTACGTGATGGAAGATGCAGTTCTGTGGTCCAGCAAGGCTCAATTGTACCCCAGTGTGAAAAATATGGTATTCGTAATGCACAGCAACCCCGAAATAATAATAAATGCAGACGCGATATCAGGATAGCTTCGAAAAAAATAAAAAAGTGGTACGCGATACGCAGTGACACCCAGCTACAAAATAAATGCATACGCGAACCCCAGAAAGCTACAAGAAAGGTAAGAATAGTGGTAGGCGATACACAGGGGCATCCAGAGTTGAAAGAAATGTATACACGACTCACCGTTAGCCTAGCAAAAATCTAAATTAGATGCATGACTGCACAGATGCAAATCCCTCACCAAAATAAGAGGTTTGTATGTCCCTGAAGTAAACGGATTGTGTGGCACCCCAAAATGGGCAGTACTCCACTCCTCCATCTCCTCCCCTTCGCACGCATGTTCGGAGTTGCTTCTACACGCACTAAAGTATCCCCGAATATGGCATGCTGAAAGCCTGCGTGCAGTGTGTGACATGTAAGTTACGCTCTGAGGGCCTTTCCTCGGATTTCACATTTCCACGCTTTTCTCATTTTTTACTCGCAAAGTCCCTTCCCTCTGTTTCCGGCTGCCTTCATTGCGAGCCACGGAAGAACCACGCTCCTCCCCCTGTGCCATTTTACCTGCCTCCTACTGCCCTGTGCTGCTTCCAACTTTGCCATCTGCTACTGCATTTGGAGTGCCTGCTGTCCAGCCATTGTCTATGCTCCTGTCTTTGGCCCTGTGACCACCTCAGCTGCTTCAATGAACTCCCACTGTGCCAATCCACCACCACCGCTCCGCAGCCCAGCTCCAGGACCACCTTGCCCAGCCACACCTGCCTCGGAGGTTGCTGTGTCAGCACTTCAATCCTCTAATCAGAGTGGCATATGCAATAGCATTATGTGACCCTCTTCCTCACTGTCATGCAACGAGGCAAGGTTGTACGTCAGCAAATCTGGGTGGGATCACGGATGCCATCAATGCGGAGCAACTTCAAGACCATGCACAAGCTCTGGGAGGACATGAAATCCAGAACCCACAGCATTGCCGTGCACTACGTTGATGCGATGCCACTGCGGAGGTACATTGTGCGCGCAGGTGCCGGATAAGAATATGTGGGTCCTGGAGAAGTTCGACCCGGCACTACACTCCCAGGTCTGCGAGTTACATCAACATTTGGAGTCGACTGGTGAGTAGCCATGTGGTGCAATGCTATATGGTGCATGTACCAGCATGTTGGCAGTGACCCCCTTAGACTTGCAGCAAGTATGTTTCTGAGACGGATGTCTGCATGCATGCCCCAGACATTGCTCTCCATGTGTGCATTCAGACCTATATGTATTTTAAATGTGCTATCACTTGCATTGTGTGTTGTAGTGCTGGCTTGCAGACCATGCACATGCAATGTTACTTGTGTCTGGGACGGGCCAGCGTGACAAGTGTGCCAGTTGAGGTAGCGTTGCCCACATCATGTGCATGTATGATGCTCATGTGTATGTGTCAAAAATGGGAATATGTGACTGGGTTTCACTCACGCCTGGATGCTACACGTGCATTTGGATGTCTGGTTTAGTCACGTAGAGGCATTGCAGTTGAGGGGACTCTGATGTGACTGGTTATCGCACTGCTTGGGGCCTCTCAGTTGATGTGTGTGCATGACATGTGTATGTGCTTGTTGCTATGGCATGCTCGCATGTGCAAATGATGCATGTGTGTATAGCATACTCAATTGATTGGTTGTGACAGTGGCAAGTAAGTTTATGTGATTGTGTGGAGTGATGGCCAGGCAGGTGTCTGCATGGATGTGGATTGCATGTCCATGTGTGTGGGTGTGGAGGCTGATGGTTGTTCCCTTGACAAGTCATGTTCATGTGAATGTTGGTGATGCCATGCCGGATTTGGTGACGTTCACTCATGTTTCTGTTCTGTCTCCTTTTCCACAGTTGGATCTGATGAAGAGGGCGAAAGCAGTGCTGTGCAACAAGGGATGCCTCCACCAGGCAGAGGTGCAGGCCCTAGCCATGCCTCTGTGACAGCTCATCTACAGAGAGCGATGTGGCTGTAACAGCGCCAGTGACATTGGGCATGGCTGCTAGGGGTTTGTCCAAAAAGGTGAAGGTGGGAGGGGACATCTCAGTAGTGGTGGGGACAGGTGACGCCACACGGGGCCCATCCATGGCGCAGGATGCCCCATAGTCATTCAGGGTGATGGGCGGTGGCTGGAGAAGGTGTCCATTGCAGACCGGCCTATGGGGTCAGGTGGGAGTGTTGAGGTGAGCGTGCCTACTGTAGTCCTGACCCAGGGGCATGAGGCTGTGCAGGCCACCGTGGAGGTGCCTGTAAAAAATCTATTCACTGGGCCACCGGATGCAGCAGTGTGCGCCTGCCAGGATGCCTCTGGTGTCGGGTGATGTGTCCACCCAGACCGACATCCCCTTACGATCTGGTGTGGCCATCCGGGATCATGTTCTACCCCTGTTGGCTGGGTTGACGAGGCGGACAGGTATCATTCGTTTTGATGGGCAGGCTACTCGTAGTATGCTTGCCCATCATCTCAGCCAACTATACCGCCTCATCGGCTGGCTTGCAGCATGCCTGTTCCATGGTGTCCTCAATGGGATGTTCACTGCTGTGACCACCTCATCGTCTTCCTCCTCTGTGCGCCGGTCATCCTCCAGGGTGCCTTCCAGCCGAGATACCAGAAGGGCCCCTTGTGCACCTGTCCCACCCACAATGCCTGTCTGGTGGAGATCACATCCCTGCCCAAAGTTGGGAGTCCCAGGCAAAGAAGCTGAGGTGGTCACTGTGCCTACCCAGGCCAGACAGGGTCACCAGCAATGGAGGGACAGCAGGCTCCCATGAGCAGTGCAGGTGCCGTATGCCCATGGGTATCATCATCAGCTCAGAGGGCGTACCCACATAGCAGGCACTGTGGCAGCAGGTGGAAATGAGGAGGAAGCTCTTTGTTGCAGGGCAGACAACTGGAAAGAGGCAGGTGTAAAGTGTGAGGCAGGAGGCACACGTGGATCTGAGGAATAGGACGACTTCTGTGTTCTGAGGATAAGAAGAGGATATCGGGGCAGAGAATCAGCGGCCTCGGGAAGCAAGGGTAGTGATGGCCAAGACTGAGATTGTTCTGCATCAGGCAAGGAGGCGGGCTGCCATACTTGAAGCCACTTGTAGGGACACTCGAGTTATACAGACACAGATGCTGGAGAACCTGCAAGCCCTCCAGGCAACAACAGAGGCCCGCCTTAGGGGAGAGGAAGTGGTGTGGACTCAGCCCTGGTGGAAAGGCTCAGTGAGATTGGAGTGGAGGACTAGCCCGCTGCCTTTGTACATAGTTATTTAGGTGTTTCCTTTTTGTTATTCATTATTTTCTCCAGACTTTGCAGACTTTCCCCTGGACTGCTTTGACCTTCATTCCCCATTTATTTGTGTCCATATTTATATCCAATACATAGCTCTGTTTGTTACATTCCATGCTTCATGCAGTTCACTTGTGTGTCAGCCTCTTTGATAGTTCTATTTTCAGCCAGTTCATCTCTCCATTGCAAGTCATGTGTCTTGTGGCATGCATGTTTGTGAGTTGTTGTTGCTGGGATGGTTGTGGATGGAAGGATGCACATGTGCCTGACATCTGGGGGTGGGTTCATCAGACTATGGGGTCTGCACTGTATGTTTTCATTTGCATTTACCTGTGCAGCATCACTGTTTGTTTGGCATCAGTGTGGTTGGGGTGGAGGGAAATGGGCTCACTCTGGAGGAGTTTCATGGTCAAATGAATAGCTAATTTGTTTGTCATTGCTGTGTAAAACCCATGTTGTGTAGACACGCCCACCAGTACATGCAGTCACACACTGCCTTCTCTCAACCTCTACTACTGGAATGCAGTAGTGGGCCATGTTTGCTCTTCCACAGTGGCAGCACAATTCTCCAGTCTCTGCGACTCATGCTCTCTCTGACTTCTCTACCATCACACATGCATGACCCTGTCATCTGATTGTTCCCTGACAGGTATTTTGCCACACATTCCACCCAGGTCACTGATGCTCAGGCTGTGACACACCTGGCCATTTTTTGTGGATCTTGCAACATATTTTGGTAGGTTTGCTTCGGTCGTGGGCACACATTTGTTACTGTGCTTTGATGCCTTGGCAATGTGCCATGGACAACATGCACATGGATTTGCATTCACTTGTCACATGTGTAAGGGGGGGCTCATTAAGGCTTAGAAGGGTGTGTGAGCAGATGCTCTACTCATGGATGGACCTCCGGTGCTTCCAGTTGGTCACATTTGCGGTGTACATGTTGGTGTTACACTTCATGGTGCTGTCAGACCACAACGTTTAGGTGAGCTGCAGACATGCATTGCACTGGTATTTTTGGAGACTGTCAGGGGGCTGTCTGTGGGGGTGTCACAGTTGATGTGGGGCTGGTGGGTTATGTCCAGTCTGGAGGGGGATGCCTGGGTGGTGTCACAGGTGGCTGATGGGTGTTGTCCAGTCTGGAGGGGGCTGCCTGCGGGAGTGTCACAGGTGAGGGTGATGGTGGTTGATGTCCAGTCTGAATGGGGATGCCTGGGGGGTCCAGTCTGGAGTGGGCTGCTTGGGGGGGTCCTGTCTACAGGGTGATGCCGGGGGGTGTCACAGGTGAGGGGGGGCTGGTGGGTGTTGTCCAGTCTGGAGGGGGCCACCTGGGGGTGTGTCACAGGTCAGGGGGGTTGGTGGGTGTTGTCCAGTCTGTAGGGGGCTGTCTGTGGGTGCACAGGTGAAGTGGGCTGGTGGGTGGTGGGGGCTGGTGTGTGGTGTCCAGTCTGGAGTGGGCTGCCTGGGGGGTGTCCAGTCTGGAGTGGGCTGCCTGGAGGATGTCCAGTCTGGAGAGGGATGCCTGGGTGGGTGTCATAGGTGAGGGAGCAGGTGGGTGTTGTTCAGTCTGGAAAGGGCTGCCTAAGGGTGTCACAGGTGAGGGAGGGCTGGTGGGTGGTATCCAGCCTGCAGGGGGATGCCTGCAGGGGGTGTGACAGGTGAGGGGGGCTGGTGGGTTGTGTCCAGTGTGGAGGAGGTTGCCTGGGGGGTGTCACAGGTGAGGGGGGATGGTGGGTAGTGTCATTTTGCTGGGGTGCAGGCTGGGCTTGCGAGGTGAGGCACGCGATTTAGGAGGTGTGCAGCCTGGGCTTGCGAGGTGAGTCGAGCCTTCTCACAGGGGTACTGGATGGTGGGCTAGGGATGGCATGGAGGCTTGCGCCGTGTTTGCCCTTTTGCTTGCTTTTTGATGTGCTTGGGGCATGTTGTGCGGCGTTCCTCACGCAGCTTGTTTTTACTTGCGCGATGGCTAGTAATGCATCTTTAAATCCATCAATACACAAGGCGCACAATTTTTTTTATGCACCACGTCTCGTGCAGGGTCCTCCTTGGCATGCAGACCTTGCACCATTTCTGCACCCCATTCCATCCATCGGGCCTTAAATCATTCTGTGTGTTGATTGCAAGCATGCCTCTTGATGAATGCAGTGATGGTGCTGACTGTGTTTGTGTTCCTGTTCTCCACTCTACCATACACTGCTTGCAAGGGGGGATTACCATACATTTTCTGATGTCTGTTCCCCATTGTTTGGACTGCCTGAAGAACCAGCCCACCAAAACTGAACATACATTTGAGGTGGAGGCTGCCATTCAGTCTTCATCTTGCTGACTGTGTGGAGTGCTGTGAACACTGCTGCTCTACACTTAAAATCCTCCCTTAATGAGACATATGTTTCACCAACTTAAAAAAAAAATCGTACAAAAAGTTACTACTTTACTGCGGCAAAGACAAAGAAACATGTTTTAAAAGTAACCTTTTCACCATTCCACGTTATGCCCGCCATTAAAATAGAAAAGGGGATATTTCTTTGGAGCTCCATTTCTATTTCCCTGGCTGGCCATCTTGAATTAGTTTTTACTTTTAATTTATGGACTCACACTCGCAATCACGTAATTTTTTGGGAGAATTATAAATAGGCAAGTATTAATTGCAATAATACAGAATCCTGCAGGATTTACTGGATGGTAATGGTGACGCAGCACTGATACAGCCCACAGCATTGGTATTATTAATTAAGAGCAGTGCTCCGGAAAAGATTTGGAAGTGGAAGTTGTTTACTCCCTATTTTCATTGGGAGTACAGTAATATGTATGGGAGTACACATGTAGTGTACCTCTCAATGAGAGTATTTAATAAGCAAGTAAAATATGTTTTAACTGAAAAACACAAATCTTTTTGTAATATGTATTTCTTTGCATCTAGTTCTTCATGCACATTAAAAGATGTATGTTTTCGTCTTACAATTAGCCAGTTAAAATAGTAGTTTCTTCCTGTGGTACTTCATGTTCTTCTGGTCAATACATATCTATGAATCTGCGAGAGTGAAAACAGGGGCAAAAGATTCTCTGTGTCTTTTTTCTATTTATTGTTGGTAGTATTTGATTCCATATTTTTATCTTTTGGGAGTATTTGCCAATTTTTAGGGAGTAAAAGTGTCCGAAACACCCCTTATCTGTAGGGCTGCTCTAGAGAGATTACAGTAATGGCACAATGTTTAAAATATTCTGGCAATTAATATGGAGCGATTTACTGATTGCAGAGAGATACTTGAAACTTGTACAAAAGCATTGGCCTGATTTACAAAAGCGGTTTGTAAATCAGGCCCATTCTGTTTGTCATGCTTTCATTTTTAAAAACACAATGAATTAGAGTAATTTGTTTTTGCTTGCTTGGATTGCATTTGTGCACAGGGGTAACGTTTGCCCTAGTGATAATACCATTCTGTATTAGCACTAGGGCAAACTTGACCCTGGTGCAAAATTATATTGAAAGTGTATTTGTTTGGCATAAGTGCAATGTTTACCTTAGTGTTTACGTCATGCAACATTGTGCTTGTCATTGTGCAACATTTTTCTATTTTGTCCCCAATTTTTTTTTCCCCAAGTCAAACTTTGCCCTAGTGCTAATGCCATGCAAATGTGCACTTGCACTGGTGCAACGTGTCCGTAATCTGTCCATGATTTCTTTTCAGCATTGATCACATTTACAGTAGTCCTCGATTTAAATAGGGGGGAGGGGGAGTAGGACATGGAAGCGTACAAGCGAGATGTGATGTTTTAACGCCTCCAAGTCCTGTTCTGCCCCATTTTCCAGTAGTGACAAGGCAGAGCTGGGTTACAGAATGGAGATACGAGCACGGGCATGATGACCCGTTCTCTTTTTTCGGTGCACTTCATTTTCCGCATGCAGGAAGTTTGCATGCAGGCATAAAGCAAATGTGTGTCTTTAGTTGCAGCCCTCGATTTAGCACCTACTGAAGAGCAAGGAGCTTCCATATTATTCCATTAGTACATGTCACCTGCAAAGAGTAATTTGCAGGTGGTATTTATTTTTTCTCAGTAGGGAGATGGAAACTGTAGAGTAAATGGGAATGTGCACGGTTTTATAGCATGCAACGGACCCAACAGCATGAAAGCGTACTTACAAGAAAATGACAATAAGCACTTAATAGAAAATGACCACCAATCTTTTGCATACCCTGATATCTTCCTTACAGATATTTTTCATGGATGTTTTTTTTCTATTCAAAACAATGATTACATAATTCAAATTTGAAATGGAGGACCAGCTAACATTTCAGATGGTAAAATATATGTCATGGAACCTTGCACCAGAACACGTGCCTTTACTGACATCTTTGCAGTCAGGGGTCGAGGGGTGATATCAGTGAAACTTCAAGAACCAGACTGCAATTGTTTAAAAAAAATCAACAGTACTTGTTTTAAAGCCGGTCTCTCGCCTGGTTCACAATTTCTCTCCATGAATGTTAAATACTTTAAAGTAGGGACACTTTTCATTGTTAAGTAGCATTTGTACCAGCGTTTTAGAGAAATGTTCCATGCATACATCTTTCGTACAACAGTAAGACTGATCAATGAAAGGATAATGATGGCAATGAAACCTTGCCAAACATATGAAATCCTACATCTGGGGAATCATCAAACTCCATTATTGCAGTACACCTCGTCAAATATGTCAGGCCATCAATATATCTCGCGAGCACTGCATTCAATTGACTGCAGCCTTCCACGCTACTGCAGTATCACGTTTTAAATCGTAGGTTGGTTTATGGTGGTTTAGGTTATTTTGGTAAGTTCTTCAAATGCTTTGTGTTTACAGTTACTGACCCTGTAGTGCATATTGCAGACAACCAAATTAAAGTTCAGCTAGCAACCCATGTAAAAAGTGACTGTTTTGGGGATAATGCCCGAAACATCATGAAGCTCATTTTCGAGGCCCCCTGTGTGTTAAAGAATGCTGCTAGAGATAGCGGTAAATGTGTGTCACTTGTCTTTACTGCTTTGTATGCTGCCGTTTTTGTTGTTGCAGGTGGTCTAGAAACATGGAATGGGATGATCGTTTCATTTGTGCCTTATTAATCCACCAGCAAAAACACTTGATTTTACGGCAACATGACATTTTCGTAATGTTGTGCGACCAATGGGGTACTATGGTATCAGTGGGCCCGATTCATGCAATATTCTGCGTGGAAAATCGTGCGCAAATCCCAGTTCATCGATTAATGGAAAGAAATGTGCAGGGTTTACCTGGGACTTGCAATGAATCCACGGTGGTCTGCCATGTCACTGTGACTCGACGAACGGCTTTCGCAAGGCTCCAAGAAGAGGGTGGGCCAGGCCTGCACAGCCACCTAAAAAGGGGCGGAACACGTGCAATGAGGACGAACAAGCAAAAATGTGGGCGTTACGAGGGACGTTCCACTATCAAACAAGCGCATTGCCCAAATGCGTGCAAAATAAACGCATTAATAGAATTGAACAGGGAATGCCAGGTCGCAAAAAAACATGCGCAAATCCCGGAACACCCACCCCACGCGATAGCAGGCGTAAACGTCAACACGCACCTTAACAAATGCATATAAAGCATGCAAGCACAACAAACGCATGGATACAACCACGATGAATGCACCATTTGTTGCAGCAATCATCCAGGGACACCGCAGGAGGAGGAGGATGGCCAGGGCCCGGATCTTCCACCCATGGAGCAGCCTTTTTGGAATGCCTGATCACCAGGTCTATAGCAGGTATAGGCTTACCCACATATCATCCTAGACCTGGTCAGGGAGTCGGAAGATGATCTCACATCACCCACTCTGTACTCCCAAGCACTGAGTCCCTTGCAGAATGTGCTCACTGCTCTGCATTCTTTGGCCACTGGGTCATTCCAGCAGACCACTGCCATAGTAGATGGCATTACCCAGACCACGCAGTCTTGATGCCTACACCAGGTGTTGACAATCATAACTGCACAATCTTCTGTCTGCCGGCATATCTATATGCCCAGAACACCGGCACAAAGGAAAGAAGTGGTCCAGGATTGTTATGTGGTAGCACACTTTCCAAAAATGCTAGATGCCATTGATTGCACCCATGTTGCTCTATGTCCACCTAGAGCAACAGAGTACATCTACCACAACCGGAAACATTGGCACTTCTTCAATTTTCAGGTTGTGTGTGATGCAAAGTGCATCAATACTAAAGTGTATGCCAACTATCCTGGTAGCACACATGATAATTACATCTTCAGGATGTCCTCGCTACACCAGGCCCTGGAAGCTGGGAAGCATGGCAGCACATGACTCATTGGTAAGGAGGAATGGCCATGCACATGCATGCATGTTGCACACAGACCAATAGACACTGTCAACAAATATCAATGACAACCATTCTCACATCTGCAGGGGACAGTGCCTACTCTCTGAGCACATACATGATGACGTTCATACGCAACCCAGACACACCTGCCGATGTAAGGTACAACACTGCCCGTATTGCGACTCAGGGCACAGTGGAGCGCACATTCAGAGTGCTCAAGTCACGTTTCCACTCCCTTGACCACTCTGGTGGTGTGTTCCTATCTGCACTACCAGTAGTCTGCAGGATTATTGTGGCAGCATGTGTCCCGCACAATTTTGCACCACAGCGTGGTGTCCCGGTGAGCATGGTTGGCACACCATCCACAACCACAGGCACACCGCTTACGTATGGCTGGGCAAAGGGCACACAGAGAGGCTGCATGTACCCAGCTTGTGCAATCTTTTTTCACCTAAAATGCATCCCCTGTGGAGTGCACACGATCCTGCCAAATCCCAGGTGCCATTCAATGATGATAATGGGCCAATCCACTGTGCCCACAAAACCACCCTGAGAAAGTGCCCTTGGAAGTGCAAATTTGTGTGCATCCATTAGAATTAAACAGACATTACATTTTGTGTTTCCAAAAGAAACACATTGAAGAGGGAGTATGTTGTAACTAGTGTGGTGTTTAACTGGTGGGAGTGCACACGCGTTCCTAGGATCGGAATGTTGGTGTGAGGGATGACGCGGTGGTGCTCGAGAGTTGTCAGTTGGAGTAGATGCCTGCCGGGTGGGGTGCTGCCAGTGTCTCTTCCAGGATACCTAAAATGATACTTAAGAGACAATAAAAACCTATGCTATAAACTTACCAGACTACGATACGTCATTACTACACTGGCAATGAGGTTTCGGGCTGATGCAGAGGGAGCAGCGGAGAAGAAGGTGACACTGCCCTCCGATGTTGACATCCCACCCAGCGGGGCGCTGGGCCATTGAGAGGGACTCTGTTGGTCTGTGTTGTCTCCAGGGATGACGTTTTTGGCTCCGGCATAAGCCCAGTCCGTGGGCTGTTCCCACTGTTAGTCCCGGCGTCGAACTGCAGGACTGGAGTGAACAGTGTGCGTCAAAGAAGCCAAATGGAGAACTTCGGTGGTCCGCAGCGGGGGACTGTATCCAATGCCCGTGGGCCCGGAGCAGGAGAGTCAAGGGTTGGTGGATGCAGGCGGTGAGCCCAGAGGCCTAGGTGGCGACGGGGTTCTGGTGCAGCGGCAGCCTGGTGAGTCCCAACTCCTATGTAGTGTTCGGTGACAGGGGATAGAAGCGGCCTCCTGTTGGGTTGCAGAGGCCCGCTGCGGGGCTTGCAGGAGTTTGTAAAGCAAGCAAACGGGACTGGTGTACCAGGTTGTGCCCTGTGCCATCAGCGGAGGCGGCTGGCAGTGGAGCCTTTTGCCACAGAGATGGTCGCCTTGAGAGTCCAGTGGGTGGCGCTGTCGCTGTGGTGCGCGACCATTAGGAGGAGTTGGGCATTTCCAGCGGATGTTGCTGGGCATTTCCATCGGATGTTGCTGTGCGCTTCCTGATTCGTAGTGGAGAACTTAGTTTCCGGGTGCTTTGTGTTAAAGGTCCCAGGGTCTGTCTTCACAGCGAAGCCGACTATGGAATTGGAGGACGGTGCGTGTTCATTGAGGGAGCATGGTGACATCGGTGCTCCGACCCCTTCCGAGATTTCCCAGTGCGGCATGGAACATTCGTCTCCTGCGTTGTTGTTGGATGAGTGCCCCAGACGCAGCGACATGGGGCATCAAAGAGACATGAGTGGACAGAAGAATGCTCAGCAGGGTGTCATCGTGGACGAGGGTATCTCAAAGAAATTATCGGGGCAGAAGTGTTGTAACTAGTGTGTTGTTTATCTGGTGGGAGTGCACCCGCGTTCCTAGGATCGGAATGTTGGTGTGAGGGATGACATGTGTGGTGCTCGAGAGTTGTCGGTTGGAGTAGATGCCTGCCGAGTGGTGTGCTGCCAGTGTTTCTTCCATGATACCTAAGAGACAATAAAGACCTACGTTATAATCTTACCTGACTACGATACGTCATTACTACAGAGTACACCACTGCCACCATGGCAACCATTGAATGAAATCACCCGTTAGGCACAAAAAATCTCCCATATGACTAACATACCCATCAAATGTGTAAGCAGCAATAAATCCTGAAACTCATCAAGCATCATGTCTGAGCTGCAAGCCATACATGCCCTCCAAAAGTAACATGTCCACAAGATACAAGAAACGCAATGGCATATTGCTGGACATATGTCCGAGAATGTGCATGATGTGTGAAAACTTTGTGTATTGTGGGATGTTGAAAAGCAGTGCAGTAAGGATCCACAAGTGACAGATTCTGGCAACATGACCACAATAAACCCCATTCCAAATGAACCACTCAACAAGAGGTAATTGACAGTTGTGACAAAGTGGGCGACACACCAGAATGGCCACATCCAAACATGCAGTAAGTAATGTAGCCATTCCATAAGGATCAAGATAAATGCACATCTTTCCTGTCCCCTGGGCATGCAGTTGACAGACAAAATTAATCCCATGAAATATCCATCATTCCCTGACGGATGGATCTGCAGACAATGAAAAAATACAAACTGAGTGCAGCCAATACATCCATGCACCCAAAAAGCACAGACCCACGTGCCCCCCTCAGTGACATACAACACATGTAAACAACAACTCACAAGACAACCATCAACATGTGTCCCAGCACACATGCAGCAACACCGGCACACTGCATGCAATTCAAACACACAACACACACACACTGACAAACAACCTCAACCCCCACACTGCCTGACCCTCTGAATGACATGCAGAAAATGTGCATGTGACATATCCCCATGAATTGGGCCAGTTTGTTTTAGCACCGGAAATCTGTTACAAATGGATCCCATAAGGAGACATTTACACTTCTTTGAAGCATGGTGTGTAAAGGATCCACCAGCCAATCAGAAGTATCGTAATGTGGGCTGAATTCACAGATACAACCCCGAGTTCCGAGTAGTCTGACTGCAGCTTGGATTGACACTCCTGCCCCTCCTCTTCTCCTTGCCTGCTGCCACTAATCACCTTAGCACCCACAAAGATGAACAGCGGGTACAAAGGACTCTTGCACAGTAATCCCTCAAACGTGTAATTCATCTAAAGCCCCTTTTCCTTCGTGATGATATCATGGTCATTAACAAGAAATGTGGTCTTTGGGCGTGCAGCATGGCTTAAGGCATCACTGCGCAAGATTTGTTTTTGTTATTTATTCAAAATATCCCTTAGCACCCAGGTGTGTTTGCAATTGGTAATGGCCATATTCAAATTGGTTGCAGGCCAACCCTGCAGGCAATGCCACCTCTGCCAGCCTTAAGGGACCCCTACATTACTTAGCCCCTTAACTGTGGCGACACCATTTCTGGCAGAGCAATTAACCCGCTGAGTTGAATGTCACCTAAATAAATAAGTCAGATTGTAGCAGGGCCATTAACATGGGTTGAAGGCAGTTACCTACTGGACCAGCCTGCCAAACACCGAAGTATAGCCTGGAGCAATCCAGCACAATAAACAAGGGGCCATGCGGTGCTATTTTGAGGATAGAAAGATAAGCCATGCCGACCCTGTGATTGTTTTGTCTCCAAAAATAATGTGAAACATGATAGCGTATATGGTCTCCATGTAAATGGTGGCTGCATGCTCCAAGGGGAGGGATGCTAATTCCATAGCAGCCATGTCCAGAAGCAGAGAGGAGCGGTGCAGAGGAGCTGAAACTAATCCTTGTGCGGGTGGGAGTGACACAGGAGGGGGAAGTGGCTGCCAACGGACTTTGCTCAAAGTAGGAAGCACGGATGAGCAGCCAACAGACTGTTCATATCATTCGCATATGCTTGTCTAATGCTAGCTATCAAAGTTTGTTTTGTCTAGTCATCATCCAGTTGTTGCTAAGGAAGAGACTGGAGGAGATCCTAGATTACGTTGTTTCATAACAAGGCCTAGCATTTGATTTCCTGGGGGAATGCTGGTTATTTTTAGAGGCACTTTCACAAAAGAGCCAAGAGTTTGGGATTTACCAATGCACACAAAACCGATTTGTCCTCTGGAAAACAAGTCATGTTGAAGTTAAGAGCAGAACCTAGAACACCAGTCACGTTCTGTCCAGTTGCCATTGTTTCATCCAAACAAATTCACCAGCAGTCAATAACTTCTTCCAACTAAGATCTGTACCTATTAATATGTGCCCCTGTCGATACAGTGCCTATCATGCAAATTGCTCAAAGTGCTTAGATTGACAAGCATCTCAAATTACCAGCCTCTTAGAATACAATAGTGACTGAGAAAACACATCTGCCTTCGAAATAGTGCCCTCACTGGTGGAAAACCTTCTTCAACATCAGTTATTTTCCAGATAAATGTGATGAAAATATTTGCACTGATTGCTAAATCAGGATGGGCTTCCTAAAATGGTATTCATGGGACCCTCAAATCTTTTTCTGGGGTATCAAAATGGTTGGTCAGTGTATTCCAGGATTTTTGAAGATGGTTGTTCCAAGGTGGAATCAAATTTCGGTTTGAATATAAGTTTGAATGTCAGGTTTAATAGAGCCATGAAACTCCTAAAGGAAGTTTGGGGCTGCGAAAAATGGCCAGCTCACTTTCTGGTCCCTTAATAGAGGGAAAAAGGGGCATGTTCCCTGGGAACCCCACACTGGGAGAGGTCTCCAACCTGGTGTCTGATACAAAGAAGTTACTACACATTTTCTTTTGCAAAACATAAGCAATATGTCTTGATTTTGGATAGTCTGCAGCTGAGCATCTGTGTTTGCTGACTTTTGTTGCTAACAGCTATATTCAAGTCAGGTCTGTGTGATATTCAGACCCGGGAAATGCGGTCTGACCAATCAGAATCCACCTTTCCCAGGCTCGATTCTGCCTTCACCAGCCCGTGACAGTGAAAAAAAAACAAAATAAGGAACTCGGTTCCTTTATGGATCCCGACGCCCATTTTTTAATATGTTTTCAATGGCTGCTGTCATGCGAAAAGGGACCTAGTCCTTCGTCCATTTTAATGGCGGCAGGCATTTTTTTGTCATTTTTATCTCCGGTGGGAGAAAGGCTCAAGCAGACAAAAAAAAAGAACAATTATTCAGACCCCGGTAAATCGCCGGGTGTAAATAACTTTCACACCCTGTTGCGGGGGCAGCCATGGTGTTTAATCGCCCACAGCCTAAGCTAGGGCCAACACTTTGCTCGGTCCTACCAAACCTCGGGCTGCCGGGCCGTTAAATTACAGGCCTGCACTGGTGGCGGGGGGGCGGGTTGAAAGTTATAATCTCGCTTGGGGAAAAGTCACTGGCGAGGCAGTGCATCCAGTGCATCCGGTGGAACGTTCCTCTGCCACCTGAAATGGACCAGCCATCACCAGATGAAGAAGAAGATGAGGAAGTGTCAATCACTTAACTGTCAAATCACTATCGGTAGAATCCAAGGAGCTTAGAAAAAACCCTTCAAAGGCTAAAATGGCACTAACCTGATCTGACAGCAAGTCCCTGGTATGCAGCAAATGTAGAAATAAGAATCCCCCTGATCGATCTTGCTCCACCCTCTCCGGGGGTAAAATACACCAGAGCGGGTGTGATTAAGTCCTCCCAGGGAAACCCTCAGGGGAAGAAAACCCTGGACGATGGTGTTCACAGGTGCTCCGGGCGTGTCTTGAGGTAAGCCAAGGTCATCTCGATGATGTCATCTGGGAGTATACAATACAGGTAAGATAACAGGTAAGAATATTTAGCACGGAACTTCAGGAGATGTGCAGAAAAGGCAGAGATCTACACTTACTGGAAGAATGTTGAACTCTCAGCCGAGAGATTTGAAGTTATCGGAAATCACGATTTCTGGTCCCTAAAGCCGGAAACGTTATATCAGTTTCCCTTGAAGAGAAAAGATATGCTTTCTGTAAGAGAACTATTATGAAAGGATAGAGGACCAGGGAAAAGAAAGAATGCTAACTTACTCTGAAGGGGAAGGTTGAGGGAGCGCCAGTCAGAGAGGGTGCCGGAAGCATGAGAGTTGCAGAGGGAAAACAAGGTTCTGTTAAGCCTGGAGAGGAAAAGTAACAAGGAGGAAGGAAGGGAAGGAGAGTGAATTGCAGGGAAGAATAGTGCCAAGGAATCACGTAGTAGTGAACGTCTATCTAGTGGCGAAACTTACGAAGCGTCCCATTCAGGAGTAGCGACGCGGCAGGTATCCGTGTTTCCTTTCCTATATGGGATCATGTGACCGCTCGCCTGCGTCGTAGAAGAGCGTGCAAAGTCTATACCGTTGTGAGCCGCTACGGGAAAGCCGTCCACAGCCATCTTGGACAGGCGGACGCAAAGGGCTCTACACAATCGGCGGCGCTGCCAAAGCGACCAATGCCGCAGAGATGTGACAGTATGCCCCCTCCTTAGGGGGGGCGAACCTGGCTTACCGGGGTGGAAACTAAAGAACTGCCATATGAGTCTAGGGGCATGTACTCCTGTGGCAGGTTCCCAGGTTCTTTCAGCAGGAGAGTAGCCTTTCCAATCCACCAGGAACTGCAGTCGGCCACTATAATACCGGGAATCACAAATACCGGCCACCTCATATTCTGGACCGGTGTTTGTCATAACCGGAGGGGGTTGTGCATTGGTAAGACTTTGGAAACGGTACTTTACTGGTATCTTGATCTGAGAAACATGGAATACTGGATGTATGCGGCACCACGATTGGGGTAAGGCCAGGCGAACAGCGACAGTCCCTACTAGTTCCATTATTTTAAAAGGGCCAAAGAATTTAGGAGATAGTTTAGATGGAACCAGATGTCTCAGAAGAAATCTTGAGGACAACCAAACCAAATCCCCCACCTTTACTTCCGGCAATTCACGGCGATGACGATCAGCAAACCGTTTGGTCCGATCTTGTGCTGTTTGGCGAGACAGTCGGGCCATTTGTTGTCCACTCCGTATGTTTGCTATCAAATCTTCGATCCCTGGGCAACTGGTGGAGGGTGATGATACTGTAGGCACAAAAGAAGGGTGAAAACCATAGGAACAGTGGAAGGGACTGGTCTTTAATGAAGAGTGGGTGGAATTGTTGTAAGCGAATTCTGCTAAGGGAAGTAGATCGACCCAGTTGTCCTGTGCTGCAGAAATAAAACACTGTAGATAACATTCTAAGGTTTGATTGAGGCGTTCGGTTTGTCCATTGGTCTGGGGGTGGTATCCGGAACTCAGAGCTCTCTTGATTCCCAATGTATGACAAACTTCTTTCCAGAAGCGAGAAGTGTATTGAGGCCCGCTATCAGATATTATGGTGTCTGGTAATCCATGTCGGGAAAATATCTCTTTGATAAATAGCTTGGCCATGTGGAATGCTCCAGGGATCCTTATCAATGGGATAAAATGTGCCATCTTGGTAAAATAGTCGATAGTGACCATAACGCTAGTGTTCTAGAAGGAAGGAGGAAGATCCACGATAAAGTCTGTGGAAATCACTTGCCAAGGTTTATCCGGGATGGGCATGCGAGCCAATAAACCAAATGGTGGGGATCGCAAAGACTTAGATTGTATACATACAGTGCATGCTGCTATATAATCTCGTACGTCAGAGTACAAGCTGGGCCACCAGAAATGTCGCTTAATCAAATCAAGAGTGGTTTGATAACCCCGATGTCCCGCAGCCCGGGAATCGTGACACATCTTCAGAACCTCCACTTGCAAGGAGGGAGTGGGGATAAGAACTTGTTTCCCATGGAAGTAATAACCTCGATCTTTTGTGAGATGGTGCGATGATACAAGATATTCACATACTTGCAAATGCTGAGTAGTGTCTTGGTGGAGCCTTTGTAGGAATGCGGTCAGCACTGCAACAAATTTGGCATTTGGGAACAGTGTTTCTGAACGAAAATGGTGAGAAGGTAAGTCCTTTTGGGAAAGGGCGTCTGCTCGAAGATTTTGACTTCCTGGGAGAAATGTGAATTCGATTCGGAATGGTAAGCAAAAATGGCCGAGGAGCTTAGAAAAAACCCTTCAAAAGCTAAAATGGCACTAACCTGATCTGACAGCAAGTCCCTGGTATGCAGCAAATGTAGAAATAAGAATCCCCCTGATCGATCTTGCTCCACCCTCTCCGGGGGTAAAATACACCAGAGTGGGTGTGAGCAAGTCCTCCCAGGGAAACCCTCAGGGGAAGAAAACCCTGGACGATGGTGTTCACAGGTGCTCCGGGCGTGTCTTGAGGTAAGCCAAGGTCATCTCGATGATGTCATCTGGGAGTATACAATACAGGTAAAATAACAGGTACGAATATTTAGCACGGAACTTCAGGAGATGTGCAGAAAAGGCAGAGATCTACACTTACTGGAAGAATGTTGAACTCTCAGCCGAGAGATTCGAAGTTATCGGAAATCACGATTTCTGGTCCCTAAAGCCGGAAACGTTATATCAGTTTCCCTTGAAGAGAAAAGATATGCTTTCTGTAAGAGAACTATTATGAAAGGATAGAGGACCAGGGAAAAGAAAGAATGCTAACTTACTCTGAAGGGGAAGGTTGAGGGAGCGGCCAGTCAGAGAGGGTGCCGGAAGCACGAGAGTTTCCGAGGGAAAACAAGGTTCTGTTAAGCCTGGAGAGGAAAAGTAACAAGGAGGAAGGAAGGGAAGGAGAGTGAATTGCAGGGAAGAAGAGTGACAAGGAATCACGTAGTAGTGAACGTCTATCTAGTGGCGAAACTTACGAAGCGTCCCATTCAGGAGTAGCGACGCGGCAGGTATCCGTGTTTCCTTTCCTATATGGGATCATGTGACCGCTCGCCTGCGTCGTAGAAGAGCGTGCAAAGTCTATACCGTTGTGAGCCGCTACGGGAAAGCCGTCCACGGCCATCTTGGACAGGCGGACGCAAAGGGCTCTGCACAATCGGCGGCGCTGCCAAAGCGACCAATGCCGCAGAGATGTGACAGGAAGGAGAAGATGTTGCACATCGGCCAAGCCGCGATGCACATGAGGGATGTGCTGTGCGCCAATCAGTGATAGACCATAGTTTCTGATGCACTGGGATGCAGAGGGTGCTATGGATGTGGGACCCTGGGAACTGTGATAGGGGGAATATGGGCACTGGGTTTGGGGAAGATTTAACACTGTACACTGTCATGCAATAAATTGACAGACGCTGAAGAAGCAATGTCCAGTCATGTGAATTTTTTTCACAACGGGTGTATTGAACAGATGTTATTTTCAACATGAATGAACCCTCCACCCCCCCCACACACCCCCACACAGCACCTCCCACCTCCCCCACCATCCAACACCCCTACACAGCCCCTCCCACCTCCCCCCACCCCCCAACACCCCAACACATCCCCTCTCACCTTCCCCACCCCAACCCCCCACAAACCTCCTCTGCCCAGCCCCGAACACACCCACACAACCCCTCCCCCCTACCCCAACCCCTCAACACCCGCACACTACAAGAGCACAACATGTGTCCCGATGCACTGACAGTCAACACGTGCAGGGTACCCCTGCTACTGCTGCCCACATCCCGATGGAGGGGGTTGCATGTCTGTGCGCCGCATGCTATGCAGGGACCTGCAAACAGGGCTTGTCTGAGTTGAGATGGCAGGCTTGGTAGTGGAGGAAGTGGATGGATGTGGCGCGGTTGCAACAGGATGTCGCTGCTACATGGTGTGGGCCATTCTCTCCAGTATCTTGGCCACAGTTGCAAAGCCCTCATGGACCCGCTCAGAATTTTCATTTACAGCCTTGATGATGGTCTCAGTGTTCTCTCTCATTGCCCAGCATGTTGCCTCCCCATCAGCAACATATTGCTTTACAAGAGAATGCATGGACTCTTGACGGCCCTCCATCCTAGACAAACGTCCCTCGATGTCCCGTATTCACGGGGAAGTGAATATTTCCATGGCTGGTGTGGACGTGCGCAGGATGCAGCTGTCCTCTGGTGGACACCACTCCTGATTGCTGCCCTGGTCTTCAGGCTCATGCTGAGGGGTGCCCTGTGGTGTGTCCTGTGGGCTGGGCATTTGTCCACCATCCCCCAACATGCTGCCTCCTTCATAGGTGACCTCCTCATGCCCCTCGCCCTCATTGGCACTATGTTGTGCGGATGCAGCAACCTCCCCAACTGAACTTGTGGCTACCGACTGCGTGCCATCATGGTCGCTTGCCACAGATTTGGGTTCATCCTGTGAAATGTGTGTCTCCAGGGGGGCAGGGGCAGGTGTTTGTTGGACCGGTGTTGGGGGCTGTGCAGGTGGTTGGGTGCTGGTGTGTGCCTTGTGAGCCCCTTGGTTCATCCTTGTGACCATGGACATGGATGGCCTTGTGCCATCGTCCTGACCCCTGGACCTCTTGGCAGGTGTCCTGGGCTGTGGTGCTGCATGATCCTCATCACTGTCTGCATCAGTGCCTGTGGGGGACAGAGAGGCAGGGCATCAGTGATGGGAGTACTTGCATTGCATTGGTGTTTGTGCTGTTTGGGCCTTGTGGTTTGTTGCATGCTTTTTGGTGTGGTGGACAGGGTGCTTGTAAGATGGGGGGGGATAGTATTGGCATCCCTCAGGTGTAGTCATGTTTTCCATGGTGTCTGCTGTGAGGCCAACAGGTGTGTTGTGGATTGCGTGCTGTGTGAAATGTGATTTTTGTTTGTGTATTGGGTGTGTATTGGGTATAGGAGCCGCATGCAGCATGCATTTTGATGTGACAGTGGTGGGTCCAGCTTCTCGACAGGGATGTGTGTAATGGTGTATGATAGGCCATGTATTTTCTCTCATCAGGATCACATTTTTTGGCCTACGTATTACTTTAGATGTTAGGTGTTTGTGGGGACTTATGTGGTGCGCAAAGGGTCACTCACCTTCATCAGCCGATGATGGGCCTCCATACTCTGCTCCACCAACTCCTTCAATGGCCTCCATGTCGATGGTGGAACTACAGGTCTCTTCCCACCTCGACAGCTTTATGGGGGAGTTTGGACCGCTGCCTGTTTCCAGCCCCTGGCTGCGGTTGGCCAATAGGACGTTACAGACTTGCAGGCGCAGGTCGCCCCACCACTTCCTGCAGTCCTTTACTGTGCGTGCGGTGGTTCCAACCGCACTCACCTTTCTGGCAGTCTCCTCCCATATTCTTTTCTTCTGTAGCTGTGCTGGACGGTGCAGGTCTGCACTGAAAACTACATTCACCTGCTCCACCAGCGTATCAGTATGGTTGTATGGTAATACTCTCATCTCCGAATAATCCTTTAAGTAAGCCAAATTCATTAGGTTTCAAATTACGGTATTTGGGGTGTGTGAATTAAACCTTTTTGAGATCATTAGGGACTTGTCTGTGGAATAGGTCTATTGATGGAACACTTTTAGGTGGAAACATTTGCTTGGGCTACTACTATAATAATGTTTTATCAATGTTATGGAAATGGTTTATATCATACCTGTGAGGAATTGAATGTTGTTGATAGATGTTTGTCACACAGTGCTTGAGAGCCCTGACGATGGACGTAAGTCCGAAATGCATTGGCAAAAATAAAATTGGGCACTGATCAGGCAATCAATAAAATATCAAATGCTGGAGCCACCAGGGGGCGCCGGGATGTGTTGACGCTCCACAGCCAGTCTTTGACTTCGGGCACCTAAATTGGGGATCTGGGCCCCACTAACATGCCGCAACTGATCTCCTGACCCCCCCGGGATCTGACATTGCAAGTGAGCACCAGTTGAGTGTTTTTCCAGCACTCGGAGCTGCCGCCGTCGCTGAGAACGGGCCTGCAGAGTTGGAGAGCGGAGCCTGGGACGTTGCTGTCCCCGCCGAGGAGCTCCGCGTCACGCTCCCCAGAGGTCAGAGGGGGAGGGGCGGTCGGCGTGCAGACGCTGCTGCGGGGGCGCCCAGGCCCATATATAGAGCTGTCCCGGAACGGAGAAAGGAGGACGGCAGAAGGGACTGGCAGAGCCTGCCTTCATCAAGGAGCTGCCGGCAGGTGTGTTAGTGCAGGGGATTTTGGCGCTCCACCATTGAGGTCCAGTGCAGTCTGCCTAGTTGGGGCGGGAGTGGAAGTGTCCGGGTGTCCTGCTTGCTGGTGAATTGGGAGCCGGGGGGGTCTCCTGCCCCTCCTGCTGGCCGCTGTCGGCTTCCACTGAGGTGGTGACGAGAAGGGTGTCGGGGTGAGCTGAGGCCCCGACCCGTGGCAGTGCTGCATGGAGGTGTAGGGCATAGGGGACGGGCGCCTGGGAGTCCCCTACAGCGACGGAGGAGGTCTGGTGTGAGCTCCTGGAGGGAGGTCCTGCCCCCGGGGTGGGGCTCGCTTGCTGGACTGTTGAGTTTCTTTTGGGCACGTAGAAGCAATGCCAGCTTCCACGGAGGTGAGGACCTTGTGGGCAGGCTGTCGCTTCGGGACCTTGAGGGAGCGGGCCCGGTGCGTGAAGTGCTGTCCGGGGAGGTGGCACCCATTGGCATAGCTCTGGAGGGGCCCCGACGAAAAGGTGTGCTCTGCTGGTGGGCTCCGTTGCCCGGGCTGGGTCTCCTGCGGGAGCTTGAGGATGGCTCTCCCTCGTGGAGGGGGGAGAGTTTCCCTGAGATTCCTGGTCTCCTATGCTTATGGTGATGAGGCAGGGATCTCATCCAGAGGGCTTTGCTGGTTCCATTGTCCCCCTTCCGCAGCTGAGTTGGGTTCTGGCCCGGGTGCTGGAGAGGTGGTCCCAGGAGCGCTGGCCTGAGGTCCGGGTGAGGGGCAAACTGTAGTGCTTGCTTGGGGATTTGCCTTGCAGTGAGGCCTCTGGTGCCTTGCTTGGGGATTTGCCTTGCAGTGAGGCCTCTGGTGCCTTGCCTACCACCCGCCTCTAGGAGCTGCAGCCTTTCAGTTCTGTTCCCCCACAGCTAATGGACTGGTCTCGATCACTGCAGAGGTGTTGCCGCTCCCCCGATTTCAGCATGGACAAGGGTGGTTCTGGTCCTGCCTCCCACTCGGTATCTAAGGAGGAGCACTCAATGATCCAATCTGCGATTCTTCTGTATTCCGGAGCAGGAGGGGGAGACACAATCTGACATTCTGAGAGCAGTCAGGGCAATAATAAGTACACTTTTTGATGGCGGGAACACTAATGAGCCGACAATTGACAGAGCTCATAGAGCGGGGGGACGTGCGGGCACCCCGAGATCAGTCTTGGTAAAGTTTCACTATTTTTCTGATAAAGAGAAGATCTTGGGCTTGGCCAGGAAGAAGGGGCACATAGCCTGGGAGAGTTCCAAAATAACGATTTATCAGGACTTGTCTGCGTTTACACTAGCGCGCAGGAAACTCTGTGGCCCCTTGACTAAATGGTTGCAGTCTAAGGGAGTGCGATACAGGTGGGGTCATCCCTTCTCTCTCCCATTTGAAGTTGAAGGCTACAAGTACTCCCTTGTTACGGAAGCTGACATACAGAGGGTGACTGTGAACTCTTGGGAGATTCATACGAAGGAGTAGGCGCATCAGATGGCTCTGGGAAAAAGTCTGAACAGAGGAAGCCCCCCCGGTTTGTGGAGAGGCACAGAGTTCGAGGTCATAGGAAGTTTAGAAGCGTGACACCACCCTCCCCGAGTCAGCCTGCCTCTTAACTTGTTAAAGAAGGATGGTTATCATGCGGTGTACAGGGGTGTCTCTGGTGTTCACTGTTTTGTTTTGTTGGTGGGGAGTCCGGGGGGGTCCCTGGGGCTCTCTGGTGCTCATCATGTCCTGAGGAGGCTGGCATAAAGAAATAAGAGGGGCAATTGTGGCTAATTAGAAGGTGCATGGAGTTTGGGGGGGAGTGTGTTTGTGTGCGTCTTGTGGGGGGTATGTGTGCGGCATGTGGGGGGGTTCAGAATTGTGCAACATTTTTGAGTCATGGGCAGCCCGGGTGGAGGTGACCAGTGGTGGCCTGTTGTGACAGCGGTTGGATGGTGCTGTCGGGCCCGGCGCTCGGTAATGTGGGCGGTGGGGGGTTTTGGGGTGGGGGTTGGGGGGGTTTCAAATGGTTTGGGGATGGTTTGATTACCGTTGTGGTTTTTGCTTGGGGGAATTTTTGGAGAGTCACCCGACAGGGTTTTTTCTTGTGAGTTTGATCGTTCAGGGACCAATGCCTACGTTCTCTCATTCAAATGGGTGAATATGATTTTCCTCTGGTGCTGGGCTCGTTAAACGTGCGGGGTCATAATTCCCCATATAAAAGGTCTTTGGTGGTCAAGGAGTTCAATAGGTTGAAACTCAATGTTTTATTTCTTCAAGAGACTCACTGGGTGAAGGGAGGTGAACCCGTTTTGAAGGCAAGGTCCATTCACAAAGTCTTACATGCTTCCTCCAAGGTCAAAAAGAGGGGGGTGGCAATGGTGATTTCCCAGAAGGCCCAATTCTCTCTTTGTGCCCAGGTTTGTGATCCAGAGGGCTGTTATGTAATGGTCAAGGGTGACTGTAGGGGACCCAGGGTCACGTTGGTCTCCATTTACGCGCCAAACGAGGCTCCTGAGAGTTATTGGTCAGAATTGAAGCTCAAAATTGTAACCTTTACGGAAGGCGCGCCAGTCGTGGGGGCGATTTTAACATGGTTCTCGATTGCACGGTGGATAGGATTCCCAGTCGCCTGGTGGTGGACTCGCAGTCGCAACGGAGTTGCGCGTCTTCCTTCCAGTGCACCAACGATCAATTAGGGCTTTGGGACTCACACTTGGCGCGTTCTGATGCCCTTTTCACCTTCTTCTCGAAGACCCACTCGTCATTCTCTAGAATTGACTATGTTCTGGTTGATAGGGGGCTTTATAACAGAATCTCTGAAGTATGCGTGGAGGTAACTCCGTGGTCAGACCACAACATGGTGAGGGTACAATTAGGGATTCCCGCTGTGATTCCAGGGCCGAGGCAGTGGACATGTAATGACCTCCTGTTGAAAGATAAGGTGATGGCTCGTTCTGTCCTGACCTCCATTGAAGAATTTTATGAGTTTAATGACAATGTGCAGGTGGGCATAGAGGGGATCTGGGAGGCCTTTAAGGCCACGATTAGGGGTGTCCTTATTGGATTGGGGGCGGTGAGGAAGAGAGAGAGGGCGTGTGGAGGCTCTTGCCCTGCCAGATGGGAAGCTCTGTAGGGAGGACTCCGCGATTGCGGACGAATTCCGGAAATTTTATGAGAATCTGTACAAATCCGAATACGAGGGAGATGGGGCGGACATAGATAATTTTCTGGAGGCTTTTTCAATTCCATCTCTATCCTCCGAGAGCGCCACCTTCTTGGAGAGCCCTATTTCACCCCAGGAGGTGATAGATACTATAGGTGCTATGAAATCGGGTAAGGCCCCGGGGGATGATGGGTTTACTGTGTATTTCTATAAAACATTTCAGGGTACCCTGACTCCCTAGCTAAGTTGTTTAACAGTGTTCTGGACTCGGGGCATCTTCCCACTTCAATGCTTTCAGCCCGTATTGTAGTAATCCCTAAGGAAGGGAAGGACCAGAGGAATTGTCAGTCATATCGCCCAATCTCATTACTAAACACCGATGTGAAGATTTTTGCTAAGCTTTTGCCAATAGGTTGGCGACTCACCTCCCTACCCTAGTGCATGGCGACCAAGTGGGCTTCGTCCCGGGGAGGCAGGGTAGCCACAATATTAGGAAGTCACTTGGGTTGATGCATGAAGTGGCTCTTTTGGGGGTGGAGGCTTATCTGTTATCCTTAGACTCAGAAAAGGCCTTTGACCGGGTCGAGTGGGCCTATCTGAGCAAGGTCTTAATGAAAATGGGTCTGGGGGACAGATTCTGTAAATGGATAGCTGCTCTGTATAACGGCCCCTCGGCCAGAGTGGCAGTCAACGGTGTGACCTTGTCTCCCTCTTTTGACTCACGGGGGACCCGCCAGGGTTGTCCGATTTCGCCTCTGCTTTATGCCCTGGCGATTGAACCCCTGGCGATAGCTGTTAGAGAACATCGGGGCATAGCAGGGGTGAGGTGTGGCGAGCTGGAGTTTAAACTATCTTTATTTGCGGATGACCTTCTGATGTATGTGACTAATCTAGGGCAGTCGTTGCCTAGCCTCTTTAATATAATTAGCACCTTTGGCTCCTTCTACGGGTTGAAAATTAACCGTACGAAATCGTGTTTGATGCCTATGGCTAATTCTGGCTTGGAGGTTGGGGAGGGGGCCACTTGGGAAGGAATCAGAGTCGAGCGGGAGGCGACGTGCTATTTGGGGGTATTGATCCTGACG
This sequence comes from Ambystoma mexicanum, assembly GCF_040938575.1. Lineage (NCBI taxonomy): Eukaryota > Metazoa > Chordata > Amphibia > Caudata > Ambystomatidae > Ambystoma > Ambystoma mexicanum. The sequence goes on along the minus strand of NC_090922.1, from coordinate 408,635,588 downwards.
GATATAACGAATCTGTATGAGGTTAATTTCCCTCCGGCTTTGGTGAAGATTCTTACCGATCTCCGGCGGTGGTCCCCTTTGACGTTATCATGGTTTGGTCGTATGGTGATGATCAAGATGAACGTGCTCCCCCGTCTGCTCTACTTGTTTACCTCCCTCCCGGTCTCCATCCCGGAGACTTTCTTTAGGGTTCTCCAGTCGGCGGTGAGTCGCTTAATTTGGAGGGGGAGGAAACCAAGGGTTAGGTATGATACTTTGACTCTTCTGCGTTCTTTCGGGGGATTTGGGCAGCTTGATTTCCGGCGATACAATAAGGCGGATCAGTTGAGGGTGTTATTGGAGCACTTAAGGGATGAGATGAGATCGTATTGGTCATATATTGATGATGTTCATGCCCACCCCAGAAAAGGGAGAGACCTCTTGTGGGCTGTGGGAACCCACCTTCCCAGAGCTGTAAAAGTACACACCACCCTGTCCGTGTTGTGGTTGCTGTGGAAGAATGACAAGGGGAATGTGTCCCTGTCCTCTTAGCCTTCCCCCCTGTCCTCGGTGTGGGCTCCCCCTTTTGATTTCGGTAACAGAGTTTTTCGGGGAACTCAACAGTGGTCGGATGGGGGTCTGGAGCGTGCAGCCCAGCTGTTTAGGCAGGGGGTATTTATAAAGTATGATAGTCTGGTGGATTCTCTAGGCGTGCCTCAGATCTCCATCTTTGACTATGTCAGGGTGAAGGGCATTATGACCGACCCTCGCTGGGTGGCAGATCTGACTCGCCCCCCCCACTCCGTTGGAGAGAGTGTTTATCGACTCCAATAGTAGGAAAGGCTCCCTGTCTAAAATGTATAAAGCACTGATTACGGCAGATGTTGAGCTCAGGCAGCCTTTCAGGAAACTTTGGGAGGGTTGGGTGGTGGAGAAATAGGGGAAGCTACATGGTCGGTCATTTTTAAGGCCCTTTTTTCGGGTTCCCTGTATACAGTGGCTACGGAGCATAACTTCAAAATGTTGCACTTGTGGCACCTTTCTCCTGAGAGGCTTTCCAAAATGTATGTGGGGTCATCCCCGTTTTGCCCGAGGGGGTGTGGTCAACGAGGGTCCTGGTTTCACCTCTGGTGGGACTGCCCTTCGGCCCAGTTTTTCTGGTCTGAACTCCTGAGTTGGATCAAGGAGATTACGGGAGAGGACCTACCCTTCAGCCTCTTGTATTTCTCCTTGGTGTGTGGGTCGAGGGAGAGGAGGATAGGCCCCTGTCGCATGTGGTCCAAGCCATGTTGAGGGCGGGGAGGCTTGCCGTAGCTCAGGGGTGGAAACGTGCTGGGATGCCATCTAAGGAAGATTGGTTAGCAAAACTCTGGGTTATCTTCACGTATGAAAAACTGTCGGCGATCACTCACGACAACATGAACTCCTTTTTGCAAGACTGGATGGTGGTGTTGCTTCATGAAGATTGTGAATCAATGAGACTTTGACCTATGAGACTTTTCACACGCCTTGAATATTTGTGTTCCCGCATAAGCTGACTTGGACCGTCCTTTGTTTGTATGATTTGAGCCCTCTGTGCCAGTTTTGACTGTAGTTTTGGTCCCGTTATAGGGTGATATTTTTCTCTCTTTAGTTCCTCTGGGTGTGGTTTGGGTTGAAGGGAGGTGCGGGGGGATAGGGGGGGAGTTGGGTTCGGGGTCCTCTGTTTGTTTCTGTTTTTGGTCAATAAAAATTCATGTAAAAAAAAAATATCAAATGCTATTTCAAACAAAACAACGGCTTAACCTTTCCATAATTTGAATGAAGGGGACATATATTGATGTAATATAATGCATAAGATTTGAACTATAAGCAACTCTGGAGGGAGAGTAACGAGTGAGCACACTCAGGAGCAGACGGTGATCGGTTCCTATTTCTCAGATATTTGTGACAACCTTGTGCCAAGGCTACAGGGTGTGCTCCCATCAAAGATCTTTTTGAAGCAGATTTAATTACACATTTCTACAGAGATCAACATTAATTAAATAACAGCAGGGAACAGCAGGGCCCACCCTCCCCACCCTCCCTCCTTGATCTTCACTAAAGTAGTGAGACTCATATCCCTGCTTTGCCATTGGATGATACAGTGATCTTGGACAAATCATCTCATCTCACTGTCTAGCACTCTGCTATCTTCAATAAAAAGGCTTCCATTCTCGAATTTTGATGGCATTTTTTAGCCCATTGCCTGCTCCTTATTTTCGTTTAGGTCATGTGAGTGGGGATGGGATCAGGGTTGTAGAGAGCCAACCAAATGATAACAGGCTCTGGGTAGCTTATTTAGAAGTCTGCTTATTTGGCACAAAAAACTGTTTGCTTTCCTTTCAAAAGTTCTTCTGCACATCATGAATACCAACCCACACGTCTTGATGTTCATTGTTTTCAAAGCTTGAAAATACAGAAGTAAAACGCACATGAGATTTTTTAGGCTCACATCAATACGTATACTGGTACTTGTACACTTGTTTTATAATGGGGAAAATAAAGTGAGAATAATTCTGCGTTTGTGAAATATGTTTCTGTGACTCAATACACCATAAGAAATATTGTCATGGTGTATTATTATGCGATTTGTCAATACTACATAACAGTGTATTATTTTAACAAATGAAATTCAAACATTCACATAAAATTGCACCTTATTGTAACCCACGAATGGGGAAACAATGGCACCAAGTTCTCGTACTTTGGACCCCACTTTGACTTGATTCCTTGCTGCCTTCGCTACTAAATTTCTAGCCCCCTTTTTGACTTTGAACCCAGATAGTTTCCCATGAAGGTCGCAGTTAAGACTTCTATTTCCACACATCTGTATTTAAACAGTCTTCCTGTATGTTTTTTTTTTTTTAAAGCATTCCTGTTGTTCTTGTGTGTGCAACATTGGCACCGTGGGTGGTCCTCCTATGATGTGACCTGATGTGTATGAGCTTTAGTGTATGATTTACTCTACTGGTGCTGGAGAGGAAGCCAATATGCATCACTATGTTTTCATTACTAGGATCATAGCGCTCACCCAAGCTACATTTTCTTTCCCTTTCATGCGCTAATACTTCCGCATCATGTGCTTATTGCTAATTGTGTGGCTTCTTTCAAATGTCTTGCATTATTGCAACCCACTTTGCGTTCTGCCCACTGCTTTTCCTAGACTGATTTCTTTTTGGGTAGTTTTTGGGTAGATCATAAGCACTGATTGCATGCTTGTGTGGCCATGGATTTTGATGACAAATGTTTTTCTTTTTTTCTGTAGGGCTTTCTCTTTTTGACTAACTAGCTTGCATGATTGCTCCCTAGCTGTTCCAGGGTTCATTTTATGCATCCTGCAAGAAGATCCATACCTCAAATGTCTTTTCTGGTTAGACGTGGCCCCTGTGTTATCGTTCTACACATGAAAGGTTTAGATAATGATCTCTGTGTGTTGAATGCATCCCGGGCCTATTACATAGCATATGCACGCTACACTGTGAATTTGATGGTTCAAGACTCTCCTACACCACTGGACCCAGTCATATTACACGGTTTTGCAATATGACTGACTCGCCCAAGGTCCATCTTCTCACCAACCCTTTTTAACCTTTTTCATGGAGCCTCTGGGCAACCCTCCTCAAATTTCCTGATATAGCCATCCACCAATATGTGTACGATACCCTGTTGTACATGAGAGTTAAATTCCCAGAGGACATCGGTCATCTCTGTGATTACCTAACCATCATCCATTCCTGGAAATTGATGGCTACCTCTGTGTTAACCCATCCTAGACCAAATGTATCCTTATCAGTCCTGCTACTAAACAACAACTCATTCAACAATGGCTCAATGATATGAGCTTGTAAGGATTCAGCAAAATACTTAGACTTCACCATTGACAGCAGCATGTCCTTCCAGAAACACATAGCCAAGAAGGTCAAACCAACATGGCTCTAAAAATGCACTCTTCACAAAATCAAACCCTTCATTCCACCGCAGGTCTTCCGGACCCTAGGGCAGGCCCTTATTGTCTTGTACATATATGGGGGAAATAACTCCCCGCTGCTCACTTGGCTTCCCTAAAAGCAGCCCACCTCGCTGCAGCACATCTTATCATGGATATGTAGAGATTTGACCGAATCACCCTATCCTAGGCTACCTCTGCAGGCCAGGATACTGTTAAATACTGGATGTATCATCTACAATGCAGCCATGAGTAGCACGCTGGCATACCTCGAGGCTAAGCTCCCCATACTCTATGGCACATGCTCCTCATGCAGCAAATCGACCAACTCACTTAAATCACAACTCATCCGCAATGAGAGGACCCACAAACAGGTCGTCACTTTTCATGCCCCCACCCTCTGGAAATCAAGGCCATTATTGGCTCGGAATGCTCCCCCAATGCTCCGAGTTCTCTTGGATTTTTCAACACCATTGACCAAGGAGTAATCCCATTCGTCCACAGACTGCAACTCATAGTGCTCTGCTACTGTTAAAAGATGCCAGCCCCAAATGCTGGTCACTCAGTCCCTTTGCAGTACTCTGATGCCCTCGAGTTAAGGCTGTGCTTTAAACAATAAAATACAATTTTAAAAAACAAATACTTCTTTAATTAGATAGATGGGTGCTTCAGACATCAATATCATACCTCTCCCTTCATGTACTTCCATTCACTTTACCCACAGTAATCATGAATGTACTTGACCATCCTTTGGTGCACTTGTATGTATGGCTCTTAAAGGGTCTTGTTCCCCTCCCCTTGTCTCTTTGTAATTTGCCTTTGTGCTTCCTGCTTTCACCTTCACACTGCTAATGCTTTGTTATGCCAAATCTGATAGTTGGCTTTCGAGCCTCAGGTTAGTACCCCGAGGATTGGCAGGAGGGGTTTAAACACATGACCTTGCTGTCAAGCCACCCCACTTCTATTGCATGCCTGAGCACGTCTCAGGCCCATCACATAACCATGCTCTGGATAGTTCTAGCACCACCCTCCAAGAAAGAGAATCTGTGAAATAACAAGATGCTCCATGTTCCCTCTCTTTTATGCTCAGCACCCCATCTGATGCAGATGCTCTCCCACTACCCCAATCGCATACCCTCTCCACGAATCCTAACGTATCGGTCCAACTGTCAGTCGTTGTCTTTCTGTACTGCTCCTGCTTTTCCCATCCACTCAGCTTGTGCCGTTACATTTGAGTCCACAGACCATGCTCTGACTACCCTGGGGGCCATAATATGCCACTTTACGGACAAGCTCCAGCAGTTTAAGACCAATTTGGGAGTGATTTATGTATTTTATTTATTTATTTAGTGTATTTGTTGGTAGTTGATTAGTGTACACAACCGTATTAACATAACACAAGATTACATAACATGACATGGCATAACATAACATTGATCGCTTTGCATAATACTTGCTAACAGTTTATCACCTAAGCACACAGAGAAAGAAAAAGCATATTTTAATTCTCATGTGCAGCAGACAGATGGCATGGGATGTTTTATTCCTAACTGTAAAGAAAAACATAGCTCAATGTGTCCAATAGTGTGTCTGTGCGCCCAGGCTGTGTTCATAAGCCACATTGTCTTTGACATTTTGTTAATTGGAAAATACTAAATATCCGGGGTATGGCTGAATATCATAATTGAGAATTCAATTTACTACCCCATGTATAAATCTTTGATATTCATGTTATTTGGGATTATAATGTTACGGTGTGTGTTGGTGTTCTGTATTTGAGAAATACAAATTGTGAACAGAGTTGCATGTAATGTAAGCTCTTCCTCATGTTAAGAAAGATGCTAACATGCATGACTTCTGCTATCCTGCAAAGGAAAGCGCCATGTTAAATGGTGCTTTACTTTGGGGTCCGAAAAAGATATACGGCCTGATTTACAAAAGAGTTTTACAATGGCGAAATCCCATTGAAAAACGCTTTGTAAATCAGCCCCATAATGATTTCATGGAATGCGTCATGGTTTTTCATCAACTTGAGTCCTCGGCAGAGCATATCTCATTGGCAGAGACAAATATTGCGGCTTGGTAGTGAAAGTCAACTGAAATAATAATAATGCCATCCTATTTTCCATAGAACTTCTAAGCATTATAGTCAGAGTTGTTATTATGACAACTTATTGAACACAGTCTGAGCCTCCCCTGAATAGCTTCACAGGCGGCTCAGCTTGCTGTACATAGATCTCCGAGCATCTCACTTGCTGAGCTATCAGTCAGGACCAAAGATAGTTGATGACTTTTTGAATAATCGAAACAGCATCACACAATGCATTGCGTAATTTAACCATAAATACGTCACATTAAGACTTTGTAGTTTTAAGAGGCAGAGCCTACTTCTTCACTCAGAGGTACTCAAGATAAGAATCGGTGCTAAGAGTAAACGCCCTGCAGATGTCACGCGACATGAAGGCATAGCTTTCACATGTTAATACAGCCACGCCAAGCTTTCTGTTTAGGATTAAAATGAGGGTCGACCTGAACTTGATCTTTGAGTTACCTTAAGCAAAACAAGCCCATTTTCTGTTGCCTATTTATTAGGCTCCCCGCTGCACTTAAGAATTGAAAACTTATTAAAGAAAAGCAAGATCAGAGCAAATTCTGCCTGTTATAAATTGTAATTTAAAACATTCTTCTAAGTATGGGTTTTATAATCCTGCCGCTGTGCCTATATTTAATGTTCCACGTGCTTGTCTCAGATGCTAGGGTAAGTTTGGGTGAGGAGCATGATTGGAGAAGTTGTTTCTTTCCATGCCAAGGCAATGATTATTCCAGATTGTAAAAATAAAAGTGTAGCACATCTGTAAAGGAAGACGGGACATTAACATTCCATCAGTCGTCATTGGCAGGACCAGATGTTTGACCGAGGATCCAATTCTCTTTGAAAGGAAGAAAGAAAATCAAATGCATTTCAATGATACAAATAACCGAGTGTTATTAAAATGCTGGAGTATATTTTATTTCAGTTCTTGTTTACTAGGAATAGACAGCTGACACCCATGTCTGGCTTCCATTACACTGCCAGCGGTCGCTCTACAATATCTTCAGTTGTGCATATGTAACAGCAATCCCGGGCACATATGTGTTTTATATGAACACCACAGAACTACTGTGTTGCAATTTCAGAGCAGATGCTTTGTCCCTTCTTTTCTTTTTTTTTTAAAGTGCTGGATCTAGTTGAGGAGTTTTAAGGGGACAGCAATTAGTAATTGTTGAAATCTATTAGCCAGTCTGGATGGCAGATGAACGCTCCTTAGATTTGTATCACTCTTCAAGAGCTTGCTACTTGTTTTTGGTGCAAATCACAAACATTAACATAGCTAGCCATGACATGATCGTTCTGTACCAAGTGTACTTGAGATTTTGCAGACTTTTGTGTGCTAACAGTGATTTAATCTGAATTGTGTTGTGTAGACTCTCAGCCTGATCAGGACTATTCAGCTCGGTTAGAAATAGTACACATTGGCCCTCATTAGGACTCCGGCAGAAAACCATGGTGCTCTTAGCACCGTGGTCGATGCCGGAGTCCGCAATGGCGGAATGGGGAATTACCACCCCATTCCAAGGTTGGCGGGGCGGTAATTCCCCATGCCACCATGGCCCTTCCCCATTCCCATTTTTGCCCCATAGGGCATAATGGGAATGGGGAAGACGGTAAGTACGGTACCGCAAATTGCAGTACCGTACTTACCTCGAGAGTCCCTTTGCGGGCCCCTACTTTAACAGCTGGTCTAGACCAGCCGTTAAGGTCGGTTCCCGCGAAGGGACCTCGTAGTAAGGCGTTAAGGGTTTAACGGCGCCGACACCTTTTACGGCGCCGTTAACCCCTTAACGCCACGGTCCTAATGAGGGCCATTCACTTTAGTAATTTTGAAAACATCAAGAAAAGTTAAAAGTAAAATATGAATGATAGCACACATAAATTGCATAAAGAATGCAGATTAATATTAGTAACATTTTTCATCAGGTCATGAACATTACCAGATTTTCAGTTATTGACTGGAAGGAAGTGCTTAACATTGCATGAGGTGGCAATCCACGACTAGAGATTATAATTGAGAATACACTGTAAATGCATAGATATATGAACACACCTTGGTCAACATAAATTGGGGTGGGGTGCATTGAGTTTGACATGTGAGCCTTCACCTGATCCCAGCAGCTTTCACCCTCTTTGTATATGAAACGTAATACAAATTTCCACATTTCACTAAACATTGTTTAGGAAGTGGCTCACTTTTATGGCGAGTTTCACTTGTGGAAAATATCAGCAGAAGCTATTCATTTTCACCCTTTCCCTGTGTTTAAATATGTCTTGAACTCTTCAGGCCAGGAGAAAAGGGCACAAGAAGTGGGTCCTGACATGCCACAGAAACAGGTAATTTATATGAACGTGAAAGTTAGGAAGAGGTACTGGCTACACTTACGGTCACTGGGCCTCATTCCGAGTTTAGAGGTAATCACGCCGCTATTTGCGGCATGGCTGCCTCCGAACTCGCCCAAACTCCGGCCTGGTGAATGGAATAATTACCGTTCCATTCCGAGGTTGGAGGGACCGGTAATTCCCCATTCACCATGGCCATTCTCCATTCCCATTTGAGCCCCCATAGGGCTCAAAGGGAAGGGGGAAGGCAGCAATAACGGTACCGTAAATTACGGTACCGTTATTGACCCCGGAGTCCCTTTGCGGGTCCCGACCTTAACGCCTGCTAAAAGCAGGCGTTAAGGAAGGCCCCACAAAGGGAACTCGTAGTAGGGCGCTAAGGGTTTAACGCCCTACTCGGAATGAGGCCCACTGTGTCTGGAGATGAAGATTGTGAAACCGTTAGGGAGAAAGCATTAGTAGCAGAGTAGCAGTGCTGATCTCAAGATTCCTTTCTTTGATAAAAGTATGAGACAGTCACCATCACTTTCCTAAGCCAACTGCAGCAGCTGTCCCACCGAAAGTCCAATAGGCACTGCATCTCATCATGGAGGTGCCAGAAATGATGCACCATGCCCAGGAACAGTGTTTGTGACTGTTTTGAAGGCTACAACCCTGTTTTGGCTTTCTTTGACCAATAACAGAAAGGGCCTAGCTTTACAATCTTTGCACATGTAAAGTGTTGCAAGCTAGGTCGAGATTTGGCAAATGACAGGGGGGAGCAAATGAGCAAATGATAGGGGGAGCAAAGGAATAACATGCTGGATACCCATGGAGAAAAATGGCATGAACAGAAGGCTGATTAGGAAATGGTGCAGGCTGCAGATTCTTCAATAAGTGCATGAAGTCGGGTAGGAAAGGAGGATTATGATGATGCAGACAATATCCTTGTCTTTTTGTATGAGCTGTCTCCACATCTGACCACTCAACTTCTTCTGTTAACTGAAGGTGCAATAAGGTTGTCACCCCCTACTTGTATATCAGTTGTGGTATCACTAAGGAAGTAAACAAGGAGCTATTTAGTAAGGAGAACATGTATGTATGTCATAAAACAATGTGGTACAAAGGAGGTTTAGCCCGAATTCTTGCACTGGACCTTCCTCCATGTTTTTTGTAGAAGGAGAAGGATTTAGCTACTGTGTCCAGTCTCTTCGTTCCTTACATCAAACACCAAGCCAAAAATATATCTCCAAAAATCCACAATATTTCCTGAGCTCCATGCGTACATGTGTGAGAGTGTTGCAAACCAACAAGGAGATCAGCAGTGCATGCACCACATCTTTCTAACAATCAAGATTGTCAATCATCCTTCCCTCATTCGTTGCTCTTGCTCTGTGTGGATAGAAATAGGACTCTGGCTGGCTGATTCATAGTTGAGGGCATCTTTAGGGCCAGCAGATCAATGGATGATGTAAGACATACCTACATTTACAAGTGATTAGAGAGAGATAATGATTGTTGGAGATGCTTTTGTTATATGGGTCTCTGTTCTTTGGTCAAATGGAAAATGGGTTCATGTGGGGTGTACTGATAGCCCCAGCCCACGAAAGGAAAGGCCAGGTTAGGCCCTAAGTTGAAATACATTGTTTGTATGGCAAGGCACCCCGGTGTATGAAAAGCCTGCCTTAAAACCTCAGCACTGCTAAAATGTGCATAGAAAATCCAAATACTGGTATTTTTGCAGTTGAAACACAGAGTCTGCTGAAAAGTAAAATCAGATTGCAGAATGGAGAGGCACATCACAGTATTGGCTGAGAGACAAAAACAGTATTTTACATTGAAACTGCCACACCTCAAAATTCTGTGCATGATGAGAAATAAAGAGCACAAGGCCACCTTTCCAACACAGAAATGAAAATGCACATGGTAAATGGCAAAAGGAACGGCATGGTTTAATTTCTGTTGCCCATTAATACACTACTGTGTACAAAATCTTCAAAAGGGCCTTGCATGTACTTAGAATGCATAGAAAAAAATAAAGAAATTGATGTTGCAGGGTTATTTAACACTGAAACCGTAATGCCTAGAGAAATGTGCATTTCGCAAAGAGGAAAAATGTTGTTAAGAATGGACAGATCAGGATGATAAAGTGAACAATGATGTCGAGATAAAAGTTACTGCTTCACTGAAAAATACATGTAACCAAGAGAAAAGGCTATTTTCTTGCAAATGCACATGTAAATCTCTTATGAGCCCCAAGACAGAAAAATGCTTCTAGTTACTGGACAGAATTCACAAGTGTCTTCCCCCATGGCAGATCTGATGGGCTTCTAATCCGGAAGAGAGATCTCGTAGAGGCTCTTGCATGCTAGGTATTTATGATGGGCCAGCTTCACACATGGGCGGCCTGGGTTGGTGAAAATGTTTTTCTTTTTTTAATACACTATTAGATTGGAATTGTGGTCAACTCAAGATTACAAAGACAAGATGTCAAATGCCAGCACAGCCTCATGATGTCAGAGACCATCTGATGACAGAGATACCATCTCTGGAGGGTCTATTAGCTCAGCTTTATGGATCCAACAGAGTGATGGATATCTTTTATTGCAGGCTAAACCAGCATCAGCCCAGAGATTGCAGATGCTCTGAAAAAGATGTTTTCATGGAAATGAGACCAAGAATTGCAATCAAAACTGCAAATATATGTAAAACTATGTGGGCGTTGACTTGCATTACAGATGTCATGTTATTGAATAACTTTGAGGCTGTAATACTTTTCTATGCAGAAAGGACAGACATTAAAGACCGATGCCTGGGTGGAAAGAACTGGGGAAGTCCACAGCTGACTGGGCCCTGATTTTTAAGAAGAGCCAAATGAGGGATGGATGCTGGGCCTACCTTTAACAGTAGCCTGTGACCAGACCTGAGCTGATTCCACTGAAAAGCCTGGCTGTCTTACACGAGCACCTCAAAACAGAAGTCCCATGTAATTAGAATGTATCCATTTGAAACAAAGTTTGTGGGGACAGTAGAAAAGTGGGGAAAAATAGTACCAACTTAATATCACTCTGCGCCCAAAAATAATTATTGGCGGTGACAAAATCAGAGAGTCACAGATTCAGGAGGGACAGAGGTCAGAACCCCACCTCTCTCAATAGGTATTGGAAACGCCCCTCAAAAATTGATTCTGCGCCACACAAAGGGAAGTATACTTAAGATAAATGCTTTTTAATGTTCACAAAACAGGAACATAGGTATTAATCATGTGTTAGCCCATAGGTAACACGTGTTTCGGCAAGTACATCATTGCCTTTTTCAAACCAGGGCTTACTCTATCACATATTATCGGCCGAGATGGTCCGCAGCTGACGAGCTGTCCAGACATGTATCCATAGCGGGATTGAGCCTGGGTATTACGTTCAACCTCCATTATGCCAGAATACTTTGGCCACTTGACACAGTACTAATTTGCTGCTAATACGTGATAGAGTAAGCCCTGGTTCGAAAGAGGCAATGAGGTACTTGCCGAAACACGTGTCACCTATGGGCTAAAACATGATTAATACCTATGTTCCTGTTTTGTGAACATTAAAAAAGCATTTATCTTAAGTATACTGCCCTTTGTGTGGCACAGAATCAATTTTTGAGGGGTGTTTCCAATACAAGTTTGTGGGGAATCTGCCTGCCTTAATATCTTCCCATCATAGTGGGTGGGGTGGAAATTGTGTAGACCATGAGAATATTTGACTGAATATTAATTCAATTAACTCTCAAATAGATTGTCACAGTGGGGAGTTTGGAGGAGTTTGAAGCCCCTAACCTCTTTCCTAGAAGAAGTACAATTATAGTCACATATATTAATTGCAGTGCCCTGGCCACAAAAAACAAAATTGTTCATTGTCAACATTCCCAAACCTTTTCCTTTAAAACAGAAAGGCGTTGTTGCCTCCAAACAACATTCCCAATTGTCACCACTCCTTAACCATAGTATTTCAACAAAGGGTGCCGTTGGACCCAAACAACATTTCCAACTGTCCCCACTCCCCAGGCCTGACTTTTAAACAGAGGGGTGAAGCATATCACTGACGCCTGTGTTTTTGGTGCTTTGAAAAGTGAAACAAGTATAATTTCCATTGAATAATGTACACTCGCACCTGAGAGTGAGGGAGTGACCCTGATAGCAGAACGATTTTACATTGAGTTTGTGTGAAAACAGGGTGCTATTTGCCACATGTATTCTTACAAATCTGTGTTTCAAACCTGCAAGCATTTTCAAGTGTACGGAGAAACCCCATGTATCAAGCATTGCACACTAAGGTGTAACTTGTTTTGAAATCAAAACTGTGCTTTGTTTGCAGTCTAAGGGTATGATTCACAGACCTTTTTCCAATGGGATTGCACCATTATAAAACACTTCTGTGAATCTGGCCCTTAATGTTGTCAAGTCATATTTGGCCTGTTTATTATGAAAAGAAAAGTTAATTTTGAGTTGAAACTTTGTTTTATGCCACAGAGAAGGTGTGGTTTTCCCCCATTAAAGACTCATGGAACATGAACATTAATTACATTTATATCCAATCTTTACCCCTGCCTCATTCTTGACTCATTATTAGCACTGGAGGAGGTATCTACGTGGCTCTATATGAGTCATAGATAGCGCTTATTGAATGCAAAGAAATTCATGGTTTATCGTGGGCTCTCTCTTCATTGGTGGGCAGGAACTCCCTATGTTGAGCGGGGTCTCCCAATATATCATCACATTCCTTCAATGGAAAAAGCATAATTTTCTGTCTTTGGCCCTCTTGCTATGTCACTGTTTTCAAAAGTTATTTTATCGCGGTGAAACATTTCTGTAAGATACGGCCTTTGTTTTATCATGCCAGGATGCTTTGATGGCCACTAGGATAGCTTATCGTAATTCCCTTTATCTGTGCAATGCACCTTATATATTTAGATTGATCAATTATTTGCAAAATGTGGTGGCCCAAATGCTGACATACAAAGCGAATTATATCACCCTGGTTCTTAGTGAGCTTGGCAGGCCCTCAACTCTCCAAAGGTTGAAATGTACATCTGTATGCTATGCATTAGGTCTTCCAACATCTAGAAGCAAGCTTAGTACATAATTAGGGGCAAAGCACCCTCCTTTAAGAACTCTCCAGTCAAGTGTTTTCAATCTGCTTAATGATTGGACTGTTAAAGGATAAGACGAGGGTTCATGTGTGTTTAAAGTCTCAACCCCTAAACTGTGGAACTCATTGTCCCTCACTCTTGATGAGGGGAAGGAACTGGCCAATTGGAAGAATATGACTCTTTTCTATCATGTTTCCTCAATAGCCCCTTCTCATCTTAGTGTTCAGAGCCAAGTGACCTCCAGGTGCTTTGTTATTTTACGTTGAAGCTATTTATAGGTGAACGCACACCTGGATGTCTTGCTCCTTGAGAGTAGGGATCAGCAGGAAAACCGAATAAAGAGTGAGAAAAGCCAAGTATTGAAGGCATGACAGTGTTGAGTAAATTTGGGATTAGCACAAACAGGTAAGAGGGAAAGAGAGTTGCAGAGGGCATGGTCCGGTGTATACAAGGAGTTGGCAGTGCACCCAGAAGAGATAATTTAAAATGAGGAACTTGAAGAGTGATAGTTTTCAGAATTAAAGGTTGTGGCAGGACAACATTGAATCACCTGGGATGATGGGCAGCTAGGGAGAGTACAAATAAAAGAGAAATGGACCAAGCAGTCTACCTGAGCATCAATGCACTGTTGAATTTGTATACATATTAACGGTACAATCCCAGAGTACACGCATACTGAACAGGCATCTATAATCATTAAACAATAAACACAATAGGCCCACCAACAAACCTCATAGAAGTTTAGGACAAAAACATCTAAATCAACATGTGGTTTGTTAAATTGATCAGAAAGACTTAAATGTAAAAATCATCCACACCATATCCGTATTCAACATCCCTTTAAATTATATAATACAACTCATTATAGTAAAGTTCTTAGAGGTAAATATATGTGCAAAGAAACATTATTAAAGTCCATCATTATTTACAATGTCGAGATTTGCAGGAAAGCATTAACAATTCTAATTTTTTCAACGTACAGAGACAGATGTTTCTAAAGTATCATTGTTTGCATATTCCCATCTGTTGGTCTGTCTTCCGTCACATAGGTATACAACTCGGTAACGAGGGTCACGAGTCTTTACTCAGTGACAATCATGCCAGAAAAATAACATAGGGGGTCATTACCACCCGGGCGCAAAGGGATACCGGGCACCGGTAATGACACCGGTGCCGGTAATCCCTTTGCGCTCTAGTCCGAGGTCTCTTTGCGGGTCCCTCCCTTAACGCCTGGTTTTACCAGACGTTATGTATGGGACCTGCAAAGGGATACTGGGGTCAATAACAGTACCACAATTTGCGGTACCGTTATTGATGTCTTTCCCCTTCCCATTGAGCCCTATTGGGGCTCAAATGCGAATGGGGAATGGCTTTTCAAATGGGGATTTACTGGTCCCGCAAAGGTCTGAATAGACCGGTACGTCCCCATATCACCAAGTCGGAGGCGGTACTGGTATTGGTGGTAGTCATGGCGCTGATAGCGCCATGACTATCACCAACCCCGGAATGAGGGCCATATAGTACTTTCTATGCCTCTTGTCTCCGCCTAATCCCAGGGTACAATAAATGATTTTGTAAATCACGCCCATCCAATGGCCCCTTTATGCCTCCTATCTATAGCCTTCAGAAACGTTGCCCTAGTGCTTTCTCCATGCACATTTGAACGTGCACCAGTGCAAAATGTACTTAATCTGGCCCCAGAAGTGTTCTGCCCTGGAAAAGGACTACAGAGCCGCAGAAGTATTATGTTGGCGTTCTGTCAGCACAGTTTGCCCTCATATAGTACAAAAAGAAAGTAGTGTGATAACTGAAGATATGTCCTTTTCTTGGTTAGTGCATCTCACAATATTAAACACAGAGGGCCCGATTCATGGAATTATTTGCATGGTAAATGGGGACTTTGCGTGCCAAACTGCATGCAAAATCACGTTTGTCGATTTGTGGAATCGAGTGCGCAGCACTTTTTCGTACTTTGCAGGGACTTTGTGCAGGCTTGGAGCGTCTCTTGTGCAGGGGTCAGGGAAGGGGATTGAACTCGTAAAATGAGGAAGAACATGGGAAAATGTGGGCGTTACATGGGGCGGCCCACAGGCAGTCCATCGCACGCCCACTACTGTACAGAATGATACGTATTCATGGATCTGATTGCGCTACCTCTTGCCAGGGACATGGCCACGCAAAGCCCTCATTTGATCTGCCACCCAAAGACAGGTGTACAGACACTCGCTCATAGGAATCAACGCGCAGAGGTAAGATCGGGTGTCAGATTTAGGGGTGCATGTATGCAGCTGGAGTTCCAAAGTACTTAGTGGTGTGCCTATGCAGTGTAGTGGTGTGCAGGAAAGGTTTACAGGGGTTTGCACGCAGACTGTTCAAGTTTTACCCATGTTACAATGAATCGTACGCATGTTGTCGGGGTGCCGGTAATAGTTACGAGGGACCCGACACAAGGTCCCCGAAATGCAGGCCTGCTTGTGGGGTACACAACAAACTTTTTCAAGGGTACATGTTTACAAACCTTGGAGCACGCAAAGGTAGCTGTTTCTGGCTATTTTTGCTTTGCATGAAGGCATGTCAGGGGCATTCCGGCCAAGACTTGCGTATACAGTTACTTTTTGCAAACAATTCCATGAAAACGCAGAGCCCGCAGAATAACCTCTGCGTGCAGGCTCGCACTGAGTTGTTCTCGGCGCTCGGGCTTTGAGGAATCGCTTTCTTTCCATGAATCCGGCCCTGATTATATCTCCTGGTATTTTGTATGGTTTTAATCGGCACATCACATGACAACAGATCAGAAGACAAACGTTTTCACTGCAAACCTCAGTTCCAAACTAATACGAGGAAAAATCTCATTTAAAAACACTGTGTGTGATTGTGACTGCTTGAAGAAAAAAAAAAGATTGTCTCGAAGAGATTGTAAACCCAGTTGCGCACTAGATATAAGGTAAACGCATGAAGAACACCGTCATTGAGAGTGTTTGTTTGTATGCGCCCTTCATCTTTCCACGCGCAGTCATCTCCTTTCAAACCAGCTCAGCTGACAGGCTGAATGAGAAAGATTTATATGACGTGAGATCTGAAAGCAAGAAACCTGTACTCAGGCACCGCGCGGGGACGCCTCTGGCCACTGGTTTCAAGGCACAGTTTATGTAAAAAGCCTGAGGTTTTAATAAGCGCATGGATACTGGAGTCACACACAAAGGGCATGTGATGTGACAGGCTGACCCAGTCACTTCCTCTAATTGGGATCAAGCTAAGTTTTTTTTTTCTGGACAGGTCACTGAAATTGGGCTCTAAGGAACTAGTCAGTGTGTGTTCAGACAGTTGTCCTGACGTGTATTGTACATATTGGTACATTATCAGATGGATGCTTTTGGACATAAACAAGAACTGCAGATTTAAATGTAATGTTCATTTCAAGAGCAATCGAAAAATCGCACATCGTTGACTGTTCCAGAAAATATGAGGGCATTTCTCAGGGTTTGCATCTACCAATTCAGGCTGACTGTACATTTGATTTCAGAGTTTATAATTAGTGTGGTCATATTTTTTTTCTGGCAAGCTCAAATGTACAGTGACTAAAAACAAAGATGAATATTGTCAATGCAAGTAAAACAGTCAAATTGCACAAATCGAATATTCAACATGAGTAATTCTCTCATTTTATGTGCATCCCTGGTGCCTTTCATGTCGCCTTAGCACTGATTGAAATGCAATTGTACAGTGTGAGGAGAGAGGCCTGCGGATTGTGGAGGAAGAGACAATCAACTCCATTCTCTCTCTTAGTGTTTCATGAGTACACGTTTCACAGATGTTGCCACTCCACCAAATGATCATGTAAGCTGCTAACCATGGCCTATACTACATGATATGATATGATAGGTTATTTATAACACGCTTAATACCCAGAGGTTTCTAAGCGCGGACCAGAGGATCGAACCTGCTGCGTGCCGTCCTTCTTCCAAGGCGAGCATGTTGCCGCTGAGATATCCTCCCGAGACCTTGGGGACTTTGATAAATGCATGACCCTTGTCTCTTATTTTTCTATCAGGCGGGAGTTAATGTGTAAGGCCTCACTTGCAATAAGACAAATAGCATCACAAGTCACTGTTTGAACATATAACAGTGTGCACTGATCAGTAGACTAGTAGAGTTACTAGCTTCCTGTACACTACTCAGTAGGCTAGTAGAGTTACTAGCTTCCTCTGCACTACTCCAACTAAAAGGCTGCATTGATCACTGCTCATTGGGTGATTGTAAAAGAGTTGTTTGACAATATGCATGGTTGTGTGCGCAGGAGAAGGCTCTATATGGCACAACAGAATGGCAAGAAGCTTCCCAAGACTAGCAGTGACGAAACAAATAGTTTTGATGTTGCATAGTGAAATGCCTTTTGTGTTAGATGCACATGAGAAATGAGTGCAGAGGAAAAGAGCAAATTTTGAAGGAGCACAGCGGAAGGAAAACTGGGAGGTAAAGGGCATGCACAGAATACTCTAAAATGGCGGCCTGAAACTGACGGCTATTCAGATGTTTTGAAGTACAAATCCCATGATCCATCACTATTAACTATACTGACTAGGGATGATCGGATATACTACACTCAGCGATATACTATGCTCAGCGGGTTAAACACTCATTGCTGTGATCCGTGTTTGATCTGTAGGTTCAAATACGGGCAAGGCCAACTCAGCCTTTCATGCTTCCGAGATCAATTAATAAGTACCAATTGCATTTGGGTAATAATAGTAATGCATGTAAATATGTAGATTAAAGCACTATATAAATCCAAAGCGACAAGAGAGCCAAAGGTTGCAGACTCCTGCTGTAAAAGTATGCCGAGGCAAATGCATTTTATCCTCACACGGTACTTGCCTTGCACTGTGTCCCCACAAGATAGTGAGGCAAGCGGCATGCCCACCCACCCAAACCTTGTGAGACTAAAGAGGACATTCTGAGATGGAGTCCCGAAAACACAATGCCTTGGAGGGCAGGACGGGTCCTCTTCTTCTTCCCAGTTGTGAGGTGGGGTTGCGCTTCCATGCCCTGTCCGGGTAGCTGAGCCTAACACAGATTCTTTCACACTGGCATTATGGGCATCAGCACAGCGAATACTGCTAGCTTCCGAATGTAGATCGCCAGAAAAAGCCCATTTACTCCTCCAGAGCCTAATCATGACAATACACAGCTCTATCTTCTGCTAATTGTTTCTCTATTGCATTATGTGGGTGTTGCATTAGTTATACATATAGAGTCAATCAGACTAATATCATGCTAAATAAGTACTGCCATTTTTTGAAGCATTGAACTTCATTCAAATATATACAACACACCCAAGTGGATTAAATTCCTCCTTTAGTTTAATTCCATAAAAGACTCAGTGAAATACTAGGCAGTAATATTAATTTTTTTATTTTAGAATGGAAGTTAATGTTTTCTAGGAACTTGTGAAAGGATCGCCCTATGGTGAAAGAGATGACAAAGGGTATAGAAATAAAGAACTGTATTTCCCAATTTGAATGTCACCACTGAACAATAGAGATACAAAATGATTTGTGCATTGGAAAGGTTGAGTAACATGAACCCGTAGGGCCTTTAAGATGAGGTAACTCTCTACAGGGTGGATGGGGATGGAGAAATTACTCAAACAGCTGCAATAAAACAGACTCAGGAAGTTGGCAAATACTTTGTTTTAATAACAATTATCTAAAACAGGGAGTGCAACGGAGATCATCGGATGTCATGCAGTAAGATCTCCGAATATTTCAGAAAAAACACACTTATATACTACAAACCCCTCATCATTGACATTACACTACGTGGCAAGCTAAGAAAACATATGTGGGTCTGTGATTGGGTAACGGGGAACATCTAGGTATACTTTCTATGGGGGTTGGTGCTGTGGCAGGGTCTCTACTGTCAGGTAGACAACTCTACCCACCTCTAGTGAAAGTCATTGTGAGTGTCATCAAATACATAACATCTTATTGGATCTCTAAACTATAGGGCTCTTTGGTACGTGGCCCTTTATAATTGGTTGGCATGCTTGTACCCTTCTGGAATATTCCAATAAAACCTGGCACTGATTGTCCATAAAAGGTGCTCAGCTCTCGCCTTCTCGTTCATTGTATCTTTCCATGATAGATAACCAGTTTCTTGGCTGCCTCAATCCCTGCCACTGGGCCAGGCAGACCTTCTCAATTCACCTTCCATCTCCAGCCATGCTTATTCTGCTTAGCCACACTTCAAATCCTTCTATTCGCAAGGTTTTCAGTTTGCTAAAGTATGATGTGGAACTTCTAGATTTCCTATGCATATATGTACCTTGGTGGCACCGCCTGTACTATTCACTGCACATAGCCATCCTTATGGTTACTTCATCTACTTGCGTTACTGCATCTGTACAATTATAAAATGGTTTTTATTTTCTTCTGTGCTTTATACATGCAATATTCATTCGGCATATGAAAGTTTACTCTATTCTTAACTTCGTCATCAGATTTTATATGGTCTATCCACCTTCTCCCTTGTCATCTCTTCTGAGGTGTGCCACTTTCTTCATGTGATGTCGCCATAATCTTCTTTCATCCACCTTCATGTGCTATTCAGGGGTCCTTCCCAAGAGACTGTCAGCTTTTCGTGGATATATAAAGAATGGTTTCCTTAATGGGTACTTTGCTTCAAAGGCTGCTTTTGTTATAGGCATCATTACAGGTGTCGCCTTTGTCACTATTTCTGGTTCCCAACAGATAGGCAAGTTAGGGGGAGACTTCTGGTGGAGGCTTTTGGCTCCTCTTCTACACTCCCTCCTCGGGTTGATTCATCGACCACTCTCTCACTAGACTCCATATCTAGACATCCTATCTTGAAGAAGGTCTTCTTTGGAGTCCATATCTTCATCACTCCTTTCAAAGATCCTGCTAATTTTACATGTTCGTCAGCACTCCAGTTCATGTGTCTGCACTATCCACTCAGGCTGCAGTAGATCCATCTTCCCACATCTGTGGTCTCTTGGATACAGGAACTTGGTTCCCTCTGGTGCATGGATGCTGGCCTTTATATTTTATCTGATCTCTTCATAGGTCAGCTCCTTGGGTTTAAATCCAGATTCAACACCAATTATAATCTTCATTCCTACTGCTTTCTTTGCTTATTTCTTTCATTGTGTGATTATTATCTTGATCACAGAGAATCCAAACATTATCATCAGAAGTAATGCTCCAAGGATCTTGAATATATTTGCCATCCATTGTGGTACCCAATAGAAGATTGATGCAAATCAGATGTCATCTGCAATGTCTTCTACGTCATCTCCCATCTTGGTATGCAAGGTTGTCAACAATGTTATGGCCTCTGTCAAGGTCCCATTCTCTTTGTTGTGGCCATGTATGAATGTGCAACATGATTCTCCGATTCTGGCACAAACACCTCCATCCATGGCTGTAATCATGTCCAGGAAATATCTATTCTGGAGTGTCATCAGTCTTATGGCTCTCAGCTCTTTTTTGATAGCATTAAATCCCTTTATGGTAGTGTTGATTGTGTGCAGAAGCTCCCATCTGGTTATCTGCAACCGTTTGGCATTCGTCATCACCAGGATCCTTGGCATGAAGATTGTTGTGAATATTGCTAAAGCCTGACTGAACAATCAATGCTCATATGGAATGGCATCAAAAGATTCTATTGATTTAGCTTAGAAATAGTTCTCCCTCTTTGTTTGATCAAGAATTTTAAGTGATCTTCCTTTCCTCAGATGAGTGTCAGCCTTTGGAAACTCCACAATGTTCAAGTCACTTTTCGAAATCCCTAGTGCTGAAACATGAATAATCACTATCGAACACAGTCCTCCCCAGTCCCTGGGCAGCTTCATGTACGCTCTGGATCCACAAGCCCAGTAGTGGTCCATTATCACTACTTTCCCATCCTTCATTCCTGGTACATCAAAGATTTGTCCACATAGTTGGTTTTCTCCAGCTTTTCTTGTGCCCTTGTTTCTGAAGCCTGCTCTATCTTCAACCCATGTGAGTAGACTTGAACCAGATGATTTATCATGATCAATGTTCCCAGGCTTTGTGACGGAACATTAGAAGGGCCACGTCTTAGTGTTGTCTTGAACAATGTGCACTGAACCTCCCTTTAAGAGCACTGTTCTTTCACCTTGAAATATCTCCAACTGTCTACAGGGGTGTTTATTCCTGTGCCTTTTTTTTTCCTCGGTGGTGATGGATTGGGTATCCAGATGGTATCATCATTGCTCCTGCCACTGATCTCATGATTAGAGTTAAAATGTCCAACCAGTAAGATATATGTAAAATAACAAAAATAACAACTCTAAAAAGAACCCTCCTCTCTGAACCTTTTTAGCATTTCTAATGACTCTTCAAATGTAGTGCTCCAGTGCTACAGGTGTTACAAGACTCTGGCTGTTGCTGGCAGCACCTTTAATGGGTGGAGGTTGATTCTGCGCTACCACTGTTCACAGCTACAATGACCAGGTAAGACCACATGTAAGCCAAAAAAGGCTGCAGCTAGTATGGGCCAGACCATCCAGAAGGTGTTAGGTGCTAGATTGAGACATAGTTCACAGCATCTATACCTCATGCAGATACATTTCTCCCAAGGCATGGACAAGATCAGAAGTACACGCGACCATGGAAGAGAAAAAGGGGGAAGAAAGAAATCCCAGAGTGCACATGATGGCCACACACCTCCGAGTACAACATAGAAAGGGAGAAGTGGCAAAAGAGAAGCACTGAGACCGGGGCTAAAGAAAGCATACAGTAGAAAATATCCACACCCAGCTCATTTGAGGAAAACGACAGCTGCCAGGAGCTGTCCTGTGAAGAGAAGCTGGAAACACTGTCATCTTCCCGTTAAGCTAAAGACAAAACAGCTCTAAAGAATAGAAAAACCAAGTAAAATAAGCAGGAGAATGGAGACAACTTTGACACAGACACTCTCATCCCTGGACATCAGAATGGAAACCACCAACAAAAATAGTGGCGTACCTGATAAGGTTGAGAACACCACTGGCCAAAAAAGCCAGAAACAAACTACTGAATGAGTGTCGCAGACCACATCTGCCAAAATGAATGGCTAAAATACCTACAAAAAACAGAATAAACAAAATAATGCCCACTTGCATGGACAAGTATACTAAACACATCAAAAAACAGCTTGATGCATCTTCGAAATCATACCAAGAAAAATTACTAGAGATGTTGGGACCAATTTTAAAGATGATACTCCACCTGGCTGATAAAATAAAAGAGAAAAGGGAGGAGCACAGACCCTACGGTTCTCACAAAATGGGCCCCATAAGTCATATGCTTCCTGCATAATACCAAAAGTACAATTGCAACAAAAAGGAAAAGGGCATTCATAGTATAAATTGATCCTATTTTGAGCCAGCTACCAACATTGAAGGAAGCAGCAGCCAAGGACACATTATTTGGCAAATTGTTCATCGTTCATAGTTAGGGTAGCTCAGGGGCAACACATTTGTCTTGGAAGCAATCCAATGCGTCGCAACACAGGTGTGAATACCGATCCCTTGCTTAGAAACCACTGGCTGGTATTAAGCGTGTTATATATGAACAATAAAATAAAAAACGAAAGAAAAACCTAACAAAAAAATGTACATTTTTATTCATTCTTTCAAACTTTATCCATCCCCTATTTAAGAATCACCAGTTTGGTGAAAAATAAACATTTGTTACTTGTTATGTTTTGTTAGATTTTTATATAAGTCACTATCTTAAAAATCTTCAACTACATATCATGCTGACATATTTCAACATATAAATAAAAGAAAAATGGTATAGGTCTAAGTTGCATTGCACATTGTCACTTTCCTGGGGAATTTGCAAATCACTTGCTCAAACCTTACACCACACAGAGAAAAACGCACTGAAAAAAAGTTATGAAGATGTGCATGACATGCTAAATATTCGCCCTAACTACATGGAAGAATCAGTGTGCCCAGAAAACTGTCACTGACAGCTGGCAGAATTTCTGTGTGAAGTAGCACCTGAGTAAGAAGGACATTGAAAAAGTTCAGTGTGTTTCCTATTGTAAACTATTGCAGATGGAAGCTTCCAATAAACCATCCCAAACCTTTGTGCCTCTAATTTAGTAAAGCAACTCATCCAGTCCCATTAGGACATGATAGAGGTACCCTATCCAAAGTATAATTTACATCAAAATGTACAAAACCATGACCTATAATCTGCACACAAGTATCTGTTATAGAAAAGCATGTCTGCATACCTCTTGTCCACTTCTATCGCTTACTCCAGCCACCTCCATCCAACCTCCTCCTATCCTGCCTATACTCAATTTGAACGACTGCAGTGTGAAAAAGTTATGAAGTTGTGCATGGGTATGCTAAATATTCGCATTAACTTCATGGAAGAACCAGTGTGCCCAGAAAACTGTCATTGACAGCTGCCAGTATTTCTGTATCAAGTAGCAGTAGACTAACAATAAAATTAAAGAAATTCAGTGCCTTTCTTATTTTAAACTGTTGCAGATGAAAACTTCCAATGAACCATCCCAAACTTTTACAAACTCTAATTTGATTAAACACCTCATCCGTTTCCATTACAAAAATGTGGAGAAACCCTATGGGAAGGCTATGTTCCATCAGAAATGTACACACCCATGGCCTATAATGTGCGCACAGGTATCATATTTTTCATGAAATTAAACACTATGTTTCACAAAACAACAAACACATGAAGACAATGCATTTTCTCTTATAGATAACCACACAGTAACACACTCTAGCAAAACAAATCGTTTTTTAAACACACACATTTTCAGATCACCCCACTCCAGCAAAATGCGTCTTTTTAAAGCACATACATTTTCAGATCACCCCAAAAAGCACTTTAATGCACACAATAACTGATTATAAAAACATTGTAAATAAAATCAGATTTCTACAGCCTGTGATCATCCTTTTATTTTTTGTGCAGGAACTATACTTATATCATGAACCTCACTGAAATACATTTCCTTTCCTAATAAACAACTTCCAACAATTCTTCCCATCCATTTTCTACATATACAGCAGGACCAGTGCATTGTTAACAAATACAGTAAGATGTAAAAAATATTGCAAAGCCCTTTTATCAACATATTAAATAAAACTTTCAAGAAACCAATGACAAAAGACTGATTAATGATAATCATATTTTTCCACAGGTAACATGAACTGCACAGTTTTAATTCTGCAGTCAAAATGAGAAAAGTAGACAAAATGGTGGGATTCATAGTTTCTAAAATCAAAAGCAGAAAAAAGACTATATTGTAAGAAAACTAATAAAATGGCTGACACATATACACTGCAACCTATCACAAGAATGTACACATTTACAACATGCCCACCTGCCAACTAGAAACCCTGAAACACATACAAAACCCTCCCAAGCTTCTCTAGTAGCTGCGGCTATTCAACCCAGCTGCAAATCTTTCTTGTAGTCGCGGCTACACGTACATTCTCTACAAACTGAAAAGCAAACTAAGCCAACCTTCAAAACTTCAAATAAGACAAGGGAACACCTAAGCACACAAAATAGCACACATAGAAAATATTCTGACCTGTATTATCTACATAAAAATATGATTATTGCACAAAAAATGTATGGTCTAATAGACGCAGCTGTAACAGCAGCCACGTCTATCAGAACAACCAACGAACAGGCGAAAAAGCATTGATGCGCCCACGCACTTGCTTGTTAAAAAGCCACGGTTATAGAGAAACCTCACCCGTTCGGCTGTTATTGCCTCCGGCTAAGACACTTCCATGAACATTCGACGTGCCATTTGCCTGGATATAGCCGTGGCTGCACAGGGTATCGTGGGTAGCAACGCCACACTAGGGGTGAGTGCTGCGTACCCACGGATAGATAAATATATATATATACATATATATATATATATGGAATATAAATGACAAAAGAAACAGTAGTGATACAATGGTAGTTAAAAATGCTTATGTAAGATACATGATAATAAAGAGAGCACGTCAAATGTGGTGAAATACTACACTCTGGGCACTCCAAAACAGTCCATTTAAAGACTACTTATAACATATGAATATACAAATACAATGAAATGACGTCCAATACATATACATAGACACATACAATGAAATCACATCAATCACTCCCCTTTATTATAGCCACGGCTATAAGGATTCTTTTTTTTTTACTTCTGAGTATGGAATTTCAATGACAAAAGAGACAATAGTGGTACAATCGTACTTAGCAGGTTTCAATACAATAAATTACTGTTCATGGAGTTATTTAAAATGGATGATGATAAAGTAGCTTCAGCATTCATTAGAGACCACAACCAATTATGGATTATAAACAACAACATACAGTTCTACAGACCCAATTTCTATAGACATGATGAAGTACATCTAAACCATGAAGGAAATGCTTTGTTCCTTCATAATTGTGAGGCCGATTCATGGAATTAATGTGCGCTGAAATTTTCGGCGCAAGCGTGCGAAAGCGTGCGAATCGCAGTGCAAGTGCGAAAATCACAGCGAAACCCGTGCACAGCGATTCATGGAAGTCCGTGCACGTGTAAATTCCTGGATGTGCACTAAAATTCTGCGTGGCGCACGCTGGCGCACACGTCTCCAAACAGCGTGCGCTAAGTGCACAGCGAAAGCGCACATAGCGCAGCGCACACAACAAAAGTAGGCAGAACAGGGGGCGTAACACGCAGAATGGGGAACAATGCGTGAAAATGTGGGCGTCACGGGGGAAGTACAGGAGGCAAATGCGCGGAATTCCCACACACGCGTCTGCAACACGTATTCATGGAATGGAACGGGGCTAATGCATGAGCCAAAAAAGACGTGCTAATCCGGAAACACGTACACCAGCAGGAAGCAGGTGTACATGGACCCGCACAGCATAAAAGTGCGTGCAAACAACAAACAAGCTCAGACGCCAAGATGCATATACCGTTCCTAGCAGCAGTGGTCATGGGAAGAGGATAGTCAGGCCCAGAATTTTTACACCCAGAACCAGCCTTTTTGGGATGCCTGATGACCAGGTGTATGGAAGGTACAGGTTTCCACCTCACTTAATACTCGACCTGGTGAGTGAGTGGGAGGATGACCTCACATCACCCACCCTGTGCTCCCAAGCACTCAGCCCCCTGGAGAAGGTCCTCAATATACTGCACTTCTTGGCCACTGGATCATTTCAGCTGACAAGTGCTATAGTGGGGGGGGGGGGTGTCACAGGCCACACAGTCATGCTGCCTACACCAGGTGTTGGCCATCATGACTGCACACCCATCAGTCCGCAGGCACATATACCTGCCCAGAACACCTGCAGAAAGGCAGGCTGCCGTCCAGGATTTCTATGGGGTGGCACAATTCCCCAAAGTGCTAGGTGCCATTGATTGCACCCATGTGGCTTACGTCCCCCCAGGGCATCTGAGCAGATCTATAGAAACTGCAAGCACTGGCATTCCATCAATGTGCAGGTAGCATGTGATGCCAAGGGAATCATCACCTCAGTATATGCCAACTATCCAGGGTCCACCCACGACAGTTTCATTTACAGAATGTCAACCCTAAACTGGGACCTAGAAGCTGGGCGGCATGGCGATACATGGCTGCTTGGTGAGTATAAATGCCACTGCACATGCATTCATGTCAGATACTGAGTAATGTCACAACCCCACTAATGATACCCATCACCACCTCCCCAGGGGACAGTGCCTACCCTCTGAGCACCCACATGATGACGCCAATTCGGAACCCCACCACGCCACCCGAGGTAAGATACAACACAGCCCATATTGCAACCCGGGGCATAGTGGAGCGCACATTCGGATTGCTCAAGTCACGCTTTCCCACCCTTGACCGCTCTGGTGGGCAGCTGTTATATGCTCCCCCAGTAGTGTGCAGGATCATAGTGGCAACATGTGTCCTGTACAACGTTGCAACACTCCAGGGCCTGCCGGTGCACATGGTAGTGCCCCCACATCCCCAACCACATGCACACCCGCTGCGCATGGGAGGGGAAGGGCATGTGGTGAGGCAGCCCGCATGCAGCTGGTGGCTAATTACTTCACATAAAATCACACCCCTGTGGAGTGCACACAGCCCTGGCACATACCAGCTGACAATCAATGATGATGACATAAGGGACACTCAACTGTCACAACCATACCAGCCTGAGAGCCTGAGATTGGTCAACTGGAAGTGTTACATTGTGTGCATCCCTACCTACCCAAACATCACCAATGCTGTGTCATCAAAAGACATACATCTATGCTGCTAAATTCATTACCCACTTGCTAAATACAACATGGGAACAGCACCATGTCACCCAACCCCTCCCCAGCTTCCCCACCAAACACACCATGGCATGTCATGCAATGTGAAAGCAAAAAAAGCAATGCACAAGACCTGACACAAGTGTCACAAAGTACACTGTCCCTAATGGAAACTGCCCACACACAATATGCTCCCAGTAATGTATAACTAACAGCACACACTACCAAATACTTACCACCAACACAATGCTGCAACACACCATGGAAAAATGCAAAAACATGACTGTACTAAGTTCAAGTAGTGGTAGTCTTACAAACTGAATACGCCAGCACATACACCCCTTACAACTGTCGAGTGTTGCTGCCACGCAAATGTCTTAGTGTACTGCATACAACATGAACTGCATCTGCTAAGTAGACGGCCTTGTGAAGACATGAGGAAGGAACCTGCAGATTAGGAGGAAGACATGGATTCACAAGCACATATCAATACACCATGCAGTGTACAATACAACAACAATATCCACTAGGGATGTCTACACAGTATTGACTACAGACTGCCCACACAGCTCATGGGAGCCCAACGTCACTGTGTAATTCACTGTCACTTGGTCACACCCTTTGCAAGCCCATGGAAACGGGAAGCAGGAGGGGTGTGTGTCTCACAAACCCAAGCATCCAAGGAGTGATTGGCACATGAAAATCTTGCACGTCAGGTAGGTCTTTTTTGTAGGTTTCTTTTCATTTGTTGGGCTCATGGACCCTGGATTGGTGATTTGTATATAGTTGAACAGAGGATGTTTCACCATGGCGCAATGGATTTCATATATTTTTTTTTTTCCCTTGGATTTGCTTTGTTGGACTGAGACTTTGGACACATTTTCATTTGGAGTTCTTTGGATTCTGATTTCATATTTAGTATTTTTTCCGGACATGCTGCATTTTATTTTTTATTCCCATTATTTAATTTTTTTTTTCATTACATTCATGTTGTGTTCAATACATTTTTGTTTCATACTTCGATGTGTGGTATTCTCTCATTGGTTTCATGCATGTCATGATATGGGTTTTCACATTCACTTGCACCCATTGTGTGTGTGTGACGGACATGTGTTCATGTACATACTTGCCATTCAGGTTGTATCATGTAATGGCCATTTCTCTGTGGGTGTATGCAATTCTTGTATGGGTCTTTGGGCTGGGGTGGCGTAGGGTGTGGTGTGGGTGGCCATGAGGCCCATGATTGAGGATCGTATTGACGTGGGTGCTAGGGGACATGAGTGGGGGCCTGCTGGCAGGTGCATCTGTCTGCTGGGGTGTGGGGGTGCTGGGGAACATGTGTGGGGGCATGCTGGCAGGTGCCCCTGAATGCTGGGGGGTGGGGGTGCTGGGGAACATGTGTGGGGGCCTGCTGGCAGGTGCCCCTCACTGCTGGGGGGTGGGAGTGCTGGGGAACATGAGTTGGTGATCATGTGGTGACATGTGGTTTGGCTGGGCATGCCCATGGTGGATTGGCTGCCTGCGGGACATGACCATGGGTGCAGGGTAGTCCCCTGTGGTGTGGGCTGCCTGCAGGGGCCATGGAGGGTGTAGAGGGAACACCTGGGAGGACCCACACTGCCAATTCATGTGTAGGACTCCCTGCGAACCCCTGAAAATCACGTACACCGCTCTGACAGCAAAATCGCGTGTGAAACTTCCTGCGCACCCCAGGAATACACGTACCCCACTAGCACAGGGCATTTCGCGTGTTTAACTTCCCACGAACCCCTGTTATACACGTACCCCTCTCCAATCTCATGGGCAACTTCCCGCGCACCCCAGGAATACATGTACCCCACTCGCACAGGGCATTTCGCGTGTGAAACTTCCCGCGCACCCCAGGAATACACATACCCCACTCGCACAGGGAATTTCGCGTACGAAACTTCCTGTGAACCCCTGTTATACACGTACCCCGCTCCAATCGCATGTGAAACTTCCCGCGCACCCCAGGAATACACACGCACAGGGCATTTTGCGTGTGAAACGTCACGCGCACCCCAGGAATACACATACCCCACTGGCACAGAGCCTATCATGTGTGAAACTTCCCGCGCACTCCAAGAATACACGTTCCCCACTCACACAGGGCCTATCGCGTGTGAAACTTCCCGCGCACCCAGGGAATACACGTACCACTCGCACAGGGCATTTCGCGTGTGAAACTTCCCGCGCACCCTGGGAATACACGTACCCCACTCGCACAGGGCATTTCGTGTGTGAAACTTCATGCGCACCCCAGGAATACACGTACCCCACTGGCACAGGGCCTATCACGTGTGAAACTTCCCGCGGACCCCAGGAATACACGTACCCCACTCGCAGAGGGCATTTTGCGTGTCAAACTTCCCGCAAACCCCGGTTATACATGTAACCCGCTCCAATCGCGTGTGAAACTTCCCGCGCACCCCAGGAATACACGTACCCCACTCGCACAAGGCATTTCGCATGTTAAACTTCACGCGCACGTCAGGAATACATGTACCCCTCTCGCACAGGGCCTATCGCGTGTGAAACTTCCCGTGCACCCCAGGAATACACGTACCCCACTCGCACAGGGCATTTCGCGTGTGAAACTTCCCACGCACCCCAGGAATACACGTACCCCACTGGCACAGGGCCTATCGTGTGTGAAACTTCCCACGCACCCCAGGAATACACGTACCCCACTCACACAGGGCATTTCGCGTGTGAAACTTCCCACGAACCCCTGTTATACATGTACCCCGCTCCAATCACGTGTGAAACTTCCCGCGCACCCCAGGAATACACGTACCCCACTTGAACAGGGCATTTCGCGTGTGAAACTTCCTGCGCACCCCAGGAATACACGTACCTCACTCGCACAGGGCATTTCGTGTGTGAAACTTCCAGCGAACCCTTGTTATACACGTACCCCGCTCCAATCGCATGTGAAACTTCCTGTGCACCCGGGGAATACACGTACCCCACTCGCACAGGGCCTATCGCGTGTGAAACTTTCTGCGCACCCCC
This sequence comes from Ambystoma mexicanum, assembly GCF_040938575.1. Taxonomy (NCBI): domain Eukaryota; kingdom Metazoa; phylum Chordata; class Amphibia; order Caudata; family Ambystomatidae; genus Ambystoma; species Ambystoma mexicanum. The sequence goes on along the minus strand of NC_090922.1, from coordinate 408,604,746 downwards.
GAAATACACGTACCCCACTCGCACAGGGCCTATCACGTGTAACTTCCCGTGCACCCCAGGAATTCACGTACCCCACTCGCACAGGGCCTATCGTGTGTGAAACTTCCCGCACACCCCAGGAATACACGTACCCCACTCACACAGGGAATTTTGCATGTGAAACTTCCCGCGAACCCCTGTTATACACGTACCCCGCTCCAATCGCGTTTGAAACTTCCCGCGCACCCCAGGAATCCACGTACCCCACTCGCACAGGGCATTTCGCGTGTGAAACTTCACGTGCACCCCAGGAATACACGTACCCCACTGGCACAGGGCCTATCACGTGTGAAACTTCCCGCGCATCCCTGGAATACACGTACCCCAATCTCACAGGGCCTATCGCGTGTGAAACTTCCTGTGCACCCCAGGAATACACGTACTCCACTCGCACAGGGCATTTCGCGTGTGAAACTTCCCGCGCACCCCAGGAATACACGTACCCCACTGGCACAGGGCCTATCGTGTGTGAAACTTCCCGCGCACCCCAGGAATACACGTACCCCACTCGCACAGTGTATTTTGCGTTTGAAACTTCCCACAAACCCCTGTCATACATGTACCCCGCTCCAATCGCGTGTGAAACTTCCCGCGCACCCCAGGAATACACGTATCCCACTCGCACAGGGCATTTCATATGTGAAACTTCACGGGCACCCCAGTAATACACATACCCCACTCGCACAGGGCATTTCACATGTGAAATTTCCCGCGCACCCCAGGAATACACGTACCCCACTCGCACAGGGCCTATCGCTTGTGAAACTTCCCGTGCACCCCAGGAATACACATACCCCACTGGCACAGGGCCTATCACGTGTGAAACTTCACGTGCACCCCAGTAATACACGTACTCCACTCGCACAGGGCCTATCGCGTGTGAAACTTCCCGCGCATCCCAGGAATACATGTACCCCACTCGCACAGGGCATTTCGCGTGTGAAACTTCCCACGAACCCCTGTTATACATGTACCCCGCTCCAATCGCGTGTGAAACTTCCCGCGCACCCCAGGAATACACGTATCCCACTCGCACAGGGCATTTCGTGTGTGAAACTTCACGGGCACCCCAGTAATACACATACCCCACTCGCACAGGGCATTTCACGTGTGAAACTTCCCACGAACCCTTGTTATACACGGACCCCGCTCCAATCGCATGTGAAACTTCCCACGCACCCCAGGAATACACGTACCCCACTCGCACAGGGCCTATCGTGTGTGAAACTTCCTGCGCACCCCCAAAATACATGTACCCCACTCGCACAGGGCCTATCGCATGTGAAACTTCCCATGCACCCCAGGAATTCACGTACCCCACTCGCACAGTGCCTATCATGTGTGAAACTTCCCGCGCACCCCAGGAATGCACGTACCCCACTCGCACAGGGCCTATCGCGTGTGGAACTTCCCGCGCACCCCAGGAATACACGTTCCACACTCGCACCGGGAATTTCGCGTGTGATACTTCCCGCACACCCCAGGAATACACGTACCCCACTCGCACAGGGCATTTTGCATGTGAAACTTCACATGCACCCCCAAAATACACGTACCCCGCTCCAATCGCGTATGAAACTTCCCGCGCACCCCAGGAATACATGCGCACAGGGCATTTCGCGTGTGATACTTCCCGCACACCCCAGGAATACACGTACCCCACTCGCACAGGGCATTTCGCGTGTGAAACTTCCCACGCACCCCCGAAATACACGTACCCCACTCCAATCACGTGTGAAACTTCCCGCGCACCCCAGGAATACACGCGCACAGGGCATTTTGCGTGTGAAACTTCACGCGCACCCCAGGAATACATGTACCCCACTGGCACAGGGCCTATTGCGTGTGAAACTTCCCGCGCACCCCAGGAATACACGTACCCCACTCGCACAGGGCCTATCGCGTGTGAAACTTCCCGCGCACCCCAGGAATACACGTACCCCACTCGCACAGGATATTTCACGTGTGAAACTTCACGTGCACCCCAGGAATACACGTACCCACTGGCACAAGGCCTATCGCGTGTGAAACTTCCCGCGCACCCCAGGAATACACGTACCCGACTCGCACCGGGCATTTTGCGTGTCAAACTTCCCGCAAACCCCGGTTATACACGTACCCCGCTCCAATCGCGTGTGAAACTTCCTGCGCACCCCAGGAATACACATACCCCACTCGCACAGGGCCTATCATGTGTGAAACTTCCCGCGCACCCCAGGAATACACGTACCCCACTCGCACAGGGCATATCGCTTGTGAAACTTCCCGTGCACCCCAGGAATACACATACCCCACTGGCACAGGGCCTATCACGTGTGAAACTTCCTGCGCACCCCAGGAATACACGTACTCCACTCGCACAGGGCCTATCACGTGTGAAACTTCCCGTGCACCCCAGGAATACACGTACCCCACTCGCACAGGGCATTTTGCGGGTGAAACATCCCGTGCACCCCAGGAATACATGTACCCCACTGGCACAGGGCCTATCCAGTATGAAACTTCCCGTGCACCCCAGGAATACACGTACCCCACTCGCACAGGGCCCATCGCAATGTGAATCTTCCCATGCACCCCAGGAATACACGTACCCCACTCGCACAGGTCATTTCGCATGTGAAACTTCCTGCGCACCCCAGGAATACACGTAACCCACTGGCACAGGGCCTATCGTGTGTGAAACTTCCTGCGCACTCCAGGAATACACGTACCCCACTTGCACAGGGCATTTCGCGTGTGAAACTTCCCGCAAACCCTTGTTATACACGTACCCCGCTCCAATCGCATGTGAAACTTCCTGCGCACCCCAGGAATACACGTACCCCACTCGCACAGGGCTTATCGCGTGTGAAACTTCCCGTGCACCCCAGGAATTCACGTACCCCACTCGCACAGGGCCTACAGTGTGTGAAACTTCCCGCGCACCCCAGGAATACACGTACCCCGCTCGCACAGGGCCTATCGCATGTGGAACTTCCCGCACACCCCAGGAATACACGTACCCCGCTCCAATCGCGTGTGAAACTTCCTGCGCACCCCAGGAATATACGCGCACAGGGCATTTCGCATGTGAAACTTCCCGCGCACCCCCGTAATACACGTTACCTTCTCCAATCGCATGTGAAACTTCCCGCGCACCCCAGGAATACACGTACCCCACTCGCACAGGGCATTTCACGTGTGAAACTTCCTGCGAACCCCTGTTATACACGTACCCGCTCCAATCGTGTGTGACACTCCCCGTGCAGCTGGATATGTGTGTTCGGAGTGGTGCGCGGGGAGTTTTACAGGCGTTTTAGTGGTTGGGGGCCTGTGCGCCATGTATGGGATTTGTGCCCTGTGCATGGCGCACGGGGAGGGTTTGGGGGCGTTATTGTCGCTGCTGCAGGGTCGCTGCACCACTCTGCACCACGGCTGGTTTTGGAAACTAAAATCCATGAATACGCTGTGCACGGAAATGGATTTTAGCGCATGCGGCTGGTGCAGAAATTCGCACGCGTACACTGTGCGCCAGCCGCGTGCGCCACTTGTGCACTGAATACAATGAATTACCCTCTTAATGTTTTTATATCACTCACCACAGAGTGCTTTTCCGAATCTGAATTTCAAATGGTACATTTGAATGCCAATTTGTCTTTTTTCAGCCTGAGCTGTGATTAATTACACAGACACTCTACTACAGATACCCATATAAAAGGATTGAATAGGAGTTCTCTCACTGGGTTGCACATGGTGGTGTTTTGGATTAGGTGGAACGATTTTACATGCTGGCTTTGCAGTTTAAAATAAGTGGTAGCATGGAAAGTGAATCCTGCTCTCCTTAACTAAACCCTATTGGCACTATCAACTCCTGCCTGTCCTCCTGTGCTGTTCGACATATCGACATAAAGAAGGCTGCATATTTACAATTCAAGTTTTAATAAGCATAGCTCAGTCACATGACATTTGATGCATTAGACATAGAAATAAAAAGTAGAGTAGTCATAATATTAAAAAACAAAGAGCTGCTACATAGTCTTCTGAAGCTGATGAAAATAATCAGAGATGGGTTCAGAACATAAGCAAGCAAACCGTATGGCTGAGGGCTGTTGTGTCCAAGCCTCATATAAAAGATTGAAAAAATGGGAGATTGTGTTATTGGCATGTAGAATTCTGTTTTGAGAGCTTTCTTTCACACGCTATACAATTAGTAAAGGCTTGTAAATAGATATTGCATGATTGTATGGTTTGTATATGGTATAAAAGATATTGCAAGTCACCCATGTACTTTGACCTTATCAAGGAAAGAGGCTATTAGTCAATTTCCTCGATTCTCTCACTAAACTCTGACGTGACTTGCTATATTCTTATGGCTTACAGTAGAACATGCTTTATTCTTAATGATACCTCTTTACTTCATCTTCCCCAACGTTATCTGTTGCTCACGTTACAGTAATGTGGAATCTATGTGGTTGGAAAAATGTGTTGCAAACTTACTTTTTAAGCAGTGTAATACAAATGCATTAAAATTACCAGTTTTGTATTCATAAGAAGTGCTAACTTGGAGATGGATTGTTTTTCTCCAGTTCTAAATCAGAGTTTTACCCAAAATACACTTATTTTCCTTCATGTCTCCTTGCTCATCAACTACTAGCTCTGATTGACGAAGAATGTGAGTTCAAAATAAAGGAATATAAAAAGTTAGCTGTTGCTTTGATTAAATATTTAGTGGCAGATGGAATTATCATGAAACAGCTGCCTTTCACACAGTGTGCTGGCTCCAGCAGCAGATACATTGACATCATGAATAAACTGTAATGCAAAAAGGGTAATGATGTAATTGTATTATTTACGCAATAAGCACCGAGCAGTGGGGGCATTGTCACTTCAGGTAATGCCCCCGGGGCCCATAGTAACAGGACTGAGGGAAGTGGTAATCCCCCCCCCCACCCCCCAGCGAGGGGCTTATTGCTATTAGTAGCTCGGCCTGTAAAACCAGGGTACTAAAATCATTTTTGTTTGTTCTGAAAAGTATATTGTATACAAATAATGGGTGTGTGGCTGTGATTGTGGAGGGTTCAAAGGAGTTCTGTGCGAGTGTGTAGTGGGATGATAGGTGTGGTTGGGAAGGTTTTAAGAGTAAGGGGTTGTATAGGTGGGATGGGTTTGGGTAAATATGACATTGAAATTGGGTGGTGTTGTACAAAATAAGTATTTTCATTTGATGGGGAATGGTTGATAAAGTATTGAAAGTAGAATGTGTTGAGCAGTACTGATGTTAGTGAGTAAGGTAGTGATGGTGTGATTCAATAAGTAGGAATATTATGCTATGTTGAGGAAAACAGTGGTTGCTGTAACGGTTTGATGTAGTGTACAGGTAGGAGTGTTGTTTAGGTGTAATTGTAAAGAAGTGAGGAAGAGTGTGCACGAGTGGTAATGTGTGTTAGTTTGGAATTCAATGAGTGCAAACGTTTTGGGGTTTGAATTGAGCACTTTAGATGGGTAGTGGCATGGAAGAAGAGAGAAATAAAATTGTGGTATAGATCTTCATGAGAGAACGTTTTGTTGTTAGGCAATACAGAATTGGTGGTGTACTGAATAAAGATCATTGTTGAGATAGGATTAGAAAGAGTGTGAATTCTGCAACAATTAGAGAGAAATACATGCTATATTATTATATTTACTTTGTAGGAAAAGAAGAGTTTTCTTTGTACGATAGCTGTGTTTGTCAATCTTCTTTTTTCCGGTAATTGTAAAAGAATGTTAGTTGTTATGTGTGGTAATGGTGAAGTAGTTTAGTGACAAAGGTTGTTAGTTTAGTGGCAAAGGTTGTTATATATTGAGGTCGGAGCAGTTATTGGAAAGAAAGTGAATAAAGTTGTGTTATGTGTGGAGTGATAAAGTATGTTAACTATGTTATTACAATCTGGGGCGAGATTATATAAACGTTGCACTTGTTGAAGTGGAACATTGCACGGTTTTAGCAGTAGATAACAGTGGAATCAAAACGGATGAACCATGACAAGTGCAGTTTGGCAAATTATAAGACAGAGGGTAAAAGTTGGCATAGAGTAAAAAGGATGCATTTTAGTGCATTTTTGCAGCAGAGGGAAGTTTGCACTAGGGCTAATAGTTAAAGGTATTAGCTGTATAGCAAAGGTTGCCTTGATGCAAAAATGCATGAAAAATGTATTTTTTTGCAGTAGAGCTATTCTTGTGCGGGTGCTTTTAATATGGAAACTGCACTTGTCATGGTGCAAAGGATTTGTAATGTGTAGGACTGTTTTTAAAAAGTAGGGTAAACTTTGGCCTGATGGTAATACCATGGTGTGTTATAGTAGTGGTTGGAAGAGATTAGTCTTTTTTATGTAAGGAAAAGTGTTGTGTTTGTTTGCATATTTTTAGTAGGAATTTGTTGAAAGGGAAAACAAGAATAGATACATTGACACATGCATTATACTTGTGTGTTTTTAAAGTAAAGAACATGTATTTGCAGAATATTGAAGCCACTGTGTTAAGTGGCACTTGTAATGAGGTGTGATATTGTGCCACTACATGACGCATTGGAGTATTGATTGTAAAGCCGTGTACATTTAGGTGTAAGTAGAGTTTATGTGTTTCAGTAATGCCTATTCATTTGTATTTTAATAATAAATGTACTTGGGAGGATAGCTCAGCGGCAACGTGCTCGCCTTGGAAGCAAGATGACACAGAACAACACAGGTTCGATCCCAGGGTCCACGCTTAGAAACCTCAGGGCATTAAGCATGTTGTAAATATCAAATCACATCATATCACAGTGTGTAGGGACAGCAGAAGTATGAACATGTTGATATATTTGTAAAGGAAAGGAAAGCTAGTTGGTAAACACTAGCATGTTACTACTAAGTTTTAGTTAATGTGAGCAGGTGGAGAATGGTGGCACTATAAGGGATGTGATAACACAGGTTGAAAAATATGACTTTTTTACGTAAGGAAACATTTTTTAAAAAAATGTTTCTTTTTAGAAATATCTTATTGAAAATAGAAGATGCATATGTGCATTTAGAGCTGCACCATTTGTAACTTTTTTACAAGTAAGGAAAGGGCAGTTGCAAAAGATTTGTAGAACACTGCTAAGTGGTAGTTGGTGTGTGGAAGTCCAATATGCTAGCAGTACATGCAAGTAACTGTCACCTAATGTGAGCAGGTGCAGAATGTTAAAAAAAAACATATGCTTTATGAGATGCTTATTAGAGGGGAAGTGGCAGCAACCCTGTATAAATATTTATAAAGGGTGTGAAGAAAATGACTTTTGAAAAAAGAAGCATACCCTACTATGTCTTGTTAGATGTAGATATTGTTAAATCGGCAAATTGAAATCTGAGAGAGTTTCACAGTACTTTTGATGCAGGATGCTGTGAAGGACAGCACTCTGAGAGTTGAGATGTACATCTGAAGTTTTCAACTGAGGTGACAGGGTTACATGTAGAGTTTTTGGATTTGATTGGTGGATGAATGTGTGACTGTTGAATGTAGCCAATGAGAGAGTGTTACAAACATACAAGTAAAAAGGGTAGAAGGACTGCCCTGTGTGACTGTGTCCGCAGAAGTCTGTGATAGACCACGGACCTGCATGTGCCATCCAGGTATTTGTAGGATGCCCTGCATGCAAAGAGGACTGCAGAGACTCCGGACAGCTGCAAACGTCTTCGGACATTGGGTATTAGCAAATGAGTTTTTTTTGTTTTGGCGGAGGAGTTGAAGTGTACAGGAGCACAGGGTAACACACATTTTTTTTATTGTGTAAAGTGGTGGAAGGATGGCTATGGCTATGAAGAAACAGAGTGTCTGGATTCTGGGACATAGATAGATAGAATAAAATATAATGCTAATGAAAATGTTAGATATGCGTAAATGCTATTACTACTTAATGTATACACATAAAGTAGATGGAGTCTACAAGACTCTATTTTTTTCTCATTCTATTTTTAAATGTTTAAGGGCGGCTCCATGAGGAAACCTATTTTTGATTTCACAGAGTGAAAGAGGGAGGGAAGGGTCACCAACCACCCTAAGGGAGGGGCATGTGGAGAGAGGAAGATGTACTGTCTGCAAAAAAACGAATGGGGGGGCCACTCCTTTTCATGCACCTTCACAGCAGCATCAAAAGCACTACGGATACCCTCACCCCGCAGATGATTGTGTCACAGTACATACAAAGTATGTTGACCGTGCAAGGTATAGATCAACATCCTCCTGTATGGCCTGTGAGATGGCAGGAAAAATCCCCAGCACCACTGCAGTGTCCCAAGTGGTGACAGGAGTGGTCAGGGACGCTGTAGTGGCCAAAGTAATACTACTCCCTGAGTAGAGTATCACAATTCTCAGGTCAGCCAGGTGGAAGGTGTGGGTGTGGCAGCGCATGGAGGTAGTACCAAAGGATTACTGCCCTTTTGGCCATGATTGAATACAACATTTTCAGCATACGCGGGTAGCCTGAGCCTATGGCATTCCTCCAACAGTAGTAAAAAAACCTCCACACCCAAGTCTCCAACTGCCCACCCGAGTTAGTAGGCACTTCATCTACTACATTTTCTTCATCCTCTTCCTCCTGCATACCATCTACTGCAGATCCCCTTTTCCCCTCTCCAGGTCCTCCACGTGATGGTGGTGGCCCCTTGGAAGGAGGAGGGATAGCCATTGCAGATGCAATTCTTAAGCTTTACTTCTCTGTAGATAAAGAGGTCCTCTCTGCTGCTGTGCCAGATTGAGAATGACTAACAGAAATGGGTGGGTCACCTTGGAGGAACTGTCCGCGGACTACCATCCATTCTGCAGACATCAGCACCCAAATAATGCCTTGAAAATGTGAGTGAAATATTTAGGAATGAAGTAAGTATGGTACTGAGAGCTGTGGAAGGGCAGAGTTTTAACTTGAAAGTCCTGACAGTGGCCGAAAATTGAATTTAAAGATATGTGCGAAGAGCGAACACCGACCGGAGGAACGCCATCATGCTGCACGGACGCGGTCACATGATGATGTATGGGGATGTCCGTTGGTAGATAATGACATCCGCGAACTACCACATGACCTATGACATATTGTATGCACGGTGTGGTGTCCGCAACCCGGACAATGGCATTTGAAGACAAATTAAAAGTGCGTAGTTGGCTCTGCAGACTAGGCGGTACATTTGTGGACACCAAAACCTCCATACTGCATCACTGGTATGTAAATATGTTTTCACAGATATTATTATATGCCACGGACATCAAAATTGCATTTTTTCAAATAAATGAAATTGTTTGCAAACATTAAAACATTATATTTTTAAATGTACGTTATATATTTACAAAGAAAGATATTTGTGGGACTAACATATACTGATTACATTTAGAATTATTTATTTTAAGAAAGGTATGGAGAAGCAGAGTAAGAAACTTAAATAGGGGAATTTAGAGGTTGAACGTTTTCATGATTGGGAGAATTGGGGATAGACATTTCATCAAAACGTTTTTATGATAATGTTCTCACAGTGATTGGGGTGATTGTTGCGGAAAAGGTTCACAGGTACATGTGGGGCAATGGAAATCAATATTACAGATCACATGATTCTTTACGTTGTTAGACATTTGAACAACTTGATTTTTTAATTAAGACATCTGAGTGAATAATTATTAATTTTGGTTTTGACAGTTTCTATTTGTCCCTCGTTGCTGTTTAGAATTGTTTCCTGATGATTACTGTCTTGATTTTTTTTCTTCTCAGACTTTGTGGAGAATAATATAGTTACAAAATATTTAATTTAATAACTGATTATCAATGTGTATTTTTTCAGTGTATTTGAACATATGTTTGTATTTACCATTAATAGATTGCTCATCGCTCATGTCATCTTTAGGGAAGTACTCCTCCAGCAATTCAAGTGTGTTTGTCATTTCTGTAGAAATATGGACTGAGTCATTTTATTCATTAAAACATTATATTAAAAGTAGGAAAACATCTACAATAAAAGTGAAGGGAATATTTACTCACTAGGTTCAGAGAGTTTGTTGTATGGTTCTGTTTTGTTTTGCTTGAGTTCTTGAAATGTGTTCAACTACATTGCTTACTTACGTTGTACAGTTATGTTTACCATTTGGTAAAATCCATAATATTGTGGAATGTGTGTTTTTTACATTTGGAGACCTACACGTGTGTGTAAATATATGGTTGAGTCATATTCATTGTTTGTAATGTTGGTGTATGTATATCGTTTTTGTGAAAAGGAAACATGAACATTGTTTTGTCCCCTGTGTTTTTGGGTTTGGTTGCTGCCACCTGATTGCAGGTATGTGCCCCAACACAAGCTTAAGTCTGCAGACCTTTAAACTACTGCATGTAGTAAAAGTAAAGGTAAATGTAAATGATGTTTATAGTACTGTCATATAGGTTTAACGAGAAATGATTAAGGACCTCCTTCCTTGCACAATAATATGTGACACTCGCAAACCTATGTAAATATACTGCTCTATAAATTTGTACATATGTCGTATTTGCCCCTGTATATAATGTACTTTTATGTAACTAAGATATGTCTGTAACAAGTGCCACGATGCCCTCCGGCTGACGTGCGCTCTACATATCTGAATAAAATAAAAATAAAATAAAAACTTCCACATGGTGGAGTAATATTATGAAATACTTTCATTTTTTTTTCAAACTTTCTTTATTGTCATTTTCTTATTCACAGCACAGTGCGAATTTACAGTAACACCAACTTCGTGTCTTGTCCCCGCCCCTTCACTACCCTCCCTTCCACCCTGCTCCCCTTGACACATGGGTTATTGAAAACGCTATCAGATACACAAGGTCTACAGCAATATGTTCAAGAATATAGTGCGACATAATCATAGCTCTCTTTTCGGTTCTGGTGCATTTGGGTTCCTGGTGACTTACTACCATGCAGTTCCTTGATCATCATTTATGTCTGTGTCTGTAGCTGTGTATGTCCTACCACTTTCGTTGCAGATCTAATTTTATGGTGAGCTTGTCTCCTTTGATGATGTGTTATCTCCCCTGTCTGAGTATAACTGGCAGAAGAGTGGCTAGTAGTCCACGGGTCGGCTGCTGTCAGGTAGCGTTTGTGCATAGCACGATTCTCTCTGTTCGCACATATGCATGTGTTCCACCAACTTGGCAAACACTAGTGTTGAGCTCTTCCCCCAAGTGGAGGCTATAAAGTGCTGTGCTGTTATTGAAGCCATTACCAGTAGTTTCCTCTCCCCTCGGATACCCCCTTCTATCAATGCTAGGAGCCAGACTGCAGGTGAGAATTCCCATTTAGATATTAGCATTTCAGACATTGGGCCTCATTCCGAGGTGGGTGCAAAGGGATACCGGGCACCGTTAAGAACGTCGGTGCCAGTAATCCCTTTGCGCCCTATTCCGAAGTCCCTTAGCGGGAGCCGCAAAGGGACCAGGGAGAAAATAAAGGTACAGCAAATTGCGGTACCGTTATTAGCTCCCTCCCCATTACCATTGAGCCCTATGGGGGCTCAAATGGGAATGGGGATTGCCTTTTTCAATGGGGACTTACCGGTCCCGCAAAGGTTGGACTACACCGGTAAATCTCCATTCAACCGGGTCGGAGTCTGTACCGGTATTAGAGGCAGCCATGGTTGCCTCCAATCTCGGAATGAAGCCCACTAAGGGCCTCATTACAACCTTGGTGCTAAGTGCACCAACTTTACCACCATGGTGTAAACTCCGTTTACACCATGGTGGATGGCGGATTTACCGCCCCATTCCAAGGTGAGTGGGGCGGTAAATCCCCATTTCCCATTTTCCCTTCCCCATTCCCATTTTTGCCCCATAGGGCATAATGGGAGTGGGGAAGGTGCTAATTACGCCGCCGTAAATTACGGTGGCGTAATTAGCACCATGGCAGGTTAGCGCCATGGATTTTAACGCCTGGTAAAAGCAGGCGTTAAAATCAGAATCAGGCGTTAAGGGTTAACGGTGGCGTTAACCCTTAACGCCTGAGTTGTAATGAGGCCCTTAGTCTTTACAGTAGGTGCCAGGAGGTGTTATTGCTGTACTGTACCAAGGTTGTCTTTTGTCTTGGGCGCTCTGAGGGGCTGGTGCTTTCGGCGGGTCTCTGCTTCCTTGTTGGCTCTGTCGGGCCTTGCTTGCCTTTCTCGGTTTTCTTTAGGCCGTCATGACTGTTACACTGTCCTCTTGTTGCCTCTAAGTGAGTATATGGCTTTGGCAGCCCAGGATTTCCCCCTTGAGGCAACTGGGGTTATGCTGTCTAACCCGTTGAGGTGCGGTTCTTTCACATTGCAATGGGGTATTCACACGCAGTGTGCCTACTGGCCCTTGTGGTACCTAAGGGGATCTCGGGTTTAAGGGGTTGTAGCTTGGCCACCAACGGTATCCAGTCAAGTTGTTATGCCCCCTTGGTGCTTGGTCCCTTTTTGCGGCAATTAGCCTTCTCCGGTGGGTCTTTGCCGACATCTGCCGTGTTGTGGGGTGTCAGGAATGTTGCTGGGCGTCTCTGTCGCTTATCTGTTAGTTATTCAATGACAACATTTACCAGCTTGGGCCTGGAAGGGCATATGAGACTCAGGATGCGGGCGGGCGCTCACCTGGCAGCGTAATGGTAGTCGGGTGGGACCCTCCAGCTCACCAATGGATTGTACGACATTAAGTATTCTGTCACATAATGTCCCAGGCCCCTTGTGTGCTGTGGGCTATACGTGTGGACTGAGGATGGTGTCTGTTCCGTACTCTACTGTGTGTAATGGTCGTGGTCTGGGGCGACTCGACCAAGAGACTCTCCCCGTCCCTCGTGTCTGGTCCATATGTGCTCCTGGTTCGGGCCCCCCCTACCTTGTATTGCTGGTACACCAGCAATGGGCAATCCTTCCTCGCAGCTGGGGCCCAGATGGCAGGCTGCGGCAGTTGAGAGTCGCAGCAAAGCCAGTCTCCACCGCACCCCGCTGTTGTCCAAATGCTTGGAGCCCCTTCTCCCTGTACCAGGCGCTCAAGCGTGTAGGGTTTCGTGTAGGCGCCAGGTGAGTGTGTCGCTTTGGAAGTGCTGCAGGATTCCCCAGCGGGATCAGGTCCCAGCTAAGACAGGATTCTGCACCAGCCTCTATGGTGTCATCTCGGAATGGCCTCATTACTTGCCTCAATGTAGGGCGCAGTCCTGTGTGCGTGCCTACGGGGCCGGCTGGCACTCCATTGGGTGAATCTTTCCAGTGTACTCATTAGGGTGACTGGTCCACAATGCTGCACCAGGCCCCACCAAGAATGGAGGTCGGCCTTCCCAGCCAGTCCCATGAGCTGTCTAGCGCAGTCTTCTGGATCTTACTCCTGTTGTGGCGTTAAGTGTCTATCGGAGCAGGGTCTCTCCCCAACTTCCTTATTGCTGATGACAACTGTTGGGGGTGAGCGTTGTTATCCCCTACCGCTGTCGGGGCATGTGTTCGTTGCTGTACTCTCACGTCTCGGGCTCAGGCAATGCGGCCGTCCCCTCCCCCACACACGCGGCTCTTCACTGGGGATTCCATGCCATGTGTCTCACTGTGCATCTCAACTCCCGGGGTAGCAACCAAGTTGTTGTCATTCCACCACCAGTACAAGTGTTTCGCACGAGTATTCCCCTGCTCCCCGGGGTGAAACAGAGATGCGGGCACCAGGATATTCAGGAGGATTTTTATACCGTTGCTGGAGTCTTTCAGGTGGCAACCATCTTTTTAAGTCGCGCCACAGTGCCCCCCGAAATATTTTCATTCATAAAAACAATTGAAATTCAGTGGAAAAAGGTTGTTAAAGGGACGTTATGGTTTAATTGCACTAATTAAAACATATGAAATTCCTTGAAAAAACTTTATTAAAGGGACGTTATGTTTACAAGTAAAAAAAAAAAGAAGGCAATTCACCAGTTATGGTAAGCTATGCAACCATAACTCGTGCCACCACCATGCACTGCTAACACTAACACCAGGACATCAAATATGACATCACAAATGTCATCACTGATTAGATCAGCTACAGCCCAATCCGCTGGACAGATTTGCACCAAACATGCATGAGGAGAGTCTGCCTGGTCCCGAAAGCGTGCTTTTGCAAATTTGGTGTTAATCCTTCACGTAGATGATTTAAAAAGCACAAATGTAAGTCAAAGAAATTAGTGATATCTGCATCCGCTCTGTGGACTCACTTCCTGAAATGGTGTCCGCGCACACCTCTAAACCAATCAGGGAGACACATGACATTTGCGGACATCGTACGTGCCAGTTGATTGGAAAATTTAAGAAAGTGAGATGTATCAAAACTTTTGAAATGGACGCCATGTTGGATTTGCGAACTTGTTTGTCAAACAAATGAAACAATCTCTGGTTAGGTGAGCGGTGATGAGAATGGGATGGGATTTGGCCGGAAATAGACAAACATCCGGTGTTCGGGGACATTGCGGTGATGTTCGAGAACTTGACAAAAGTTCGAGGACATCCATACATATTTCTGCTTTGCATGGTCTATGAAGAGCAGTTTCTGAATGCCTTATAACTTTAGTGCCATACAATGAAACTGCATGAAATTGTACAATTTAATTGTAGATCCAACTTTGAATTCCATTTGCAAAGTTTTGTGCCACTTCACTAAGAAGGGGGAACATTAGATGGGGGCTCCCAAAATGTTTGAATGGCTTATACATTTGGAGCCTGCATACAAGTTTGCAAAATGATTTTAGACCCAACTTTGTCTTATTTGCAAAGGTTGGTGGGATTTTGTTAAGAGCGTAAAAATTAGAGGGGGTGTACAAACATTTTTAGATTGTTTATAACTTTGTTGTCATTTGACGAATCTGCTCAAAGGTTTGCGAAATGATCATAAATCCAACTTTGAATGTTTGTGCAAAGTTCAATTGGAATTTTTCAAGTGGGGGCTATGCTATGTCACTACTTTTGTATCTACATTTTGACACTTTTCAAAAAATAAAACATGGACGGATTAGCAGCAAACTTGTGGGAGGAGCATTGACAAGGGCCTGAAAGCATGGTTTGCAAATGTGTTTGGGCCTCATTACGAGTTTGGCGGCAGCCATGGAGCTATTAGCTCCATGGCTGCCACCAAACCGGGCTCCTTTATCGGGTTCCCAGATTGGGGAATTACTGTGCCATTCCGAGTTGGGAGGGCCCGGTAATTCCTCCCTCTGGGAACCCGGGCCCGGACCTTCCCCATTCCCATCTGAGCCCCCATAGGGCTCAATGGGAATGGGAGAGGGAGCTAACAACGGGCCGATTTCGATCGGCCCGTTGTTAGCTCCCTCTACCCCTCGCGGGACCCGGTAAGAATTCCTGGTTTTTACCAGGTGTCCTTACCGGGTCCCACGAGGAGACCTCTTAATTTCACGGAACGGGTTTAACGGGTCCGCTTCCATTAGCGGAGCCCGTTAACCCGTTACGCAAAAGTCGTAATGAGGCCCTTAGTGTTTTTATTTGTTGAAAAGTGTCATAATGTATGTACACACCTTAATGATGTACCTCTGGCCACTGGTCAATGCCACAAGGGACAATCAATGGGGTTAAAATGGGCATGACCACCAGCGACCAGATATTTAGTAACGTTTTTCAAAATCGGGATAGCCTTGAATAGGAAAAATTCTTCTTTTGTAAATCTTTTGTGTGTTTTATTTTGTCCAAAGTGTCAAAATGTGTGTACACAAATAGTGATACAATTTTGGCGCCTGGTCATTGGGCCTGGCCCTCAGCAAGGACAAATGTCTACACTGATATACTTACTAGGGCATGCTGCATGGCCAAAACCCATGCCCCATGGACTGTGGAGACTGCCCATGTCCTGGGAGTTAGTCTTAGTAATGCATGGTGGTGGCGTGATTTATGGTTGCATAGCTTACCCCAACTGGTGAAATTCTTTGGTTTTTCAATTGTATCTTGCAACCATAATGTCCCTTTACCAAAGGCTTTTTTCAATTAATACTGTATATAATGTTTTAGCTTCTAATGTGTTGAAAAATAAGCAGTTTAATAAAATGCATTAAAAAGAGGTTTTTGTGATTTGACATAATAATATATAGATTCTTGCTGCCCTGTGTAGAACAGCAACTGTGCGCAAAACGCATACTTCCATGAACTGTTCCTTATGATTTAATGTATGGAAAGTGTCACAGCTAGTATATAACAATAGAATTTGAATAACTTGTCACAACTTTAATCAAAACTAATACTGACAGCTCTAATTCGGTTGTGTGCTGGGTCAAGCAGCAGGCATTGGGACATCACAGCTGTAGTGTAATAGCTGATTAGATTGCACAGTGATGTCATTTTCTTACTACAGTAGGATTTGGCATAACTACCCTGGAATAAGGACATTATGTCCAGGATTGTAAAAAGGTATTGTAGGCTTCCATGCATGATAAGGGCATTAAACACAATAATGAACATAGGCACTACACATTGTATATGTTTTGTATTTTAGAATGGATACCAATAATTATAACATACTTATAGTTGTGATCAAAGGAACACTGTGAATTGTTTGTAATATATGTGCTAAAATCAAATATAAAGCTGTAACTCAAAATATATACAGCAAACGTGTCTAAAAATGTGTCAGGCAACAGCTTGCATAGAATAGAATATGATTCCTTTCGCACACAATCTGAATCGCTGAGTGATATAAAATATTAAGCAAAATACCCAACAAGCAGTAACAAAAATATTTGAATTTGTGAGGTTGTCTTGCTTTTTTTAATACATAATTCTACAGAGATAAGAAACACACTGAACATGGAGGTACATTAATAATAAATGCTGGCAAGCGAGCAGCTATGTCTCTTTGGAAAGATCTGTGGTATGTATATAGAAATATGTACAGCATGGAACATGCGTATCTTCTTAAGTAACGTGCCTGGGGAATATATGCGTAACTAAAGACTGTTGCTAAGGTACACTGACATGTTGATACAGCAGTCGTGATGGATTGGGAAAGTACTGTTAGGTTGGACGAGGGAGCTGCTGAAAGACAGGACAATTTCATAGTCGCTATCCATTCGATTAAAGTTGATATTTATTTCTTTTTTCAATCAAAGCGGGATTGATAACTTTCAGTTTTCGCAACGATAGGTAACATGTTTTGAAATGGCACCATGCAAATTTACAGGTTTTGTTTTACTGATTTTTTTGCTACTTGCACAGATTTCACTCATGAGTGAAAGTAACATCCAATGTCAACATCATGTGCAGGTGATTTTTTTTAGGGATCCACTCTTTTTTCTACAGTGTTTCGAAATCTGTCAGGTGAACACATTGTCGTTTACAATTAAGCTTTCATATTTTGCAATATCGGTGTGTCTTGTTGAGGCGTTTCATATTTTCTGCCTTAAAAAAAAGAATGTTAGAAATATGCTTTCTTCAATGAAGGTTATTTCTGTAAGAGCAAAGAGTTTCACAAAACGGCAGGCATGGTTTGTTTGCCTGTGATTGTCTCCAGCCAGTCTTGAGCAACATAGTATTGTTTGCAGTCTGATTATCCATGTATAAGACTGTTGTGCTCTATTGCAGTGATGTCTGACCTCGAATTTGCTGTATGTGCCAAATAAAGATACACTGCTTTACAAATTAGGGGCCCGATACATAGAATCAAATTGCGACAAAAAAAGGGGCTTGTGCATGCGAAACGCACGCAAGCGCCCATTTGTCAATTCATGGAACACAATGTACGTGGCTTACCGGAGACTTGCGAGGATTCCGCGCGGCTCCAACGCATCACTGCGACACCATGAACACCTTGCGCGAGACTCACAGCGAAGGGGCATACCGTCTTGCGCAGTCACCTAAAAAAGGGGTGGAACAAGTGGAATGGGGAACAACAAGCGGAAATGTGGGCGTTACATGGGAAGTACCACAGTAAAATACTCGCAACGCCCACATGCGCGCCAACAACACATATTCATGGATTGGAACAGGGCTCACCGGCATGTGGAAAAAGACGTGCAAATACGGAAACACGTCCACCACGCCAAAGCTGGTGTAGGCATCACTGTGCACCAAAAACAATGCATAAAAATACTACGCGAACACAAACGCACGTATACAGCTATGTTGAATGTGCCATTTTTCGCAGCAGTGATTATGGGACACCGCAGGAGGAGGAGGATAGCCAGGGCACACATTTTTTTACCCAGGACCAGCCTTTTTGGGATGGCTGATGACCAGGTCTATGGCAGGTATAGGTTCCCACCTCATATCATATTAGACCTGGTCAGGGAGTGGGAAGATGACCTCATATCACCGACACTGTGCTCCCAAGCAATGAGCCCCTTGCAAAAGGTGCTCAATGCACTGCATTTTTTGGCCACTGGGTCATTTCAGTGGAGAACTGCCATTGTCGGGGGCATTTCACAGGCCACACAGTCACAAAGCCTACACCAGGTGTTGGCTATCATGACTGCACCCCCTCAGTCCACTGGCACATATACATGCCTAGAACACCTGCAGAAAGGCAGGCCGTGGTCCAAGACTTTTACGGGGTGGCGCACTTCCCGAAAGTGCTTGGTGCCATTGATTGCACCCATGTGGCCCTATGTCCACCTAGGGCCACAGAGCACAGCTATCGCAATCGCAAGCACTGGCATTCCATCAACGTGCAGGTTGTATGTGATGCCAAGTGAATCATAACCTCGGTATATGCCAACTGTCCTGGGTCCACCCATGACAGTTTCATATTCAGAATGTCACCCCTACACCGTGCCCTGGTTGCTGGAAGGCATGGCAACACATGGCTCATTGGTGAGTACAACTGGCCCTGCAAATGCATGCATGGCTCACACAGACAAAACCACACCACTGACAACCCATCTCACCTCAACAGGGGACAGTGCCTACCCTCTGATGATGCCAATACGGAACCCCACCACACCACCCCAGGTAAGATACAACACAGTCCATGCTGCCACTAGGACCATAGTGGAGTGCACAAGCTTCCGCTCCCTTGACCACTCTGGTGTTGAGCTACTATATGCACCACCAGTAGTGTGCAGGATCATTATGGCAGCATGTGTCCTGCACAACATTCAACATGGCGTGGACTACCGGTGGACATGGTGGTGCCCCCACATCCCCAAGCACATGCATGGCGGCTGCGCATGGGAGGGGAAAGGGCACGCGGCAAGGCTGCCCATACCCAGCTTGTGGCACAATTTTTAACCTACATTCCAAACCCTGTGGAGTGCACACAGTCCTGGCACATTCCAGGTGACAATCGATGATGACAAAGGGACAATCATCTGTACCAACCTTACCACCCTGAGAACCTGGCCTTGGAAGTGCTACATTGTGTGTATCCCTTAAAACTTAAACTAACTCAATCTGCTGTGCTCAAAAGGAACACATGGAAGATGTAGCATGTCACTAACACCATGGCAAAGTACACCTCTAAATACCAGTATGTCACCAAAACCATCCCACACTCCATGTCACCTGGTCGCCACACCTTGCCAGGGCATGCAATGTCAAAAGTGTAAATCAAATGGCAATCACTCAACTCCACTGTCACAAAGTGCTCAACAATCAACGGAACCAGTACAAAAACAAGTCACTCTCACACATCAAACTATCAATGTACACAGGGACACCAATTGGGCAGTACAACGCACCAGATACACAGGCCTGAATAGTGAATATATCTGACAGTGGCCATTTATAATTGCACAAGTACCTCAACATGTCGTAACTTGCACATGCCATCCTTCCATTATTTGGGGTGGCCCTGATAACTAAAGTGGGCAGGGAAGCACATAGAGACCGAAGGCCAACAAAAATACAGATAGGCAAGCCAATACATGAAGATGGAATATAATCAAAGGATGGATCCCAATGTACAAACAAAAAGGGATGGAACCATGCACTGGACACATAATCATGAATTCCACTAGGGGTGTATACACAGGTCGGACTTGAGACTGTCCACAGATAGAATGGAAGCCCAATGCATCTGTGTAAGTTACTTTCACACGCTGCCCTCCTTGCAAGTCCATGGAAAGGGGAAGCAGGAGTGGCATATGTGTCTGGACCCAAGGCACAAACACCAACATAGGACAAGCCTCTAAGGGTCCAGTTGGAACCTGCATTGGATGCCCTTAGATGCCACACAAAGCAACACACTGTCACATAAATGCAAAATAGACAACAAAAAAAAGCCCATGGTGAACGGGTGGGCGGAGCGGGGGGGTTGATGCTGCACCCAGGAGGGTGGTGGGGCAGGGTGCATGTCAACACCCACATGTGCAGATGTTGAGAAGAAAAAATCAAAAACCCTCCATGGGTTCATGGGCCGCACGGCTATAATGGATTGGGAGAGCTGTCCCTTTTGTCACCACCCTCTGGTGTAGCATTAGAAGGTGGTAGTGTTAAGGGAGGATCACCACGCATAGCCCTGGCCTGGTCCTCCATGGCATCGGCCATGCGGGACTGATATGCTCACATCTGCAACATGATGGTTCGGAGGTCCCAATGCAACACCTTACGGGATGCACAGAGTTCTTCTGTGATGGTATGAGTCAACTGTTGCATCTGCTCTTCAGACCATCTACTGCGGGCTGCCTCAAGTGCAGCAAGTGTAGTTCTGAGGGACCTATACTCTTCCCTCAGGGCATTCCTGTATGCAAGACCCTCTGCATCCAGGGATGCCCGCAGAGCCCTGAGTTCCGCCCATAGGCTCCTGTTGCTGGCCTCCATGTGCAGCCTATGTGAGCGGCATGTTGACCACAATGCCTGCAGTTGGAGCTACACCTGTCTTTCTGGGGGATCATGGAATTGGCCACCTTTCCATGCCCTGAGCCAACATCTCATAGGAAGCCCCCTGTTGCTGTGCAACACCAGACATGGACTGCTTCCACATAGTATTGGCAGCTGACACACGGCCACCGCGTTGGCACACCCCATGCCTGGCAGGCCCAAGGGAACATGGCCCTTGATGTGATGGGCCTGTCTGTGACTGCATGACTGCATCCCTCCCTTGATCAGCTGTCCCAGGTACAGGAGCCAATACTGTGGAGTGTGCCCTGCATCCGTAACCACCAAAGATGGACATACCAACACTGACTGGCCCTGTGAGGGGTCTTCACCCCCTGCAGATGTTTGGGGCACAACATCACCCACAGTTGATGCACTCACCTGTGGCAGTGTTCAGGAAGCCAAATCTGGACCCAAAGGAATCATTAGAGGCAGACTCTGACTGAGTCAGGGCCACGATGGACTGTAGCACCAGTGGATCTTCATGGGCAACCACACCACGTCCTCCACTGGTGGTTGATAGCAGCTTAGTATCCTGTACCACCTCCCCTCCTCCTCTGCATCAAGTGCCTCATCACCTGCACATGGACGGAAAAGGAAATGAAGACCCATGTAAATTGCATTGCCACTCACACAGCTACCACAATGTTGACATGCAACACATTAACCTGCCATGTCACTCAAGGCATTACAATCACGCATTTACACAGTGGTTATTGGTGAAAGGATTGAATACAAAGGATCGTAATGCAATACATTCCCACCCCAAATCCCCATTTTTAGGCCAAAAACCATTAATTTTACCTATACCAAATCCCCCCCAAAAGAATACATTAAAAAAAAGGTATTCAGTCTATTTTTTTCCAGCCCTTTTGACTCAAATGTATTGCATTTGATCCTTTTGTTTTCGAATGAATGACTGGACACAGTACTCAGTGTAAATGGAAGGGAAGGGAACTATGAATGCAGCCATGTATGTGTGATCAAGGGCTCAACAACACATGTAGTGGATGGTGCATAACACCTGCTTCACACACAAGCACCTGACATGCATAGTTCACACAATACACAGATGCTTCACAGCCATGCCTGAACTGCCAAACAGCATGAGATGGAACCTGATGACTACAGTCCAAGAGCCATGTACAATAGTTGTGACATGACATTACATTGAACTCACAAAATCAAAATACACAAGTATCACAATGCGCAACAATGCTAGGGTGTCAGAATAGAGACAAGACAAGCACACTGATACCATGATGCAAGCTCACATTGACATCACGCCAGTGAATAGGCATGTTGAAGGGAATACCTGGGTTTGGAAGTGAGAGGGGGCAGTGCAGAGCATGTGAACGGCCTCAATTTCAAACATAAATATATCACCAGTAATGTAAATGTTGTGGCCTGTTGGCCGTGGAAGGGCAAATGCAGACATCAGGTGTCAAGAGGCGGTAGTGGGTTGTAGGGATACAGTAAACAGACATCAAGTGCAGGGGATGCCCGGAAGCAGTGCATGGTTGAAAATGTATGCTTAGAGGACCGTGTCAGAGATGAGATTGTTGCCAGGTCACTAGTGCATCATTTCAGTCATCCTGGACTCCAGCAGGGAAGAGGAGGAGAGTAAGTCCAGCACATGAGGAAGCATCAAATGTGCCTACATACCTGGAGACGGTTAACCTCCAGTTCCATTGAGACAGGGAGGCTGTACCAGAGGGAGGACCCAGCCGAAGACAGACATTAACCACCAACTCATTGCAATGAGGAGCTACTGACCAAGAATGAATGGGAAATGGATGTGTAAAGACTATTACAAGTAAGCACATTTTGAAGATAGAGTTGAATTAATAGCGGTCCCAGGACCCCTAAGGACTTGTGGACAATTCACAGGGTTTAGAAAAGAACAGTCGTAGCCACTGGGAGACAGTGGCATCATCACAGTCCGAGGGAGACACAATCCCTAGCCCAAACCCAAAAGGACACTTCCTATAGTCCGGCTGTGGATGAGTTGCAGAGGCAAGAGAGTTCAACCACCGAAATCTAGTAAGAGTCAATTGCAGTAGCCCACTATAGGTAAGACCAGTACTCTGGAGACAGTGAGCTGCCGGGGTAATGAGAGGAAAGGAAGAATACCTCTGAGGAGGTGCATCTGGCAGGGTGACCTCTCAGAGAAGGAGAGTGTGGAGCGGAAGATTTTCACAGGCTATCCACCATCTCAGATTGTAGCAGGAAGAGGGCCATGAGAGGCTGCACAGAGAGTGACATGGAAGGAGTGATTATGTGTGGTGAGTACGATTGTCACAGTGTGCAGCACATCTCATGCATGCAGTCTACAGGACAACAAGCACGTGTCAGTCCACCATGACATGCCCACCCATGGCAGTCATGTTAATACAGGCAGAACTGCCAGACAATCACAACAATCCATCCAAGCAACATACACATGTCATGGACGCACACGCATCACCACTGACCGGACATGTCCTCATAAATATGCAAGTGTCCCACACCTTGGATCTGCTCCACATCAATCATATCACTGACTTGTTCTTCAGGTTGAGTGAGCTCATCATCCTCTTGTGGTGGCTCACCTCCAGTCACCAGATTAGAGGCATAGGCGCTACCCAGCTTCTCTTTGGCTCGGCGTCGGAGGTAATTCCAATGCTTCACTGCCTCAAAAGCTGTGCACCTCTCATTGCCCAAGGAGTTGATTAGATCTGCTGCTAGTGGGCCATATTCTGAGCATGTGTATGTGTGCTCCGTGCCCGTACTAGCATATCATGTTTGTGTTCCGGCACGTAGTCCTTGAGGATCTTGAGTTCCTAATCACTGAAGCTCCTCTTCCTCGATGTGTGGGTCTCCTGTGCCGTGCCTTGGGTGGGAGCCTGTCCCACTACTGCACGCTTTGCCTTCTTGCAAGGCTGTGCAGATCCTGAGTGGCTGGGACCACTTGGGTCAGTAGGGACTGGAGCACTGGTGGACTGGGCTATGGCATCACCCACCGATGTTTGGAGAAGAGGTTGCCTTGCAGGTATCCGTGCCTGTGTGTTGGTGGCCGCCACTTCCCCGACACGTCCCTTCCCCTTCAAGACAGGGACTACTGCACCCGGGTCCCTCTGGACTTGTGCCTGGACCACTACAGGTCTGGCTGTCTGACCCTGATCCTGGGCGACAGGTGCTGCAGCTTCCCCTGCAGCTGCCTGATCCTGGCTGGTAGGGACAGCAGATGCCACTGCTGCCCCGGGACCCTGGGTTCTGGGGACGTCAGCATTAGCTGCATCTCCCCGACCCTTTTGGGTTGGGGGTACAGCTCTCCCTGCATGCTCTGGGCACCTTGGCCACCTCGTCCACCTCAGCCACCCTTTCCACTTGCTGCCCTCCCACTCATGGCACTGATGGAATTGTGCAATGGGAGGCGCAGATATCAATTGTCCTGGGCAATTTCAGTGAAGGGGCAGTGTACGTGATGTTAAAGGCACCAGTGTTCTCCCGCAGGGCTCAATGTAACCCTGGGTAAAATTAAACGGGCCATGTAACGCACAGGCACCCAAAAAACAAATAATACATGTATGCGACCCCTCGTTAGCCCACGTGTAAAGTAAAAATGTAATGCAGTATGCTGCGGCACCCAGCAACGCAAAGAATTGCGTACGTGAAGGACACGTAGGGCAGTATGACCTTGAAAATGGGGGTACGCGAGACACAAGTGCAAAAATCAAAATGCACGCGCGTGGGTGTGCAGACAAATCCCCCACCAAAAGAAAAAGCGTGCACTCTCGCTGTAGGGAAGAGATCGCATGGAAAAGGTAGAATCGCAGAAGTCCACACGTCCGTCCGCTATCGCTAGCACAAGCGAGTGATGGTCTCCTACGCACTGATTTATCCTGATACTGTACACTAACACCGAAGGTCCAACGTATGTCACGTAACTTACGCGCATAGGCCCTTTCCTCTAAATCCATGCTAACGTGCTGTTTGCGCATGTGCAGAGTCACTCTGTATATGACTGTGCACGTGAGTAACACGGAAGACCCACGCTCCTGACTACCAGCCAATTTACCTGCCTCCAAGTGCCCCGAGCTGCCTCCTACGAGCCATCTGCTGCTGCTTGCCCACTGTGTGTGCCTGCTGCCCATGTGCCCTGCAATTTTGGTGCCTGCTGTACAGCCATTGCCAGTGCTCCTGTCGTCGGACCTGTGACCACATCTGCTGATCCAGAGGATTTCCAAGGTACCAGACCACCGCTCCGCAGCCCAGCACCATGACCACCTTGCCCACCCACACCTGCCTCTGGGGTTGCCATGTCTGAAGCAACATCATCAGATGCAAGTGGCAACCCCACGGCATCGAGGCAGAGGGCTGTAAGCTTCTCAGCCAGGGAAGTTGCCATCCTCGTGGAGCAAGTCCTGGTGCATTATGATGCCCTCTTCCACGGACCATCGCAAGTCAGCAAGGAAGGACGGAAGAAGATCTGGGCGGACATCGTGGGTGCCATCAATGCAGAGGGGGTGGCACCCCACTACTACATCCATGTTCACAAGCCCTGGGAGGACTTCAAAGCCAGGACCCACAACAAGGCCCAGCGCTTCCTCAAGGCTGGCGTGAACCAAGAGGGGCGCTGTGGCCGGTTGACCACCGACAAAATCCTGGAGTGGTTATACCCAGCGCTGTACACCCAGGTCATAGATTTGGATCTCCATCTGGAGTGGACTGATAAGTGTCCATGTGTACTTCTCCACCATAGTGCATGTGCATGTTGATGTATGGTTGGAGTGTGCACCTTGGCATTATGTCTGGTATGCCTCTTGTACAAATGTCTGTGTGGATGTCCAAGACAGTGCTGCATGTGAGTCCATTCAAGCATGCGTCACATCAACAGTGTTTGTGTACCAGTGTGTGATGCACGGCAGCATGTAACAACATGCACATGGTTGACTTCATGAGTCTGTACTTGTCCATGTGAGAGGTGTCACACATGGGTGCTTTTGGCAACATCATGGACATGCATGGTGCATATGTACATGTGTCTGAAGAGTGAGTGTGTGACTGGCCAACGGTGGGTGGTCATAATTTCGAAAAAAAAATGTCGACAGACAAAAATGTCGACAAAAAAATGTCGAAAAAAAAAATGGCGACTTTCGTTTTTTTTAATTATATATTTATTTTAGGGGTTCGGGAGTTAAAAAAAAGGGAAAAATTAAAAAAAAAAATAAAAAAGAGGGGTTGGGGGGGAACCCCCCCATTTAAAAAAAAATGCATTGAAAAAAAAAGTCGACATTTTTTTTTCGTCATTTTTTTTTCGATATTTTGACTTTCGACATTTTTGTTGTCGAAATTATCACTGTAAACCCTGGCCAACACTCCGGGATGGATGTCACTTGAGCATTCGATTGTGTGATTGACTCATGCTGCCAAATTGACCTCTAGTGCACTCTGACGTGATAGCTCCATGGCCTGCTTCATGATTGTCAGCTGATATGTGTGAATTAGATGTGTATATGATGCATGTGAGATGAATGCATAATTTTGAGGTGCTGACAGTGCCTTGTCCATGGATGTGATTGTCTGTTGAGAATGACAGACATGATTGTGCACGTGTGTTAATTGCACTAAACTGTGTGTTATGGATGGTGATGATGGTTGTGACCTTTGACAGTGGCACTCATGTACATTTGCTTTGTGCAAAACAGACATATGTTCAGTACCCTGATGTTTGTGTTCTATGTCTCCCTATTCACAGCAACGATGGAAGAAGAGGGCGGAGAAGGCCGGGTGGAGCAAGGCAGCAGGGATGTCTCCACCAGGCACAGACGCAAGGCCCAGTCACGCTCCCGGGTCATTTCATCTTTGGGGAGCGAGGAGACTGGTGCCGCATTCGAGGCAACGGCTGCAGCTGCTGAAGGGAGGCCCAAGAGGGTGAAGCTGGTCATGGGCTCCTTGACAGTGGGAGTGACACGTGAGGTAGCACAGGGTCAATCAGATGCGGAAGACGGTGGGGAGGCATCAAGGTCGGCGGAGGTGGAGGAGGCCACATCAGCCCAGCCCATGGGGCCCGGTGGGGTGATGACGTGGGTGTGACTGATGCAGTCCAGACTCTGGGGCCGGAGGCAGTGCATGTTGCCGTGGAGGTACCTGTGCCTAATCCTGCCCCTGGGACTGTGACTGCATCAGTATACACCTGCGATCATCCCTGAGGCTGGACCCATCCGCAGGTGGCGGATGTTTCCACGCAAATGGAAACACCAATCGGAAGAGGGTGGAACCTGTGCTAGCCAGTATCACGAGGTGTACAGGCACCATTCGTGATGATGTGTAGGCTTTCAATCGCGGGCTTGCACGTCATCACAATGAGGTCTGGCATCTCCTGAACTGGCTAGTACATTTCCTGGTCTTGCAATGGGTGCATGGGCTGGCCACTTATGTGACCCCCTCCTCGTGCTCCTCCTCTGTGTGCCAGTCTTCTTCCCTGCAGTCTTCCAGCCCAGATACCACTAGGACCCCCTGTATACCTGTCCCAACCCCCGCAGCCAGTTTGGTGGAGATCACATCCCTGCCAGAGTCGGGAATCGAATTTGGATCAGCTGAGGTGGTCACCATGCAGATCCAGCCAGCGACAGGAGCTGTGGCAATGGAGGAAGAGCAGGCACCAAGGAGCAGGGCAAGTGTATGACAGCCCCGGGGTTGTCATCATCCCGGAGGCTGTCCTTGAGGCGCAGGCTATTTGGCAGCAGCAAGCTTGGAGTAGGAGGCTAGCAGGAAAGCGGGTATCGGCCATCAGGCAGGAGGCAAACGTGGACCTTACACAAAGGATGTCTTTAGTGTGGGACCGTTTGTGCCAGCAGATCGGGGCAGAGCAGCAGCGGGCACAGGAGGCAAGACTCACCATGGCCAGGGCGGAGAATTCACCGCATCGGGCAGAGAGGTGGGCTGAGGTCCTGGAGGAGATTTGCAGGGAGTTTGAGAGGAGCATGTTGCAAGTCTTCGAGGGGGGAAGCCGATGCCCGCCTAGGGGAAGTGGACGCAGTTTTTAATGAGGCCCTCGCCAAGACTATGAGGGAGCATGGTGCGGAAAAGGACTAGCCCGCTGCCATTGTATATAGTTATTTAGGTGTAAGTTTCATTTTTTGGTTCATTATTTTTGGGAGTTACTGGACTGTGCTCCACTTTTTGTATATAGTTATTTTTTGATGTGTCATTTTGTGGATTTTTTAAAAATGTTTTTGTTATGCACTTGGGTCAATGGACTTCTTATACGTGTACATAGTTTGCATCATTTTGGATCCTTTTGTGTTCATCATGATGGAATGGATTTCTTTTAATTTGAATTAAGTGCAAAATCCCGAGGGAAGTAACAGCCGTCTGTCCGCCTCCCCAAATTTAGCGATGGCTTCTATGGAGGACGGACCTGACAATGAGGTTGAGGAGGACAATAGTCCATACTCAAATATAACTGCGATAGCCGAGCTCCAATCCTCAGGGGCTTCCCTCCAATTTGCGCTCAAAATACTTCTACAAATGACAGGACACATTTTGACAAATACCAACACCATCACCTTAGCGTTAGAACAAAAGGATCTTCCAAAAGATGATGCAGAAACAAATCTATCTAACGCTGCACATTTAGTGGAAGAGATGGAAGAGCAGGAAGTTACTCCCGAGTAAGTTGTGGAAGATTCTACGCCTTACGTGAGTATCCCAGATAGGGAGGCACCTGTAGCATGTGCAGAGGAATTGGAGTCTATACAAAGTCCTGAGGGTTCTCCACCACCCTCACGGAAACAACGTAGACTGGCCAAGAAGGCACTCAAAAATAAGAAAGCGACAAGTAATACCCCATTTTCTACTGCCGGCCCTATGACTGCCCCGGAAACCCACTCTAAAAAAGCCAGGAAAAGACTGGCGTGAGCGGCCACCAGAGCGGCAGTGACGAAGGGCCCTCTTTCAGGATGATTAGTACCGGGAGAGAAGTCCACTGTGGTGGACCCAGAAGAAACCTCGCCGGTGGACCCCGAGCAGGACCTTGACTGCAGCATCCATGTATATCCTGAAGAACTCGGGTAGACGGGAGTAGCAGGAGATCTATCAGAGCCTACACGGTATGGTCTAAAAAGCTTAGTGGAGGAGTGCAATGAGAACCGCATTTGCTTCATTAAGAATCTCTATCCGAGTGGGAAAAATCCCTGGCTGTCACACTCAGAGTTCTTAACCAGACTTCATCATCTCCCTCAACTCTGAGTATTGAAATCTGAAGATTTTTTGTTCATCGAACCTTTGCAGGTGCCTAATTCACATTTTTCGGCCATACACTGTACTTTTCTGGCTTCTGCGCATTTAATCAGAAACTTTAAAGAAGAACTGAGGGCAGTTGACATTGAGATTGATGTAGACCCTCAGGAGAGGGACTCATATGATGAATCTGAGGTGAGTACCACATTGGTGCCACAGCTAATGAGCCTAAGCCTGCGGCAACAGAAAACCTGGCCTTAGCCGAAATACAACAAGCTCTCAAATTATTTTTGGAATCCCTCCCGCGAGTACTTCAGAACCACTGATGTTTTTCTTTAATTTCCTGGAATTGTCAATGTTTTGCGCATCTTTTGAGGCCTGAGGGCTCAGTGGCTTTATTGTCCAAACACAGCTGTATCTGTCTCCAAGAAAATTGGTCATTAGACCCCCTATTACTTGACGGCTTTGTAACATATCAGTCATTTGCTAAGAAGGGTGACAAGGGACGCCCTTTTGGGGGTTTACTTATAGGGGTAGTCAATACAGTTACATCACGAAAGATACAGTGTAAAGTTGAGGACAACCTGCTGGCGGTAGAGGTTGATTTTGAAAATGAAGGTGAGCGGTGCAGATTCTTATTGATCAACCTCTACAACCCTCCGGGTGCCGCGATAAGAGAACCTTTACAAGAAGCCATTCAGGAGCTATTGTCTTCTTGGTCACTAAGGCCTGGTAATACTGCGGCGGTGGTTGTGGGGAATTTTAACTGCCACATGACAGGTGACCTCCTAGTATCTTCCAATTTTGACCTCAGTACAAGATGCCTGATGTTACATGATAGTAGAGAGGGGAAAGGGTTAGGTTGGTTGCAACTGTTTGAAGCATGGGGTCTTACCATGATTAATGAGCGCACATTGGGAGATCAGCCTGGAAAACACACTTGGACCAATGGTAAACCGTGCAGTACCCTGGACTACATTTTTATGTGCCTTGAGATGCAGTCCAGAGTTTCTGATATGATTGTAACTCCCAATAAATGGAGCGACCACGCAATGCTTCTTTGCTCTTTCCGCCTCCCTTCCCCCTCCACTTCTCACTCTGATATAGGTGGTATTCAAACCAATTGTTCTGGCGCTAGAATAGTTTGGTCAGACAAGAACATAAGAGCAGCCGCGGATGTGCTTAAATCTGCTGTCGTATGGGATCTTCCTCACTTTGATCTCATGACAGTAAACGATATAGAAGACTGGATACAGGGATTTGCTGGCATACATGCCACAATAAAAACTAGGTACATGTTAAAGCCTGAGGGTAGAATGTCTTCCTGTAACAAGGGAATCAGGGATGCCAAGAGAAGATATAGAGCTGAGATTCGGGGTCTTAAGAACATGAACTTAGTGGGTGTGGACTACTACGAGAAAGTTAGAAAAGCTAAATACATGTATAGAACTTGTATTAAGAGCATAAAAATGTCAGAGAGGAATAGCAGATATCAAAGGCTCGTACAAACTATTTGTACTAGAACCTCTCGTGGTATATGGTCACTCCTAAATGAGAATAGAGAGAAGGTAAATGCACCTTTAGCCAACCCTATTGGTGAAGAAGTATGGATAAAATTCCTTTTAGGGCGTAACTCGGGAAAGGCAGAGGGTCCTACTATATCGCAAGTGAAGGTTCCCTTCCCCCTGCCTTTTGAGGTTTCAGCAGAGGCCATACACAACAAAATAGTCACCCTTAAGGCCTCTAGAGCCCCTGGCCCCAATGGGCTGGCTAATGCAGTAATTAAGAACTATCCTGCATTTTGGGCATACCTCTTTTCTATTCTCTTTAAAAAGATCTTAGCTCTGGGGTCTATCCCCTGCTCTTGGCAAACGGCTATTCTCGTCCCTGTGTTCAAAAAAGGTAGCCGCAAAGATCCTAACAACTACAGGCTCCTTTCGATGCTGGACATAACTGGGAAACTGTTTGCTGCCTTACTGCTCAGTGAGATGCAGAAATGGGTGGAACAAACTAATATACTCAGCAGGTTCCAATGTGGTTTCCGGCGAGATTTTTCCACCTCCCATAATCTCTGGGTGATGGACATGCTTCGCACACGGGCACTTAGTAAGGGGCAGCCTCCGCTTTTGCGTTATATATAGATTTCAAGGCTGCCTTTGACACTATCCCTAGAGCAAGGTTATGGATTAAGCTGGAAACAATGGGTTACCCGCCTGGTCTTTTATACTACCTAAGACAGTTTCACCATAACACTTCTGCGTGCCTCAGACTAAATCAGGAAGGCAGTATTACTAGACAGGTGACCCAGAATAGGGGGATAAAGCAGGGATGCGTAACTGCACCTCTTATTTACAATCTTTACGTATACGATATTCCTGCAGCACTTGCTGAAGCTAATAACTGTCCTCCAAAAATCGGTGTGAAGTGGGAGAATGGAAGACCAGGCTCCCGTCCTTCACCTCTCGCGCTTGGCCTAGAGGGTCACGGCCCAGACACCCGCCGCGAGAAGAGTTTGTCCAGTTACCAGACGACCAGGTACCATGGTACAGGAACATACGGATGTGTCCACCTGTTTGCCCAGCAGCCCGCACTGGCCATGTCGACACCTGCGGCTCGGATCAGCTAGACTAAAAAACCACACGTCGTTAGAGATGCCATGACGACCTAGACAACTGGAAGCACATCTGTACAAATAAACACACCTAACATTCCCACAACAATCTACACGAAGAACATACTCAGTGCTCTGACGTAGGCGACAGGCATATTCACGGACGTGCATCTTTATTATTTTTACATAGGCTTTCAGAATGCAGAAACGCATGATGCATCATGAATTCATCTATAACGCCGCTTGCTCACGCTTCTCTTAAAACCCGTTACCACCATGAGAGGTGTAATAGAAACACGATACTGGTCATGGAAATATACGCCACTATAACCTAAAGCACCCATGCCCGAAATGGATCACTTATACACCAGGCCCAAGTAGGCCTCAGGCAAGAGTTCCCGTGGACATTAACAAAGCAAAAGTCAGGTTGCTGATCCCGCAGAATGAGCCTGGTGGAGCAACCAGCCAAGGTCGCAATGTTGCAAACCCACATCCAAGAACAAATCATCAAAGGCATGATGTTGCAACCTTGCACTCCGCGTACCAACGTTAGAATCATATCTACATATTAAACCAGACACACAGTGGAAAAGCAATATTAATTGTGCAGAATTCTGCCTCAAACACGGTCCCGCCTCACGTGACCAAGCCGAACCTGACGAGATGCCAAAGCCCAGGAGAAAGAAAGGCGTCTGGGTCCCCCGCTACGAGACATAGGCCGATACACTTGAAAGGCTTAATGGACATCTGCTACAGTGGGAGCGGTCAGCCTTCCACCTATGAATAAATCCTCACATTGTCTGCACGTACCCTTATTGAAACATTGTTGCAAACACAGGTACACCGAGAGCTGGGAACAACGGTGGTCCCAGGCTGGGGAGCTCACGGATGCACCAATCAGAACATGGGGCTCTTATCTCAGACGTCAGTAACATTAGCCAATCCTCAGGAGTCTTCATGTAACAATTCTTATGTATCTAATTATAGGGACAACCCAGATATACCACCTGACTACACCTTGACCACTAATATCATTCTCTATATGTGTACTATACTAACCCTACCACTCGAGCAACCAATTAATAATGGCGATAGGTTTTTTTGTTAACTTTTTGAAATGACGCAAGTAGCGCGTCATATTACAATAAAAAGGGCCTGCGAGCCCCACGAGTGTGTGTGTCAGGACGAACGCGTACGCTCCTTGACCCATCCCTGCCGTTTGCATAATAAACAGCAGAAGTTGCCTTGCTCCTTGTGTGTGCCTCATACTCTGTCTCGATCCGAGATATACACGGGAGGAGTTGGGGCCTCCCTGCCCGGAGGTCTGCGGACGGCCCGGCCGACCCCGGCAGAATTTCCCCCCGACAAGTTGGAGGCACTGCTGAGATCTGTTTAAGATCGACTTTTATTTTTAATTTTTCCAGGCACTCCCGTTGCGAGGAGGCCCGGCGGCGCGGCCCCCTCTGCCGTTGCCCCCTTCTGAGGACTACAGGACCATCGCGGAGCTGCGAGAGGACCGGACAGCGCAATCCGGATATTGGCCCTCGGGAGCCGGTTGAGAAGTATCCCGCCCGCGGTCGGCGAGTGTCCAAACGTGGTCCAGACGAGGGGAGGTGGCGAGCCGCTTGGAGGGGTGCACGCAGTCGAGCGGCCCTGCATCGAGAGAACTTGGTGAGCATGACACGCACAACAAGCAATGCGAAATTGTGAGGGAGGAGGGAGGTATTGTAAAGCGGCGAGGGTTTAATTGAGTGTTGCTAATGGAATGAATGGTAGCGAAACGAGTGCGAGAGCAGGCGGCTAACGTTACGCGAAAGAGGGGGGCGGGGCACGAAAATATCACGTGCAGCCGCTCGTAACAGTGAGCTAACGTTACGCGAAAGAGGGGGGCGGGGCACGAAAACATCACGTGCAGCCGCTCGTAAGACACTGATTGGCCTAAATCGCGACTACGTGTGAGGGTGGGTGTGTGGTTTCCTACGGTTTGATATTTATTATTGAATGAGTAGATGAGGTTCCCTATTGTTCGAGCAAGAAACTCGATAGGTAGATGACGTTTCCCTGTGGGCGGTGGCTAGTTACGTAGTTGCCCAAAACGGAAGATAATTGGCTGGTTAAGCCCTCCTGTTGAGGGGCGTATCACACGCGAGGCGACGCAGCGTGTGCAGTCCGGTTATAGTATTGATGAGATTACCTTGTTCCAGGAGAGACAGGAAGACAGCTGTAGGGTTAGCGGGGTAGATTACAAGTGTATTTTGAATTTAAAGAACATAACACGAATATACCAGTAGCTCGAAGAAATCGGTGACGTCACCAGTAGGGATTTAATAGGATATCGCGAGCACAAGGAACATTGGGTTGAGAGTGGTGGGGAGGAGAAGCATGATAAAGGAGCTGATACGGAGATAAACTATAAACCAGTGGATCGAAAGAAGAAGGGGAAAGGGGCGTGGCTGCGCACGGAGAACGCCGGCCACGGCAAGTGTAAAAGGGGGAGGAGAACGGAGAAACAGGACAACTGTATAAGATCGTCGTAAGGGGTACGCAGCCGCAGGGGGCTGCGTGCGCTTCGGCCGCAGGGGGCCGTAAGGGGAAGGAATATAATATAACATCACATTTATTACTATTGCATAATTTGTCAAAGGATTGTCGTAAGTCCCCACACTTGCGGGGCGAGGTAAGCAATACAAGGTTGTATATTGTAAATTGGTAGTAAGGGGAAGGGTAACAAGGGGAGTACAACCATGTCATACGGGAGAGGGTCGGGAGGGTGGGGGAACACCCTCACTACCCCACTACAGCACATATGCACCACACTGCCACCACACAGGGAGAAGTTAATTAAGTACAGCATAGAGTGGACCCAGGGGACAGACAACAAAATGTTAACACCATGGCCGCCTAATGGCAGTTTCGATCCATATGCCCAACACTCACTACTGAACCATCTGCACAATACATACAAGGGGAAGAAGTTGGCAAACCACGTGGAGGTGTTTAACTTATGGAGGATGTTCCAGGGGTCTCGACCAGGACCAAATGGAATGTTCACTATGGGGGAAACACCGGAAGAAAAGGAGATTAAGAAAGAAGGAACGGGTGGGGAAAAGGAGAGCGAAAGCACAAAAAATACGGGGAACGAAAGAAAGGGAGGAGAAAAGGTTGATAAATCAGACGACATAAAAAAGGAACCGAGCAATGAGATACCCATAACACCGGGAGTGAAAACAGAGGGAGGAGGGTTGTACCCTTTAAGAGAATTAGGAGAAATAGAAGGACAGTTAAGGGCGGCTGAAGGATACTCAAACCCGGCATACAGCCCTCCACCATATGTGGCTCATGGGAAGATACCAATGGGGGAAGGGAGGATTAGAGAAGAGCAGACTGTAGAGATAGGAGACGATGAGTGGGTAGCTGCACAGATATTGTTGAAATTACGAGGTTCACTAACTGGAGAAGAAAGGGAGGCGGTAAGGAGAACAAACGAGGATAGTGCCAGAGAGAGTGAAATGAGGGGAGAGGAGCTACTACGGCAGAAGGAAGAGATTTTGGAGGAAAGATTAGCAAAACTAAGGGATGAGCAGAATGAACTGATCAAACAACTTGAGAGGGAGGAAAGAGAGAGAGTGAGGAAAAGGAAAGAAGGTAAGGACGAATTGGAAAGATTAAGGGAACGAAGCGAGGAACAAAAGAGAGAAGCTGAAAGGGTAAAAGCAGCAGCAGATAGGGTATCAAGAGTAGTGCTGAGAGAGAAGAAGAAGGAAGAAGAAGAAAAGGAAAAAGAAATGGAAATATGGAGGAGGAGGATAATATCTGAGACAGCTAAAAAATATGAAGAGGGGAAGGTAATAGAGAGTATAGTAGAAAGAGAAAGGGTGAAATGGGAAAGGAAGAGGGAGGATGAAAGGATATTGGAACAGATGAGCAACGAAGTAATGGAGGAATTAAAAAGGAAAAGAGAGGAAAATAGTAGGGAAATGGAGGAGAGAAGGGAAGAAGGAAGAGAAGGGAGGGGTAAGGAGAGTGAAAGATGGGGAGATGTATATAAAAGTAGGGAGGTAGCAACGACATCAGCACTAGGGGGGACAGTTGGTAACAACGAAAGGGGAGAAAGAGACCTAATAGATTTAAAAACAGTAACAATAAAAGGAAAAAAGGCAGAGTGGGGGGTGTCATTTATAAATGATTTTTGCAGTGAGGAGGAAGAAGGAGTGGAGAAGGATGGAAGAGAGAGTGAAAGGGAAAGCTTAGATAAACTGTACCTCACTAGAACAAACATAGATTCGCCCTGGATAAGTAGAAGAGGGGAGGAGCTGGAGAGAAGTAAGGAGGAAACGAAAAGAATAGGGGAAACACAAACCAATGAAACCACGCCACCCACATCTCCATCACGCCGCCCTCCCACGTCACTACCTACATGTTCAACCACCGCACGCTCTCTGCACAGAATAAAGCTCGCGCCCTTCATGAACGAACTTACACCGTATGCATGTCGGCTTAGGGACCTCCCTAGTCGCAGGCAAGACAGACAAATAAACATACCCATATTGAACACAGGAAATGATGAAAGAAGGGGAAAGGAAGAAGAGGGAGGTAGGGGCAGAGGTAGTAAGGAAGAATTTGAAGTAGTAAAAGAAATGGGGGAAGAGGAGGGGTGTGAAGACTCAATATCATGGAGCGTAAAGGGTGACAAAAGACAGAATTTAATGCCACTGTTGGAGAGAGGAGGGGTTAGACCACAGTATGTACCTTGGAAACATACGGATAAGGAAAATATAAAATGTAGGCTCCCATCACTAAGTGGAGGTGCGGGTAAGTGGATATATGAAATGGAAAAACACACCGCAGGACAGAAACTAGCAGTAGGAGATGTGAAGGGCCTGTTAATATCAATATTAGGGGATAGAGCGGATGACATTTGGAAAAGAGCGGGATTCCATGGGGTAACAATAACAAACACATCGCATGATGGGGCACCATTTGCAAACTGCAGACATGCGCTATGGCAGGCACTGAGAGTGCAATACCCAGACACCTCAGACATAGGAGCCATTACTTCCCGTAAGATGGGTGAAAATGAGGATCCTGTTGATTATATCCAGGACATTCAAGAGAAGTGGCGCATGGAAACTAGAGAACAATGGGACAAAACACCAGCCATATTTTATCATATACTAGTACAAGGGCTCCCAGAAGGAGTTCAGAAACAACTAAAGAAAGTAGTAGGAATGGAAGCAAAACCATGGCCAGAAATACAACTGACTATAGTACATCACTGCAGGACATGGCAAGGAAAGATGAAACAAAAGGAGGAGGACAGGAAAACAGAAGAGGCCAAATTAGTACAGAAAAAACTTACTAAATATACAATGGAAGGGGCACTAATAACTACGCCCACACCAATGGCCCAAAGCCCAACGCAAGTAGTGGCTGCACAAGATCCAGCTCAAATAGCGCCCCCACAAGGTGTAATACAGCAAGTGCCGCCTCTGCAATTACACACACCGAACATGGGAGGAGGGTACCCAATGCAAGGAACTGGGTATTATAGTTATAACAGAGGAAGAGGAGGGGTTATGAGGGGGAGAGGATATGGATATAATACCCAGCCACAGGGGGGGGGACTAAGAAATTACTACCCCACAGGGCAACCCGTATACCAGGACAACACAGGGAGCTTCCCATGGCAAAACAGGGAACCACCCGTGTGTTGGAGCTGCGGACTATTAGGACACATGTCACGTACATGTAGGGTCAGGCCAGGAACACCAGCATGGAATGAACAAGCACAACCTAGGACCTCACAAGAACAGCAGGGCATGCAACAACAGCAGATGTCACAACAAGGGAGTGACCAACCACAACAAATAACACAGCAACTGACGCCGCCACAACAACAAGTGGCGTTAATACAACCACCACCCCAAAATGAACGAACACAATTGGGTGGGGTGTCGGTGTTGGGACACAACCCTTATACAGGGAATGGCCAATCATTGTACCCCCAATAGGCCAGCCCACAGACGGCCTTGGTGTGTCCCATCCTGTCAGTAACACCTAATAGTGCGGAGGAGCCACGCATAGAGGTAACGATAGGTGACAAAAAATTATCATTTCTTGTTGACACCGGGGCAACCCGGTCTTGCATAAGGGAAGGTAAATTTAAGATGTCAGGCGAAGCCATGAACACCCAAGGATTTTCTGGGGCTAAAGGGTTGGTTCCATTTACTGATAACGTTCCCTTATCTATTGGAGATTATGATCTGTCAGTCCCACTTTTGTATTATAGTGCCTCACCAGTAAATATACTGGGGAGAGACATAATGAACAGGTTGAATATGACGATCTCCTTTACAGAGGATGGCATAATTTGCTCTACTCCAGGGATTAACATGCTCGCAGCACGACAGATTTTGCAAGCACACTGTGGACAGACAGCGATTAGGGCGGAGCCACTGGATGGCGAGATATTCCAATATGGCACAGACATGGCATTTGCATGGATGCCAGGGATAGAAGGGAAAATATGGAGGAGGCCAGCAGCCTATCTATTCCGACCAGAAACACCAGCTAATGAACTGGAAGGGAAGGTGTTTGCAGTGGACATTGAGAGCATTATTGCAACAGCTGATTATGTTGCTGTGCACGCCCAAGATAAAGAAGGGAGAGCCTGGAGGGCGGTGATAGCACTAGCAGAAGGGTGTAGGCTGACCCAGGTGTCAGACGAAGAGCTGTTCTCAGAAGAAAAGGAAGAAAATGAAATGGTGTTCATGATGAGTGTAGAAATATGGCTAAGAGTGGCTCACAAACAAGTAGCACAGAAAATTGCAATGGCACTTGAGGCACCCGCAGGCACCCCAGTCCCATTTTTTAAGGAGGATATGTCAAAGGTGCCCAAATCATTATGGACTATTAGCCCTTATGACGTGGGATGCATAAAAAGCATAGGGGGTGTAAGGATAAAATTGAAAAAAGGTGCCATATTACCAAGAGTAAAACAGTACCCATTGTCAAAAGAGGCAGATGAGGGCATATATGAAACCATAACGGCCCTTATAAACAATGGCATATTGGTCCCCTCAGAATCACCATGTAACACAGCTGTGTACCCGGTGCGCAAGGCTAAAGGGGGGTCTTGGCGCTTCATACAGGACCTCAGACCCTTGAACAACATAGTAGAAGCAGAGTATCCAGTAACAGCAAACCCGGCCACAATATTGTGTGGCATTCCAGCAGAAGCATCACGATTTACAGTGATTGACCTTAAAAATGCTTTTTTCTCAATACCATTACACCCAGACTCACAAGATTTGACAAGCTTTACTTACCGAAATACAAAGTGGAAACATACCAGATTACCACAGGGGTATTGTGAATCACCCTCAATTTTCAATAGAGTAATACAGATGGATTTGGGTAACGTTGAGGTGGAAAGCACAGTGTTACAGTATGTGGATGACTTAATAATTTGCAGTACAAACGAAAGCAAATGTAGAGAGGACTCCTTAAAAATGTTGACAATATTGGCTGAAAAGGGGTATAAGGTAGACATGGAAAAGATACAATACTGTCAGGAACAGGTACTTTACATTGGCCAACTGATATCTCAACATGGAAGAAGGATTGCACCACAAAGAGCACAGGCCATCTCAAGCACTCCCGTGCCACAGACTGTGAGAGAACTGCAGCAATTTCTGGGGCTGTGCAACTACTGTAGAGCATGGGTATTTGATTATAGCTCATACATAGGACCCCTGCTTGAGGGTTTGAAGGAAGCAAATAAAGGGGAGAAAAAGTTGGGATGGACTATGGAAATGAGGGAGGCATTTGACGAATTAAAGGACGCGATATCAACTGCTCCAGTACTGGCATCCCCAGACTATGAGCGGCGCTTCTTTATATTTTCACATTGCGACTCAGCAGTGATGAAAGCAGTGTTGGCCCAAAAAACTAGCATGGGCTATAAACCAGTAGCATTTTACAGCGGTCACTTAGACCCTATAATGTTAGGCCACTTCTCTTGTGAACAAGGTCTCGCTGCAGCTGCTTTTGCAGTAGAAAAAGCATCAGCAATAACTATGGGGTGTCCAACTACACTATTTGTGGAACATGCATTATTTGCGATATTGAATAAACCTAAGTCCACACTAACAACACAGAGGGCATCAGGTTATGAGATTATTTTGTCTAAAGCTGAACTAGCAATTGTTAGATGTAGCACGGTTAACCCTGCAAGGTTCCTAGCAGAAGTAATTGAAGAGGGAGATTACGCCCACGACTGCACCCAAGTAACTGAAATGTACTCATGTACTAGGAAAGTTGAAGAAAACGCACTAGAGGGAGGTGAGCTTTTGTTTATTGATGGGTCATCAACTATTGATCAAGGAGATGGGATACGAAGGACTGGGGCAGCAGTAGTAAAAATGATGGAGGCGCCGGTGTGTGTGGCTATGAAGTGTGTACAATTACCACAGCATTACTCTGCTCAAGCCGCGGAACTCGTTGCACTAATATTGGCATTAAAGGAAAGTTTTAATAAAAGAGTAACTATATATTCTGACAGTGCATATGTTACATCAACTGTCCAC
Organism: Ambystoma mexicanum; assembly: GCF_040938575.1. Lineage (NCBI taxonomy): Eukaryota > Metazoa > Chordata > Amphibia > Caudata > Ambystomatidae > Ambystoma > Ambystoma mexicanum. The sequence continues at coordinate 408,564,516 of NC_090922.1, read as the reverse complement.
TCAGGGCTATCAAAATGGAGAAGAAGAGGGTTTAGGAGAGCTGATGGCACTCCAGTACAACATGCCCTCTTGTTGGCTGAACTAATTGAAGTAATAAACGACCCCCAAGAACTAGCCCTGGTAAAATGCACCGCACACACAAATGGAGAAGACTACGTATCAAAAGGTAATGCAGCAGCAGACGCACATGCGAAATATGCTGCATATTTTGGTGAGATATGGAACCCCACAGACTCACAGAGAGGGAGAGGGAGGGGAATAGCTAGAGAGATGTTAATAAGAGAAGGGTACACCCATCTCCCAGCCACACAGATTATGGAACTACAAGCGGCTGCACCAATGGCCGAAAAAGAAGTATGGGTGAAAAGAGGATGCACAATGTCACCAACTGACGCACTATGGCGCCAGGGTGGCACTGGGAAAGTTGTAATACCGTTGGCACTGTTAAATACCGCCCTGAGCCAATTACATCACCCTGCCCATACAGGCAAGGAAATAATTGCAGCACGAATTAGAGAAGATTGGTTTTGTCCCGAGTTAACCTCTCATGTGTCAAATTTTATCAGCAATTGCCTCACATGTCAACAGTTTACGGCCGGTCATACTTTAAAAGTGATAAGAGGTATCATACCCCGGCCAGAAGGACCTTTTCGGCACCTTCACATTGACTATGTTGATATGATCAACATATGTCAAGGTAATAGGTATATGATTGTAGTAGTATGCCCATTTTCTAGGTGGATTGAAGCAGGGCCCTGTTCACACCCTGATGCGTTTAGAGCAGCCAAATTCATAGTAAGGGAGGTCTTCCCCAGGTGGGGAGTGTGCGAGGTGTTAAGATCAGACAACGGGCCCCATTTCGCAAACGAAATGTTCCAGCATATCACATCCCTGCTGAACATTAAACACAAATTTGCATGTGCATACCACCCACAGGCTAATGGTGTATGTGAACGCCTGAATGGCTTATTGAAGGAGGCAATTGCTAAAATACAACAAACAACAAAGAAAAGTTGGTTGTATTGCCTTCCATTAGCATTGTTTGAACTTAGAAACAGGCCAGGGTCCGACCACCACCTCACCCCACACGAAGTGGTTACTGGACGCCAAATGCGCCTTCCCCTAACACCAACGTCAAGGGCATTCACCGACCACGAAAGTTCAGCGAATGTATTAGGTGATGAAATGTATCAATATGTGTCTTCTTTGATTACTAGTGTCGTGTTTGTGTCTCAACAGCTCGAGCGCACACGGGGCGGGTCTACCAGCAACCAAGAAAAAGACGAAAATACAGAATTGGGAAAGGAGAACTTGTGCAAACTTGCCAAAGGTGACCACGTACTACTTCGCAATTTCAATAGGAAGTGGAACCAGAAGAGGTTCACTGGCCCCCATCTGGTAGAGGACGTATCAACAAGAGCAGTAAAACTAAAGGATAAGCGTGCCTGGAACCACCTACATGACGTAAAGATCTACAAACTGCAGACCCGCCCCAGCGCCAACGACAGATCCATTGGAAGAACAGCAACCACATCCCCTACAGCGGAAGAAAGTTTAACCACAGACAACGACCCAATTGTTCCCTCGGAGACAATAACTAACGAAGAAGGGAGTGATCCCCATACTGCCCACCCCATGATCACTCGCTCAAAGAGTAAAAATACTTCCGCCATTTGAGCACAAACCCCCCCATTGACTGCTAAGTACAGTTGTAACTAAAACTGAAGGACATGTTTGCACTAATACACATGTAAACACGTGAATGTTCTCTTTTTTCTCTCGCATATACAGGAACTGCGTAATATTGTATTGTTAAGAAAGCTAATTAACAAATTCAGTGTGCAGGTGTAGATGGTGCTGCCAGACGATAACTACCCAGAAGAATTGTCACACCAGTTCGTATACGAAATAAAGAGGCCAACATATTTAAAAAGGAGAAGGGTACGTGTCTACTACACAGCCTTCCTCCTGGCCATAGAATATCACATGCCCCACCTCCACCCATACTTGCCGGTCTTAAGAGACCCATCACTTAGAGTAGCGTGGGAGCAGCTCTTCGCCTGGGCACTGAATGACTACTTGATAGGGAGAGCTTAAAACTAACATTTAATAACAAGCACTTTTGAGAATTTTTAGGCGGGCAACTGTAACGTCGCAAGAATAAGCTGCCAGGACTGCAGCAAGGTAAGAGCAAAATGCCGGTGAAATTAGCACATGTAATAAAAATAATAGGGATTTTTATGATCACCGGGTTCTTGGCTGCCTCTGTCTGGCAGTACAGCTATGCTATCGATTTTATTGCTGCGCACAAACTTAATATACCCCCGCCCTCTGCTGCAACAGGTGTTACGTCAGGTGGTAATAGTAACATTGCACCCAAGAAAAATAGAGTTAAACGCAGCACATACTCAGACAATAAAGGTATTGATAATTATGTACAAGATTCAGCACATGTCACAAACAACATATGGTACCAGCACATGACCCGCATTGGTAAGCAGACAACTGAGGATAGCTGTTACGTTTGCTCCTTAATACCATACGCCATGAGCGCCTCACGAACATTTGTTGCCACAGAAATAGATGAAAAAACAGCACAGTGCATAATATATTTGGCCCTGTTCCAAACGAAAGGAAGATTTCAAGGAACAGTGGTGCACATGACATGGAAAACGCGAGACTCATACCCATATGAAAACAACTTCCTCAAGACCTATCTGAGTTATCACAAGACCAGTTTACATGCCGAAGCATTCAGGTACATAACAAGTGGCCCTGCAAAAGGAGAAACAAAGAAGGTAACACTGCAGTATCTACCATGTGATTGGTACGCCACTGAAGTTCCGGGTAAACAAGGATGCTGGGAAAGGCCGCTACTGACGATAACAGGAAAGGTGTATCTGGACAACAGCTGGGAGATAGGAGTAATTGGCAGCAACATGGTAACAAAAGAAACTATCTCAACCATCGAGACACACAATCATCAATGTTGGACGACGTGGATCAAGTACGTACCTATGCTCACGTGGGTAGAAGAAGATGAAGACCCAATAACAATATTACCATTGACTGCGCCCAAAGTATGCTACCAGCATAAAGGAGAGGTGGATGTAGGATATAACACCAATTGTGCAAGTGTGATGGAGTTACCTGAGGGGGGTGCGGGAACAGCAGTAATAATGGACCATTATTGGGCCTGCGGAGAAAAGGCATATCATACACTGCCTCCCCTGTGGAATGGTGTGTGCACAATGGTACACGTCAATGTACCATCACTAGTGGTACCTAAGAAGCATGTCAATGTGGCGAAATTTCCTAAAATGGATGAAGGGGATAAGAGACGAAAGAGATCTGCACCACTCCAGAAGGAGCAAGAGAACAAGACCAACAGCGAGGATACTGTCCTAAATAGGAGAAAACGACAAGGAGAGCCACTGACAGGAAATTACCTGTGGGGAAGGTCGGAAACGGAACTAACGTCAATACCGCCAGAACACAGACTATTCAGCAGAGCAGCAATGTTTTTCTCCTCAATAATACATCCGGGACTGCAGGCATACGCAAACGCAAAATGGCTCCAAATAACAAGATGGGAACTAATGATGACCATCAATTCAACAGTAAATGGGTTCAACGCAATTAAAGAGGAGCTGCGAGCTGTAAGGATGGTAGCACTACAGAACAGATATGTACTGGACCTTCTCACAGCAATGGAAGGAGGAGTTTGTGCAAAGATAGGACAATCTTGCTGCACGTTCATACCTGCCAACGATGCTGACAATGGTACACTGACAGAAGCAGTTTCACAATTGGCCCAGATGCACTCTAAAATGATGGACGAGAGTAACGGTGTAAACAAGGATAAGAGCTGGTTCTCACTATTATGGTCATGGATGCCATCTTGGCTGTCGGATGGACTGAAAATAATAGTGGGGTGTACTATTTTGGCTGGAGCTACTCTGATCATAATTAAATTTTGGAAAGCCCGAAAGGCACGCACGGCTGACGAGTTGCTGGAAATGGTGGGAATGCACCCCTTGATGCCAGCAGATGATGGTCAGCATACAGGGGTGATAATACAAGAGAGGGAGAAGCTGCGCACACAAATCATCACCAACCATCTAGATCCACCATCAGTGAAGATCGAGAACCCAAGGAACCCCAGGAGCTACATAGGAAGATGGGTATACTGTACTCCTGGAGGAACATGTGAATACATGTATTGGTCGTTTGAAGATCATGTAAACCATTATGGACATCTCGGAGGGATAACTAAGATATGGAGGGTAAGAGGAGATAACGAGAAGGATATGTTTGTGGTCGACAAGTCGACCAGAGGGGGGACTGAAGTGGGAGAATGGAAGACCAGGCTCCCGTCCTTCACCTCTCGCGCTTGGCCTAGAGGGTCACGGCCCAGACACCCGCCGCGAGAAGAGTTTGTCCAGTTACCAGACGACCAGGTACCATGGTACAGGAACATACGGATGTGTCCACCTGTTTGCCCAGCAGCCCGCACTGGCCATGTCGACACCTGCGGCTCGGATCAGCTAGACTAAAAAACCACACGTCGTTAGAGATGCCATGACGACCTAGACAACTGGAAGCACATCTGTACAAATACACACACCTAACATTCCCACAACAATCTACACGAAGAACATACTCAGTGCTCTGACGTAGGCGACAGGCATATTCACGGACGTGCATCTTTATTATTTTTACATAGGCTTTCAGAATGCAGAAACGCAAGATGCATCATGAATTCATCTATAACGCCGCTTGCTCACGCTTCTCTTAAAACCCGTTACCACCATGAGAGGTGTAATAGAAACACGATACTGGTCATGGAAATATACGCCACTATAACCTAAAGCACCCATGCCCGAAATGGATCACTTATACACCAGGCCCAAGTAGGCCTCAGGCAAGAGTTCCCGTGGACATTAACAAAGCAAAAGTCAGGTTGCTGATCCCGCAGAATGAGCCTGGTGGAGCAACCAGCCAAGGTCGCAATGTTGCAAACCCACATCCAAGAACAAATCATCAAAGGCATGATGTTGCAACCTTGCACTCCGCGTACCAACGTTAGAATCATATCTACATATTAAACCAGACACACAGTGGAAAAGCAATATTAATTGTGCAGAATTCTGCCTCAAACACGGTCCCGCCTCATGTGACCAAGCCGAACCTGACGAGATGCCAAAGCCCAGGAGAAAGAAAGGCGTCTGGGTCCCCCGCTACGAGACATAGGCCGATACACTTGAAAGGTTTAATGGACATCTGCTACAGTGGGAGCGGTCAGCCTTCCACCTATGAATAAATCCTCACATTGTCTGCACGTACCCTTATTGAAACATTGTTGCAAACACAGGTACACCGAGAGCTGGGAACAACGGTGGTCCCAGGCTGGGGAGCTCACGGATGCACCAATCAGAACATGGGGCTCTTATCTCAGACGTCAGTAACATTAGCCAATCCTCAGGAGTCTTCATGTAACAATTCTTATGTATCTAATTATAGGGACAACCCAGATATACCACCTGACTACACCTTGACCACTAATATCATTCTCTATATGTGTACTATACTAACCCTACCACTCGAGCAACCAATTAATAATGGCGATAGGTTTTTTTGTTAACTTTTTGAAATGACGCAAGTAGCGCGTCATATTACAATAAAAAGGGCCTGCGAGCCCCACGAGTGTGTGTGTCAGGACGAACGCGTACGCTCCTTGACCCATCCCTGCCGTTTGCATAATAAACAGCAGAAGTTGCCTTGCTCCTTGTGTGTGCCTCATACTCTGTCTCGATCCGAGATATACACGGGAGGAGTTGGGGCCTCCCTGCCCGGAGGTCTGCGGACGGCCCGGCCGACCCCGGCAGAATTTCCCCCCGACAAGTGAGGCTCCCTGCACAGTTTTAGCATATGCTGATGATTCGGTTGTATTTGACAATACTGTAGCTGGACTCAGGCGTTCTGCGGTCACTCTATGGGATTATGCTAGGCACAACGGTTTGAGTATAAATCTAGATAAAACAAAGGTACTCAGATTTACTAGGAAAAGAACATCCTGAGTCAACTTGTGGGTATATAATAATCATATACTTTATGCTCCATCCTATAGGTACGTTGGAGTAGACATTGAGCCGTTGGGAGATTATCCCTTGTGCCGACAAGGACATATAACCAGGGCTTTGCAAGTAATAGCATTAATAACATCATTTACAAACAAGCAGGTTGGCTTCACCTTATGGGGGACTAGACACCTATACATCCAAGTGTTCGCACCCATGATTACTTACGGTTTGGAGTCTCTTCTCTCTTTCAATCTCACCTGGCTGCAAGTGATGGAGGGTAAATTCTGGCGCCGGATACTGGGATTACCTCCAAGCGTCCCAATGGCCCTGATCAGGCTTGAACTGGGCCTTTCCTCACTTAAAGCATTGGTGCTCAAATGAAGGATAGGATCCTATCTTAAAATGAAGGGCAGCCCTACCAATCCGTTATTGGCTGTGATCCATCAAGAAGTGTGCAAAAAACACATTACTTCCCCCCTTTTGAAAGATATGACCACATTTCTAATGGAGATAGGCTGGACGGACAGAGGGGAGATTGTCTCTAAGGATGTACTAATAGCACTTGGTAAAAAGGTGGACTTGTGGGACTGGTTAGAGAATTTCTCACACCTAAGCAGTTTAAAGTCCTATCATTTCGTAAAATATAGACTTTATACTTTCATGCAACCTCAAGCATATTTGCACCTCTGCCCCACCAAAAGGCTTAGACGCATCATTATTTTGTTTCGACTGGAGCAGTTACACACCCTTTATAATGGAGGAGCCAGGCAAAAAATTCCTGCCAGTGAGCGAGTTTGCTGCATATGCAAATCCCCTGAATGTTTAGAAACAGCCAAGCACTTGTTGACTGAGTGTATGACTCTGGAGTGTTCTATCTTTAAATATCTTGGGGAATTTGCACATGATCATCTAACTATTTGTGAAACTTCATTCTGGCTCTATTGTACTATCACCAGCAATATGCACTTGTTTATTGCATTGTACAATGTCTGGCAGCAGATTGAAAAATACCTGGGCTCTTTGCTATGAGTTGTTATGAGTTGAAACATCTTATTATGGTGGGTTATAAGACTGCCGGTATCACTCTGACTACTTAGGGATGTTATATCTATGGTTTCTCATCCTGACTCCTACGCAGGATAACAGTGGGTGAGAGGTCTAACGATTGCATACATGGCTAAGACTGTGCTCATGCGAAGGCTCAGACTACAAAGCTTAACAAAACTGTTTTTATTTGAGCACTTTGTTTTTCCTAAGGTTCTAATATTTTAAAGAAATTTTGTTTGTTTGTTGTATTATATATATTTTTATCTGTTTATGATTTGCTGTATGTAATTTGTATTATGTGTAAAGTTTGAATTTATTTTCAATCTGTATCACATTAAAGAATTTGAAATTTGAAATTTAATTTTTATTTTTATTTTGAGAGTCATTTAAGGACATGGACCGCATTTTTGAGTTTGACATATATTTTCTTGTGTTTTTTTCATTTGGACATGCTTACTTTTTTTGCTGATTTCATGCACATTTTATTTATTTTCAGGAAATGATTGTGACTTTCATACTTGTTTTAATATATTTTCTTATTTTTACTACACATGTTGTTTGGTCTCAGATTTTGTGCAAGTTTGACGCTCCCTTACTCTGTTCTGTGTCCCTGATGATGACCAATGTTGTTCATGTGCGTGCACACAAACATGCATGTGTCATGTTTGACATCCATTCGCATGGGGCATGTCCTGGTGTGCATGACCAGTGGATGGGTGTTAAGGTGGAGTTGGAGTGTGCACCGTGTGGTGGTCTTTGATTTCACATGTGCAGCATATTTGTTTCTTGGTCCTCATGTTTTTGGGAGGGTGGTGGGTTGGGTGAGTGATGGGAGTGTGTAATTTTGAACATTTTGGTACAGGATTTGCTAGATGCAGTGTAAGTGCCTTCACAATCATGTCTTTGTGAGAATTTAATTGTATCTCGTGCAGTTGGACATTGGCTTTGCTATTCCTATTTTTCTATTGGTAGGGTTTGACACATGTACAGAACAATGTTGCAGTACATGTTGTTAGGTAATGGTATGTTTGCCATGTACACAATCACGACTTGAGTCTTTCCTCAGTGCTTGTGCTGTTGGTAGTTCTCTGCCCTGATTACGTCGTGTAGAAATCTGCTATGGTCAGCTGTGTACCCTCTGAACTTGTCATAAGGTCCCCTCGCACGCCACTTGCACACCAGCACTGGCTCAAAGGCATGCACAATCTTTAGACTATTTTTATGTATGCCAACAGACACCTGACTTTCCACACGATTTGGCTGGGGTGCGTCCGGGGTACACGCAGGAGTTTCCACGCGATTTGTCTGGGGTGAATCCGGGGTAATCATGTGGAAACTTAGCGCGTACTTTGTCCGCATCCCAGTCAAATTGCATGTAAACTCAGCACGTACCCCGTCCGCACCCCAGCCAAATCACGTCGAAACTCAGCACATACCACGTTCGCACCCCAGTCAAATCACATGGAAACTCAACGCCTACCCCGTCCACAACCCAGCCAAATAACGTGGAAACTCAACGCGTACCCCGTCTGCACACCAGCCAAATCATGTGGAAACTCAGCGCGTACCCTGTCTACACACCAGCCAAATTGTGTGGAAACTCAGCGCGTAACCCGTCCGCACCCGGCCAAATCACATGGAAACTCACAGCATAGCCCTTCCACACCCCGCCAAATCACTTGGAAACTCAGCGCATACCCCATCCCCACTCCAGCGAAATCAGGTGGAAACTCAGCGCATACCCCGTCCGCACTCCAGCCAAATCACGTGGAAAATCAGTGTATACCCTGTCCGCACTCCAGCCAAATCATGTGGAAACTCAGCGTATATACCCCATCTGCACACCAGCCAAATCACGTGGAACCTCAGCGCGTACCCCGTCCGCACCCCACCAAATCACATGGGAACTCAGTGCGTTGCCCATCTGCACCCCACCAAATTGCATGGAAACTCAGCACCTACCCTGTCCGCACCCCAGCCAAATCGCATGGAAACTCAGCGCGAACTCCGTCCACACCAAGTTTTCACGCGATTTGGCTGGGGGGGCTGTATGCTGGACCAGGGATGGCACGGGGGCTTGCACCATGTTAGGTATTTCACTAGCTTTTTACTGTGCGTGGGGGCATGTTGGGGGCATTACTGGCGCTGCTTGATGTTCCTTGCACCATGGCTAGTGAGGACTCAGGAAATCCATGAATACATGTGCCGCTCAATTGTTTCTTTGTGCCACGGCTGGCACATGTGTGGCGCACGTTCCTTCTCGGCACGCGGCGCTTGCGCCTTTTCTGCGCTGCATTCCATGAATCGGGCCCTAAATCAAGAACGTTATGTATTAAGGTGGTCATGATGTGATCAAGGAAAATACGTGTAAGCGTAATGACAGAAGGATATGGTATGTCATGGCACTGCTTGCGGAGTAAACAGCACACATCACTACTCCCTACTTGCATAACTGATGTGATCAGTGACATGTGATGGTATAATGTATATACTCAGGAGAGTCACTGCACTAGAAGATGCCTTTGTCAATGTCATACCTGTCATCATGTGTGATGTCAGCAGCATCACGTTCTTGAGTAAGAGCAAAGGTTGCTTTGCCATCTTAAAGTCACCCTATATTAAATTGCAGGTCTCGGTAAGGTAGCGTGGGGGCAGTTAATGGATGAATGCATGAACAGCACGCTGAGCGAGCAGGAAGAATGGTCAAGAGTTCCGGGTCAATATCCATGCGGACAAAAGAAGTACCGAATCAGCAGGCGTAGCGGGTCACAAAGCGTTCCAAGGTCGTAAACTGGATTTTGAGAATAGACAGACAGGGAGCAAGACAAGAAGAATCTGTGGGGCGTAGCCGGGTAGGTAACCAAGAAAGCAGTTTCAAACAAAGTTTCAATGGCCGTAGAAAGCAAATTCAGAAGCAGTGATTCCCGGTCGGGCGGGGCATAAGTAGGAACCATGAATCATGTGACAGGGTGAAATGAGGCTTACCGTGAAAAGACACGTGACTGAATGAACGCGGAAGGAGCTCATTTCCATGGTAACTTCCAACACTGTTTCAGTGCTAAACGGTGGATGTTCATGGAGTTAGAAGTACTTGGTGCAGTTAACCGAGAGTGCAAATGAGAGGAGGGGTTATGGCTAGGAAATCTAGCCCGTAAATGGGTTTTAATCTGCCCACGTGTCGGGACCGAAACAGTTTCCTGACAATGTTGCTGTTTGATGGAACATTGTACTTACATATATAGGAAGGGTTTTTTGGACTTTGAAACTATCATTCAATTTATTCTGTGCATTAAATATTAAAGGAGAGGACTTGAGTATGGTCATTTTTGGCAATACTCAGCAGAATATATATTTGAATTTGCAAACACCTTTTCAAAGCAATCTGCATTCCACAGAAAGAAAGGCTAACCTTTGGGATTTGGGATTATTTGCCATTATGTTGAGGGAACTGAAAGAAATGGGGGTTCTTGAAAAATTGTTGGTGATGGTGGTGGTCACAGGTGATGGGCATATGTGGCTGGTTGATTGGCTGTGGGATACACCACACCACTAACTGACTGAGCAGTAGTATTGGGCAGGCATATGTGCTGCCCCAGCTTGTTTCAATGGCCAACTGACAGACAAAACAAGCAGTTGAATGGTTTTGGGGGAACTGAAAATAATTGGGGTGGTAGAAAACTTGCTGGAGGTGGTGGCAATCACAGGCACTGGGAATTAGATGCAGAGTGATGGCTCTGTGAATCAACACACCCTGCTTGAGCACACTGAATGAGCAGCAGGATGGAGGAAGATTCAGAGCTAGGCCAGCTTGTTTGAACAGGTACACTTAAACAAAAACAAGAAGTCAAATTGTTTTAGGGGAACAGAAAAAGGTATGGGGTGCTGGAATCATTGTTGGAGGTAATAGTGATAAGAGGTGATGGACATTAGTGTATGGTTCATTGGCTGTGTGATGCAGTACACCTCCTGATCCAGCATACTGAGTAAGCAGTAGGATGGAAAAGGAATTTGTTTTGTGCCACCTTGTTTGCACAGGCACACACAAAAAACAAGCTGTTGAATAGTTTTAGCGGAACATAAAAGAAAGGGGGGAGCACTGGAATAACTATTGGGGATGGAGGTGATCACAGATGGCATGCATTAGTGGCAGGTTGATTGGCTGTGCGACGCAACACACCACCTGCATTATAATTCAAGAGGAGCATGTTTTAACACATGTGAACATTTCAGCTACTTTCAGTTATTGAACTGAGGTCAGGTGCATGACCATATAGGACTACCTTCATTTGAAAAGGGGATGCCAATATGAGTGGTGTTTGAGAAAAGAACAACACAAATTGAAGATGTATTCACAGTCAAAGTCCATATGTGGTGGGGGGGGAGGTGTCGTGGAAATGATTCATGTTTCACTGCAGATATGGTACCTACTGCCTTTGCTGGGGTTGAACAAATCTTGGGTAGTTGAACAGTAAAGTATGTTGGTGGTTGAGTACTAATGGTTGTTGGAAGCTTTTGTGGTCAAGCATGATTCAACTAAAACTAAGCAAACAAAAAAAAAACAAGCATATGACGAACTTGTAGTTGGTAGACGAAAACAATACATAGCAGATCTCATATAATAATAATTAATAATAATTTGGAATTTATATAGCGCTACAAACCCTCAGGTATCTGAGCGCTGCTTATTATTACCCACGGTGTGTGGACCTTGGAAGGATGAAAGGCTGAATTTGGCCCTGCCGGGACTCAAACCTGCGTTAGCATATTCTGCACTGATCTCAAAGCGAGCGCTCCACTCGCTGTGCCACTTGACCAGCTATATGTATCAAAAAGGACAACAGTAGATAGAGAGATGAACTCCTGAGGAAGCGTTGGCAAACATAAAAACTGTCTGCGTTCAACCCGCTACATGAGATTACAAAGAGATGCTGAACAAATGCTAGTCGCAATATCCACAAATAATACAAGAAGTACGTGGGACCTACTGAACAACAGGGACCTCAACTAATCGGCAATAGGTGTCAACCAAGTCTCAGAGGAAAATTGGTTTCAGCACTACACTGCACTATATGCAGGGAAAAACGAGGAAAAAGTCACTAAGGTGAAGCCTGACGACATCCCATGGGCCCTGGATTTTGATAGAGACGACATCCTAATTCTAATAAAAAAACTGATTGCTTCCAGGGCAGCAGGCCCAGACGGCATATCTAATAAAATGCTGAAAGAAAACTGTGAAGACTGGTCTGAACTAATATACATGCTATTTCAACAAATAAAAAAAGCTAGACCAATACCAACCACGTGGACTGAGGCCTACATCGTACCGATCTACAAAAAAGAAGATTGGGGAAACCCCAGAAATTACAGCCTGATTGCATTGTTAGACTCAATTGGCAAGTTATTTGAGTCCCTTCTACTAACGGACCTAAAAAAATGGCCATCTCAGGCTAAAATCTTGGATGAAAGGCAAACAGCCTTCGTAAGTGGTGTTGGTACCGCCATGAATCTATTCCTGATCAACCTGTTGAAGGCAAAGGCGCTAGAGGGAAAAAAAACGACCTACTTGGCCTTTATAGACCTCGAACAAGCGCTTGATGGGATAAATAGAAAGCGCCTGTGGTCAAAAATGAGAAACTGGGGTTGCCCTACGGATCTGCTAGAAGCAATTCAAGCCCTTTATACTGATACCTCGATTCAAATCCAAACTACAACAAACGGAGGGCTATCTAGGAAGATCAAAATGTTGCGGGGAATAAAACAGGGATGCGCGTTAGCCCCTTTCCTCTTTGTCCTATATATGGCAGACATGAAGATCACCCAAGAGCAGATCTGAACCTTCCCTCCGAAGATAAATGGAACTGAGATACTGTGGATGCTATATGCAGATGATGCAGTATTTGTAGACCAGACACCAATAGGACTACATAGACGGATCGAGGACTTCAACAAATATTTAAAAGATAATGACATGAAGATCAATGTCAAAAAATCTATGATCCTAACCATGAAGTCATGTCGTGGAAGAAAAACTGCAGGGAAAATCCAGACATGATCATTGGAAAAAGAAAAATTGGAGGAGGTGGAAACTACAATATATCTTGGGATAATGATAAATAAAAACTTTAATGAACAGGCGCATTACGCATTAATCCGGGAAAACGACCCTGACTAACCAAGGAACATGTATACATCGTAGATACGGCAAATTTTTCCTTGATGCCGATAGTAACTTTTTTTAAGCAAAAAGTGGTGGCCGCAATCACATATGGAGCAGAGGCACTACTAGCCTTAAGATGGGAAGTATGGAACATATGCAAGGCCTATTTTTGGCGAAAGATCTTGCGCCTTCCGAATTTGTTACCGCTAAAGCTCATAAGAATAGAGCTAAGGCTACAATCTGTGGTCTCAATTGCGCTATGGAAATCCTTATCCCTTTATAGAAAGTGTATCCTCGACAATCCATCTCAGCCTTTTGAAATGTTAGTACAGACGGAGGTACCAAACGAATACAGAAATTCCTCAACTGGAAAAAGAGATGCAAAGCAAGCTAACAGGTAAATGTCTCGGAATATACCCTGAAGTGCAACCCAGATAAAGCCAAAAGAATTATTCGGGAAAAGGATTGGGAGGAAACACAGGAGAAAAGACTGAAAAGAAACCTGTGTTATAATATTATCTGGGAAAAAAGGCTTAAATAGACTTCCACCTTACCTGCTGAAATTCCCATCTAACCACTACAGAGACTTGTTGATGCGCTGCAGACTTAACATATGGCATTGCAGAGAGGTAAAATGGATAAGAAGGATCATTGAAAAAACAAAAGCTTACTGCAGGTTCTGTTAAAATATAGATCAACTAGAATCTGTCAGGCACGTGATGCTAGCCTGCCCGAACTTGGAATCGAAAAGACAGGCTTATATGGGCAGTTATATTAGTAACATCACTGAGGAGACGGAAGAAGAATACTGGGAGCGGCTACTGATGGTTGAAATGGTCGGTAGAACCTTAGACGCATTCAAATTTGTTGAATCCCTAAAATTGGACCAGGAGGAATTCAGTCCTGAAAAATATAGATCAACTAGAAGTCAACTCCAGCAGGCTGATTAGATTGAACAAACTAATATCGGCAAATCTTAACCTATTTTGAAGAACATTGGAGATGTCCATTTAATGATGATGAATTTGAAAATGGCGGAATGTTAAAGGTTTAAATTTGATTAACCAATAAAAAAAAAAAAAAAGTAAAAAAGTATATTACAACCACACATTGTATGTCCTCCACTGATACAACAATACTGTGAGCATTCACACTCTAGATGTGGGGTGGCTGCTGGTGCTTTCAATATAATTTGAGGTTTAGTTGTTTCTGCCACTTCAGAGCAGCTCGCCTAATCCCCACGTTCTCTTAGATCAGATCTACCACATGTATCCCATGCTACCTTGTTGCAAGAGACCAGCTAACAGATCCAGGTCATGCGTGCTTGCAGTTGAGGAGTCTGCCACTGAATCTGTGACAGAAGGAGGATCTGTTCTTTAGTGTGATTTGAAATTGCATTTCCCAGCAGTGGACCAGGGGCAGCATGGCCATGCCAATTTGCCTATCACACCTGTTTCTCCCACCCCTTCCACACTTCTGGCCTCTGATTTCGGTGATAGCAATGGTGGTGGTGATGACCAGGACATTGACTACACTCCCTCTTCTCCTAAAAGAATACTGGGAGATGTGTTTACAGCTACGCGCACTGATACTGAGTCCAACTCCAGGGGTGACCCAGCGGGGTGGTTGCAGTTACAGTCACAGCCTAAAAAAACACGTTACAACCACAACCCCTGTATGGGTTTTGACGGTAGAAATACCACCAAAAAGCTCTAGAGCTGTACACACCCCTTTGCAACAACTTAGGGATCCGGAGGTAACAGTGGTGTAAGTCAATCAACGACAGAACCTACCAGACCCTTACAGCAACCGCCGGTATGTGTGTGATTTGCAGAGTGACATGTTTATTTTCTGCCTCTTCTTATGGTGTGGACTTTTTTTGCACCGGGTCAGGAGTAGCATCTTTGCCCCTGAACTCTGTTTAAAATATTTGTTTCACAAGGGAATTCATAGTCCAATCTGGGCCCATCAGCATTTCTGGGCCATATGAAGTGATATCAAGTATAGGACAGACATATTCCAAAGCACACCTGCAGGCGTCATTGGTTGCTCGTAGCATATCCCAGGTGGTGCACTCAGAAATGGGAGGCATGTCAGTCAGTCCTGCAGAAAAGTAGTGTATATGCCAGTGTCATCAGCAGCACCCTAACACAAAGTAGTGATAAGGGAACAATGGGCCTCATTACGAGGTTGGAGGTAGCCTTGCTGGTTTTACCGGCATGGCTACCCCCAAACTCAGCTCTGGCTCCGGCACTCATGAAAGGAGAATCACCGGGTAATTCCCCTTGCTCGGGTGCTGGAGCCGGTACGTCCCCATTCCCATTTGAGCCCCTACAGGGCTCAAATGGGAATGGGGAGGATGGTAGCAGCGGTACCGTTCATAACGGTACCGTTGCTACCATCATGTTCTGCTCGCGGGTGCCGGTACAGCCACCTGGTCAGACCAGTTGGTTGCTAGGGCACCCGCAAGCAAAAGTCCTAGTATTGCGGTACGGTAGCAACGGTGCCAGTAGGGATACCAGTGCCGTTCTTGCCTTTCCACCATACTCCTAATGAGTCACAATGTTTTTGTACCAGCCCAGCCTCAGAGAGTCATTTCAGTGAGATCATGAAACCATGAGCCAGCACTCCAGACATGCTGAACTACTGAACTGTGGGTGCAAGCAGATCTCAGAAATCAAGCACTACATTGAATAATCTTAATAAGTAATTTTCTTCTGTTTACTATGTAATGAAAGATGCATGAGTGAATAGGATTAAAAGACACCGAGCGTTTCCCTGTCCCTGTTTATTCAATAGTGCTTACAACGGCTTACAAATCTTATGGTGTATATGCACTGTTCAGCCATAGTTTGAGGTCTGTATACCATTGTGAGTAAACGTAGCTCCAAAACTTGTTTTCTATAATAATATTATAATTTATTTAGTACTACAGCACTTGATAGGGGCAGGTTCTGCTGTTTTGTAGCTTTGTTAATAGCACACATTTGTATCATCCAGCTTAATGGTTTTGAATATATGAATTTCACATGGTTGGAAGATTGATTCAGACAGCCAGATTGAAGCCGTTGTCTAGAAAGCATTTGAACATGCTGCATTTACGGCAATGCAGAAGAGGTGTTTGTGTGAGAAACTGATAGGCAACCACAAATCTGAATAAATGCCTTGTTTATTTTTCTGTGCTCCATTTCCAAAAGTATGCAAAGATCTATAATGGGTACACTTCATTCTCAACACTTAAACACTTTTCAATGTAAAACGTCAGAACCATTGGCTTTGACAATGCATGATCTAATCCTGCCTCCATTGACCTGATGGCAATTATAATATTGTATCTACTGTTATATGTAACGTTATTGGACACAGTGCGATACAATGGTTAAGGAGTTAAGCAATGTGATGTGCCTGTCAGTGGCTAATCAAATGAAAATACATGGATGCTGATGCCACACTATAATGCAGTTCTTTGAGGAAGAAACAACTCTTTTGTTCCTGCCCTTTTATCCCGAATTGCTGTTTTTTTCTCTTTTCACCCTACCTTTTTTCCCCATCAGAGGTGCGTTTCTTCCAAACCATGTTTTTGGAAATCCAAACCTCTCTTAGGAATGTTCATTGTTGTCTTCCATGTTGGAAGATATTCTCAAGAATACATGGAAAAACACATCAGACAACATTGGAAGTGTTTAATTGATGATCAAAAATTTCTTGTGGCTATTCCTCCTCCCCCACGGGTTACTAAATTTGTTTTTTGTACTTCATGCAAATCTGATGGCGTGATAAAGAGCAAGTATTTCTTCCTGATTAAATTCTCTATTCGATGGCATGTATATTAAAGAATCCTTCTTCTGATGCCCACTGTACAGTCAACCTTGCACAGAATGCCAGCTAATGCCTTCCCTTCCAAGCAGCCATCAATCTCTATTGAGTGTGTAAGTTTCAAATGTACTAAATGCACGCCTATATGAATCAGGGTACAAGACTGAAATCCTTTTCTTCTCTAGAACACTTGAATCAGGGCATACTGTTGAAATTGTCAGCTTCCCTTGTACTTTCCCCTGAATCACTGACCACCTCCTCACCTGTGTCTGAAAATCTGGTTTTGGTGTAGGTCTTCAAGGTTTTTCTCCTGCTGCTGAATCTCTCTTTTTTGTACAGGCCTACACTGGGAGGAAGCCACAGTGGACCCTGGTGAGACAGTAAACCTAGGGCCCCTCTTCCGGGATAGCCGGAATGGGGAAAAAGCTGTCAATCAGCGTAAAAAAACCCAACAGAGAGATTTGTGGTTGACTGTTGACAAAGGCTCTTGGATGGAGTGTGAGCTGACCCAAGTAGCAGGTTTCCGAAGGGTGAGCCCAGCAGAGGGCCGTGGGTGGCCAAGCATAGAAGATGGATGCAGCTTGTAGCAGATTCCAGAGAGGGTAGCCTTGCAGAGAGCCTTTAGTAGCTGGTAGCAGGTTCCACAGAAGCGGGCCTGAGAGCCGCGTGCGGCCAAGCCGCGGTAAGAAGACAGGGACCAAAAGAGACTGCTCGAGGGCTGTCGGAAAGAGAGCCGCAAGGCAAGAAGTGGCAGAGAAGGCTGGCACACAATACAAAAGGAGCGTTGAGGCAGAGAGAAAAGTCTGAAAGAGAAAGGCGGAAAAGAGGGAAAAGAAAGAGAGCTATATGCCGGAGAAGGCGAGACGGAGTAGGGTCCGGAGAGAGGAAGAGTCAGAGATTCCATTGAGGTGGTGCAAAATGAAAGAGAGAGTTCCGATGTGGAACACAGAGAGTAACACTAGCATTTTGGGTGCAGTAAAGAGAAAGTCAAAACTGAGGTTGTAACGTGGCGAGCCGCCGGGAGTGTTGGGACTAAAAGCTCCCGGCGGTGGCCATGTTGCAAACCAACTAGACCGCAGCTTTAGAACAGGAAAACACAATGTAGTGGCACATCCCAATAGTGGCACAACTTCTAACTGTGCCCCAGGATCCAGGCATGGGGGTGCATGACAGTATGCCCCCTTCTATCACTGGAGCTATCTGGTTTACCCGGATGGGCCCTATGGAATGTTCTCACTAAGGTCGGGGCATGCACAAAGGACACTGGTTCCCATGAGTTTTCAGATCGGGGGTAACCTTTCCAGCTGACTAGCTATTGCTAGCGACCGCGGTGATAACATGAGTTGCAATTCTGGGCAACTTCATACTAAGCGGAGGAGGTCTTCTGCAGTAATGGCATTCGGGGAATGGGCCTTTTGGTTTGGTCAGGCACTACAGGTTTAAGAAGAGAGTAGTGAAACACTGGGTGTATGCGGCTGAGACTGCTGGAAGTCGCAGCCTATAAGCAACTGGGTTGATCTTAGCCTGGATGGAGAAAGGCCACAGATATCAAGGTGACAATTTCGAAGGACGGACGCATCGAGGAAAGTATTTAGTAGAGAGCCAAAGCCGTGAGCCCACATTCTAGTCTGGAACCACTCGTCGATGACCATCAGCCTGCCTCTTGTAAGCGTTCCGGCTTTCCTCGAGCTTGAGTTTAGTGAGCTTATGGGCTTCTTGTATGTTGAACATGGTTGCTTCGATGGCTGGTAAGTTGGACGTCTTTGTGGAAGTGGGGAAAATGCTGCAAGGGTGCTGCCCAAAGGGTACAATAAAAGGGTGTAAGTCCCGTGGCAGAATGTCTCACATTATTATAGGTGAACTCTGCCGTGGGTAACATATCCACCCAATTGTCTTGTTGCCGATTAGTATAACATCTCAGCTATTGTTCGAGGGTATAGTTTAGGCGTTCAGTTTGCCCATTTATTTGGGGATGGAAACATGAGGAAAGCGCCCTCTCGATGCCTAGCTTTTTGCATAACTCGGACCAAAACTTCAAAGTGCATTGGCTTCCTCTGTCGGAGATTATCTTGTCAGGCAAGCCATGTAAATGAAAAATAGCTCTTAGAATTACATCCACCATGACTGCTGCAGACGGAACGTTGGCCAGCGGCGAGAAGTGTGCCATCTTAGTTAGTGTGTCGACCATGACCATTATACAAGTGCAGGACTGGGACTCGGGGAGATCCACAATGAAGTCGGTGGTAACCTCACTCCAAGGACATGTCGGAACCATCTCTTGTTGAAGCAGACCCAGAGGCATGAGAGTGACATGCTTGCTCCTGGCACAGACCGGGCAAGCTCGCATGTAGTCTTCTAAGCCCTTTCTCATGTTGGGCCAATAGAAATTCTGGCGTATTAGCTCTAGTGTGCTAGACTGACCGCGATTACCTGCTGTCTTGTCATGGCACCATGAGAGGACCTTGCGTCGTAGAGGATCAGAAGGGATACACAGACGATCATCGACAACCAACAACAACTCCTTGTCTTCCAACTGGGAGGCCGGTCTCACAGGCATCGTAGACCGTTCGGAGATCGTGGCATCTTTGATCCTTTGCTGAAACGAAGTTATGTGAGCTACCATCCGGTTTATGGGACATAGCCTCTCCGGTTGATAGTCCTTCATACATCGTTTTGTGGTCTTGCAGGAAAGTGCATCGGCAAGAGTGTTTTGGGTGCCAGGAAGGTATGTTATGTGGAAGTCATACTGCACAAAGAGGTGTGCCCACCTGGCTTGCTGTTAGTTGATGCAATCCATGGTTTACAAAACCGGTACGTTTTTGTGGTCTGTGAAAATAAGGAATGGGTGCGAGCTTCCTTGTAAGAGGTGTCTCCATTCCTTGCAGGCAAGCTTCTTTGCGAGAAGTTCCCTCTCAATCACAGAGCAATTGCGTTGGGTCTCAGTGAGTGTCCTGGAAAGATACACCACAGGGTGCTCCAAGTCCTGATGTTCCTGAAGAAGTACAGCCCATATTGCAGATGCTGAGGCGTCGGTTTCCACGATAAAAGGTTGTTCCTGATCCGGTTGGCGCAAAATAGGGACAGTACAGAACAATTCTTTCAGGCAATTGAAGCTTTGTTCTGTATTGGCAGATCACCTGAAGTGAGTCAATGACTTCTTCAACAGACTAGTTATGGGCAAGACAACCTAGAGAATTGCGGAATGAACCAACACTAAAAGTTTGTCAGTCCCAAAAATCATTGGACTTCTTTCACTGAGGTTGGTGCCGGCCAGTCAAGAATGGCCGACACCTTCTTCCTGTCCTTTTGGATGCCCTTTTCCGAGAGGATATAACCCAGATACAGAATGGAGGAGAATCCAAACAGACACTTTTCTGGTCTAGCCAGTAGGTGATGCTGCTGAAGACGGCTTAGCACCTCCTGTAGGTTTGTAAGATGTTCTTGAGGAAATGACAAGAAAACACAGATGTCATCTAAATAGAGAAAGAAGTGACATATAACAAAGAATTACCAGCATTTCTCAATCATTATGAACACATAGGGCCTAATTACGGGTTTGGAGGTAGCATGTCCTTAATAAGGGCATGGCTGCCTCCAAACTCGGGTCCGGATCCGGGTTCCTTGAATGAGGGATTGCCGGGCCATTCCAACCTTGGAGGACCCTGTAATTCCTCATTCAATTTACCCATTGCCCCCATAGGGCTCAATGGGAATGGGGAGGGAGCTAACAACGGGCCTGTTAATAACGGGCCCGTTGTTAGCTATCTGGTCCCCTAGCGGGACCCGCAAAGGATGTCTGGTCTGACCAGACATCCAGAGCGGGTCCCGCTAGGGGACCTCGTAATAGGGTCGTTAAACCCATTCCGCCTGGGTTGTAATGAGGACCATAGACTCTGCCCACAAAACAATGACTATCAAGTACCTATTACCTGGAAGAACCATATAATTTCATCTGGAGAAACACGTGTCGAGGGAATTAAGGACAGATTATATAACTTTAAGCATACTAGTGGTCATTTGTTCAATATTGAAAATATCTCATTTCATTTCATGACTAAACATGTGGAGTAACATGCATTTTATATCTTCAAGGAAATAAGAGCATTTACAATATTCAGAAAATCCTAAGAATGATGTAAAGATTTGATTTGAAGAAACTTTAATTTCTCCTTCTAAACAAGAGGAGCAACTTGTAATTGACTTTTCCTTTGCTTAGTTTTGAACTTGCAACTTTTATAAACTTCAAACTAAAATCACAAAGAAGTGTTAATTTGATTCTTTACTTTTTTGAAAAATAAAGGGCGCAGTGGAACAAAAGGTGTTTTTTCACAATTTTATCAACTAAATAGACAATGACTGTCAGAAACATCAAATCAGAGAACAACCGGTCCATAAACTGCTGGAACACGGCAGGGGCGTTTACCAGCCCAAAGATCATTACCCTATATTCAAACAAGCCAAAAGGGGTACAAAACACTGTTTTCCATTCGTCACCAGCGCAGATTTGTAAAAGATGATACGCAGTGCGAAGATCAAGTTTTGCGAACATCTTAGTCCCTTGAATGGCCTCTATGATGTCTTGTATAAGGGGCATGGGGTAACGGTCTCTAACAGTGACCTTATTGAGACCCCTGTAATCTATACAGGGCCTGAGTTCTGTAGAGTCTCTCATTGGTATAAAAAAAGAGATGCCCCGGCTTTGGATCAGGAGGGTTAGATTAGACCATTTTGTAGATGAGTGTGCAGGTATTCCCGTAAGGCCTTTCTTTCTGTCTGCGAGAGGGAGAACATCCGTCCAAAAGCTACCAATGCATTGGGAATTAGCTTAATGGCACATTCGTCTGGCCTGTGTGGGGGTAGCTCTTTAGGAACTCTTTCCACAAAGACCTTGTCATAGGCTGATAATTCCAGGGGTGTATTTATGAACCCTGATCGTGTTATCTAAAGCGGCAGGAGACGTATTGACCTTACTGTATGTGAGACCAGACAGGCAATATTGTTTGCAATACCTCGAGTTACACTCCAGATGGTTTTGGGCCCAGTCTATCCTGGGGTTGTGCTTCCTGAGCCAGGTGATTCCCAAGAGTACAGGAAAATGTGCAGCCCGAATGATGTCGAACTTAAGCGTCTCTGAATGTTGCATGACCGTGACATGTAGTTCTTCTGTGGTGTGAGTTATGGGCCCTGAACTGAGAAGGCTTCCATCTACCCCTCCTACGTTTTGTCCTTCTTTGCATTCCAGTCGACAGAGTCCAACCTTGTCGGCCCAAATGGTGTCACAAAGTTTCCGGCAGCGCCGCAGTCTAGGAGTGCCAGGGTATCAATCGTGCATTGGTCTAGGCGTACTTGTATCGTCACCATGATGAGCCGAGAATCCTCCTGTGGTGGAGAAGAAGCAACAGACAGTGATACATAGGGACCAGGAATGTGACCGTGGTAGCCCGTCCCTCCTAGGATCGATGTCTTCCGTTTCCTGATCACCTAGGAGGGACTTCTGGGCAGTCCCTGAGAAGATGGCCGTCGGATTCGCAGCAGGTGCACAGCCCCTTCTCCCTTCGGCCCTTACCTTCCTCGGATATCAGAGGAGCTCTTGTGGCGCCTATCTGCATGGGTTCTTTCTGATGTAGTGAGCTAGATGAGGAAGGCGAAGATTCCGTAATGAAAGATGGTCCTCTATACCTTCTTCTTTCTGTCCTCCTTTCTTGCATGCAATAGTCTATCGGCAGCAGGGTGGACAACAGGTCTGAGAAGGAGGGGGACCTTGGAGAACGTGCCAATTCATCTTTTATCTCTTCTTTGAGACTGCGACGGAATATTGCGTTTTGAGCTTGTTCTGGCCAATACGCCTCGGCTGCCAGTCTCTTAAAGGTAGTGATATAGGACAGCGGGTCTGCTGTGCCTTGACGGACGTCCAAAAGCTCTTCACAGGCTAGGTCTTCAAGGTTTTTTCTCCTGCTGCTGAAATCTCTCTTTTTTTGTAGAAAAGAGGCCTATTCCGTGAGGAAGCCAGAGTGGACACTGGTGAGACAGTACCCCTGGGGCCCTTCTTCCGGGGGTAGCCGGAATGGGGAAAAAGCTGGAAATCGGCATAAAAAACCCCAAACAGAGAGATTGGTGGTCGACTGCTTCCAAAGGCTCTTGGAGGGAGTGTGAGCTGACTCAAGTAGCAGGTTTCCGAAGGGTGAGCCCAGCAGATGGACGTGGGTGGTCAAGCATAGAAGATGGATACAGCTTGTAGCAGATTCCAGAGAGGGTAGCCTTGCAGAGAGCCTTTAGTAGCTGGTAGCAGGTTCCAGGGAAGTGCACCTGAGAGCCGCGGGCAGCCAAGCTGCGGTAAGAGAGACCGAGACCAAAAGAGACCACTCAAGGGCTGTCCGAAAGAGAGCCGAAACAAAAGGAGTGGCAGAGAAGGCTGGAGCGCAGTACAAAAGGAGCACTGCAGCAGAGAGAAAAGTCTGAAAGAGAAAGGCGGAAAAGTGGGAAAAAGAAAGAGAGCTATACACCGGAGAAGGTGAAACGGAGCAGGGTCCAGAGAGAGGAAGAGGCAGAGATGCCACTGAGGTGGCGCAAAATGAAAGAGAGTTCTGATGTGGAACACGGAGAGGAACACTAGCATTGAGGGTGCATTAAAGAGAAGTCACTGCGGTTGCAACGCGGCGAGCCGCCGGGAGTGTTGGGACTAAAAGCTCCCGGCGGCGGCCATGTTGCAAAACAACTAGACCGCAGCTGTAGAACAGGAAAACACAACGTAGTGGCACATCTCAATGGCAGCACAACTTCCAACAGTGCGTCGGGCTCCAGGTATGGGTGCGCATGACAGAAATCCTTTTCCTCTCTAGCACACATGAATCAGGGCATAATGTTGAACTCCTTTTCCTCTCTAACACACATGAATTAGGGCATAATGTTAAAATCATTTTCCTCTCTAGCACACATGAATCAGAGCATAATGTTGACATCCTTTTCCTCTCTAACAGAAGGCTGACATCTTTTTTCTTTTCTTACATACATGAGTCAGGGGACAACACTGAAATTCTTTTCTTCTCTAGCACACATGAATAAGGGCACAATGTTGAAACCCGTTCCTTCTCTAGCACACATGAATCAGAGCACAATGCTGAAATCCTTTTCTTCTCTAGCACACATGAATCAAGGCATAATGTTGAAATCCTTTTCCTCTCTAGCACACATGAATCGGGGCACAATGTTGAAATCCTTTTCTTCTCTAGCACACATGAATCAGGCCATCATGTTGAAATCCTTTTCTTCTCTAGCACACATGAATCAGGCCATAATGTTGAAATCCTTTTCTTCTCTAGCACACATGAATCAGGCCATAATGTTGAAATCCTTTTCTTCTCTAGCACACATGAATCAGGCCATAATGTTGAAATCCTTTTCCTCATTAGCACACATGAATCAGGGCATAATGTTGAACTCCTTTTCCCCTCTAACACACATGAATCAGGGCATTATGTTAAAATCATTTTCCTCTCTAGCACACATGAATCAGAGCATAATGTTGACATCCTTTTCCTCTCTAACAGAAGGCTGACATCTTTTTTCTTTTCTTGCATACATGAGTCAGGGGACAAGACTGAAATCCTTTTCTTCTCTAGCACACATGAATAAGGGCACAATGTTGAAACCCGTTCCTTCTCTAGCACACATGAATCAGAGCACAATGCTGAAATCCTTTTCCTCTCTAGCACACATGAATCAGGCCATAATGTTGAAATCTTTTTCTTCTTTAGCACACATGAATCAGGGCATAATGTTGAAATCTGTTCCCTGTATAGCATACATGAATCAGAGTACAATACTAAAATCCATTTCCTCCCTAGAAATTGGGTCACAAAAAGCTCAATGCAAACAGAGTTTAAAATAATAGCGCAGGTGTTACTACAATCAGACAATGGTTGCATCACACATAATATCAACATGCCCCAGGATTTCTCTAGTATTTGTTTGTTTGCTGAGGTCAATTATGCACTGCTTATGAGGACTGTGTAATCGCCCATTGTTAAGGGCCTGTGTATCCTTTATTCCCCTCCAAGGGCATGTGTTTTGAATCCTTGTTAATTCTGAATCCGTCTAATTGACATGGCTCAGAGTTTGAGCGAAATAGGATCTAATATTGTACATGTGAAGTCCCCGACACAATTAAATTTGATGTGTCCTTGTCTTTGGCCTGCTATTTATTGTCAAGCCAGAGCCCCAGCATCCCTGTTTAGTAAATTTGTTCTGACTGCTTTCATTCATACATACATAACAAAAGGTGTCTGACAGCATCGAGGCCAGCTGTAATGAGAGAGAAAGGTTGAAAAGAAAATTCCATGTGGACACGAGAATGACAGTCCTATTCAAGTGGTGTGGTTAATTCACGCCATCTGTGCTCCTTACAGTAGCAGAACACACTCGAGACTAAGACATTAGAACTGAACGAGCTGTGAAAGCGACGTCGGAAGCAAGACTGCCGTGTGTATGAAGAACTGTCTTAGAGAATATGGCACGCGTTTAATGTGTATTTTTTACAGCGCTGAAATGCATTGGTTTTCACTTATATTATGCACAGGAAATACTGTTATGAAATCAGCCAATGAGAGTTCTAAAAGCAGGGGAGGGAGCGAGGGGGGGGGGGAGGGGGGGGGAGAGAGAGAGAGAGAGAGAGAGAGAGAGAGAGAGAGAGAGAGAGAGAGAGAGAGAGAGAGAGAGAGAGAGAGAGAGAGAGAGAGAGAGAGAGAGAGAGAGAGAGAGAGAGAGAGAGAGAGAGAGAGAGAGAGAGAGAGAGAGAGAGAGAGAGAGAGAGAGAGAGAGAGAGAGAGAGAGAGAGAGAGAGAGAGAGAGAGAGAGAGAGAGAGAGAATGAATAATTTAGGCAGATTAGACATTTCAACAATATCTTAATGTGCTTAATGTGCACTATTTTCTCAGGCAATCACCTTTCCCTATATATATTCTGAGTTCTATGTAGGGATCCCTAACTCATTGATGCAAAACAAAACTACTAATGCACCAGTCAATTTCCACCCGTCAACGTTAATTTGTTCACTTGCATTCTTTAAATAACGTCACTTACGTATCCATCAAAAGCCGTGTTTGTAAATCTATTGTAAAGAGCCAAACCAGTGTTTACGCAAATATCGCATATAAAGCGCAAGGCGACGTTGGCCATTACAAAGATCGACCATATCTTCAGATAACATAAAACAAGAAAGGGAGATGTTTGACTGTAGTTAGATTTGAATTGGAAGAGTTCGATGTTATAAAGATAGGCAATTCGAAGGTGCTGGAGTTTTTGAAAGAATGTGTAAAGCTCACCATAGAGGTTAAAACATATTCTGGATATTAGGATTGAAGTATCGGCTGAAAAAGTGGTTATTTGAAAGAAATAGTTTGCAGAACTCATATCAACAAGTCCTAAAACGTGAATGGGTGCAAGAATTAATGCTTTAACAACAATCAACATGCATTGATAGCTAGTCATTAGCTGTGCAAAACCCATACTAGGAAACTCAAAACTGATAATTGCGACCAAGGATTTTGGCAAGAGAAACCATCACAGAGTACAGGAACTTAGAGACATTGAGACAATTATTGAACATATGTTCCAAGTCTTTCCAAAAACCAAGGTAGAGATGCTCCATAACAAAATTAGAAGGACAATATATTTATTTGGACCTTTAAAAACAAATAACGGTCTCACAGGATACCACAATTACGGGCGCCAGCTTTACGAAGGGAAAATAAAGAGGGGCCTGAGGAAGAGGAGGAGGAGGGGTGTGAAACCTGATTTCTTTTGTGTGCACCCTTGCTTTGCCTAACGTTTGCAGCAGAATCAAGATATCTGACACAAAACGTATGCAGGGAAGCCTACCACTTGGTAATTGTAATTGTTTATTTGTACAGAGCTTATACCCAAGTGAAGTGCTGCAAAGCGCTTCAAGGCGGGAAGGGAGCAAGGGGATACAGTAGTGATTCTTAGGCCTTGACGTTTCCGAATGATCTAACAAAAAAGTAACTAGCATAATAGGCCTGACAGCATTTCTCCTAGTGCAAGTGCATGAAGTGTTTGAGGCGCAACCAAACATGGGACGGGAGACAAAGTGGGGACTTGACAGAACTTAATAGCCTAGTAAATTCAGATCATGCAAGTGTACAGACGGAAGTGCGGGGGGGTTGGAGGGCAAGTGCACCTAGTCCAGCATGGCCCTGGGTTAAGTGCAGAGATGTTACCCTTCTCATGGAACGTATGCTGAAAGTGCAGTAGTGCTGAACATAGCGCAGAGGCCCGGAGACAAGTGCAAAGATCTTTCTTGAACATAGTGCAAAGGCCCGGAGGTAAGTGCAAAGATCTTCCATTAACATAGTGCAAAGGCCCAGAGGCAAGTGCAAAGATAATTCCGGGACTCTGTTAAAGTCATAGGTGAGGTGTATAGCAATGAAGCATCTGATTTCCTGGGATAAGTAATTTAGGGTCTGAGTTACAAAACTGTTTAAACATGGGAAAGTCCCATTGAAAACATTTTTGAAAATCAGGCACATAGTGTCATTGTTAAGGTCCAAAGCAGCAGAAGTCTCAATGTCAAAAGCAGGGAGAACATGAGCAGTTTGATTCTCACTTTGTCAAAGAGGCCCATGTGGAAATCCTGGCAAATTGCCCCACTACCAATGATCTTGGCAAAAATGAATGAAGATCAAAGGCGGCTGATAAAGTCCGATTTTGTGAAAACAAAAGAAAATGTTGGCAGCTCTTGAAAAAGGGAGACAAGACAAGAAAATAGCTATTCTGATTTTTTTTTTAGAAAGGACAAATATCGATAGTATCACATTATTCTCGGGTTTGCAGAGGGTCTTGAACTAAAGTGTCACCCCGACCACCTCCAGGTGGTTATTGTGGCAGCATTGGAAGCAGACTCACACAGGAGTGTTACGCCATCCTCAAATGCGGCACAACGTTCCAGTGTTTTCCTGCTCTGGCAGAAATAATTTCCTATAGCGCTGTATAAACACTTGGATCCTGGAATCGAGCGCCATGTCCCAAACCCTACATTAGAGGTAATACATTGTCTACCTGTTGTTTCCCTGCTCTTGCATAACCTCATTTGCCTATTCATTCCTCTGTCCCCCCAGTCTCCCTGTTTCTCGTTTCCTCCGTAATCTATGCCTTAGTTCCCCAGCCCTCCTGAATTCAGTTTCTTGTCTGTTTGCCGCCGCCGCCGCCTCCTGTGGCTCAATCAGGTTTATGCTCCTTCTGGCCTTTGAGGGTTTTTCTGCACAAAGGTTTTCACTCATTATTGGATGCGATCTCTCATACGCCCTTGTGTTGTTCTCTGGCACTTCAGGGCTTCTATGGTGGTGTCTGGTAGGGATCGTCCCTACCGATTCTGCCAGTCAATGTATGACCGCCGTAAAGAACTGCTTGCACCACAGAAGGAAACACACCTGAGGAACCAAGCACACCCATTAACTCCCGGATCGACCGCAGCAACCCTATATAGGTGAGATAAAGAGTGTTTCTTATAACAAATGTTGGGTGGCCTATATTCCCTCATAGAATGTGTGAAAAAAGAGAAACAACAAAACGTTTGCAGATTTGCTGGTACATTGGAGAATCCTTGCAAGCAACCTGGTCTGAGTATTTCATATCTGGAAACGTTTTATCCCCGGTTAGTAAAAGGTCAAAGAAAAAAACAATGCGTAATGGTAGGTTAAAAAAACAGACATCATGTACACACCATCAAAAGAATACTAACCATCGGGATGACTATGAACAGTGAAATGGTTTTAGCTTTGAGACATTAAAAATAAATGTCTGTGTGCACTGTCAAAACAAAAATATCTATATGCGTGTGAGTCAATCGGGGTTAGAAGCCTAACTGTAGAGGTGAAAGTTTGGAAGATAAGATTAAATGGTGGATTTTTTTAGAGAAAGTCTTGGTGGTTTATCTTTTGAAACAATTGATAGTGTATGTAATTGAACCCGATTATTTGGAGTAATGAAAAAAAACAGGAGTAGACTCTTAAAAGACATAAAAACCTGTAATTACAGTTTTTCCAAAATATTTGACATATTCTCTCCGAGAGATAGGGAAATGCCTTCCTGTGTTTAGTATCAAGGTTGAGTGAACCGATATTCGACAGCATGAATGAATGCTGAGATCCCAGACTATGATAATTGTCATTGACGGATGATGAAGAGATAAGTAGTAGTAGTATAGCTCAGTGGCAATGCGCTCGTTTTGGAAACACAGTGCCTCTCTTTATTATTGGTGTAGTCATTGAGGCTTAGCACGGGTCTCAAGGCCCAGAAGGCTCTGGACCCACACCTGGGCATATCTGTCCCACTCTGTGTGACAAAACAAAAGAGGTGATGGGTGGAGGTTTATAATTCATCTTAACCCTCTGGTATTGCTTTGGACAACCCTCCAGACCATTTTATTTTAGCCTTCCAAACCAGTAAATAAAAGGCGATATACCATATGCGTAAGGGCAATATAACTGCACCTCTTGACTCTCACCACGGTGTGCACTAGATGGAAAACATGCTTCACATTTACAGGGATTTGCCCAAGCCCAGTGTATTGTAATACAGGAGGATGGACTGAAGCACATCTATTCTTTTATTTTTAATGTGATACCGTTTTTTGAAAGAAAAACTTTACACATGAATCAAAATCATATTAATAAATTTCAATCAAATCAATCTAAATAACACATAACTTATATAGCAAACAAATAATATATACTATAATTCACATGAAAATAGAAGACATGATTTATGTTACATTCAGATCAATGTATCTGTCGTATATAGATGAAGATATGTCAATTTGTGGGTATATTATTATTAAGAAGGTGATTAGCATTTAGCCACACACTATAAAGGGACAGATGGAGACTGGCATTGAGGGTATTCAGACACATATACCGGAACCCTTCTTTCTCAATATGGTCCAAA
This sequence comes from Ambystoma mexicanum, assembly GCF_040938575.1. Taxonomy (NCBI): domain Eukaryota; kingdom Metazoa; phylum Chordata; class Amphibia; order Caudata; family Ambystomatidae; genus Ambystoma; species Ambystoma mexicanum. Next base: position 408,534,453 of record NC_090922.1, on the reverse strand, counting down.
TTGTGAACAAATCTCTCATTATGTTTTACAAAAATAGGAGCCATAGCAGTACAATTTGTTAATATATGTCTAGCAGTTTCCCGTTCCTCCTGTTTTATACATATTCTGCAAAAACGTTCATTTTTAGGTATAGAAAGTTCAGATCCCGTAGTTGCAAGTAATGGTAGATGGTTAATACGCATGAGAAATATAAATCGCCTTAAGTTAACAGACGGGCATACATTCAGATATTGCTTTGCCTTCCTATAGGTGTATAATATATGTGTCACAAAGCCATGGTTTTTCAAGTTTTCTAGGTGGGCAAAATTATTTTGCCAATCCCAGATATTCACACAGTGGCCTAATTGATATTTCAGGAGATCGTAATCTTCACCCCATTTCGGAGCCCAATTGATTGCTTTGAACAAAGTGGCCATGTCTGCAGGACATTTCCTTTGCTTATTACTGCAGAACTCTTCCTCAATACACCTCAGCAGGTGATTAGATGGTGAATTACGTATTTTAATGAATAGTTCGGCCCTCTTTTTTAACACCACGGATCTCAAGGAAAATATTCCTAATTCCAATCTTAGAATCGCCACAGGAATACACTGATGGAGGCCCAAGAGTTTCCTCCAGAACTTTCCCTCGATAATCTGTAGCCAATCTAGATTCATATTAGTCAATGACTCAAGTCCGTAGGTTATCATTGGGACCAGGCTATGTATATACAACTGATGCACACCCCAGATGGAAAATCCACTCTGGTTACGCGTAAATTGATATAGCATAGCCGTGAGCGGAGCAGCCTTGAATTTCCAGACCTGCTTGCATGTTTCATAGATTCCCTTATTGTCAAATTCCATCCTTAAGTATTTATATGAAAAGGTATATTGAATCTCAGTGGAATTAATATTCAGGCGAGGCCGGGCGAATTTTCCACGTCAGTATAACAGGATTTCGGCCTTATTTTGATTGATGACTAATTCATTTATTTTAGCATATTCCAAAAGTTGTTCTGCCGAACGGAGCAGTCCGCTGATTGAATGGTCAAAGATTTCCAAATCGTCGGCATACGCCATAATCACACACTGTCTGGATCCTATTTTAGGTGGACAATTGTGGGCTTACAAAATGTAGTTTGGAATATCAGAGTCAAAGAGGTTGTAAAGCAGGGGCGCAGTGACACAGCTCTACTTTACTCCTTTGGTTTGAGTGATCGGACTTGTCAATGTGCCCTTTGTGTCTAATCTTAGTTGTACTGAGGTGTTACTATGTAAGAGTTTCAAATAGTATAGCAACTCATCAGGGCAAGCAATGCTTTCCAACTTTTGCCACAACATATTACGGTTGACTTCGTCAAATGCTGCCTTGAAATCTATATAGAGGGCATAAAGGGGTGGATTCTTGGGTTGCAACGCCCTATCTCTCAAACTGTTCATAATGAATAGGTTATGTGAGGTCGAACATCCTGTTTTAAAAGCACTCTGAAAACTGTCAAGGGCCCCGATCTTGTCCACACAAGATTGTAATTTCTGTAAAAGTAGAGAGGTAAACATTTTACCTGAACAATCAAGCATTGACAGAAGGCGATAATTTCCAGGTTCAGTTATGTTCCCTTTTTTGAACACCAGGATCAATATCACTGTTTGCCAGGTGGCTGGAATTTTGCCCTCCCTATATATTTTATCAATCAAGATTTTTAATAGATTGGCCCAGAAAAAGGGGTTCTTCTACATGACTACATTAGAGAGACTGTTAGGTCCCAGGGCTCAGAAAGATTTAAGAGTGCTGATCTTAAATATAAAATCCTCCATAGATACCGTGAAAGGAGGCAGAACTTGCATATTCCTGGGCGTCGTAGAGAGGGTCTCTTTTATTTCCCCATTACGGTTCTCAATACATTTTACCCATTCTTGTGCACTTATAGTGTTTATCTGTGGAGTGATTCTGCTCCCCGTACTGACCCCAACAGGGACCATATATTTCTGGAATTCCTTGAGCAAAATACCTTAACGGTATGTTGCCAACTTTCCAGTTGTTTTGATCTCTTCAGTGATTTCAGCCACTGGCGATATTTATTTTTTACTTTCCTGATATCTGCATGTATATCTATTGCTGGACTCCCACTTGCTCTAATTTTCCGAATGTCCCTCCTTAATTTACGTTTAGAGTCTCGAATGCTAAAGGAGTACGGGCATTACTAACTGTAAGAAGTGACTTGGAGGTGGCAGGTTTATCTGTAAAGGTAAGTATCATTTTTTCTATATCCTCCAGGGGCAACGCATTGAACAAACTTGAATAGTTCATGTCCCAGACTTTGATTTCAAGGTCTGCTTTTAAGATGTTCTTTTCAGACCATATTATTCTAGTAGCAGAATGATTAGTCACAAGATTGCCAATGTTACCCATAATAGGGGCGTGATCAATGCCTCCAAGCGTCAAAATTAACACTTTGTGATCACTCCAATCATTTATCGAGACAATCATGTCTTTGACAATCGTTGCCACCTCACTGCTGGTAAATATATATTCAAGGAAAACCACCAGGGGGTGCAGAGATGCACTGACGCATCTCCTCTCGTCTCCTCCGAAGGGTGCCGTTTTTGGGACTTAAGCCCCCCCAGAATCCCCCAGAGTGAAGTGTCGACCCCCACCGTAGCCTTCTAACACCATGGGGCACCTGAATACCCCAACTCCGGTCTTCCAAAGTGGCGCCTTCGCTGCGCAGTGAGCCCGCGAAGATAGGAGGGAGGGAGGGCTCCGCCTCCCCCGGCGCCCCAGCTCCGCACGAAAACGATGGAGAGCCATGGATAAGGCGAGGCCTGCAGCTTCATCGGACAGCGTGGAGAGAGCAGCCCCCCCAAATTTGTCTGCAGCGGTCTCCCTTGCCCCACAGAGCATCGACAGGGCAGCTCGATGCTTTGGGCTGCTTCCCGCCATTGGGGCCGCACCCCGGAGCAGCGCACTGGGCGCGGAGGCCTGCTCAGCATCCCCAGACTCAGTGGATCCGGCCCAGGAGAGCTGGCTTGCCCCCTCAACCTCATCGGAGTCCGGCGAGAGCAGAAGCCCCCCCCGGCGACTTGGAAGAGCGAGCACCCCCCCAAGGGGTACCCACAGCAACCCACCCACCCCCCCCCGCTTCGAGCCCTCCCTGGATCTGACGGTGGATCGGAAGACGTGCCGAGGGGGCACCGGAGCCCCCACGAGGTGAGAGGCTGCCCTAAAGTGCTACAGTGCATTGGAGGCAAAGAGAGCCAGCCATCGACCTAGAACGGGAGAACGGGCCTAAACAACCCCCCAGCCCAACAGTGAGCACAGGGCCTGGATGGCAAGCAGGCAGGCCCTCTTCAGAGAGCGTATTGTGGCTCGGCGGCGGTGCCCATTGGACTTGGGGCTCCTATGAGTGGACCCCGTGAGGAGGTGAGGAGTTGGGGGAGGCCTATGAACTGGAAAGAATCTCTGCAGAAATTCCGATGTTTGGCCCCTGGTTCCCCGACTCGCCCTGAGATGGCGATCTCGACGCATCAGGAACTAACTGACACTAGCACGGGCACCAAGGGTATGGCCGCCCTCCTCGAGGAGATCAGAGGCTTCAGGGTGGATATAACGCTACGTCTGGACACTTTGGACAAAAAAGTGGACAACATAGATAATAATAATAATAATAATAATTAGGCTTTTATATAGCGCTACAAACCCTCAGGTATCTGAGCGCTGCTTATTATTACCCACGGTGTGTGGTGCTCATTTATCGACCTCGGAAGGATGAAAGGCTGAGTTTGGCCCCGCCGGGATTCGAACCTGCGTTAACAGGCTCTGCACGGGTGTCAAAGCGGGCGCTCTACTCGCTGTGCCACTTGACCGGAGCGCTTGACAGGGTTCAAGCGCTAGAGAAAAATACGGCCTCGAACGACATCTTTGAGATGCAATTTGATATGCACCTGGCAGAGCTCGAGAGGAGGGAAGAGAAATGTTCCCTAAATCTTGACAACCTGGAGAACAGGGAACGCCGCTGTAACCTGCGCTTTTTAGGCTTCCCGGAGCGTGAGGGCGAAACACAAGCAGACATTGTAAAAGCTGTCAACGCGGTGGTGCGATCACTCTTTGGAGGGGCTAACACGAACGAGCCGACTATTGACAGAGCCCACAGAGCAGGTGCAGCTAACAGAGGCCCCAGGTCCATTCTAGTACGATTCGACTACTTTCGACTACTTTGCGGAGAAAAGTAAAATTCTTGAACTGGCCCACAAGAAAGGCCCAGTGGACCGGGAGGGGGCTCAGATCTCGGTGTATCAGGATCTGTCTGCCTTCACCCTGGCGAGACGTCGGCTCTGCTCCCTGCTGACGAAAATGCTTCAGACCAAAGGGGTCCGATATAGGTGGGGATACCCTTTCTCACTTTCCTTTGAGCTAGATCGCTACAAGTACGCCCTGGTCACGGAGGACGATATTCGCAGGGTGTCGGGGGAGCTCCTGGATGATCCAAATATGGAAGTGGGCGAGCGAGAACGCGGGAGAACCCCAGCTGGCCCCGGGCGGATGAAGGCTCCACAGGAAAGACGCAAGGACCAAGGCCACAGGAAATTTAGAAGCGTGGCGCCGGCCTCCCCGGAGCTGCCCAACACTTGAAGCGCCCCCGGGAGTTCGACGATCAAGCGTGTACCCATTACTGTGAGTGGGGAGGCGATGCAACTGTTTATGGACTAATAAGGACTTGGGGTTGGGGGGACTCGAGTTGTTGTTTTTGAAGAGTTTGTGAGCCCGGAGGGGGAAGACAATGGTAGCCTGGGCTGGTGACAAGATGAAGCCGCTAATCAACCAGGCGTTCAGGGGGGAGGGGAGAGAGGGGAGGGAAAAGTTGGGATTTGTTTATTGGGGATTCAGTTGGGTCACACCAGGTTTTCAGGTCTACTTTGCACTTATAGAATGGTTTCTGGGCATCTGCAGGGTGCGGAAGTTCTGCGGGAGCATTGTCATTTTGCACTCCACGGAGGGAGCCATGAGCCTTTATCATCGTTTTGATGGTTGACTCGCTCCAATTTCTGACAGTGGGGTCATTAAATGTACGTGGGCTTAACTCACCTACAAAAAGGTCGCTGGTGGTGAGAGAATTTTCAAGGCTCTGCCTTCACTTCCTGTTTGTACAAGAAACTCACTGGGTTCGGGGCAAGGAACCTAAGCTAAGGGCTAAAAATATTGATCAGGTGTATGTGGCGTCCTTCCGGGCTAAAAAACGCAGAGTGGCCCTTCTGGTTTCTCCCGGGGCCCACTTCGTGGCCAAAGCTCAGAAGATGGACCTGGAAGGGTGATATATTATGGTCAAGGGGGTGGTGAGGGGCCGGCTGTTCACCCTGGTTTGTATTTATGCTCCAAACGAGGCACAGGACATCTTTTGGGAAGGGATGAAAGAGAAAATCATGGCTTTCTCCGAGGGCACCCTATTGGTAGGTGGGGACTTTAACATAGTTCTGTGCCCCAAGAGGGATAGGAAGTCAGTAAATCCATGCCCAAACTTGCGTTTCCACAAAAAGCTGGCAGAAGTTTTCCAAGAAGTCAATGGAGAATTGGGCTTGAGTGATACACACCCCGTTAAGCAAGGCCGAGACCCTGAATTCACCTTCTACTCAAAGCCTCATGCCACATTCTCCCGTATCGATTATATTCTGGTTGACGCCACGCTTCGGGGTGAGGTTATTGACTCGGGGTAGAGATTGTCCCCTGGTCTGATCACAATTCTTTCTTTTTGATGTATGTTTCCTCATAAAATGCATATCGGGTAGATTTTGGTTTAAACTCTTTTTTAGTTTGAGGCTGGTTCAGTTCGCATAGGAATTCAACATAGGTTCCTGGTGCACTTAGATGGTATTTTGCCATTTCAGAGCCATGATTTATTATGTTATTTAATTTAGAGTTTAGTAGTTGCCCTCGTTTCACAAAATTCACAAACCGATGCCTTTCAGCAAAGTATCAAAGGAAATATTCTCAATCACAAAACTGGCGTGTAAAGCTCTGTGGTCGCTAAGCTTCATAGATACAATATTGAATTACGAGAAGAAGTGATGAAGTTCCTCTGACACTATGATATAATCAATAGTTGATTCAGCATTTCCATTAGACCATGTAAATGCTGGAATCACATCATCATGAACATTTCCATTCAACATTGTCAAATTCCATTCTGAAAACCAAGCATCCCATAATTCTCCATTGGTCTTATTTCGGGTAGACGTTGCCATTCGTCTTACTTGGGGGGAACAGTATGCATTAAAATCACCTTCTATTATAACAAAGTCATCACCATAAGTGATATATATTTCAGTCGTTATTGCAGACAAATCATCTCGAGTTAATATAATGCTCTTATTCACAGGGTTCCAGTAAATATTGATTAAAATCAAGCCTTTAACGCTTTCTCCCCATTTGATCTGACATCTGACCACAAGGCTTTCTTCTGAGTTTTGGTTTATGCGGGTAATATTGTTGGCTGTACCATTCTGAATTGCAATGAGCTGGCCTCCAGCATGTCTACCACCATTCCGACAAGACGCAATTTGGTGTATAATTGTAAAGCCATCTAAATGAACGTTGACCCTCAACCATGTCTCTTGAAGAAACATCATATCTTTTTCATTGAATATTATTTGACTCTCCCTGTTGATTTTAAACACTGAAGGGCCTCTTACGGTAAGACTTAGAATTGAGTAATTGTGTTTATTAGATCTTTCCTACAAAAGATCTCCATTTAATGTGAGCCTCTGTAGAACCTCAATTAAGATGTCTGGCAGGATGGTCCATAACTTTAATTTCTCCTTGGGCAGTTTTGGAGTTTGGATATTTTCAGTTATAGGGAAAGTGGAGCGCACAGTCTTCTCCAATGTAGAAATATTGAAGCCACAATAAGTGTCAGATGTGTAGACAAGTATATTCGAGGAAATGCAGAGTGGAGATGGTATAGCCTCGAAAACTTAAATATTTTGTTTTTTTCAAATCATCCGTGCACATTAATATGGAATTCCGATCCACATTAGACTTTAGAATAAGCTCTACTATGAAGGTTCAATTGTCATATGGAAATTATATCCTTTCAATGTCCTTACTAGCAAACATGTAGAGATCCGAAATTTTCTTCGTAAAGGTCCATCAGCATGTTAGTGCGTTTTAGTGCCTTCAAGGTCTTTAACTCTTTCGCATGTTTTAGCCACAGTTTCGGGGCTGTATAATGAGGCAGGTGCAGCGGTTACAGGCATTGCCAAGGAACTTGATGTCTCATGTTGACTCATTTTGGGTGAGATTAAGGCTGCAACTGCTTTAGACAATGGTGGAGAGACTGATTTGCTCTGATGATTTGTCTCTACTATTACTTTGTTTACACAGTCTTTTTCCTTTCTGATGTCAAAGATAGGAGTGATGCACAACTGCTTTAGTGGGAACGGAGGCCATACTCCTGTCTGGCAGCCGTTACTGATTTTTGACATCTGGTCCGTTTGGTGAGCAATTGTTGAATTCGGTAAAAGGCACTCCGAGCATTTATTATGATTGTTTTTTCCCCTTTGATTGGTTTTGGCAGCTGAGGAAATATCATTTACTGGGGCATTGTTTTTAATTGCACGCTCTTCTGAGTGAGCAATATTGTTGCGGGACTTGAAAAAGTTATTTTTACTTGATTTCCTTTGCTTCTTTGGTTTAACTTCTTCAGCGAGTTTGGCCTTGGAAGCCTTTGCTGCAGCTGCAGCCTTCAGATTTTCTTTCTGGCCTTTTTTCTTTTTCTTTTTCCTCAGTTGATAATTGATTTGAGCAGAGTGTTCTTCAGAAATATCCTGATTCGTGGGTAGTGGTGCTGACTGTTCTTTTATAAGCTTTAAGACATCGTTTATGACTGTTGCAGATTGGACAGACCTGTTATTTAACAATCTGTCAGTTTCTGGCTGGATCAACTACAATTTGAGGCATTCTTAAAAATTCCACCAATGCAGATGATGAACGTGGGGTGTCATCCTGACAAAAACATTCTTTCATCTCATGAGTGACAGCTGTTTTTAAGCCCACCAGTGCATTCTTGAGATCTGTTAGTGAAAATGTAATATCCTTCCACATCTCTTCATTTTGTTCACTTTGTTTTGGAAGCTCTAGTTTCAAATCATTGAAAGCGATTGAGTGTTTGTTACTGAGACTGTAGAGGCGATCTAGCAGATCTTTCGCTTGGGTATTGATGGCTGTGGATAGGCCAGTTAACAGCGATTTGCATTTGCTGACTTCTTTTGAAAGTTCCATAAGTATACCTGCGTAGCTGTGTACCTTATTTTTCAATGAGTCAAACACGTTCACTAAGATATGATATGATATGACATGGCATTTATAACGCGCCTATACACAAGTGTTTCTAAGGAGTTCAGAATAAAGCTTAATGCTTTTAGAGTACTTCCTTCTATCAGGACTGATGTCAAGTGAGATTCCGAAGGCAGAGTACTCTGTTGAGTGGGATTGCATTTAAGATTTGTGCTTCTGCATGCTGGAACAAATTGGAGGTTTTGTGGAGTTATTGGCATGTATTGAGAACAATCCACTTTGCAGTCCATGGGTCTTTTCATTAAAGAGCTGACATTAGTGACAGGAGGCAACTCGCCGGATGTGTTATTATGGAGGTGAGGAACGTGGGCCACATTGGAACCAATTGGACATTCCGGAGCAATTTGACTATCTTTTGATAAGGTATTCAAAGTGTCTAAGCTGTGGGATAAATGCTTGTTTCTGACTAACGCACTTATTGTGTGTTTCATTGTAGAAGTCGAGATGGTATATTCAAGACTCTGATCGTACGATTGTTTCACCAAATCGTACCAGATTATGCACCTGTGTATGTTCTAACATGGCTGTACCATTTTGGACGAGAATATAGTACTCGTCTCAAGCTTTTTAATTTGTTAAAGCTGAGCCTCTCATAGGCCAAGATAAAACGTGGTGATTAGCTGTGCTACTGATATCGTCAGACGGGTCAAACTCTGGGGCTCTCAAGTCATCCTTCATTGAAGCACTCTGGAGATTGTACATGGCTCTGATTTGTGTTTTAAGCTATAGAGACTGTGACTATAGCAATAGTCAACGAGCTCGTTAGATTTAAAGATCCTTCTTTTCTTTCTTAGATGTTAATCACTGCACAATATTTTTCAAAGAATTATACTTGTGTTCTCTTTTTGCTAAAACATCAATGGGGTATTGTACGACATACCCCTTAAGTGTTTTCATAAAGACCAGCTTCTTGTGTTGATTAGAGGTCACTGTTCAAATCGACATCAGATACGGGTAGAGGTCTGGAATAATAGCAACCGGAGCCACTTCAGGCTGTAAAGGAGTGGGATGCTTTGCTCGCCGGGGTCCCTCCGGCTCTCCGGCGAACACAGAAAACTCACTCGCAGCACTCTGCTGTGCTCTGCTTTGGGTGGAGTTATCCTCGAAGAGTTTGCCTCTTAGAAGGCAATAGAAGAAATACTTCTCTTACGATCGGGTTGCAGGAGAAAAGGAATTAGGCAGCTGGCAGCAGACATACTCGCAGCACTCCGTTGTGCTCCGCTTTGGGTGGAGGATTTATCCTCCAAGAGTCCGCCTCTTAGAAGGCAATAGAAGAAAGACTTTTCTCAGGATCGATCGCAAGAGAAAAGGAATTAGGCAGCTGGCAGCATATACACACGCAGCACTGTGCAGTGGCTTATTATAACATCAGTTGCTTGGCTACATGGACTGTACATGCAATGTTTCAGGTTCACACATTATGGCAAAAGAGTAGTTGTTTCATTGTCTCATTTCAGTCTTCCTTTCAGTTCGGTTACTCATTTCTTAGTTTTGCAATTCACACAGCCACTGCCATATACTATGTATCACTTTATGTAATATGTCTGTGAATGTATTGTTTTTTAATACATACGTCACCTTAAGGTTTTGAGAAAAACTGCAACTCACACATTTTTTGAATTTAGTATTATTTCAACCAAAGTTGGTGACTAGGACATATTTTTGTGTCATTATATCTGGTGTAAGTGTTCTTCCAGGAGGCGCTTTCTGGTTGACTTACAAAAACTATAAATATGGTAGGCTTGGTTTGATGAATTGGTTTTAATTAAACAACTGATCAAGCAATATGCAATAGCTGTTTAGATAATGTTTAAAGTGAATATGACTAGACAAGCCGGTCAGATAGCACAGCGAGTAGACCGCTCACTTTGACATCTGTGCAGAGCCTGCTGACGCAGGTTCGAATCCCAGCAGGGCCAAACTCAGCCTTTCATCCTTCTGAGGTCGATAAATGAGCACCACACACCGTGGGAAATAAGCAGCGCTCAGATACCTGAGGGTTCATTGCGCTATATAAATGTCCAAACAAACTAGTGCCATTAAGCAGAAGACATACGTTCTGTGTAACCTTGATTACTGTATCAGCGCCTTTTGAATAACGCCAATATGGATTGTGAAAGTAACTTTTAATCTGATTAAATTGACACTTACTATGCATAGCATATGTGGGAGCAATGCTGAAACACATCCTGGTGCTTCATTATAAAGAAGAAGATTAGACCTGTATTAATTCTTGGATGAGTCATGCTTAACAAAATAATAGCTAGGATATAAGAGAATGTCATGATTTAAAGGCGCTTCGTAACTGGTGTACATTATAGTTTTCTTACCTGCTTCCAATTCGTACTCCTCCGGGATGCAAGTGTATGGGCTTGTGATATCCATAGAGACTAGGAAGCCATTGATGTAATGTGACATCTGATATATTCGGTCAGGAATGTGTAGCATCCATTATGTATGTTTTTTATTCAATAGTGGCTGAAAACAAATTGCAAGTGTGTTTATTTTGGGTAATTTTGAACATGATTCTCAGTGTCGAGCGAATATGTGCTAGGAATTGATAGCAATTCACATCTGTCAACCCAATATTAGCATGTGTGATATATGTATGTAATGTCAGTCAATTAACTTCATTCAGATCCTAAAGATACTCATCTAAGTGCATACATCAACATTAAAGACATACAATTATACAATAAAAATACAAACTGCAACTATTAAAAAGATGTAAAATTACATGCCAAGAATTAAAATACATTAACATGCTCCTTGTCTTCATTACACAGGGTAAATAAACAAGCGCAGACCAGGCTAATTTAGGAGTATTAGCTGACAAGTTAAAGGTGATGGCCTAAGTTGTGTACTGCGCAAACGCTACTTTAAAGTGCTCCTTCTAGTTTGGGAGTATAATGGGCATAACAATAAAAAATGATTTAAATCTTCCAGTGGTGAATTCCATTACAGAAGAATTAACTTATTTGCAACAACATTATTTACATCAGACCCCTTCCCAGTAATAGCCCTTAATCGTAATACATGTAATCGAGCCTTCGTAATAAGGGCATGTTCATATTGAAATGTTGTCCACTCAAGATAATCATAGAGCCTCTTCCGAGGACAAAATAAGGGTGAACAGTTTGATGCCTTTAAAGCTCCTTTTCTTTCCGGACTAATTTTAACTGAATATTGATGTTCTGAAGAACTGATTTCCTATGGAGCAGAGTAATAGCTGAAGGGCTGACAACATATTCCATGGCATTTACTACCTCAAAATGGTTTTGATATGAGAGACCCCATGAATGATTGGATCATTTGCCTCAGATGCCAGGATGATTCAAGAGGATATAGGAAAGGGTTGCTTTGGTGTTTAACCAAACTCGGAATCAAAGTTTAACTGGCTTAGACCTGATCTTGTCTTCAATGTAAGGCATACCCAGCTCTTTGTGAACCGCATAAGTAGGGGATCAGATACGTAAACCTAATATACATTTAAAAAAGTGATTCTATTCAATCTGGAGACAATCTAAACGTCCAAGCCCCAGATTTTGCAATTGCCTTTTCTTAGAAGTATAGACTCTTAACATAAACTCTAGCGGTTGGAATTCATAAGATTTTGCAAAATTAATACTTATCCACATGCTTTGTACATTTTAATTCTTTGATGATTAATGTGATAGGCCCCATTCAAGATGGGAGTAAACATAAAGCCTAAATAGGTATAACTTGCAAAAACCTCAATTGGATCAGAGGCAGCTTTAAAGACAGGGAGTTTATGAAGTCTGTGGCCAGATTGGCACACCACAAGAGCCAATTTAGATGTGTTATTTGACACATCTAGGCTAGACATAAATGTCACATATCACATAGGCCATTATCAGACGTTGCAATGAACTTGGGGTCCGTGCAAACTAGACTTTATTGTCTGATTACATCAAAACAGGCAGAAGCATGCCATCCAAAGCGGGAAGATCAGCACAAATGTCTACCAGATGATTATAAAGGATATTGATGTATAATGAAAACAACAGGGGCGCAATATGTCGGACACCTGCTGAGAGAACAAACCATGGTGTGCAAAGGCCATATGTACAAAATAGAATGCACAAAATAAAAAAATAAATACACAAACCTTGTTATTAGTTTGGACGATTGACAACAAACCAACCAGATCCTCAAGGCAGCTCATAGAAACCAATAGAGGCCATAGTTTTGACATATTAATCCTATCAAACGCTGATCTGACACCCATATACAGTGACTCTTTCTTTAGGTAAATAGCATTCCAGATCACAAGGTGCAAGTTTACGGCTTGATCATTAGTAGCTAGGCCTTCCCTAAAGCCTAGCTGAGTGGGTGTGAAAATGTCATTACCAGGAACCCAATCTTGAAACTTTGCTAAAATAGCGCTGCCCAAGATTTTGAATGAAGGGTCCAATAAAGATGTTGGACGATATGATGATGGGAAACTTCTTAGGCCTTTTTATATAGTGGGCAAATTATAACAAGGTTCTAAGATTCTGGAAAAGTACCAATGGCTAACATAGAATTAAATCCAGCAGTGCATAGAGAAGCCCAAAATGCCTCAAGGCTCTGAAATAAGTCAGCAGGAATACCACTGGGCCCTGGACCCTTACTAAAAAACTTTCTTATTGCAACTCATATCTCCTCTATTGCAAAATAACTGTGGTAGGAAAAATAGCACCATTGTGGACACTAGTAACAAGGGATATCGCAGTACCTGGAGTACTAGAGCCATTGCCATGGGCATTTGTGTTGTAAGGTGCTTAACTCTTTCCAAATCTTGGACAGTGTTTTCAAATGAATCAATTATGTTGCTATGTCTGGGGCCATTGTGGACTAGCTGCTAAAATGTTTCAAGAATTGTCAATGGTAACATGACAAAGCTCATCCCAGGCCAGGTCCTCCAGATTTATTTTACGAAAACCAATTACATAATCCTAGCTACAAAGGACCTTTCTGCATCAGGGTTTTTCAAAACGTTTAAGTGAGAATGTTTTGCTCCTCTACAAGAATTATCAATCCATTTGTCAGACTTCACAAGAGTGCTAACCTATGCATATTAAAAGAAGCAGAAGACACCAGCTTCATATACTCAGCAAAGCTTTGGGTAGCCTCAGTAGCTGATGCTCTTGAATCAAACAAATGTTCTATTAGTGGGAGATAATTTGCTAAAGTGTGGATATTAAACTCATCACCATTCTCTGTGTCCCATTTAATTCTCTTCTAGGTAGCAGTGGTTGAGATTTTCATCAAATGTGGAAATTTAACATAATTAGCATTAGTTAAGTGTCAGTTAATGTTCAATAAAATGCCATGATGATCACTAAAAGGTTATTTAAAACTATACAATCCTCTACAAATGACCATCTTTTCAGTGAGATACTAAAATAATCAATTGTTGATGAACATTGATGGCCCAGAAATGTATACACTGCAAGGCAATTCGAATGAACATTACCATTGGATGAGCAGAGACCTTCTTCGAGTACTAAAGTGAACAATTTTGCTCCCTCTAAGTTTATCTTGGGATTGATCATAACTGTGAGGGCACCTTAAATACACAATCCTCTGTGTGGTCAAAAAGCAAATCGTCCAAGCCTTGGCCCATTTTTGCATTAAAGTCACCACCCAAAATTGTCCAGCAGGACTTCTTGCTATAGGTATCAGATAAGGGGTCTGATTTACAGAGAATTTTTCAATGGGACGTTGCCATTCAAAAAGCTGTTTGTAAATCAGGTAGTTCATACAAATGGCAAAAGCCAGGTGAAGTCCTAAAAGGACCCACAATCCTTCCGACTGTCTGGGCTACAAAACATGTAATAAATGCTACGTAAGGTCACGTATCTAATAATTTGACTCACATAATGTGTCCTCTCCTAACGCCTAAACCCTAAGTCTTCAACAATGGACATAAGCTGTTCTCATTTGAATTACAAAAATATAGATTAAAACTATTTATTTTACACCCAAATACATGTAAATACATACACGTTTAAAAACATAGATTGTGCAAATATGCAAACAAAAGTCCTGTTTCACCCAACATTTATCACATCCAAAATGATATCAACAAACATTTCTTCGTCACACACATATATACAGTCATGTAAAAATACAACATTCTGTAAGCTGGCTCAACATGTTTCTGACCCTGATGCTACTAAATGCTGGAAATTCCTCAGGGGTTGAAGTGCTGCCTGGCACATGAACAATCATACTCTATGTAATCGAATTCTATCAGTTTGTTTTCATAAGGATACTGTTCCGATATTGAGCTTAAAACATCCTATTATATTCCCTACCAACAAAAAGAGTCCCAAAATGTCTATGTCTTCGGACAAAACATTTAAAGAGGACTTTACATCATTGGTATTACAACTATTATCAAAATTAATGAACAATAAAGCATCCCCTAAACTATTCAGTTTTCGTACAATTAGTATAGTAGGTGAACCAAAGGTAATAAGTTTGGTCTCAATTAAAAGTGAGGGTTTAATAAAAGTTGCTAGGCCATGCAAAGGGCGACCACATTTGTTAACCTGTGCGGCGTGCGCATAAATTGTAATAAACCTTCAAGTAAAATCTCTACATTTCCCCATGTTTCTTGGAGTAAAATCACGTCATAAGGGCTGAGTCTTTATCTACTTTCAGAAGACTCAAAAGTGGTCTTGTTCCCTCAATATTCCAATAAATAATAGATATATATTTGGTTAATATAGAATCGGAATTGCCTTCCATTTTCAGTGGAAACTGCATTGTATCAGAGGGTCTAGAAAGATGAACAGGAGTCTAAATATTCAGCCCAAGAAACCAGCAAATCCTTTTCTTTGTCACTAGTCACTGGCTGCCAATCTATTTTGTCATTAGTTGATAATACCGAAAAACGATTTTCTGAGAGAATAAGCCCCATAGGGACTCCGAATGGCCCTGCGCTTGTCATACCATTCACTTTCTTAACGGGATATGCTTTGATGAAAGAGGACAGATTGCCAGGAAATTACTAATTTAATTTGGGGAAAGGGTTTTGGAAGAGGAGTCAGGGTTTGGGATAGAACTATTAGGTAACACAAAAGGTAAGTTAGAGGGACAGAAAAAAGATAATGGTGCCAATTTACTTTTCCCTACTGCATTAAAACTGGTCAAATTAGAGTTAAGAAGAGAGGCCAAAAACAGAATCAGAAAAAGTGACTACAAAAACACTCTCCCGAGAATTGTTTCAAAGTAGGACCCAGCCAAGGAACTCGTCTAGCCATCAAGAATCTTTGGGGGTTGATGGGTGGGCCCATAATTTTTGTGTTGATCCATTGACTATATTTGTTCATAAGGGATGGCATGGATTCAAATTCAAACAATACTGTTATTCTTCTTCTGGATGGTCCAGGAGAATGTCTACCTTCTCCTGCTGTCTGGTCTCACATTGTCCAGGGGAATGACTCCCTTCCCCAGGCTTTTGGACCTTACTTCCGGTCCAGGTTAGCAGGAAAATGACTCCCTTCTTCTCGTATCTTGTTATCAATTCCTTACAACCAGAGGGAATGATTATTTTGGCTTCACACTTACAATACCCAATTCTAAGTGCTTTCTAAGTGTTAGGAAGGTCCAGGATACTGGCTTCTCTTTTTTTTATTTTGATTTCTTGGCACTGAGACAAGGAAGATGACTTGTATCACTTTCTCACTTTGGGTCCCAGACCCTGGTTTTTCCTCTTTGAACTGGCCCACTTGGTTCACTTTCCTGCCAAGTACTGCCAGCTGCTATGAGAAAGATTACACATTTTACTTTTTTGCTTGAGTCTAAGACTCTGGTTTCTCCTCTTCTTTAAACTGGCCCACTTGGTTCACTTCCGTGCCAAGAACCACCATGAGGAAGTTGGCTCATACTTGGCGTAGGGTTCCTAACTTTCCTTTGACTTGCAATGGGCTTATCTTTGCCACTGCCTTGAGGGACTCTCCCTCTCAAGTTCTCTATATGGCTTTTGCTGTCCTCAACGCTTCCCTGAATGTCAACAGGCTTCATTCCACCACTGCGATGAGGAGGAGAAAGTTTGCAGGGTTCTGCCCCTGCCGTGGCACCCAAGCATTATGATTGCAAAGGGGCCTAAGGACAACTGCATGTGCCCTCTTGGTGAGGTGCCCTGTGTCCCCTCCGTGTCTCCTTTGCCACCCTTTACCTTGTCAGGGTTTTCAGCATGTCACCAGGACTTCCTGGGATGGTGGGCGCTCGGTTCGGCTTCTTTGGCATCTTGCTTTCCCTGCTGCTGCGCGACCACATTCCCTGCTGGTTCTCATTTGTTCTTGCTCTTGACAATGCTGTGCACAGGTCTGCTGACAAGGACTTTTCAATCATCAGATGCGGCAGACTGCCAGTGTCCTTGGAGCTCTCTACCTTTGCATCAGTGGAAGCTTGCAGGTGTGCTGTACATCGAGCATGGGAGATTCAAACCTGCATACCATGCGTATGCAGGTTTGAATCTCCCGTGCTCGATGTGCAGCACACCTGCAAGCTTCCACGGCTGCCCGAGACCAAGTAGTCCATTGTCGATCTTTATTTAATGTTGCCATCAGTATCTGGGCCCATTTTATGAGTCCTCCATCTCTTTCACAGGTTCCATCTTCATTGCTCTGCAGGACCAACTCATCCCAGTGCTTGGATTAGCTACGTTCCAGTCATTCGTAATAGTCTCAGTACTTTAAAGTACACTGAGGTACTCTGTCTTAGTACTATATTCTTGTCTATAGGTACTATATTCTTGTCTATAGGTCTAGTGTCTACAGAGAGGGGCTAGAGTATGTGGTAGTGTGATGTTGTCATAAGGGCTGTACCCTAGATTGTCGTCCTCATCCCCAGAGGGAGAGTCTCACCCCATGAGATTCACCCACATTATAATACCCCGAGGGGGAGTATTGGGTAGTGGCCTCACCTCCCTGGCCTCATGGGAAAGGGTTCCACCTCGGGGAGCAGTGACGACATCTAGTGAATCATCACATACATCTGTTTTAAAACCTTTGTGAGGCTTCTTGGATGCTTACTTTAAGGATGTTTCGGGGAAAGATTGAACAAAGGATTACACATGTGGCACAGGAGCTTGAAAAAGCTTGAAAAAGACCTTTGTATTGTTGGTATGAAGGCTTCTAGTGAAGCAAATCTACTGAAGCGCTGCGTGTTTCTGCCTGTTTTTCTCCTGCGCTAGCTTACTCTGCAACCATAATATTTTTTAAAGTCTTTTAGGGGATGAGCTTTGGAAACATTATCCATTATTGATGATACCCTCAGATAATTGCCATATTCTAAGCCTGCTGGTAGTGTATTACCTTTGTTCTGTGTCCCTATGAAAATACCTGTGCAATCCTTTGTACAACCAAAGCCTCCTGTTGTTACCAATATTGAAGTTAATTCTTTGACTGCACCCTCGCCGAACTATTGTATCCAGTTTGTTTTAGCAAAGCCAAACATAATGCTGTCAGAAATGCTGGTAATAGGTTTGTGTCTGTTTTCAACCTCCCTCGAGCAGCTGCGACTTTGGTAGGTGTTGTGGTTGATATGTCCCAGCTCGCTAGTGCTGGATTTGAATTCTGCTGACCACCACCTCTGCCAGTCAGGCCATCGCCACTACTGGCAAGGAAAGAGCGACAGCAACTGCCAATCATCCACAGGCACTAGCTCGCCTGCACAAGCCGCCAGCATCTTTGATAGATTGGATCAGATGCCACAAGATTCCCTGGCAGCCATTTGGAAAAGGTTCATGAGGAGAGAGCAATGGCAGAATATAATCAGCGCGTGTGTGGTATGTGACTTGGTATGAGGGATTTGCACATGTGCATGGCCCATCCATAGCATTGGTGTCCGACCTAATGTTTAATGCCTTAGCGCCTGATTCACAGAGTGTTTCCCAATGGGATTGTGCCAATATGAAACGCTTCTGTGAATCAGGCCCTTGATCTCAGCAGCAATACCCATTAACCCTTGGCAGGCAAACACCTGAAATTATCTACGTAGTGTGTGCCTCATGGGCCCTGCATATTTGTGCTAAATGTTTTTTTGCCCTGACATGTGGTGACTTGCACAGTGTGACCCAGTCCCTTTCTGAGGTGACCAATGGGGTGCCACCACCAGTGCATTCCTGGGCAGGACACTTTGCATGACATTATTGATATTACTTCTCATTATGGAACATTTGTGTCATCCAAAAGGGGCATGGGGAAGTGTGAAAGCAAAGAAGCCATACACCTCTCACCTCAGTAGTTTCTGTGATTGCCATGTCCTTCGAAGGCATTGTCGGTGCTTTCTATGGTGCAGCAAACATTGCTCTTTTACTTCCTTGTTCTACATGGTTCAAAGGCAATATGTGTTTGTTTATGGAGTCCATGCACATGACATCTTCAAGGCCTGACCTTTCTGTCTGCATTTCTTACATGCCACTGAGTTCGCGAATAACGTGGTGCCTAATTTGGAAAAACAATGTTTTTTAACGAGAAGTTCAAATTTCAATAAATAACTTCATATTTCTGTGTAAAGATAGTTCACTTATTAAAAACAGTACATGCACATGTCTTAATACCATAGTAAAAATCAGCATGTAGGGAAACGGCTATCTTTAATCCTTGATACATTTGATTATTCTAATAGACTATAAATCTGACCATAACATTACACATTCAGCAAATCCAGATGGCAGCAGCTGATATCTTGAAAACAGGTCAGCTGACCTCTCTCTTCACACCTTCTGCCAGCCATACACTTCTGACCACTCCCACTTTGCACTTCACATAAGGGACACCAGTGATGGAAGTCGATCCAGCCTCCAGCAGAAGAAGCAGCGAGAGCAGGTCATGTGACCCTATTCTCACCGACTTCTGTCCACCATACATCGCTAGCCACTTAAGGGAGCTTGCTCTTCCTGTTTTCTGCCTGCCATCCACTACTGGCCAGACCTACTTTGGGCTTCACTTAAGAGACACCAGTGGCTTCCGCTGATTAAAGTTCCGGCAGAAGAGGTAGTGAGAGCAGGTAACATGACCTCACAATTCTAGCTTTCTGCCCAACTTCCACTAGTGACCACACCCACACAGGCTTCATTTTAACAATTTCCCTTAGGCATCATATATCTGGGTATCCTCAGCAAATGACCAGAAAAGAGCAGAATGTCACCAAAGTGTGCCTGTATTTGCCTAGTAGGACCAGGCCATGGCCCTTAGCACCTTTCTACAAGTAAGTCATGACCATGCGTGTCTCACACTCTACAATGGACACTGGTTGGTGCAAGGTGTAGTGGAACCATTTCACAGAGTATAATAATGGGAGGTGGCAGTGCATTGGTGGCCCCGCCACCTCCCATTATTGCCCTAGCAGCATAGACATGCTCACTGACAGGAGACACAGCATGTCAGACCTGTTCTTTCAAGAAGCTCTCTCTTAGTTTCTGGCTGGCATGTAGTTTGACTTTTAAAGTGAACTCTTGGTTTTTGGCCCCACAGAAGAGGGGTGTTCAAATGTTCACAACCTTTTGATTTTGTACAACTTTATTGTCTTCACAGAATGAATCCTTGAATGAGCATTCCTTCATGTCTCATGTTCTAGTTTTTAAACATCTGGGGTGACTTCACTACCATTGCTAATTGCACATAGTTTATATCTTCATATGTGGTTGAAGAACATTCTGAAAGAATTTAGGAACATTCATGCATGAGTCGATCACTTAGTGAGAGTGCCTAGTGGGTGAAACCATTTTTGCATGAAACACTTTGTAGCACTCCACTTGTGTATAAGCACTGTATAAATAAACAATTGCAATTACAATAGAGATAACAATAATGTGGCGAAAAAGTAGGGGTGTGTAATTGCAAATGTAGTGACCAAAGAGGCAGTCAACACTAGATTAGAACGGGAAGAAGTGTGAATGGAGCATGGATGCCCAGCAAAAATCAGAAACAGTTTGAACTGATAGTTCAATGTCAAGGAGAACAGTTGGGAATTCTGGGTAGTGAGAAACAAATTGCATAGTGAGCCTGGGCTGTTAATATGTGGACACAATCTGCCGCCACCAGAAGCAATCACAAACAAAATAATTAGATTTTTGTTCTCCAGGCATCACTGCAAACAATCGGAAAGTTAATGAGAGATATTGGTGTCCAGGGTTCGATGTCAAAGGGGAGAGAGTAATAATGAGTGCATCATGTAGATAAGACCCCTGGTAGCCGATGAAGCCTTCATAACAACTCACCATCCCAGTAGGCATTGATGTATTCTGATCATATTCTCTGTAGAGGGGGAGACAACAAGATGCACTTTAGTGATGATTGACCAGTGCATCAAATGGCCAGAGATAAAATTACTAGAGGAAATCGCTAGCAGCGAAGAATTATACTTCCTGCGTGGGGTGCTCAGAAAGGAAGGGCTTCTGGATGAAACGTAAAGTGGCAACAGACCTCGGTTCAGGATTGTGGGTGTAAAAGAGTACAGGCCAAAAGAGGCATAAAATGGAAGTACACACCACTCTACCATGCAGAGTGCAACAGGGTGGTGGCCAGCCTGAATCCTTTCATTTCTGCAACTATAGAACATGCAGTCATGAACAATTTTGCTGAATCAAGGGCAATAATGGAATTGTTCTGGTATTTGAAGATTGCCCCAATTGGTGTCAAATAAGTCTCCCCATTTAGATTTATGAATGGCAGAGAGGCAAATTCGAATCATAACCCTGCATGAGGGAATACTTGATTAGGCACACGTAATGTAGACCCCGAAAATGTAACGGACCAGATTCAACCAGCACAAGATAAGACAAGAAATACTGTGATAAGGACATTGATAAATGGATGCGTTAGGAAAGAGAAGTGGGTGGCAAGGTTTAACGGGAAGCATAGGTTGAATAAGGGAGAACAACATTCTTCACACATATGAAAGTAATTAACTGAATGCAGTGTATTTGGGAAATTATGCAGTGTGTAATCTTATAAAGAGGTTATAAAGTGTACAAGTGAACGACCGATGGAGTATGAAAAAGGCAGGAGAAACAGCCTAGCCTGTTGAATAAAAAAGAATGATTGAACATCAACTGAGCAGAAGGCGGCTTCCTGCCACTGCAAGCAGCTAAGGTGCTTACTGTGTCAGGACACGGAGACAGTGACTGTGCTGTTGGGGGTGAGTATCAACCCACCTGGACCCACACCGCCCCCCAATAACATAGGTAGACATGGGACACAGTGGCTCTCTTTCGGGGTCTGCTCGTGCTGTGTTTTGCATGCCACATAATGCCCCATTTATTTGGAAAACATGCTGACCTAGTCACCGTTCTTTTAAAGGCACAAAATACTTTTCCTTTTTGATAACAGTAATTAAACATTTACCACTATAAACATTATGCATCTCCCAACTACTAATCGCTACCCTCAACCATCCGGTACATAATCATGTAGATATCTTGGCCGACTAGGAGAGATTTGCAGGGGATATCTTTTGCTTACTTCCTGGTTTGTCGAGCTACTGATGTCGGGGCGTGCTTCACTCTTACACTTATTTTCTTTTTCCGAGATATCCGACTCCAGCCATGTATCAAAAACACTTGTGTTATCCATATCATCATGCTCATTTTCTATTCCTGGATGTCACATCTCCTCCACTAAAATGTTTCTGTCCACTGTCTCAACAGTGTCTCCCAGCATTTGAAAGAAAGCTTCTGATAACCGTGGCTCACCCAACCAACACTGTGACCATCAACTCTTTTGTTTCCATCACCTGGAATGGATTTGGCTCATGCATCAGTGGCAGCTTCCCTGTGAGCCTCGTGATCGTAATAACACAGAATCGCTGATCAGGAAATGCTGGTCCTGCAGCCTCCTCCTCTTACTTTCCATGTCCTTTGCTCTCAGTCACACTTCACCTACTTGCTGATCATCAATCTTCTCCAGACTCTGCAATTCATGGTTACGAATCAAACCTCTCAAGCATCTCTGAAACAACGCTTCTGCAGGGGGATCTCCCGTTGCACAATGCAGGGTAAGCTGGTAATTGAATAAGAATTTGTGGAAGGCTCGACAAAGTCATTTGCCCTGGCTGCTGGCAACAAGGAATGCCTTATTCAGGGTTCTCATGAAGCTCTCTGCTTCACAATTGGCTCTTGGTCACAACGGAGTGATCTTTCGATGCTGAATGCCACAGGCTTTCATAAACTGACAGAAACCCTCAGCCTGAAATGGTATCCCATTGTTTGAACACACCTCTGAGGGGTACCCATGAGTGTCAAAAACCTTCTTCGTCGCTGGAATGACATCAATCAACACCATGGACACCACAAACCCCACTTCTGAGTACCTGGACCACTGATCAACCATGACCAGCAAGTGATTGTTTCTACACGTGGGCCCGAAATCAATATGTATCTTTTCCCAGGGCTTGCAACTCCTCTCCATGGATTGTATGGTTGGCAGTCTCTGTTCTGGCATGGCTGCTTTGAACCAAACATGTGATTTTAGAAAATCATAAACCATTTCCTCCAACCCTGGAAACCACACTTTCTGATGTAGTGCTGCTATTGCCTTGGCTGTTCCTTGATTTCCTTGTTGTGATAGTTTGATAACTTTTGGGACTAATTTGGTGGGGATCACCATGTATGAACCCTGTAGTAGCATGCCACCAGCCTGAAATGTAAGCTCAATCATCTCCTTCCACAGCTGTGCCAGTGTCGCTTTTCGCCCTCCATGTTCTTTTGTCCAAATGTGTTAAAGCCTGCTTCCAATCACCACTTGTGACTTCCCTTTGCATGATATCAAAATATGTGTCTTCTCCTGATGCTTCTTGTATTTCCTCAGTTGACATGGGCTTGGGGACAGCCACTTCGGTTACTAGACAAACATAGTCTTCCACCACTCTTTCCTCTACTGACGACCTAAAGGTCATCGGGGAAGGGGTGCTGGACAAGTAACCAGCCACATTATCGCCTCCTGGTCAGTAAATTAGGGTCACATTATACTCCTGATGCGCCAGTTGTCACTTCTCAATATGCACTGGGGGCGTTGCTGATGATCCTGACATTATCGGGATGAGGGCCCTGTGGTCGGTAATCACAGAAATAGGTTTCCCATATATGTAGAGGTGGTGATGGCTAGGGCCTCCCGTTCAGTCTGTGAATACCTATGCTCCATAGCTCACAGTGCTTTGCTTGCTTATGCTTTCACAATTCTCAGTTTGTATTCCTATAGCAACACTGCCCCCATGCCAAATGGACTGGCATCCACCACGAGCTCTGAATTATATCCCGGGTCAAAGAAAGCCATGGTGCTCTCCACTGTGAGAGCCATCTTAATCTGACAGAGCGCTTCTTCTTCCAGCTGCGTCCAATGCCGTGGCATGCCCTTCTTTTTAATATATCATAGGTGTTCGGACAGAGTTTCCAGATTCTTTATGAAGCGGCAAAAGTACATGAACATCCCTAAGAAGCTCCTCACTTTTCGGACACGTTCACAGGTGCATTGGTATTCTTAAGGTCCAACTCCTTTCTGGTATTTGCTGAAATTCCTTCTTTCTGAAAAGCATACCCAAAGAATTATATTTTCTTCTGGACAAATACACATTATTATTATTATTATTCCTATTATTGTATTTATTGAAAGCAGACCTAGCCTTGAGAAGCAACAGAGTGCTTTACAGAGGTATACACCAATACAGATACATAACAGAGCGCTTTACAGAGGTGTACAACATTACAGATGCTTAACTGAGCACTTTTGTGTGGTAATGGTAATAACAGAACATATATACATCTGGGGGTAGGATACAGAGGGGCACCGAGGAGGAATACACCTGTACCAGGTGGTGGGAAGGAGAAGGGTCGACAGCGTCTAGTGAGACAGGTGGCACAAGTGCTGACTTGAAGGCCTAGGTGTTGAGAAGGAAAGACTCCTTGAAGAGGTGGGTCTTGAGTTATTTTCTGAATTGCCACACATAGTGGGAAGCCAGTTAAGACTAGTGCCACGGTCGGCACTATGGGTATTTTGACGCACCAGGTGAGCTGAACGACAATGCTAAAAAATAAACCCTTCTGTATTCTGCTGGTCCGGCTGTTCACAAAATATTCAAGGCACTGCTTCGAGCTGACCCATCTGATGATGCCGCAACTACAGCCCTAAATGGCTATTTCTGCCCAATGGAAAATCTTGACTATGAAAGATTCGCCCTCAGAGCAGGGAAGAAGAGACATTGGATGCATTCAATGCCAGACTTCGTCAATTGGCATTTACATGTGTGCTGCTCAATAAAGAGGACACAGTGGGGCTATAGTTGATTCAGGGCTGTTTTTCAGCCAAACTAAAAAAGCAAATACTTTGGGACTGTTGTAATAGTTACGGGGTATCAGTAAATATCATGGTGACGTCCCACTATAAACCACTGCGACAGCCCCCTCCCTTATCTGCCACTCAGGCATCAATGGATGATGCATTTGTGACAATTGTGAGACATTAAGGCCTGCAGATTAAGGCACATGTCTGCGTAACTGCACTCAGTGAGGGAAACTCTCCTAGAGTGTGCAGCTGTTGAAGCACTAAGGGGCGTGAACTTTGCATTTTCCATGTACTAAAAGTACAGCCACTCTCTGGTACACAGATGTGACTCTGTATTTACTGGAATAGGGTAGATGAAGGGTGAGCCTTTTCACCTACAGATTGATGAGATAGTCCAACCCGTGGCACTCAAGCATAGGAGGATGACCAGAGATGAACCGTTTTGGTATGTCTACCTGAATCTTCTATGTGCCCCTTTTGTCAGTCCCGTCTTTACAGAAGGGTAATTTGGGAATGGTAGAGTCTCTTCAGAAGTGCATAAGAACTCTAGGATGGAGCCGCAACCTCAGGATCGTCATGGTGGTGATGAATATGTGTGTCATTTTGTTATACCCCATGCTGGTGGCATATAGCCGATGCACGGCTCAGTGTGAGGAAATCCCTGAGCCAACTTCCTCGGGGCTTACCTTGCCGCTTCGGCAACAAACGACATTGGACGGACAACAATGCTGTGATGAGCTGATGGCATGTAGTGGGTCTGAGCACACACACACTAGGCAAAGAGTGCATGCAACCTCCTTGTTGGGGGCTCAATCACTCAGGGAGACATGGGACACAGTGGCTCTCTTTCTCTTCAAGGCACACAACATGACCCAACTCTTATCTGGCCCAGATTGCAGGTCACACCTAGATTTAGTGTGCAGTGTGTCCAACCTGATCTCTTCCCCTCTCATCTGCCCCCTCATCGGGAATGGTTACTCTGCTATCCTTTTCTCAGCCCTGACTCCCGGACCCCCATCCCTCCCCGTCTTCCACCCCAGCCTCCTCCAGGATCCGGCTCTGGAATAAGATCATGATCTGCCTGGATCTATCCTGCTCCCTATTCTCCTCCATTCCGAATCTACCCCTCCAACAAGGAACCCCCTCCCCATACCTTTATGACCAATGTCTCTCAGATGCTCTGTCTCCTTTAACCCCTCCAAAACCCCTTTCCACTGAACAGGTCCTCCCCAGGCAGTTAAGCCCTTGCCTCAAATTCATCAACCCTCACCTAGAATGACATTAGCAGACCAACCCTTCTCCCCAAAACAAAGCCACTCTTGCTTAACAGAAGAGAGCCTACAGATTCGGAATTAGAAAAGCCAAACATGCTGTCTAAACGTCCCGCATCGCCAACGTAAATAACCCAATCAAAGAACTTAACAAGATTATCTCTGTGTTCAAGAACCCCCCTCTGCTTTTCCTCTCTTTCCCTGTCTCCCAGACTTTGTGTGACACCCTTTCTGACCATTACTTCAACATAGCCATTGAAAGGAATCTTGCCACCCAGGCTAAATTATCACTCTTCTTCTGCCCCGTCACTGACCGCCCACCCTCTGCTTCCCAACATGGACCCACTTCAGTTCCTTCTCTACAATCGCCCATCCTGAGTTCTCAAGGCTTCTCTCCAGTAGCAACCCCTCAGGTTCCCCGGGAGACCCCTGCCCTCAGGCCATTCTCAAAAACATTCTCTACTCCGCCTGTGCAGGTACCCTCGCCAGATCTAAAATCAACCCCTCACTAACTGCTCTGATCTTCCCAC
Organism: Ambystoma mexicanum; assembly: GCF_040938575.1. Taxonomy (NCBI): domain Eukaryota; kingdom Metazoa; phylum Chordata; class Amphibia; order Caudata; family Ambystomatidae; genus Ambystoma; species Ambystoma mexicanum. The sequence continues at coordinate 408,508,026 of NC_090922.1, read as the reverse complement.
CAGCATACAAAAACTCTCAAGTCAAACCACTACTAACAATTCCCTCTCTTGACCCCCTCCTCCCCTCCAATTAGTGCCCATCACTAACAATTGCTCCTTAGCCATATTACTATATCGCATGGCATACTCCCAGCTCAGTCTCTTCACTGAATACCACAGTCTTCTTGACCCTGCCCAGTCTGGCTTCAGATCCCACAAGGGAACTGAAAAATCCCTGGTCTCTATCTTGGATGACTCAAAAAGAAGAGTAGACTTTGAGGGCTGCACTGCTCTCATCCTCCTTGACCTCCCAGCAGCCTTTGATACGATCAGCCACTCCATCCTTACAAACAGACTCTTTGACCTAGGCATAAGAGACTCTTCCCTCAGATGGATCTCCTCTTTCCTCTCTGACTGCTCCCAAACCGTCTCTCTCCATTCTTTCTCCTCTGTCCCCTGCCCATTCGCCATGGACTCCCACAGGGAGCCTCCCTCTCCCACTCCTTTTCAACCTCTACCTTTTGCCCTTTCCCACACTTATCCATTCCCATAATCTCACCTGTTACAACTTTGCTGACGGCACTCAGATCATCCTCAAGATTCCCAACTCCCCCTCCTCACACCAGCCAGATCTGGCATCCTGCCTCTCCAATATAGAGCTCCGGGTGACGAACAACCACCAGTTCCTCTATCCCAGAAAAACAAAATCCTAATCTGTGGCAAAACAGCTCTCGTTCCCAAACCTACACCATGGCCACATTCATTAGTACCCGTGCCCACTGCATCCCCCTTAGAAAAAAACCTAGAATGCACTTTTAGCTCAGACCTGACCCTCTCCCATGACATCAATACAATCTCCAGTTTATGTACTTTCCATCTCTGCACCCTCCAGTGGATCTTTTCTTATCTCTGCCACCCCCATAGAGTTTCCGCAATCATGGCCATCATCCTGTTGCACCTAAACTATTCTTACTCCATCTACCTAGACACACCTATTTACCAACTCAGAAAGCTCCAATGCATTCAAAACCCTGCAGCAAAGCTCCTCTTTGCACTCTCCCCCAGAGAACACATCTCCCCCGCACACAGGACACTTCATTGACTGCCCATAAACTGATGGGCATATTTCAAAGCAATGTGTATTACCCACTGTGCCATTCACAAGAAAGTCCTGACATTTCTCCAAAACATGCTCACACGCTCCCGCCCCACCAGAATCCTCAGACAGATCAGGCTCTGCACAACTCCTGGTAGTCCCCCCTTTCAAGTTCTCTAGATTAGGAGGTGCCTGTTTCTCTGTCGTCCCATCCACTTTCCAGAACTCCCTCCCCCTCAATCTCCATCTCAAAGAGCATCACCTGGCCTTTAGGAAAGTCCTCAAAACCTGGATGTTCCCCTCTCCACTACCAGATCAACCCCACTTCCCCACCACTTGCACACACAATTCTTCCAGCCGCCCCTGCACATTCCCACTACCAGTCCCTTTGTCAGCTAGTAGCCTTTTCTCTCCTTCCATCCGCTTTGCTCTGCCACCTCCAACCCCTCCCTGGGGGCCGCTAACAACACATGGATGACTCATGAAGGTATTCCAGTGACTTGGAGTTCGAAATAATCCTGACAGTGAGCTGAGTATTGACTCATATGGGCTGGAATGGTGCACAATGAATAACACTTAAAATGTGCCTTGGGAAAATCACTCACCCGGGAGGAGGACAATCAGGCACTTTGGATCCCTCCCTTGTGGTTGGCACTACATGTAACTCCAAAGCACAGGAGGGTGGGCAATGCTGACAAATGTAATCATGAAATGGGGACCTTGTTGGCACTAGAAGGAACTAGGGATGGCAATTTTTCACACTAAGATCCGCTGAGAGGGTGAGTATTATGCATTAATCTAGCAATTAGATTGTCTGTGAAACGTAGCACTGCTGCTTTTACATAGATGGAACCCAGGATGCAAATACTGTTGTTTATATAGCTAACCCATGTTCTCCTCTCACACACCACATTGTTGCAATTTAGCAGAAGGCACAGGCTCATTCCACACATCCTGCACTCACATACAACACAATCACCATTACACAACACCTCTGCCATAAGAATGAAGTTACCTTTAATGACAACATTTGAACTGTAGTTTCCCACATAACTCTGTATCTCCTTAAACACAATCCTCACCCTGTAGTTCATATCATACCTCCACTGTGCCCATCCACACTCCATTGAGACGTAGGTGACTAGTAGGATCATGGCCAATCTCACATAATTTTAATGGCTGAAAGGTATACACGCATAAAAGCACCTCCCAATTTGTGGGACTCTGGTCCCTCCGAGGACGTTCCACCAACAGTGCATTGGGACCATAATTATGTTGAAAGGTGCAATACAAATGACAAAATTAAATAAGTAATTAATTAATGTGCCTCAACTAAGAGGGGACACCAAAATATTCAGAAGGACAGCGTAGTTGAGGCATGCCCAGAACATTCTATTGACTTTGTGATGGCAAAAGAAAAAAACAAAATGATGGAAATAAGAATAGGTGAAGCCAGACTTTGGGGGGCAGAGGGGGGAGGGGGGCTGGGTAACAGTTTTGAAAGTTGGTCGTGAGTAGGACCATTAACCCATTAGGGTGTCAAAACCTCCCTAATTAGCTGAGCCCAGCAGGTTGAAAAGCTTATACACCTTCCTTTGGCTGCACATTTCATCGCATTTTAAGTCACATTGCAATGCTATTCATTGGAGGCTGGGCCGGGCCTACAAACCTCGTCCTGGTGGGCCGTTAAATCCCATGTCCGCCCTGCCACTGGGGAGTGAAAGCTACATTAGGTGTACTTCAAAGCTATGCTAATGAACTGGGCTGTGCTTAATAAACGGATTCCGACCTTCCTCGCCTGTTCTATTATTGTATGTGGGAACTTAACAAAAAGCGTTGAGCCAGCTTTTTGAAATGTTTACCCATGCCTACTGGCAACCATACAACAATGATTCGGATTACTAACGAAATACTTCAGAAACAGCGACCCCTATGCTTTGAATATATACATATATATGTATAGTATAATTTCATCCAAACCCTATCTCCCTGACTTTTAAATGCTTAGTGGATTAACTTTTTGAAGACATCGCCAATCTTATTTTCACAACTCACAATTAGAAAAAATAGCCCAATGGCACAACACCACAGTGGCTTGTTAACTAATTATGCATTATTCAGTCACAGACTGTATAGGTCCCATTTTGTTTTTTCTTTTCATACAAACATAATTTTCTTTTAAGAACAATGGAATTGTTTGCTCCATGGATTAGCTAATAGTATTTTACCCTTTGTTTTGCGGCACATTTACTGATTCATTGAATAGGTGTCTGCTTATTTCTGTTACTGGCAGTTCACAGAAATGTTGAACTATAGTGGTGAACTAGTACCTTCCCGAAATTCTGACTGCATAAGTAATCACCACCCTCTCCGTTCACAATAATGTTCTTTTTTGCTCATTTCTAAGTATGCCCTGGAAGGTATTTCTACTTTATTTTGTTTAGAAATTTGAAGAGCAAGTAAAAGTGAGGTATGATTATAGATTTTATTTAAGGGTTTGATTTTGGTTTCTCTCTGTTCTCATATCAAAGATAAAATTGAAGTGGTGGTGTCATGTTAGTTATTCAGGTAATGAGATTTTATATTAAAAAGAATAAATTAAACTTATACTGCAAAGCCATTGGCAGGAGGGCCACGAGGACCGGTTTGCAGCTCACAGAAAGGACTTTATACATTAATGCAGAGAGCATCAAGAGTTATTAGGCACAGATATTCAAAGTTCAAAGGATGTCAAGTGCTTCAAAAGCAAAATCCTATTTCTATATTGTTTATATTTAAAAGTAATTCAACTAGTCTGCTTTAGATTTCATTCGTTATGTGGGAAAAAAAAGATACATAATAAAAAGAACCAGTTTGATTTAACAAATGTCTAGCCGAATATACCATATTGTGTTGCCCAAATCTAAAGTGGCCCTTTCGCTGCAGATTAAACCTTGGCGCGAATAAAATGTCAACACGGGATATTGGATGACTCCATTTTACTTGCATGGCCTTCCTTATGTACTTCATCTCAGGATTTAGAAATATCACACAGCTTTGAATACATATTTGAATTTATATATATCTATATATTTCCTTTTTTTTCTCGGTTGTTGTTGCTCAGCATCCAGTGTATGTGGCCTAGTTGGATTTGCTGTATGAGACAGAGCCTTAAAGTTAGAAGCTGTATCATGCCCTGAGCATGACCTCTATCCTAAGTCTGGTGATTTAGCAATTCCTCTTTGAGGATGTCTTCATGGCCTTGAGTTGTTTACCTGTACTCCTTTGTTTGAATGGCATACTAGGCGGTACCCATACACACCCTGGCACCTACAGGTCTTAAAACAAAATCAAACGAAGAACATTCCTCCTTTTATCCTGTGGCTCCAGACCACGTGACTTGAGTTGAAAATAAAGAATTTGGAACAAACACAAGTGTGACATTTTCGATGTTAATGTTTTCTACTGAATGCACTACTGACATCTAAGTGGACTTCCACGAGCTCAAGTTGATAATGCTTTGCGCCAGGAGGTGTATTAGGGGCTCATGCCAGGCAATCTACAGGCCCTCTGCAAACAATTCACTCCAATGGACACCCTTTGCTGTGGGCGTGCCGAGTAGCATATGACTGTCACTACCAGGGTTTCTGTTTTCTTTTTAGGTCTGTCTAGAGAAAGACTTATCTTTCTGTCGGAGCACTTAAAGATGCATATTTGACAAGGGCGCTGATGTGCATCAGCTGCTCAATGATGCAGAGAGAGAGAGCATCTTTCAGAAAGGCATTTTTAATAGCTAGTTGAGTTTTCTTAATTCGGGAGCAATATATGCAGGAAGCTTTTAAAATACTCTTAAATTTCCCTGCTGCTGTGGTACACAGATTTGTGATTCGCCCTTGTGTTGCGTACATAAGTGTGTGGTTTCCATTTGCTCTCTGGTTTACAAGTGCATTATGATGAATTGTCTGAAAAAGGGGAAAAGACTGACAACAAAATCAGGACTACGGTAATGATTGGCTGTCCAATATTGTTCTCCTTTTGTTTCCATTACATTTCCCCAGACAAAACAAAGTAGCACACAAAAGTATGACTATTTCACGGTTTTGTTTTCACTAGTTTTCTTTTCCCCCACTGTTTCAAGTTATACACTTAAGGGTTTTTATTTTGTGAGATTTCCCCACGATGAAGCAATGGATTTGAATGCAATCCTTTGAAACAGCCAGGAAGCACAATTGAAAGAAATGCTTGGTGTTGTAGAGAAAGTAAAGTATATGGAACAAAGAAGGCAGCCTCTCTTTCAAGTTCCAAAACAGATATCTGTATTAAAAAAAAAATAATAATTAAAATAAAATCTATTGATAACTTTAAAGGCTACAGAAAGCTGTCAAGTGATGGAAGAAAGAGGTGGTGGCTGGGTGGCTGCTAGGGATAAGAAGCACAAAACACATTTCCTGCCGTTTTAGAAAATGTTGTGGCATTTAAAGTCAGGATGGTGGAAGAGGAATTTTAGCTATATACCTTAAATAGCAATTAGGCGGAGTGAGGTTTCAGGTTGAGAGATGGTGAGCATGGTTGCACATTGGGTGGTGGCGGGGTAACCTTTTACAGATAGATGAGGTTACCAGAGAGCGTCTTTGAATAATATGTTGTTAATGACTCCAATCAAGCAATCCCACTAAGTCAGTGCCTGGTCTGGGATGCCCAAGGGAAGCCCTTATTTATACATTTTTATGTCCAGTTTGTGTACTCTGGATGACAACCCTTATATAACACCCCTCTCTTAGAATCCCCCTGACCCCACTGAGCTAAGAAGTAAGTTTGTTTTGCAAATTTAAAAGGTTTATTTGAGAATTAAACAATATGTATAGATATTGCACTTTTATAATAAATTAATAATTGATATCACACTTATGAATATGAGCAGTAATCAGCACTTTTCCTTTTGACAATTCACTCCCCCCTTTATGCAATATAAGGAAATGGAAGGAGAGCACACAGTCTTCAAGAATACCAACAAAAATGCAATACAAAGTTCTAATTCCCCCCCAGCAAGCTTAGAGAAACAGGGATGATTTTAAACGCAGGCAAAGTACTTTAAATGCGGTATGCAAAGAAGGGAAAATATGCTAAAAATGATTTTAATTCCCTGTAAAAGATTCAGGGTGGTTGATAGCTACTTTAAATTAGTTCAGGATCACTTTAGCACTGCTCTATGAATGATTATCAGGTTGCAAACGAATTTCAGCAAAGAAAAGCAAGACACTGCTATTTTGACACGTGAAGAAATTGAGCCAAATCGCAAATCGCGGCAATTTTTCCGAGTGCGTCGAGTGCTATTACGGAAAAACTATAAGGAGTAGCAAGTCGGTTTTAGGTTCGTTGGAAAGCTTAGAATCTCAGCTTTGAAATAAATAGGTTAAATCTCGCTTCTACCACAAACGGTTCAAGAGATACGGACGATTTTGTGAAGGTAGTTTTTCAGAAATTAAATTTTAAAGTTCAGAATGACAGGTGACAGTTTTGCAGCTTTGAATCAAAAGAAGGGACACAATTTCTATGATGCAGTTCTCAATGGGTTAAAATAGTTTGAATTAGATTATTTTAAACTAAGAGATTGGGTTTTGCACAGTCCTGGCTGAGTACTCACACTATAATTTTGAAAGGAATGGGCCTCCGTCCCCGATCTAGTAAGGTTTGCCTGGACTCCGGTACTGGTTCGGCGCACAGCGATCTGGGTCAGCTCTCAGCACTGCACAGCGATCTGGTATGGTTCTGGTCTCTCTGGATAATTCTGCCTTGTGGGTCTGCTACCGGTTCTGGCAAAAGTTCTTGTCTCTGGAGATTGATAGATTTGAAGTCTGGAGTCTCTGGATGTGAAGTCTTCTGTCAGCGTGCTCCGCAAGGAAATGGAAATTGAAAGTCCCTACCTGGCTTCCAGTGGCTCTTTTTATGTGTTTTGTCATAATGGGTGGGTAGGCTAACACCGCATGCCCAACCCTCTCAAGATTTGATAGGTCAAAGGATTCTTTGGTCCCTGATTTGAGAAAGTATAGTGTGTCAGAGTGATGTCAGCCATGTACGATCTATTGAAGAAACGCCCCTTTGCTTTTGACTTAGAAATAATTTTTCATAACTACACATATTTCCCAGATACACCGTTGTTTGACATCACATGTACATCTTACATATTACTTTTGGTCCATGCTTGTTCAACTCTGATCTTCCTAAGAGCTTGCATTCAAAAATGACAACTTATTTTCATTTTTAGTTGATTTTCCAATATCGGATGTTTACCAAAAATGGCACACATGTACACCGCCTTTCTACCCATATTCCATTACATTTTCATTTTTCTAGCGTGAACCCCGTGTCTGCAATCTCCATAATTCATGGGGTTTTGCCTCAGAACATCGTACGGAATTGAGTTTAGACTCAAATTGTAGGTACAATTTCCATTTTAAGGATCTCCAAATTGTACATTCCTGTCATCTGGTTACAATTAGTTATCAGTGTTTTTATAAAACATATATTTGCCTTCAATTCAATTCACTTCAGTGTTTGGGACCGCCCCCAGAAACTTGGGAGTCAGGGATCACATGTCTCCTCTGCCAGGAAGAGCTCTGTTTACAGTCCACACCCAAATTAACATACCCCATTTAATTGCAAGAGTCTATTGTGTCGCTGAGGGCAGCAGGCCAGGGGGCCACTCTGCATTTGGTTAGCATGTCCATGTTAGCTTGACAATGTTTCTCAAGGCTGTCTTGAAGGTAGGGGGACTGGATAATGCTTTGACTTAGTGGTCAAGCGTGCTCTAGAGATGGGTATGTTGTTGGCTGTGTTTGACACCAATGACCAAGAAATCCTTATCCTCTGCTGAGAAAACACCTTGCCAACAAAAGGCTCTTTGTTAGGCTGGATACATTCATACTTGAGGGAGAGAAGAAAAAATGTACAGCTGAGAAATATCATCTAACCTGGCATTTCTGTTTTCTGAGGTGTGCCTCAGGGTTCTTCTCTCCCATTTCATTTAATATGTATATGTTTCCTTTGGTCCAGGTGGTTGACCGGAAGGGTATCATGTGCCAACGATACTGAACTGCTTTATCTACACAGGGTTTCCGAAGATGCTCTGGAGGTCTGGAATACCTGGGCATAGTACAACGAGAGGTGCAGGACAACTAGCTCTGCCAGACAAATGTCCTGCTCCTTAGTTTCCCTTCCCCAAGGGGTCTTCCCTTTCCTGTTGGCTTCAGCGTTTAAGCCTACTCTCCAGTCGAGATGGATTTGGTCAGGAGTCTTGGCATTACATTGCTTTGCCACCTCTCTATTGCCCCCGAGACCCAAGCAGTGGCTAAGCAGTTCAATATCATGTATATAACATTGAGAGGATCTGACCCCTGTTCGTGCTCTTCTAGTCCAGGCTGTTGAAATGTCCAGATTGCAATACTGTTTGTCATTGCACTTGGGAATTTGCAAACTACTGTCTAAATTGAGACTTCCCAAAACCGAGCAAGCAAGCATTTCATATTATTTTTCGGTTGATGGACTTAGGTCACGTCTCTTCTACTCAAACTTCCCAGGGCTGTCTGACTATGGCAAAGCAAAAGCAGTCCAGGGTTTTTTTTCTCCAAAAGCTGGAAATTGATTAATGGGTGGGTATTTTGTAGTTGTCAAACTTAAAATGGTATCACCCTGGTTGCTCCCTACATTGCTGTAAGGAAAACTGAGGAAAGAAACACAGATTTCTGAAAGTAGAAATGGGTGGCACGTCGCTCAGAGTGAAAGGAAATTGTTGAATGATCTTCCTCGGAATGTGAGATCCTGGGTAACTTTGTTATTTGTGTATGTTTTTTTTTAATGAAAAAGAAAAGCCTGCAAGACAATTTTCGAACGGCTCAGGTAGCTTAAGGCTCTATAAATATAATCTGAATTGCTCCTTCTAGCTGTTTTTCGCAACTCTGCCCTCCAGTACTGCCTGATTTAATTTGCGTTTTTCTAAAAATATATTTTAATCTGTTTGTAAAGGTATGCTGTAGTATATATTTATTGTGTTAATGGTGCCTGGCAACTAGTTCACTGATAATGTTTGCACTCATTAAAAATGTTTTACTCTTACTGCTTCTACTTGCTACGTGTATCCTCATGCATGTTACTGATGTGTTTGAACTTCACAGCAAGTGTCTCAGGAGATTAATGCACAAGATATGGAGATCTGTGTGCAACCTGTGTGTGACAGAACAAAATCTAGGTATAGACGCAAGATTATGTGCCTCATTCCGAAATTGGTGGTAGTCATGGTGCTATTTGCGCCATGACTGCCTCTAATAGCGGGTCCAGCACCAGTGTTGTTCAATGGGGACTTACCGGTGCAGTCCGACCCTGGCGGGACCGGTAAGTCCCCATTGAACAAACCATTCCCCATTTCCATTTGAGCCCTATAGGGCTCAATGGGAATGGGGAGTGCGCTAATAACAGGCTCGCGACTTGCAAGCCCGTTATTAGCGCCATGATCCCTTAGCGTGACCCGTTAGGGACGTGTGGTCAGACCACACATTCCTTATGGTCCCCGCTAAGGGACCTTGGAATAGGGCGGTAAGGGATTACCGGCACCGGTCTCCTTACTGGTGCCCGGTATCCCTTACCGCCCAAGTCGTAATGACTCCCTATGTCACCCCTTCAAAGATAATCACATAATTGTGGTTAAAGTGGGACATTGTGCAAATGCATGATAGACCTTTATCTCTGCATGTTTGAGCTTGGAACAAAATCTATTCTTAAACAACTTCAGACATGTGAAACATGATGGTGGCACTTTGTAGGAACCAGCAGTTGTACTCGTGCTTTGCATAGTCATTTCTATAACAACAACAACAAATAGATATATGTATATTTATGTTTTATCCTTTTTACATTGTCTACAACATGGAACCTACACACATGCCAAATTCCAAGTGTGTGGCATGTTGGGAAGTTTGCTGAACATTTCAAACAGACACACACACATATCCACAATTGTCCTCTAAAAAAATACAATTAGACCAATATATATTTATGTTATATTTTCTACATTATCCACAACCTATAACCAACACACATACAAAATTAAGGGGGTAATTCATAGAATTCAGATACACAAGTGGCGCACGCGGCTGGCGCACAGTGTGTGCTTGCGGCAGTCTGCGCCAGCCGCGTGTGCCAAAATCCATTTCCGTGCACAGCATATTCATGGATTTCAACATCCATAACCAGCCGTGGCGCAGAGTAGTGCAGCGACCCTGCAGAAGCACCAGTTACGCCCCCAACCCTTCCCCATGCGCCATGAACAGCACACAAATCCCGTACATGGCGCACAGGCCAGTGGACCAGCATACAGCCCCCCAACCATGAAAACGTCACACGCGATTGGCCTTGTGCGAGCGGGGTACGTGTATTTCTGGGGTGCGCGGGAACTTTCACACGTGATTGGCCCTGTGCGAGCGGGGTATGTGTATTTCGGGAGTGCGCAGGAAGTTTCACACGCGATTGGCCTTGTGCGAGTGGGGTACGTGTATTTCTGGGGTGTGCGGGAAGTTTTACACATGATTGGCCTTGTGCAAGTGGGGTACGTGTATTTCTGGGGTGCGCGGGAACTTTCACACGTGATTGGACTTGTGCGAGTGGGGTACATGTATTTCGGGGGTGCGCAGGAAGCTTTACACACGATTGGCCTTGTGCGAGCGGGTGGTATGTGTATTACGGGTGTGCCCCAACAAATTGGCAGTGTGTGTCCTCCCGGGTGTGCCCTCTCCCTCTTCCCCAGGGCCTGCAGGCAGACCCCAAAACAGGGGTACACACTGCACCCCTGGCCATGCCCCACAGGCAGCCCATCCACCCTGGTGAAGCCCCCCAGACAGCCCACTGTCACCACGCACAAGTGAGCACAGACTCATGTCCCCCAGCACCCCCATCCTCCCAGCATTGACAAGCACCTGCCAGCAGGCCCTGACTCATGTCCCCCAGCACCTCCATCCACCCAGCAGTGAGGGGCACCTGCCAGCAAGCCCTGACTCATGTCCCCAGGCACCCCATCCACCCAGCTGTTACGCTCACCTGGTACCCACAGGGGTGTCGAGCGGAACTGGACAGCCACAGTCTCCACCAACGTGATGCGTAGTGCAGAGATGACTGACTGGACTGGCCCACCTAGCTTTGTCTGCTTGACCTGTAGAAGTAGTCTCCTAAAGGCGGAGAAAGGGAATTAGCCACCCGTGGATTTGAGTAATAGCCCCCTCACTGCGTCCCCATTTATCACCTCTGATATTCCTGTTCACAAAAGCTCACCTTATAGTTTTGAATGATGAGCTCTCCATCCTGTGAGGAACGCAGGGGCGTGTTGATGGCCAGTTACTTCACTGGCTTGAGGATATTGGAAGAGTTCTAGACAAATCTTAGCTCCAAACCTGCTGGCGAAGGACCGTAAGTATATAGTTCTTAAGAGTTCAAAAATGTCTGAATAATCACTCTTGTTCAATTCCTTTGTTTATCTTGCAGCTTAGACCCAAAAGAAGATAGTCTTGTGGCAGGTGAAAGCATTCAGTGTAAGAGTTTGTGTTATTCCACACTGTCCGTTAAATAATGCCAAGGTTTAACTTGCTGCTTTCTCTTTTCTTACAGGTGCAGCGTAAGAAGATTTGGCATGCTGGTGAATAATACCTCCGGCGGTAAAATCAGGTAAGCATATGGTGGCAAGAGATTGTCCTTGTTTGTTCCCTCGGCTCACCTTGTTATTTTCTTGTCCCCCTTAGGTGCTGGAATGCGGCAACATAATGATGGAGACTGCGTCGGATCGTAGAGATGCTGCAAGGAACGGTAAGTATGGCGCGGCGCTGCTGCTGGCGATGCAACGTGTTTAAAATAAAGTCTGTTTCTGGTTCAAAGGTGCGATGAATCCGGAATCAGGTAAGAAACCCAATAATGTTCTTGTTCTTGTTCTAACCTTTCTTCTTCTTTCCCTTCTTCCTAGGCGCTCTGGACTCGAGGCGGGCGTGGCAAGAGGCTGGATGCTGACTGCAGGCACGGTGAGCGTTACGCTGCAGGATGCAGAATAATGCGAAGCGTGTGCTGCTCTTCGGGCGTGGTTTAAATAGCCTCCAAAGTAGTCCCAGGTAAGTATTCCTCCACAACCACACCTGAGTAACAAAATAGTTCCTAGGTAAAGTAGTCCCTTCCAAGCCTCACATGGGCTTGGATCTCTTGCAGCATGGTCTGCATCAGGTAAGTTTTAAAATATGAGCCTGGCGCCTATGGCGCCAGGTCTGATGCCCCATATGAGCCTGGCGCCATAGATGCCAGGACTGTACCCATATAGCCCCTAACAAGGGTTGCTGGGCTTTCTCTGGGTAACATGATGCCTGCCTCTGAGGTTGATGGACTTGGTCTGGATGTCCGGGGGTAGGCATCGTGACACCAGCATTGAGGGTCAGGCCCAGACTCATGTCCCCCAGCAACCCCATCCAGCCAGCATTGAGGCGCAGGCCCCGACTCATGTCGCCCAGCACCCCTAACCACCCAGCATTGAGGGTCAGGCCCCGACTCATGTCCCCCAGCACCCCCATCCACCCAGCAGTGAGGGGCACCTCCCAGCAGGCCCGACTCATGTCCCCCAGCACCCCCATCCACCCAGCATTGAGGGGCACCTGCCAGCAGGCCCTGACTCATGTACCCCCGCACTTCCATCCACCCAGCATTGAGGTTCAGGCCCCGACTCATGTCCCCCAGCACCCCCATCCACCCAGCAGTGAGGGGCACCTGCCAGCAGGCCCCTTTTCATGTTCCCCAGCCCGCTATCCACCCAGCATTGAGGGTCAGGCCCCGACTCATGTCCCCCAGCACGCCCATCCACCTAGCTTTGAGGGTCAGGCCCCGACTCATGTCCCCAGCACTCCCATCCACCCAGCATTGAGGGTCAGGCCCCGACTCATGTCCCCCAGCACCCCCATCCACCCAGCAGTGAGGGGCACCTGCCAGCAGGCCCTGACTCATGTCCCCAGTACCCCCATCCACCCAGCATTGAGGGGCACTTGCCAGCAGGCCCCAACTCATGTCCCCCAGCACCCTCATCCACCCAGCAGTGAGGGGCACCTGCCAGCAGGCCTCGACTCATGTCCCCCAGCACCCCCATCCACCCAGCATTGAGGGTCAGGCCCCGACTCATGTCCCCCAGCACCCCCATTCACCCAGCATTGAGGGTCAGGCCCCGACTCATGTCCCCCTGCAACACGACAGGAAGCTGCACAATCATGGGCCTCATGTGCACCAAAATACCACAGCATGCCACCCCAGTCTTGACATGCAATGATTTCACCAATCCACCCCACACCAACATGCCTATGTCAGGACACAATTCAAAAGTCAACCATGTACAAAAAACACATGTCCGTCAAACACACATACTGTTTGCCATAGATTGTGTAAACCCACATTTTGACATGCATGAACCCAATGAGCGAATCCCACACATGGAATTAAAATATCAAAATGTATTATGAACAAAATCAATGTAATGAAATGAAAGCCAAAAAAATAATACAAACATGAAATGAAATGCATGTCCAAAAATATGAAAAGGAACTGTAGATCCAATCCAAACAAATCCTAAAGAAAAATGGTCCAAACTCTCTGTCCACCAAAACAAATCCAAAGGAGATGTAAAAATGAAAATCCATTGCTCCATGGTGAAATCCAAAGAAAATGTACACATAAATCCAATGTCCAACTATGTACAAGCAATTTCCAAAGGGTCCATGAGCCCAACAAAATAACTGAAACCTATCAAAGAAACTACCTAAGAATAACTATATACACAAGTGTGAGGCATAGTCCAATCACCCCAAAATAAAGCAAAACGAAAATGAAACCTAACACTAAAAACTATTTACAATGGCGGCAGGCTAGTCCGACGGCTCACTTTCTGATGTCCCGGGCCAGGGCATCATCGAACTCCTGCTCAATGTCCTGGGGGCGGTCCTCTTCCATGGCACCGAGGGTTCGCAGGGACGATGCCCTATTGGACTCCAACTCCCTGCGAATAGCCTCGAGGCACTCGGCCCGCCTCAGGTCCTCCGCATGGAGTTCTCCGCCCTGACCATTGTGAGCCGTGCCTCTTCCGCCGCCGCCGCTCCGCACGTATGGCCTGGCCCAACCGCTGCCACACGGAAGACACTTCCAATCCTGGGTCCTCCTGCCCTCTGGCCGATGCCTGCCCCTCCGATGTTGATGGCCCCGAGCCATCATCGCTCCCACCTTTTTGCTGCTGCTGCGCCTGTGCCCTGGCTCTTGCTGCCTGCATGTCATCCTCGGCTGGGGTGCAGTTGTCGTGGTGGCCACCCCTGCTGGATGTCCGACTCTGACTGTGGCAGGGATGTGTCCTCCACCAGCCTGGCCACTGGGTCAGAGGCAGCTCCACAGGGTACCCAGTTGATACATGGGTGGGAAGATGGCATGGAGAACGACTGGCTTATAGGGGGTTCAGGTGAGGAGGGGGTCGGAAGAAGGTCCAGCATACTGAGGAATCCAGCCCCTGTGACCCGTCCCAGTAGGTCAATGCGGTCAATGGGGCATCCGAGATGACGTGCAGTGTCTTCACGAAAACACTGCAGGTCACCTCGCATGCCCCGTTGACGCAACGCCATCCCAGCCAGGAGAGCTAAACCCGGTCCTGGATTGCCAAATCCACAGGGAGAGGAAGGCCAGTTGTTGTGCGCTCATCCCCTCCCTGAAAACGGGTCTGGATGTAGGCATCCCTGCTGGTGCAGGATGATGCAGTCACAGGATTGGGGACAGGATTACACACGGGCACCTCCGCGGCGGCCTGTGCTGCCTCCCGTCCCTGCCCCTGCACCACTAGCACCAGTGGAATCCCCATCTCCAGACCCCGTGTGTGTCCCTTCCACGGCCTCCTCCTCCACCAAACCCTCCACCAACCTGGGTGACTCCATGCCATCTTCCTCTGTCGGACCCTGTGGGGTCTCAGCTGCCCCTTCTGCTGCCGAGGAGTCCACCTCCGACCTCCGCCTCTTGGACATACCCTCGGCAGCTGCGGGCTGGGACCCGGCACCAGACTCCTCACTCCCCGACGAGATGACAATGTGGGAGGGGAGCCGGGCCTTGCATCTCCGGCTGGTGGTGCGATCCCTGCCGCTTTGCTCCACAGCACCCTCGCCGATACACACATGACAGTTGCAAATGAGTGGCAGTGTAAAACTACAGACATGGCATCACACTCCCCAACACACATGTCATTTTGACTCGCACACGAGCAAATCAACAGGAATATTGCACCAGGCATCACCATCCATACAAAACAACAGCACGAGCAGCCGAAGGTGAACCTGAGGTCACATGAAACACGGAGAGTGCACAACACATGCACACACGCCACCAGACTTACATGCATGAGTACATCTCCACCAACTGTCACAGTGATGAGATCGCCATCCATGTCACATCTCGCATTCAGCCTTCTACATGTCAGTGTCACATGCATCCATGTTGCATCACAGTTGCACATTTGTGAAATACACCCACATGCACATGTGCATAGTGCAGATACATGCAGCATGAACCAGCATCCATGTGTGACACCACAACCATGCTACAGTACATACTCATAATTCATTATATGTGTGCACCCACACACACATTTGCACAGCATGCTTACCAACACATACACCATCGATGTGTCTCACACTTGATAGGAATCACATGTGGCAGGTTCACGTCCCTGTACATACGCAGCCATACATGTCCCTACAAAGACATATGTGCAACCTGCACACTCCTGGCACACCACAACACGCACAGCGTCCGATCAGTATGCATGTAAACTTACGACTCGACTCCAGACGGGTCTGCCCCTAAAGGTGTTGGAATTGAAATGATATTATGCCTCCTATCGCAGTATTTGAATGTATATTGGCCTACGCCAAGTTGTCTAAAAATATCATGTAAATAGACTCTGCGGCAAGGTCTTGACCTTAACGAAAAGTTATGCAAGTCGCCATCTTGGATTTAGCCGCCATTTTAGGTTCTCTTGTAATGTGGAAGTCACCCTGAACATCAAAAATGGAGGCCGAATGACATTCTGAGTGAGATTCTGGCCGTTGTGACCTCCGCACACATGAATAAGTAATATGCCTGCAGGCCACTTTTCAGGGTCGTGAACTAAGACCTTGTCCTATCCCTGACCTATGTGTAAATGAACAACTGTTTCAGAGGAACTGATCAAAATGCATACATTATGGGATTGACCTGGCAAGGAACCCTAGGCCTGGTCCCAAGAATGGTTAACACGCGAGGGGGTTGGCCAGGGCTGAATAAAGAATATAAAAGTCCAAGTATTCCAATGTACGGTCTCTCTACTAATGCATCGAACCTTCGTTGAAGTTCGTTACGTTACTCTGAGAGCCGAATAGCTATCCGTTTGTCAATTGACTTTTTGGTAACAGTTGTAGCTTTTAAATAAAGCACTTGTATGTCCTTTGTAACCTGTGTTGGTGTGTTTCCTCTGGGCTTCCCAGCCTCATATCAATTTTTATGTTTTCACAAAGGACCTGGACGTGAAGCGCTGGGTGTATGCATTCCAGGACCCTCATCTGGTTGTCGGTTAGGTTGACCCGGCACACCTTTGCATCTGCTGCCTTCAAGAGGCGCCGGGCCTTGTTGAGGGTCCTGGACCTGAAGTCTTCTCAGCGCTTCCAGGCATGTTTGATCTCGCAGATTGCCACCCCCTCCTTGTTGATGGCAGTCACAATGTCCATCCAGACCCTCTTCCGTCCTTCATTGTCGGTGCACAAACTTCCAAAGAGGGCATCATACTGCCCCAGGACTTGCTCCACCAGGACACCAACCTCCCTGGCAATGAAGCTGGTGCCCTCTGCCTCTCTGTCTGGGGGTTGCCAGTGGTGCCAGATGGTGTAGTGTCTGACATGGCAACCCCAGAGGCAGGTGTGGGTGGGCAACTGGGTCCTGGGGCTGGGCTGTGGAGCAATGGTATCCCAGTCGGGAGTCTTCAGTTCCAGCAGGGGTGGTCACAGCAACTGCACCCCTCGCTGATGTGCAGGCACCAAATAGTAGGGCATGTTGGCAGCAGACAGGCAGCAGCAGATGGCAGGTGGGAGCATGCTCGGGGCCTTGGGGGGCAGGAATATGGCCTTCTGGGCAGGAGCGTGGTCTTCCATTTGTTGTTGTGTGGCGAGCTTGATACGGAGTGATTTGGCACATGAAAAAAGTGCACGTCAGCGTGAAATTGGAGGAAAGGCCCTTAGCGCGTAAGCGCATCTCTGACGTTATGTGCGCGGGCGTTCCCCACAACACGGGTGCATAGTGAATCAGCACGTGAGAAAACTGCACATCACCTTGCTATTGGAGGAAAGGGCCTTAGTGCGTAAGCGCGTAAGTGACGTTGCACGTGTGGGCTGGCTTCAAAGGTATGAGTATGACGCTAATTTCTTTTACGTGCTTTTTGTGGACAGCGAGCTTGTGATTCTTGTACTTCAGTTCACACGCGATTACTTCACAACGTTTCCAGTTAGTACTCCCTGTTTCCTCAGACTGTGTTCTTTTCTTCTTTTGGCAGGGTGTTGCAAAATGCGCATACGCGCAACTTTTTCACGTTCTTTTTCAAGGCAGACAGTGAGTTGTGCACGTATTTTCCAACTGTGGTTGCCCCCGTGTGTCGCGTACCCCATCAGAGGGCATTGTAGGCTGCGTGTAACGCGCGTACGCTTATTTTTGTGTTTCTGTGTGCCACAGCGTAGTGCGGGTTCACTTTTCCACGCACGTGGTCTACCAGGGGTTGCGTGCATGTGTACTATTGTTTTTGGGGTGCCTGTGCGTTGCGTGACCCGTCATCTTCCCACAGGGGTCACAGACAACCTTGCTAGAGCACTAGGGTACGAATTACATCTAGTATCCTTCCCCTTTCACCCCAATTGCCCAGGACAATTGTTTACTGCAACTCCCATACGCACAACAACATCAGTGCCATGGTTGGGAGGCGACCAAACAGAAAGGGAGTCAAAGGTGGCCGAGCTCAAAGAGGTGGGCATGGTGGGGGCGGTAGGGGAAGTGGTCAGGATTTGCAGGGTGCCCCCAGAGCCCAGTGTGTGGAGGACCAATCGGGGCCACCTATGCCCCCCCAATGGTTGTGGGAAATGTAGCTGACACCATCCCAGCTCAGCCCTTGTTGAACCGGGCCATTTTGTCAACTGAACCGGCACAGGATGACTCCTAGGCTGACTTTCAGGACACCAAGTCTAAGCCATGTGTGGTGGTGAAAGTTGCTGCCACCAGGCCACATGGATCTGGGGCAGCAATGTCATCTGTTGCTCCAAGTAGCCAGGGTGAGGAGGCTGCAGGGGCAGCTGCAGCTCAATCCACCCCAGCTCCGAGTCTCCCAGCCAGGAGAGTGTCGGTCCAGGTCCATCACACCAACGTTGGCCCTGCCAACATCACCCTGAAGCCAATGCCTGCACCAAGACCTTTGGTCATTGTGCCTTTACGGCTTCAAGTAACCAGTCCACCTGCGCTTCTGCCCCTACTGACCAAAGCGGCGTAAGCCACTCAGGATCCGCACCACCTCCCAAGAAGAAGAAGGGTGCTCTTGCACTACAGGCTGGAACCCCAGACACGGCTACACACTCCGGCACGTCAAGGAAGCCTAGCTTCAATGATGCCGAACTTGATACACTTGTGGCCTATGTGTTGGCACATAGCCGCAAAATGGTGGTGACTGCAGGCTGCAAGACTACGCCTGCTCAACGTAGGGTCCACTGGCAGACCATCGTGGACCACATTAGTGCCCTTGGATTTGTGAGGCGCACAGCTGATGATTGCTACAAGCGGTGGAATGACCTGAAACGCAGAGCAAAGAACAAGCTGGCTTCCAATCATGCCTCTACTCTGGTGACTGGCGGTGGGTCTCCACCAGAGGACGACCAACTCACTGAACATGAGTCTGTTGCTGGAACCTTCGTCACAGAGGAACAGATCCAAAGCGTGGGAGACCTACCAGATTATGAAGCATTGTCCGGTGAGTGCCCATGCATGTGTGTGGAATCCATGTGTATGTTGCTTGGGTGATGTGTTCTGATTGAGTGCCAGGTGAGGGTGTGTACTCATGAGTTGTATTTGTCACCCAAGTGCTTCCTCCAAACCATTCACCAGCCTTGGATTTGGGTATGACAGTATGCCTACTGACCACAGTAGCCAATTAGCACCACATTACTGCAGTTGCCCTTGAACTGTCATCTTGCAACAACAATGTTCAACATTTTCAGTGTTCATTCAGCTTGATTTCTCCCATTCTCCCATTACTCCCATTTTTACAATGCCTTTTTCTGCCCTAATGCCACATATGTGACATGCTTCTGTCATAGATTACACCCCACAATGGCCCACATGTATTACCTTGTTATGGGAATGATTTGACCATTCAGGCTGATTGAGTAAGGTCCTGCTCACATTAATTTTTGGGCCCTGTTTGAATGTGGAACATGACTGTTGTCTCCTGTCATGTTGAAGTGACCAACCATTGATGTATCCATCTGCCTGCCATCACTGTATAATTGAACACTGGATGTGTTGCAGTGTGTGTCACATGCATATTCTGTCACACTATTTTGCATTTTCCATCTCATCATGTCCATTTCACATGGATGGGTGACAGTACTCATTCACTAACATATGGCTGTACTTGTCAAATGTACCATGGCTATGCTATGTGCCATCTGTATGCTGGCATGTGTCATGTATGTGTATTGGACATGCCACTCACAGGCTAATCTGTGATGCCAGTGCTATCCAGCATGCAGCAAATGTGTTGCTTTTCCATCTTGGAGACCTCAGTGTCTGCTTTTTGCCTCCCCTTCCAACTCATTGACAGTGCATGCATGCCAGGGTTATAGTCATGTGGGACATGTGTAATTCATGTACTGGATCTCTGGCTTGTCAGGCCTGTGTTTGTGCTATGGTGCTCATGGCTGTTTCCATTTGTTGTCTTTCATGTTTTTGCAGGTGATGAGGCACTTAATGCTGTTGAGGTGGGGGAGATGGTGCAGACCCAGGAGGAATCTCAGGAGGAGATGGTGCAGACCCAGGAGGAATCTCAGCCACATCCCGGCACCAGTGGAGGACGTGGGATGGTGGTGGGTGAAAACCCAATCCTCCTGCAGACCATACTGTCCATGGGAGTCTCTGGGTGCACCGCCCCGGACCTCTATGATTCAGGTGCTGAATCAGACAGTGAGACATATGTGCCGTCGCAGGTGAGTGTTTCTGGCAGGGATGCTGTTCTGTCCAACCCACCTGCACCGGGGGTAGACCCCTCTATGGGGATTTCAGTGTTGGTAACTCCTCCTTTGGCGGTTATGGATGCAGGGTCACGCTCCACAACATTTGCTCCTGTTTCTGGGCCAGCAGAGCAAAGGTGGAATGCAGTCCTGCAGCCTCAGGCAGTGCCAGCACAGCAAGGTTCAGATCGCCTTGCCCCAAACAGGTGTGGTGCCCGCCGACGCGGTGGCCGTGCACCACCAGGCAATACTGTATGGGAAAACTCCATGTACGGTATAGCAGCACAACAGGGAGCACCGTGTGAAATGATGGCTCAGGCAATGGATAGGGTGGCCACTTCCATTCTCCCCCTGAAAGGCAGATGGAGCTCCAACAGCAGGCAATAGACTCCATTTGCCAATCACACAGGGAGGACATGTTGGCGTCCAACAGGGACCGACGGGCGGCACTGGAGACTCTGTGCGAAGCCATATCTGTAGAGTCACAGGGCCACAGGGAAGCCCTGAGGTTAGAACACCAGTTCCTCAGGGAGACTCTGGGTGAACTTGAGGCTTCCCGAAATTTTAGATCAGAACAGCAGCTGGAGCAGTTCACAAGTTCACTCTCAGCAGAGCTCCAGGCAACCCGTGTGGAGATCCAAGCATCACACAAGGCCATGCAGGTAGAAATGTGGGCTACCCGTGAGGTGGCGCATGGGAATCTCCGTACCATCACCCTCTAGAATGAAACCTTCTACACCCGCATGCTTGCTGCCATGAAGGACCATACCAGGGCTTTGCGCGGGCTGCCTCCCATAGCACGGCCACCTCCTGATGTAGCAGCAGAGGTTGAAGAGAGTGACAGCAGTTCTCCCACAATAGCGTAGCCGTGCAGGCCATGAGCCTATGGAGGTATTTTTTTTCTCAACATCCACGCAGTTGGGTGTTGGGGTGCACCCTGTCCTCGAACCTTCTGGGTGGCCTCCCCCCCGGTCCACACATGGCCATTTTTGATTTTTGTATATTTTTATTATTTTTTTTTTTTTACAGTGTGTTGCCTTGTGTGGCTCCCATTGGAATCCACTGTGTATTCCAGCTGGGCACATGCAGGCTTGTCCTGTCTTTGGGTTAGATGCTTGTTCCTAACACACACACCCCTACTGCTTCCCCTTTCCATGGGCTTGCAAAGAGTGTGACCAAGTGACAGTAACTTACACAGTGACATTGAAGTCCCATGAGCGGTGTGGGCAGTCTGTAGTCAAAACTGTGTGTACATCAATAGTGGGGATTGTTGTTGGATTGATCACTGCATGGTGTATTGATATGTGCTTGTGCATCCATGTCTTTCTCCTTATTCACATGTACCTTCTTCATGTCTTCACAAGGCTGTCTCCTTTGCCGATGCATTTAGTCAGGTTGTGAGACTTGCACTACTTTGATTTTGTACTGTCGTATTTTGCCACTGTTTCATCCTGTGTTGCTGTTTTGCGTTGCTGGTAAGTATTTGTTCATGTGTGCTGTTTCTTATTGATTACTGGGAGCATATTGTCTGTGCCCTGTTGACATTTGGGACAGTCCACTTTGTGACCGCTACGCAAGGGCAGAAAGAGACCCCGGAGAGGAAAGCTGGAAAGAATCTCTCGAGCCGAGCACGGGGGAGGGAGGAGGCTCGGGAGACGTGGAGAATAAAGGAGCCGAGCCGAAGGGAGAGAGGCTCGGAACCGGGGTTGATGAACAGCGGAAGGGATACGGAGGAACAAGGAGGAATAATGGTGGCAAAGGTAGGAACAAGGACGAAGGAAACACAGCGTGTAAACCTGGCAGGGAAAAGCAAGGTTGCAACGCATCGACTTCCTTGTGGGATGCTTATTTAAATGTGTCATTACGTGCGTGTGTGTGTGGAAGACTAGACCGCTGACTGTGGAATGGAATCAGCCCTTCTTCCATTGCCTCCATAGTTTCCATGGCATGCACGTCATGACAGTAACACTTCCAGTTGACCAATCTCAGGCTGGTATGGTTGTGACAGTTGACTGTCCCTTATGTCATCATCGTTGATTGTCAGCTGGTATTATTCGCCACCAGCTGGGTACGGGCTACCTCACCACGTGCCCTTTCACCTCCCATGCGCAGTGGCCGTGCATGTGGTTGGGGATGTGGGGGCACCACCATGTCCACCGGCAGGCCCCGGTGGGTTGCAACGTTGTGCAGGACACATGCTGCCACTATAATCCTGCACAATACTGGGGGCGCGTATAGCAGCTGCCCAGCAGAGTGGTCAAGGGAGCAAAAGTGTGACTTGAGCACTCCGAATGTGTGCTCCACTATGCCCCGGGTTGCAATATGGGCTGTGTTGTATCTTACCTCAGGTGGTGTGGTGGGGTTCAAAATTGGCGTCATCATGTGGGTGCTCAGAGGGTAGGCACTGTCCCCTGGGAGGTGATGAGGGGTATCGTTAGTGGGGTTGTCACATTACTCAGTATCTGACATGCATGCATGTGCAGAGGCATTTATACTCACCAATCAGCCATGTATCACCATGCCGCCCAGCTTCTAGGTCCCGGTTTAGGGATGACATTATGAAAATGAAACTATAATGGGTGGACCCTGGATAGTTGGCATACACTGAGGTGATGATTGCCTTGGCATCACATACTACCTGCACGTTGATGGAATGCCAGTGCTTGCGGTTTCTATAGATGTGCTCAGTTACCCTGGAAGGACGTAGAGCCACATGGGTGCAATCAATGGCACTTAGCACTTTGGGGAAGTGTGCCACTTCGTAAAAGTCCTGGACGGCAGCCTGCCTTTCTGCAGGTTTTCTGGGTATGTATATGCGCCTGAGGAGTGTGCAGTCATGATGGCCAACACCTGGTGTAGGCAGCGTGACTGCGTGGCCTGTGACACCCCCCCACTATGGCACTTGTCCACTGAAATGAACCAGTAGCCAAGAAGTGCAGTACATTGAGCACCTTTTCAAAGGGGCTCAGTGCTTGGGAGCACAGGGTGGGTGATGTGAGGTCATCCTCGCACTCACTCACCAGGTCGAGTATTATGTGTGGTGGAAACCTGTACCTCCCATACACCTGGTCATCAGGCATCCCAAAAAGGGTGAAAAAATGCGGGGCCTGTCGTGTCCCACGACCACTGATGTGAGGAACGGTATATTCATCATAGCGTCTGAGCTTGTTTGTTGTTTGCGCGCACTTTTATGCTGCGTGGGGCGGCGTATGCCTGCTTCCTGCTGGTGTACATGTTTCCGGAAAAGCACATCTTTTTTGGCGCACGCGTTTACCCTTTTCGATTCCATGAATACGTGTTGTAGGCGCACTTGTGGGCGTTGCGAGCATTTACCTCCTGTACTTACCCCGTGATGCCCACATTTTCACGCGTTGTTCTCCATTCCGCGTGCTACACCCCGTGTTCTGCCCACTTTTGTTGTGTGCGTTCGCTAGGTGCGCGTTCGCTGTGCGCGTAGCGCACTCCGTTTAATGACGTGTGCACCCGCGGGCACCACCCACGATTTTAGCGCACATCCCAGGATTTACACACGCACTGACTTCCATGAATCGATGTGCACGGCTTTGGCACGCTTGAGCTGCGATTTTCACACTTGCGCTGCCATTTTCAACGCACATTAATTCCATGAATCGGCCTGTATATGTTGCGAAGTATGCTGAACATTTGGAAAAGACACACACACACATACACACATCCAAGCATTGCAGACTGCTTAAAAAAGACCACTTAAATATAAAAAGTAGAAACATTTATATGTTATACTTTGTACATTGTCTACGCTGTGGTACCTACCTGCATTCCATCTTTCAGGTTTGAAGCATGTTAGGAATTATGCTGAACATTTCAAATATACACACACATATCCAAGTATTGCACACTGCTTAGAATAATGCTTAAAAAGAAAAAAACAAATTAGAAAAATGTATAATTCATACTTTTTAAATTGTCTACTCTATAGAACCTACCCGCATGCCAATGTTCAGGTTTGTAGCATGTTGGGAAGAATGCTGACAATTTCGAACAGACACACACATACTCAAGCATTGCAGACCGCTTAAAATGGTTTTCAAAATACAAACAAATGTAAAATGAATATTTTATAACTGTAATATTTTCTACACTATGATACCTACCCACATGTAAAATTTTAGGTTTGTTGCATGTTGGGAAGTATGCTGAACATTTGGAACAGACACAGACACCTATTTACAGGTTTCCCCCAAAACATTAATTAAAAAAGGTATATTTATATGTTATACGTTTTACATTGTCTACACCATGGGACCTGCACTCATGCCAAATTTCAGGTTTGTAGCATGTTGGGAAGTATGCTGAACATTTCAAACAGACATAGACATATTCAAAAATGGCAGTGGTAAGCATTACAGATGGCTTAAAACAATATTCTAAAAATGTATATTTTATACTTTTTACATTGTATACTCCAAGGAACCTACCCACTTGCCAAATTTCAGGTTTGTAGCATGTTCGGAAGTATGCTGAAAATTTTGTACAGACAAACAACCATATCCACATGTGGCAGTGGTAAGCATTGCAGACCACTTAAATAAATAAAATAATTAGGATAATGTACACTTTATATGTTTTACATTGTCTTCACCATGGAACATACCCACATGACAGATTTCAGGTTTGTAGCATGTTGAGAAGTATGCCAAACATTTCGAACAGACACACACACATGTCCACACATGGCAGGGGTAAACATTGCAGACCGCTTTAAAAAAAAATACTCTAAAAATGTATATTTCATAGTTTTTACATTGTATACTCCATGTACCCTACCCACATGTCAAATTTCAGGTTTGTAGCTTGTTGGGAAGTATGATGAACATTTTGAATAGACAAACAACCATAACGACACATGGCAGGGGTAAGCATTGCAGACCGATTAAATAAATAAAATAATTAGAAGAATATACACTTTATACTTTACACGTTTTCTTCACCGTGGAATGTACCCACATGCCAGATTTCAGGTATATAGCATGTTGGGAAGTATGCCAAACATTTAAAAAACAGACACACATCGCTACATATGAAAGGGGTGAGCATTGCAGACCACTTAAAAAGGCAAATTCTAAAAATGTATATTTTATACTTTTTACAATGTCTACACTAGCGAACATTCCCACATGCCACATTTCAGGTTTGTAGCATGTTGGGAAGTATGCTGAACATTTCAAACAGACACGCACACACATCCACATATAGCGGGGTAGGAATTGCAGACTACTTACAAAAATAAATAAGAAAATAAAAAAAAATGCACACTATGTGTTTTACATTGTCTTCACATTGGAACGTACCCAAGTGCCAAATTTCAGGTTTGTAGCATCTTGGGAAGTATGCCGAACATTTCGAACAGACACCACACACACGTCCACATATGGAAGTGATAAGCATTGCAGACTGCTTAACAAAATAAATTCCAAAAATGTATATTTTATACTTTTGACATTGTATACACCATGAACCTATTGACATGCCAAATTTCAGGTGTGTAGCATGTTGGGAAGTATGCTGAACATTTCGAACAGACACACACACACATACACGCACACACACGCACACACACGCACACACATCTGCATATGACAGGGCTAAGCATTGCAAACCACTTAAAAAAAAATAAGAATATTTGAAACATGTATATTTTACAATTTTTGTAGCATTTTGGGAAGTATGCTGAATGATTCAAAAACACACACACACATTGGCCCTTATTACACGGCCTACAGTAGCAACCGTGTGGTTATCGTTAAGTTGCTCAATTCATAAAAAGAACACTTTTTGGGCAGCTTATAACTTTGCCATCCCTTGGTTCTGTGTGAGTTTTGTTATTTGAAGGTGTATTGTATGTACTTGTTATTTGGTTTAATTCTATTGGCTGGTTCTGTCCAGTACAGCCATGCCCCCAAGAATCTGGCCACTGGCAACACACACTGCAGTAATGTGTGTATATTAATTATAGGCAATGTAGTGGGAGTTTACAGTATTTGGAATATGGTGGAATGATATCATTAAAGTGTATGGTATTTTTGATTGTAGTACAATCAGGGCTTTAAGTGGGCCGGGGCCTGCTGGGGCCCACTAATCTCCCCTGGCAGCCCCGGCCACTACGTGAAAAGGCATTTTTTTCTACAGCCTGAAGCACTCGCACTAGCTTCCGGCTTCAGAAAAAAAAGCCTTTCAGCCATAATGGTGGTGCCGCACCTGAGAGGCATCCCTTTAATCAAATGATGCACGTGGGCCGGCGCCACCATTATGGAGAAAACGTGAGGCCGCTGGAAGCAGAGGCCTTGCTTTCTAAATACTGAAGCTCCTGCGGATTCCCGGGAGTTTCAGTCTTTAGGAAAAAGGCCTCTGCTTCCAGTGTCCTCACCCTTTCAGCCTTAATGGAGACGCTGTCCCTCCCCAGCTGGCGAGGGGCAGCACCACCATTAAGGCTGAATAGGCGAGGCACTGTCCCCTGCCATGCAAGCCTATACAAAATAAATGCAGAGGTCAGCACCCTCTGCCTCATAGGGGAGAGGGTGCTAATATCTACAAAAGGCTATCTGGCAGGGGTGCCAGTAGCCCATTGAGCCGGGGCTCGTCAAGGGGGCGTGGCCTAACAGGCCATCAAGACCCCCGTTGTTAGGCCAAGCCCCCTGGATGCGCCCCGGCTCGATTTGTAGTGCCACTTAAGGCACTGAGTACAATTGAGGGCAGTGCTTCTTGATTTCTCCTCCACCTTTTACACGGTCATCAATTGTATCCTCATTAAATGGTTACATGATACCATTAGCATAATGGAGCGGGCACTGGACTGGCTGATTTGTTTTCCTCACTAACTGCCTTACCAGCTGCAACTGGGCTGTTTGTATGCCACCACCTCACTGTGTACCTTCAGAGTACCCCAGGGTGTTATCCTATATTTGTGGCTCTTGCGTATCTATTTTGTCTCTCTGGCTCACCTGATGTCCTTCTTCTTTTCTAATTTCCAGTATTATACTAATGACACACAGGTTTCTTCCCTGAACTAATTTGTTGACCTTTTTTTATCTCTAATTGTCTGACCGCCATTGAGGCATTGCGTGCGGCTAACAATCTGTGTCTGATTACCAGGAAGATGGAGATAATTTGTACTGTGACACCTGTGCCTTGTTTTTCTCCTATCCTCTGGCTCCTGTCTTTGGGCCCTCTACTCTCACTGTTGTGTGAGGTCACACACTTTGGGGTTATCTTTAAGTCCTCTCTCTCCTTTACCTCTTACATTTTGGAGCTTGTAAAGAAAGACCATGCTTTCAGCTTGACCTCCTTACATGCATTGTACCATTCCTCAACTTCATCCAGAAGCTCAGCATCAGTAGATCCCTGGTCCTGAGTAGACTGAACTACTGCAACAGCTTCATCCTTAACCTCCACCTTTGTTGTCTATGCCCACTCTGGCTAATCTAGAATAGGGCTGCAAGACTTATCCTTGGCCTCAAGCCCAGGGATCATATCGCTGCAGCCCTAAAATGTGTACATTGGCTCCTACAAATTGGCAGGACTACAATATGTCCAACTTTGTTTCCCTTAATACTGCTCTGCTAGAGCCCTCAGCTGCTGTAACTCCAATACTGTGCTTGAGAAACACTTTTTGAAACAGAGAGCCAGAGGAATGTATCTGTCTTCAGCCGGTGCTTGTCTTTGGAACAGCCTTACTGCTCCTCTTATACTTGAGCTAGACTTCCTTAAGTTCTGGAAACTTCTGAAAACTCTACTTTTGTGTTTCTGTTTTACTTAATCCCGTCCCTGATCACTTCTACCACTGCCACAAAGACTGATGGCCTGGTCCATCATGAACCTCACAGGTTCCAGGCCCTATATCTAGTTCAGACCAGTACACCCCTCACTTTAGCACTGCCCTTGCAGGTCTACAGTCTGGCAGATGTGCACCACACCCTTGGGACTCCTCTACCTCATGAGGTAGCTAGTGGCCTTCCAGTTTGGCATGTCTTGGCACTTTCCTTCTGGGCTTGTATGAGCACTTGGTAATCCATACTCCTCTTTCCATGTATGCACTTATTGTACTGCACAATTCATATGTGTATTTCTAGCAGCAGTGTGTACATTCTTTTAGATAAGCGTGTGAAATGCATATGGAAAAGATCTGCAGCCATTTCTAAAGTGGCAGTTGGTGTGTGAAAGTTTAATATGTTGATACAGTTATATGTAGAGATTATTTAACCGGTTTGGTGGATATATGTGTGACTAATTCAAATCAGGCAATGAGGGAGTTCTATAAACATAACAGTAAAAAGGGAAGAAGGGCTGTCTTGTGTGATGGTGTGCAGATACAATCCATTTTCTTAAAGAATGTATGGTCTTGAGATGGGTCCACAGAGAGAGTCAGATACTCTAGGGAGGATAACTCAGGGGCAACGTGCTCGCCTCAGAAGCAAGAAGACACGGAGCAACACAGGTTCGATCCCTGGGTCCGCACTTAGAAACCTCTGGGTATAGAGGATGTTATAAATAACCTATCATTTCATATCATGTAGGGCCATGGATTATGGTCCTTATTGTATGCTAGAGAAAAGTATTTGGGACAGAAAATTGTTTCTGTGCTTTTTTCTCTTTTCTCTATTATACAATTGTCCATTATTTCCATTAGCATAATAGAACATACTAATGGGAATGTTGAAGAATCTTGTTGAGTTTAACTACTGTACCAGAAAATATAGAGTAGATGGAGTCTTTAAGCTTATTTTTTTTAACTGTGAAAGGTGGTTCCTACAGGAGCCTTTTTTGTGGTGTGTTTTATTTTAATATTTCTTTTTGCAGGAGAGGTCAGGAAGTAAGATCAGGAGGAAAAGAGGGTAAAGAGGGGGAAGGGTCAGGAAGCACAGCTATGGAGGGGCAGGTGAATAGGAGAAGATATTGAGCGTGCATTACATATAAGGTAGGGGGCAGTGTTTTTTATGCTCATTGATTACAGCCTCAAAAGCACTTCGAAACTGCTCTCACCCGCAGAGTGGTGTGTTGCAGTATATACAGAGTACTGTTGTCTTTGAAAGATATGGATCACCAACCTCATTTATTGCTTGCAGGGTAGCTGGTGGGCTTTTGTGCCCCACATGAGTAGCCTGTGTGGTCGCAGTTTTGGTTGAGCCAGACGAGGCATAGGAAGACAGCCTACTACTTCCTGAGAAAGGAACAGTCTTTCTGAGAGCATCCATGTGGTTGGATTCGGTGTGGAAGTGCATGTAGGTGGTCCCATATGAGTACTGTCCATGATTGAGTAAAACGTTGCACTCTGTGCATTTCACTTTGATAGCCTTAGCCTTTGGTACACCCCCAACATTGGTAAATAACTGCCACACCCATGATTCTCTCTGGATGCCAGAGGCTAGAGGTAGGCATTTCCTCTACCTCATCTTCCTGGTCCTCTTCATTGTTTTATGAATGATTGCACTTCTTCTGTTGTCTAGGCCCTCCAGCTGGTGATGGTGGCTCCTGTGGAGGAGGAATGGCAATAGCTGATGCCATTTTTCTAGATAAATATCAGTTTTGCTAATATTCTTCCAAGCATGTGCTGTGCCCTAGATTGTTAATGGATAATGAGTAAAAATAGGTGTAGGATCTGTGCAAAGGTATAATTTCAGCTTCAAACATCCTAGATCAGCTGAAAATGCAGTTTTTAACTAGTTGCAAAGCGCTGACCCGTTTGCGAACAGATCATCATGCTACACATGCGCATGGTCATGTGACACTGTCCGGAAACTCCGCTGTGACGTCAGACGTTGGTGAACACAAAAACTGTGGAAAAAGTTACAAAAAGTTTATAGAAGTGTTAAAAATGTTGCTAGGCGGTGGAGAATGGCACAGTTTTAAGTTCAAACTTTCTACATTGGCCAAAAATGCAGCTATATTGGGTATACATATGATATTAGGAAGTTGTAGCAAATTAGGGTGCACTGGTAAAAACCCATGAAATTCAGGGAAAAAGTATTGTTAAAGGGACATTATGGTTACAAGTAAAACCAAACCCCCAGAAATTCGCCAGTAATGGTAAGCTAACCAACCATAACTCGCGCCACTACCATGCACTGCTAAGACTAACTTGCAGGGCCTGTTCTAGTTACCCTGTAGTTATGGTTAAGTTGCTCAACTCATAGAAAGAGCACTTGTTGGGTGGCTTATAACTTCGGCGCCGTTCGACGAATGCTCACAAAACTTTGCATAAAAAGTATGTGGCCCCCTCAGAATGATTTTGAAGTTTGGTGCAGTTCCGTCCAGGAGGGGGAAAGATATAGTTGAGTCCCAAAATGTTTGAAATCCTCATAGACACAATGGCCATCATTACGACTCCGGAGTTAACCAATGGCGCTAATAGCGCCATGGTTAACGCCGGTAACTTACCGATTCTGCCAATGGTAAATGGAGAATTACCACCCCATTCCAAGGTTGGCGGGGCGGTAATTCCCCATTTCCCATTGGCCATTCCCCATTCCCATTTTTGCCCCATATGGCTCAATGGGACTGGGGAAGGCGGTAATTACGGTACCACAAATTGCAGTACCGTAATTACCTCGAAAGTCCCTTTGCAGGTCCCTACTTTAATGGCTGGTCCAGACCAGCCATGAAGGTCGGGAGCCGCAAAGGGACCTCGTAATCAGGCGTTAAGGGTTTAACGGCACCGACACCTTTAATGGCACCGTTAACCCCTTAACGCCAAGGTCCTAATGAGGGCCAATGGAAATAAAATGTAGCTCGTGCCTACAGCCCAAACAGCTGAATGGATTTTTACCAAATTTATGCCGGGAGTGGCGGCTTTGTAAATTTGGTGTAAAACCACCAAGTCATTTTTTTAAAAGGCCAATAAGTAGGTTTAAAAAATGTGTGATATGATATGATTGGTCATTTATAACATGCTTAATATCCAGAGGTTTCTAAGCCCATACCTGGGGGATCGAACCTGTGTTGCTCCATGTCGTCTTGCTTCCAAGGGGAGCATATTGCCCCTGAGATATCCTCCCAAGACGATATCTGGATACAGTCAGCAGACTCATTTCGTGATTTGGAGTCTGAGGACACCTCTGGACCAACAGCAGATCAGCATGATGTCCACGGAAACTGAAGACGCAAACTGATTGGAGCTGTCATTGCCCGTGTACAGCACAGTGAAAAACATTTCTGGAAATTGCTTTTGGATTTACGTTGTGACCAAAAGAGGAGCTGGAAAGGGTGGCGGAGGGAAAACAAATGTATAGGGAGGTGTTTTAATAGGTGAAAAAAACTGGTGCTGCTGTCACTATGTCCATGGTCAGTGTGGCTGTCCGTGGACACAAACACATGTCCACAGACGGCAATGGGATTGGGGAGGTGAGTCTGGCTATTTGAAGGTATACTGTACCTAATGAATGTGTGGTTTAGTTGGATTGTGTTGGTTGTGACCAGTGGCAACATTCTTGGGGACATGGCCTATGGGCATGTAGTCCAATTCTTCCCTTATTCCTGAGACATTATATGCGGTGTCAGGATTATTTTTGGCATTTCTATGAATGATCAGCATTTGAAAATGCAACTGGTCCGATCCATTTCAGAACATGTTGTAACCAATTGGTGTCAATTGAAAGAGAACATTGATTGCTACTATTGCATTGCAATTTTACTCCAGTTGTGCTTTTTTAATTTAAATGCACCAGATAGTTTTTCCTCTGTATCATTTGATGCGCCTGCAGTTCTTTTTTGACAAGAGCCATTTCTCTCTGTTTTCTGATGCATGTGCTGTCCTTTTTGGACTAGACAGTTTTGTGGTTTTATTATGTGATGAGTAGTAGTTCTTTCTTTTTTAGCGGTGTTGCTGGGAGTTCTGCTATGGGTTCTGTTTTTATTAGTTTTCTTTTTAAAGGTTGTGTTTTTTAGGTACAGGGTACATATCTAGGTGGGGGTGTACAATGCACATAGCCTGCGTATTCCAAGATGCATGGAATGTCAGCATTGACTTGATTTGCATCAACGTTAACTAGGAAAAGACCATTGAGTGTACAGAGATGTAAAAGTGCTAAGTAACTTATACTTTCTTTGAAGACTGTGCTGCCAATGGCAATGAATGTGTGAACTAGTGTTAGACCTTGCGAATTGTGACTAGTGACAGCATATACAAGAGAATAGAGAAAATTGTTATCTGCGTACATACATGTCTTTGAAAAGAAGGAAACATGCTATTGTGCGTCCTGTGATCTTAACCTCTGCAAGTTTGTGAAAGTGGATGTTGACAAACTGAATGTTCTTCTCATGTGGATATGTTTAGAAGCCAACGACTGTACCAATTGCACCATTGACTAAACTTTGGTCTACACCAAGATTGTGTTTTAGGATTACTCTGCAGTTTAGACTGAGAGTTAATACTTGTTCTAATCCAGCTGTGTTGGATTTCTTTTTTCAACATTGTGTCATTGAATTGACTACAACTTGCAAGGGTTGGCATTAAGAACATGCATTTTATATTTTGCTAAATTAAATGTTAATGTGTTTGCCCATATAGCTCATGGATTAGTCTAGTTTTTAAGATGTAGTTTGTATCTTTAGTAAGCAGACCAGTTTTAATGCTTTTTAAAATGCATCATAGGTGAGACCTGCAGAGTGACACATGTTTTTAGTTAGTTCTCTGTATCGAAAATATTGCCATAGAGTTACATTTCCAATGCTACCGAGTGTGTTACATCATTGTTTGTGTCCTAAAGTTTTAAAAATAGGTTGACCTTTTAGTGGGGTTAACTGTAGGAGGTCTCTGAAAACAATGATCTGTTTTCCTTCAGACAGTTCTTCGTAGGCGGATTTTTAGGACTTCTTGCATTCTGAGAGGAATTAAAGTCAACATGAGGTTGGAAACCATGCTTTCTTCATCTAACAAGAGCACTTTCATTTGTTTCAGAATTCTGTGAACTTCAGTAGCAGCTTTTGCTGATAATTTGGAGTATTATAATTTGTTTTAGTGTTCTACTGGGAGGAGCAGTAGTCGATATTAAGTTACACCTCCTATGTTGTAAGCAGCTACACCTGTGGGGGCTGTTACAACAGCTGAAAGGTTGTTGTTTAAGTCTTGTAGAAATGTGCTGATTATTTTTATTAAGAACATTTTAGAAGAACCAGCTTCAACACTTAGATAAAGAAGCTGGGGTTTATAATGTATACAGCTGGAAGTTTTAGTTTCATGTTTAAGACCATGTTCAATTTCTTCAGTGACTTCTAGATAAATGGTGAGTGTTCATCGTTCAGCTGTGATGTGAGCACTGACAAGTCTACTTCAGATTGTTTAGATTGATACTTGGTTTTTTCTACCTAAGTCATGGATATTTCTGCTTTATTTTGAATGAGTGGCTCTCCAAGTGGTTCTTGGCTTCCTGTAACACAAGAATGAGTGCCCTCAGAAGAGTCTTTCTCTAGTATAGCTTCAATTTCTTCCGCTTGTTGGCGTTCATTGTCCAACATTTGTTTGTATTGTTTGAAATTGACATTTGTTATACTGCTCTCATTTGCTTTGAATGCAGCTTAATATGAGTCATGGTCACCTTATAAGTCTTCTTCTTTTCACCAAGGTTTAAAACGTTGTAACAGAGCCAAGTGATACAGTTCTCCATGATGAAGAGATTTAAATGATACATGATTAATTAGGATGGGTTTTATTAGGATTGCTTCGAAAGTTGAGACTGAACATTTTCCAGTTGTCTCATCTTTTGTGACATTGTTTTTGTAGGAATAGTTTTGTGCAATGATGTACAGACATATGTTTTCCAAACTTGTACTTATGTTTAGGTTTAATATATCAATTACATTGTTTTTTTAAAATGTCCTGAATGTTGGGATCACTTGTGGCTATTGTTTCTCTTAATATAATTTTAGTACTCTTTTTTGGAATGAAGCTGGACCAAGGTTTAGCCAGGCATTGGGCCTCATTACAAGCCTGCTGGTCCAGAAACAATGGTGGCGGTCAACCCGCCACCACCGTTGTCTGTGTACCTGCAGATTAAGAGTTCTGTAGGTGGGTGGTGTCACTCCCGCCAGGTCTGACCTGGCAGGAGTAACACCACCCACCTACAGACAGAAATGGAATCACTGGCACTGTTAATTAGGGTGCCAGTGTTTCCATGGTCCTAATCCCCTTGCAGTCCTATGGGACTTCATGGGAATGGGGACTAATGATATTCTGCCTCCGGAATTACCGGAAAACCGGGGCTGTAATGCCCCGGTAAATCCGGCAAGTTCGGAGGTGGAAATTAATTCCGGGTCTGGCGGCAGCCTGCTGATTTTTCCCACACGGCTACCGCCGGACTGGTAATGAGGCCCAATGTGTTCAGATTTGCCATATAAGGCTGTACTTGTTAAACAATCTGCAGTTTCATAGCACCCATACAACCGTTGTGACAATTCTTTGTCAGATGATCTGTCATCTCAGAGGACTTTGAGCTCTGTATCCTCAGATTTGCTGATATAGGCTGTGACATATCTTGCAGCTGCATTGGAATTGTCTGCCATGTATTTTATTATATATATGCATTCCACAAGAGGGCAATGATTGCATTGTAATCATCGATGTACTTGGATGCTTCTTCCCTTTTAATGTATGAGTCTTTAGGGGATTTCCCTTTTACACTGTGTCTAACAGAAGACATTAGGCTTTCTACTTGTCCTGTTGTGCAAACTGGTCTAGGCAAACCAAAGCGACATTTGGTATAGTATTTACCTTTGTTTTTATATCGACATCGGCAGTATTTGAAACACTTCTGTTTTTGTAAGAGTAAGATTTGTTTACGTAGGTCACTATCTATGGTTTCTGAAGGGATGTCACAGGTAATGTATTTTTGAATAAATTGTAAAACAGAGGCATCACTGTCATGGCCAAATCTGGGAGCATCTTCTATCCACAAACGCATGTGGATGTGTGGTGCTCCTCTGGATTGATATTCTTTCATCCAAAAGAAATGTTCCATTTCTCTAAGTGGAGCTGTAGTTTTATTGCAGATTAAGTGCAGCATGGCAATGAAGCGTTGGGGAAAGTACCTTGACACATTAAGAGTATCAAGAGAAAGGAGTTCTCCTGGTGTTTTATATCTATTTCCTCTTTATTTTGGTTTGCAGTGCATATAAATTCATCCAAGTCATCCCATGCATATTCTGCACAACTTAAAGTAACAAACCATGTGGGTGGGACTAGGTTCCTAAGCATACAACATACATCAGTGTGGCATTGGAACCAGCATGTGTTTGAGTAGCAGATATGTTTGACAAATTAGAGCCAGTTATTAATTTATGTGCAACACCATAACATAGAGTTGCTAGTTCACTTTCAAACAAGAGGTGAAAAATGTATTCTATATTTTTTCTAAATCTGGGGTCTTTAGAATACATTTGTAAATAGCGATATTCTGATGCACTAATTTGTGTAATCTTTCATCAGATCTTCCTCCTTTTCCTTTGGGAAAGAGTAGGGGAACTGAACATACGTTTACACTTTTCTCCCACATGCTCATAAGAGAGCATTTGGCTTGACACATTTGATATGTTTCTCATGCATCTTCTATGGTGTCTTTGGAGTATAGTGGGTGAATTGTATGCTGGTCTAAAATGTTGGCTGCAATAACAGGTACTACATGTTCAAATTGGCCAGTTCGTGGTGAATCTAGAATAATGTGGGTGGTTGGTTTCTTTGAAGTGTTCCTCTATGTTTATATCTCTGTAGTATTCATTGTTTTCTTTAAGCTATTGTATGGCTTGTATAACTTTGTTTAATTTGACTAGTTGTTTCCATTTGTTTTGTCTTTTTTTGGTATACCATTAACTAGTATAATCAATAATTGATCTATTTGCCATTGCACTCATAGAGTTTCTACATTTTCTTTATGATCTATTGGCAAATATACTACTTTGCCACAATTGCCTTTTAGTGACTCAGATGGAGGCAACTTGGTCGTTTTCAGTTGAAGGCATATTATAGCTTGAAAATGGATGTTCTGTTTGGATTATAATGCTCTCATACAAAACAAGATGTTGGAGAGCTTTTGGAAGTGGGAATATTTCTGTTATTAGCAATAGCACATGATGTAATTTGGTTATTGTCCAGCTTTGTATTGCATTATGTTCAAACTACTGAGGGGTCAGATATTTTGTATTTATTTTCTGCCATTAGATATAAAGCTAATTGGAACCATTGGGATTCTTCATTGTCTTCTATGTTGTAGGCCATATCTCTTATTTTGGTGCTCTTTTTATAAGACGTTCTGCTACAACAGATGCACACTTTGTCTGGTAATCCAGCAGATGGGTTTTGAAATGTACCTATTTCTTTTTTGTATGTGTTTGCAAGGTGGGTGCTGTTCGTGAAGTTTTTGCTAATGTTTTCAAAAGTAAATGAATTCTGTTCCAAAATATTTTTCTTTATATCTGCTCTATTTCTTAAAGGAGTTCTTTTGCAGTGCTATGTAGTATAATGCTATTTAAATTGTGCAGTTCTGGAGCAGGACTTTTTGCATAGTGTAGTCTATCAAAGATATTTCTTGTAGTGGAATGGTGTGCTACTAACATTTTGATGTGATGGAACGTGCTGTGGCAAGCAGCTGCTGAAATGCAAGAGAATGAATGCCATTGCAGTCCTGTGTGGATGAGCGCCGGGTAGGAGTCCATGGTTTGTAAAGTTTTTATTCTAATTTTGTCTTTTAGTTTCACTTAGTGATTCAGGAAATGCCACAAAGATTTGAAGGATTCTTGTTATACATTACATATTGAGCTGCACGTCCATTTGCACACTGGATGCTTTGTTTGGGCAAAAGGAACATTGGGTTGAAAGTTTGTTGGGGAGGTTTTGTCTATGAGGGTTTATTTTACCATTATGGTGTCTCCTACCATTTCATAGCCAGGACTATTATTGTCAATGGCAAATGTTTATTTTGTGTTGCTTATGAGCTTCTTTATTGAAATAAAGTTCTGTGCTGCTTGTGTGAATCCATTCACCATCACAGAAGTTTGAAAATGTATCAATGTTAACATAGCACATGTTTAAAAGTACTTTTTTTTATAATTCACTGATTAATTTAGTTAGTGGATTCATTCTGTTTAATGTTAAAATGAACAATGTTCTCTTTAGTAGAAATGCACTGTCAATTGGAGCTTTGAAGATTCATTATCTGAGGTTGTTTTTGAGGGTAGATTCTAACTTGTTAGCTGTCTTTACAATATTGTTAGGAACTCTACGGTAGAACTTTTTTGTAAAATAAATATTTTGAATTGATTTACTGTGTCTATGGGCCTCATTCCGAGTATGGCGGTAAGGGATAGCGGCCACCGGTAACGAGACCGGTGGCGGTGATCCCTTACCGCCATACTCCGAGTTCCCTTTGCGCCCTCGCCCTTAACGCCTGCTTTGAACAGGTGTTAAAGTCGAGGGCACAAAGGGGCCTCCAAGCCAATAACGGTGACCGTAATGGACGGTCACCGTTATTTGCATCTTCCCCATTCCCATTGAGCCCTATGGGGGATCATTTGGGAATGGGGAAGAGCCTTGGTGAATGGGGAATTACCGCCCCGCCAACCTTGGAATGGGGCGGTAATTCTGCCATCCACCAAGGCGCTGCCGGTCCGGGTACGGCGTCAACCAAGGCGTTAATAGCGCCATTGGTTAGCGCCGTACTCGGAATGAGGCCCTATGTTAACATTGATAGATATAGCGTCAGGTTCAATACTCAGTCTGCTTTTGTTTGTACCTTTTTTTTTTAACTTTTAGATTTTGCAAGATGGGTCTTAGTTGTTTTAGTGGTGGTTGCTTTAATTTGTTGAGTGAGGTTACTAACTGCTTTGTTTTAATGTTTTCCACAGAATTGCTTTTTAGTAGGCATTGTGTTTCGCCTGTTGGGGAAAAAAAGTGTGTATTTGAAAGTTGTTGAATGTTTATGCATGTATTGTGCATGTTGTGTGTGTGATTGTGCAGTTGGATTATAGGTGTCGTGGGAAAGGTTGTAAGAGTAAGAGGCTGTAGAGGTGGGATATGCTTGGGTTTATGAGTAAGGGAGTGGTGGTATGATGGAATAAGTACAGACTTTATGATGTTTTGCGGAAGACAGTGGTTGTTATAATGGTGTGATTTACTGCACAGGGGAATGAGGGCTGTGTGGGTGCAATCAAAAAGCAGTGAGGAAATGTGTCTGCATGTGGTCATGTGTGGTAGTGATATGGAATGCAATGAATTTGGAAGTTGTTGCATTGGAATTAGGACCTTATGTGCATAGGGGTATGATCTATTAAGGAAGTACATTGTGGTATAGAAGTTGTTCAGCGATAGATGTGTTGTTAGGTAGTAAGGAATGGGCTTTGTTTTGAATAAAGAACAGGGTTCAGATGGGAATCGAAGGAGTGTGAATGTTGCAATATGAGTTAATAAAGGGGGTGGTGTAGTAAAGTATACGTTGTTAGAAAAATTGGACTATATCTCTCATTATGAATGAGCTAGTCTGTAATTAAAGGTACTAGTAAAATGTTACTGGCAGGCTTTACACTGAAGCACCGGCATTGTTACTAATGGTGCCAGTGCTTCATGGTTCCATTTCCCATGGAGTCCTATAGGATGGTATGGGATCTTAGTGTACTGATGCTGATTGTGATATTTTGTTAGCAACGGTATGTTAGGTGGTGGTAACTGTAACACAGGGTTGATGTCAACATGCCGGCTGCTGGTGGGATTTTCCAGCATTATAAGGTATAGGGCAAAAATGTGTGTGTAAAAAAGATGCATATCTTTGTTATTTGTCTGCTGGTGATTTCAATAAGAGAAGTGTTGTGTTTGTTGTGCAATGTATTTGTAATGTGTTGCAGTGTTTTTAAAGAATAGGGAAACTGTGGCCTAGTGGTAATGAAAAAGTAGATTGTAGTTGGAGCAATGTTTGGTGTCTTATAGTAGTGGTTGAAAAAGAACAATAGTTTATATGTAAGGTGAAGTGTTGTATATAGATACTTTGGGCCTGACTAATAGATATTATGCATGGTGCAAAGTGACTTTGCACTGCTGACACAAACCCTGATTTATGGAACTGTGCAAACTGTATTTTTGGACTACAATGTCAGTGCAAAGTTATTTTTGCAGTATAAAGTTACTTTGCAATGATTTTGCACAGAAGAAAATACACTTTGCACAGCTTCATGAATCAGGGTTTGTGTCGGCAATGCAGAGTCACTTTTCATCATAAAATCCATTAATTGGGCCCTTTGGCAGTATACACGTATATGTGAGAGCAGGTGCAGAATGATGGCACTATAAGGAATATAATGAGAAAGGTTGGAAAGTATGAAGTATATATTGAATGAAAAATGGAAAAGTATGTGCATTTAAAAGTGTTTCTTTTTAGAAGCATTTTGTTGAAAGTTAAAAAAAAGCATATGTGCATTTACAGCAGTACTGTGTTTAAGTATTTTGAAAAAGAAAGGAAAAGTTGATGTGAAAGATGTGTGTAACATTTGTAAGTGGAACTGTGTGGACGCTTAATATGATAGCGGTACATGTAATTAACTGCCACTTGATGTGATTAGGTGCAGATAGCTGCAATACATGGCATTGGATAGAGGGGTTAGAAAAGATAATATGCTTATTGAGAAGCTTATTTAAGGGTAAGTGGCAGCAACCCTGTGTGTATATTTTTAAAGTGTAGAAAGAAAATACTTTAGAACGTATAAACATGCCTGTACTGTGTCTTCTTAGATGCTGATGTTGGTGAATCTGCTAATAGAAATCTTTGAACGTTTCATAGTAGTTTTTTATACAGGTAACTGTGATTAGTAGAACATATGTACTCTCAGAGATCAACAGGCCGATTCATGGAATTAATGTGCGCCGAAAATTCCGACGCAGAGGTGCCAAAACGTGCGAATCGCAGTGCAAGTGCGAAAATCACAGGGAAACCAGCGCACATCGATTCATGGAAGTCCGTGCGTGAGAAAAACATTGGATGTGCACTGAAAAAGTGCGCGGCGCACAGGTCATCCAACGACGTGCGCCACGGCCACAGTGAAATCGCACATAGCGCGGCGCATATAACAAAAGTAGGCGGAACACGGGGC
This sequence comes from Ambystoma mexicanum, assembly GCF_040938575.1. Lineage (NCBI taxonomy): Eukaryota > Metazoa > Chordata > Amphibia > Caudata > Ambystomatidae > Ambystoma > Ambystoma mexicanum. Next base: position 408,467,550 of record NC_090922.1, on the reverse strand, counting down.
GTAACACTCGGAATGGGGAACAACGCGTGGAAATATGGGCGTCACGGGGGAAGTACAAGAGGCAAGTGCGCGGAACGCCCACACGCTCGCCTACAATTCGTATTCATGGAATCAAATAGGGCAAACCAGCGCACAGGCAAAGATGCGCACAGGGCCAAACAGGTCCGCCACAAGAAAGCAGACGGTAGCGTCCCTGCACCTCAAATAAATGTGCGCCAAAATATGTGCTAACAAAAAGCACCTATATACAGCTATGATGAATGATCCATATTGTGGCCCTCTAGGACAAATGAGGTGCAAAGGGGTACCGACAAACACGGACACCCGCTGTGTGAAAAATAGCGTGTGCGTGTATTTCGTGGTGCGCGGGAAATTCCACACGCGATTGGCCTGGGTACGTGTATTTCGGGGTGCGCGGGAAGTTCCACACGCGATTGTCCTTGGTACGTGTATTTCGGGGTGCACGTGAAGTTTCACACGCGATTTCAGTAGGGTATGTGTATTCCAAGGTGCGCGGGAAGTTTCACACGCGAATTTGCAGGGTACGTGCATTTCGGGGTGCGCGTGAAGTTCCACACGCGATTTCAGCAGGGTACGTGTACTCCGGGTGCGCGGGAAGTTCCACACCCGAATCCAGCAGCCTACGTGTATTTCGGGGGTGCCGGGAAGTACTACACGTGAATTGGCCGTGTGGGTCTTCCCAGGTGTTCCCTCTACACCCTCCACGGCCCCTGCAGGTGGCCCACACCACAGGGACTACCCTGCACACCTGCACATATCCCGCAGGCAGCCCATCCACCATGGCCATGCCCCCCAGCCAACCCACATGTCACCTTGCACTACTGCCCACCAACGCATGTCTCCCAGCACCCCCACCCCCCAGCATCCAGGGGCACCCTCCACCAGGCCCCCACTCATGTCGACCAACCCCCCACCCTCCAGCAGTCAGGGGCACCCTCCATCAGGCCCCCACTCATGTCTCCATGCACCCCCACCCCCAGCACTGTGGGGCACCCTCCACCAGGCCCCCACTCATGTCTCCCACCCGCACACCCCCCAGCAGTCAGGGGCACCCTCCACCAGGCCCCCACTGATGTCTCCCAGCACCCCCACCTCCCAGCATCCAGGGGCACCCTCCACCAGGCCCCCACTCATGTCTCCCTGCACACCCACCCCCCAGCATCCAGAGGCACCCTCCACCAGGCCCCCACTCATGTCTCCCACCCCCCCACCCCCCAGCAGTCAGGGGCGCCCCCACTCATGTCTCCCAGCACCCCCACCCCCCAGCATCCAGGGGCACCTTCCACCAGGCCCCCACTCATGTCTCCCACCCCCCACCCCCCAGCAGTCAGGGACACCCTCCACCAGGCCCCCACTCATGTCTCCCTACACCCCCACCCCCCCAGCATCCAGGGGCACCCTCCACCAGGCCCCCACTCATGTCTCCCTGCACACCCACCCCCCAGCACTGTGGGGCACCCTCCACCAGGCCCCCACTCATGTCTCCCACCCCCCCAACCCCCAGAAGGCAGGGGCACCCTCCACCAGGCCCCCACTCATGTCTCCCTGCACCCCCACCCCCAGTATCCAGGGGCACCCTCCACCAGGCCCCCACTCATGTCTCCCTGCACACCCACCCCCCAGCATCCAGGGGCACCCTCCACCAGGCCCCCACACGTCTCCCAGCACCCCCACCCCCCACCATCCAGGGGCAGCCTCCACCATGCCCCCAAACATGTCTCCCACCCCCCACCCCCCAGCAGTCAGGGGCACCCTCCACCAGGCCCCCACTCATGTCTCCCTCATCCCCACCCCCAGCATCCAGGGGCACCCTCCATCAGGCCCCACTCATGTCCAACTCATGTCTCCCTGCACCCCCACCCCCCAGCACTGTGGGGCACCCTCCACCAGGCCCCCACACATGTCTCCCTGCACCCCACCCCACAGCATCCAGGGGCAACCTCCACCAGGCCCTCACTCATGTCTCCCACCCCCCACCCCCCAGCAGTCAGGGTCACCCTCCACCAGGCCCCCACACATGTCTCCCAGCACCCCCACCCCCCAGCATCCAGGGGCACCCTCCACCATGCCCCCACTCATGTACAACTCATGTCTCCCTGCACCCCCACCCCCCAGCACTGTGGGGCACCCTCCACCAGGCCCCCACTCATGTCTCCCTGCACCCCCACCCCCCAGCATCCAGGGGCACCCTCCACCAGGACCCCACTCATGTCTCCCTGCACACCCACCCCCCAGCATCCAGGGGCACCCTCCACCAGGCCCCCACACATGTCTCCCAGCACCTCCACCCCCCAGCATCCAGGGGCACCCTCCACCATGCCCCCACACATGTCTCCCACCCCCACCCCCCAACAGTCAGGGGCACCCTCCACCAGGCCCCCACTCATGTCTCCCTGCACCCCCACCCCCCAGCATCCAGGGGCACCCTCCACCAAGCCCCCACTCATGTCCAACTCATGTCTCCCTGCACCCCCACCCCCCAGCACTGCGGGGCACCCTCCACCAGGCCCCCCTTATGTCTCCCTGAACTCCCACCCCCCAGCATCCAGGGGCACCCTCCACCAGGCCCCCACTCATGTCTCCCTGCACACCCACCCCCCAGCATCCAGGGTCACCCTCCAATAGGCCCCCACACATGTCTCCCAGCAACCCCGCCCCCCAGCATCCAGGGGCACCCTCCACCATGCCCCCACACATGTCTCCACCCCACCACCCCCCAGCAGTCAGGGGCACCCTAAACCAGGCCCCCACACATGTCTCCCAGCACCCCCACCCCCCAGCATCCAGGGGCAACCTCCACCAGGCCCCCACTCATGTCCAACTCATGTCTCCCTGCACCCCCACCCCCAGCACTGTGTGGCACCCTCCACCAGGCCCCCACTCATGTCTCCTTGCACCCCCACCCCCCAGCATCCAGGGGCACCCTCCACCAGGCCCCCACTCATGTCTCCCACTCCCAAACCCCCCAGCAGTCAGGGGCACCCTCCACCAGGCCCCCACTCATGTATCCCTGCACCCCCACCCCCCAGCACTGTGGGGCACCCTTCACCAGGCCCCCACTCATGTCTCCCACCCCCGTACCCCCCAGCAGTCAGGGACACCCTCCACCAGGCCCCCACTCATGTCTCCCTGGACCCCTACCCCCCAGCATCCAGGGGCACCCTCCACCAGGTCCCAACTCATGTCTCCCTGCACCCCCACCCCCAGCACTGTGTGGCACCCTCCACCAGGCCCCCACTCATGTCTCCTTGCACCCCCACCCCCCAGCATCCAGGGGCAACCTCCACCAGGCCCCCACTCATGTCTCCCACTCCCCCACCCCCCAGCAGTCAGGGGCACCCTCCACCAGGCCCCCACTCATGTCTCCCTGCACCCCCACCCCCCAGCACTGTTGGGCACCCTCCACCAGGCCCCCACTCATGTCTCCAACCCCCCCACCCTCCAGCAGTCAGGGACACCCTCCACCAGGCCCCCACTCATGTCTCCCTGGATCCCTACCCCCCAGCATCCAGGGGCACCCTCCACCAGGTCCCCACTCATGTCTCCCTGCACAACCACCCCCCCAGCATCCAGGGGCACCCTCCACCAGGCCCCCACTCATGTCTCCCACCCGCCCCCACCCCCCAGCAGTCAGGGGAACCCTCCACCAGGCCCCCACTCATGTCTCCCAGCACCCCCACCCCCCAGCATCCAGGGGAACCCTCCACCAGCCCCCCACTCATGTCTCCCACCCCCGCCCCCCAGCAGTCAGGGGCACCCTCCACCAGGCCCCACTCATGTCTCCCTGCACCCCCACCCCCCAGCATCCACGGGCACCCTCCACCAGGCCCCCACTCATGTCCAACTCATGTCTCCCTGCCCCCCCCAACCCCCAGTAGTCAGGGGCACCCTCCACCAGGCCCCCATTCATGTCTCCCAGCACCCCCACCCCCCAGTATCCTGGGGCACCCTGCACCATGCCCTCACTCATGTCCAACTCATGTCCCCCTGCACCACCACCGCCCAGCGCTGTGGGGCACCCTCCACCAGGCCCCCACTCATGTCTCCCGCCCCCCCACCCCCCAGCAGTCAGGGGCACCCTCCACCAGGCCCCCACTCATGTCTCCCTGCACCCCCACCCTCCAGCATCCAGGGTCACCCTCTACCAGGCCCCCACTCATGTCTCCCACCCCCCCACCCCCCGGCAGTCAGGGGCACCGTCCACCATGCCCACACTCATGTCTCCCAGCACCCCACCCCCCAGCATCCAGGGGCACCCTCCACCAGGCCCCCACTCATGTCCAACTCATGTCTCCCTGCACCCCCACCCCTCAGCATCCAGGGGCACCCTCCACCAGGCCCCCACTCATGTCTCCCAGCACCCCACCCCCCAGCATCCAGGGGCACCCTCCACCAGGCCCCCACTCATGTCTCCCCCCCACCCCCCAGAAGTCAGGGACATCCTCCACCAGGCCTCCACTTATGTCTCCCAGCACCCCCACCCCCCAGCATCCAGGGGCACCCTCCACCAGGCCCCCACTCATGTCCAACTCATGTCTTCCTGCACCCCCACACCCCAGCTCTGTGGGGCACCCTCCACCAGGCCCCCACTCATGCCTCCCTGCATCCCCACCCCCCAGAAGTCAGGGGCATCCTCCACCAGGCCCCCACTCATGTCTTCCACCCCCCCACCCCCCAGCAGTCAGGGGCACCCTCCACCAGGCCCCCATTCATGTCTCCCTGCACCCCCACCCCCAGCATCCAGGGGCACCCTCCACCAGGCCCCCACTCATGTCTCCCAGCACCCCCACACCCCAGCATCTAGGGGCACCCTCCACCAGGCCCCCACTCATGTCCAACTCATGTCTCCCTGAACCCCCACCCTCCACCAGGCCCCCACTCATGTCTCCCTGCACCCCCACCCCCCAGCACTGTGGGGCACCCTCCACCAGGCCCCCACTCATGTCTCCCAACCCCCACCCCCCAGCAGTCAGGGACACCCTCCACCAGGCCCCCACTCATGTCTCCCTGGACCCCTACCCCCCAGCATCCAGGGGCACCCTCCACCAGGTCCCCACTCATGTCTCCCTGCACACCCACCCCCCCAGCATCCAGGGGCACCCTCCACCAGGCCCCCACTCATGTCTCCCACCTGCCCCCACCCCCCAGCAGTCAGGGGAACCCTCCAGCAGGCCCCCACTCATGTCTCCCAGCACCCCCACCCCCCAGCATCCAGGGGCACCCTCCACCAGTCCCCCACTCATGTCTCCCACCCCCACCCCCCAGCAGTCAGGGGCACCCTCCACCAGGCCCCCACTCATGTCTCCCTGCACCCCCACCCCCAGCATCCACGGGCACCCTCCACCAGGCCCCCACTCATGTCCAACTCATGTCTCCCTGCCCCCCCCCAACCCCCAACAGTCAGGGGCACCCTCCACCAGTCCCCCATTCATGTCTCCAAGCACCCCCACCCCCCAGTATCCTGGGGCACCCTCCACCATGCCCCCACTCATGTCCAACTCATGTCCCCCTGCACCACCACCGCCCAGCGCTGTGGGGCACCATCCACTGGGCCCCACTCATGTCTCCCACCCCCCCCACCCCGCAGCAGTCAGGGGAACCCTCCACCAGGCCCCCACTCATGTCTCCCTGCACCCCCACCCCCCAGCATCCAGGGGCACCCTCTACCAGGCGCCCACTCATGTCTCCCACCCCCCCTGCCCCCCAGCAGTCAGGGGCACCCTCCACCATGCCTCCACTCATGTCTCCCAGCACCCCCACCCCCCAGCATCCAGGGGCACCCTCCACCAGGCCCCCACTCATGTCCAACTCATGTCTCCCTGCACCCCCACCCCCCAGCATCCAGGGGCACCCTCCACCAGGCCCCCACTCATGTCTCCCAGCACCCCACCCCCCAGCATCCAGGGGCACCCTCCACCAGGCCCCCACTCATGTTTCCCCCCAGCCCCCAGAAGTCAGGGACATCCTCCACCAGGCCTCCACTTATGTCTCCCAGCACCCCCACCCCCCAGCATCCAGGGGCACCCTCCACCAGGCCCCCACTCATGTCTCCCACCCCCTCACCCCCCAGCAGTCAGGGACACCCTCCACCAGGCCCCCACTCATGTCTCCCTGGATCCCTACCCCCCAGCATCCAGGGGCACCCTCCACCAGGTCCCCACTCATGTCTCCCTGCACAACCACCCCCCCAGCATCCAGGGGCACCCTCCACCAGGCCCCCACTCATGTCTCCCACGCGCCCCCACCCCCCAGCAGTCAGGGGAACCCTCCACCAGGCCCCCACTCATGTCTCCCAGCACCCCCACCCCCCAGCATCCAGGGGAACCCTCCACCAGCCCCCCACTCATGTCTCCCACCCCCGCCCCCCAGCAGTCAGGGGCACCCTCCACCAGGCCCCACTCATGTCACCCTGCACCCCCACCCCCCAGCATCCACGGGCACCCTCCACCAGGCCCCCACTCATGTCCAACTCATGTCTCCCTGCCCCACCCAACCCCCAGCAGTCAGGGGCACCCTCCACCAGGCCCCCATCATGTCTTCCAGCACCCCCACCCCCCAGTATCCTGGGGCACCCTGCACCATGCCCCCACTCATGTCCAACTCATGTCCCCCTGCACCACCACCGCCCAGCGCTGTGGGGCACCCTCCACCAGGCCCCCACTCATGTCTCCCGCCCCCCCACCCCCCAGCAGTCAGGGGCACCCTCCACCAGGCCCCCACTCATGTCTCCCTGCACCCCCACCCTCCAGCATCCAGGGTCACCCTCTACCAGGCCCCCACTCATGTCTCCCACCCCCCCACCCCCCGGCAGTCAGGGGCACCCTCCACCATGCCCCCACTCATGTCTCCCAGCACCCCACCCCTCAGCATCCAGGGGCACCCTCCACCAGGCCCCCACTCATGTCCAACTCATGTCTCCCTGCACCCCCACCCCCAGCATCCAGGGGCACCCTCCACCAGGCCCCCACTCATGTCTCCCAGCACCCCAGCCCCCAGCATCCAAGGGCACCCTCCACCAGGCCCCCACTCATGTCTCCCCCCACCCCCCAGAAGTCAGGGACATCCTCCACCAGGCCTCCACTTATGTCTCCCAGCACCCCCACCCCCCAGCATCCAGGGGCACCCTCCACCAGGCCCCCACTCATGTCCAACTCATGTCTTCCTGCACCCCCACACCTCAGCTCTGTGGGGCACCCTCCACCAGGCCCCCACTCATGCCTCCCTGCACCCCCACCCCTCAGAAGTCAGGGGCATCCTCCACCAGGCCCCCACTCATGTCTTCCACCCCCCCACCCCCCAGCAGTCAGGGGCACCCTCCACCAGGCCCCCATTCATGTCTCCCTGCACCCCCACCCCCAGCATCCAGGGGCACCCTCCACCAGGCCCCCACTCATGTCTCCCAGCACCCCCACACCCCAGCATCTAGGGGCACCCTCCACCAGGCCCCCACTCATGTCCAACTCATGTCTCCCTGAACCCCCACCCTCCACCAGGCCCCCACTCATGTCTCCCTGCACCCCCAGCCCCCAGCACTGTGGGGCACCCTCCACCAGGCTCATGTCTCCCACCCCCCCACCCCCCAGCAGTCAGGGACACCCTCCACCAGGCCCCCACTCATGTCTCCCTGGACCCCTACCCCCCAGCATCCAGGGGCACCCTCCACCAGGTCCCCACTCATGTCTCCCTGCACACCCACCCCCCCAGCATCCAGGGGCACCCTCCACCAGGCCCCCACTCATGTCTCCCACCTGCCCCCACCCCGCAGCAGTCAGGGGAACCCTCCACCAGGCCCCCACTCATGTCTCCCAGCACCCCCACCCCCCAGCATCCAGGAGCACCCTCCACCAGTCCCCCACTCATGTCTCCCACCCCCACCCCCCAGCAGTCAGGGGCACCCTCCACCAGGCCCCCACTCATGTCTCCCTGCACCCCCACCCCCCAGCATCCACGGGCACCCTCCACCAGGCCCCCACTCATGTCCAACTCATGTCTCCCTGCCCCCCCAACCCCCAACAGTCAGGGGCACCCTCCACCAGTCCCCCATTCATGTCTCTGAGCACCCCCACCCCCCAGTATCCTGGGGCACCCTCCACCATGCCCCCACTCATGTCCAACTCATGTCCCCCTGCACCACCACCGCCCAGCGCTGTGGGGCACCCTCCACCAGGCCCCCACTCATGTCTCCCACCCCCCACCCCCCAGCAGTCAGGGGAACCCTCCACCAGGCCCCCACTCATGTCTCCCTGCACCCCCACCCCCCAGCATCCAGGGGCACCCTCTACCAGGCGCCCACTCATGTCTCCCACCCCCCCTGCCCCCCAGCAGTCAGGGGCACCCTCCACCATGCCCCCACTCATGTCTCCCAGCACCCCCACCCCCCAGCATCCAGGGGCACCCTCCACCAGGCCCCCACTCATGTCTCCCAGCACTCCACCCCCCAGCATCCAGGGGCACCCTCCACCAGGCCCCCACTCATGTTTCCCCCCCAGCCCCCAGAAGTCAGGGACATCCTCCACCAGGCCTCCACTTATGTCTCCCAGCACCCCCACCCCCCAGCATCCAGGGGCACCCTCCACCAGGCCCCCACTCATGTCCAACTCATGTCTTCCTGCACCCCCACACCCCAGCACTGTGGGGCACCCTCCACCAGGCCCCCACTCATGCCTCCCTGCACCCCCACCCCCCAGCAGTCAGGGCACCCTCCACCAGGCCCCCATTCATGTCTACCTGCACCCCCACCCCCAGCATCCAGGGGCACCCTCCACCAGGTCCCCACTCATGTCTCCCAGCACCACCAGCATCCAGGGGCACCCTCCACCAGGCCCCCACTCATGTCCAACTCATGTCTCCCTGAACCCCCACCCTCCACCAGGCCCCCACTCATGTCTCCCTGCACCCCCACCCCCCAGCAGTCAGGGGCACCCGCCACCAGGCCCCCACTCATGTCTCCCAGCACCCCCACCCCCAGCAGTGCGGTTGGCCTGGGTACGTGTATTTCAGGGGTGCGCGGGTAGTCTTACACGCGATTTCCTCAGGGTATGTGTATTATGGGTCCGCATGAACTTCCAGACGCGATATCAGCAGGGTACATGTATTACGGGTCCGCGTGAACTTCCACACATGATATCAGCAGGGTACGTGTATTACGGGTCCGCGTGAACTTCCACACGCGATATCAGCAGGGTACGTGTATTACGGGGTTCGCGTGAACTTCCACCGCGACTGGGCCTGGGAGAGTGAGGTATGTGTATTCCTGGGTTGGGCGTGAATATTTACAAGCGACTGGGCCTGGGAGAGCATGTTACGTGTATTCCTGGGGTGGGCGTGAAGGTTTACATGGTCGCCTACAACGCGCCAAAAAAAAGGTCCAATCCGGAAACACGTACGCCAGCATGAAGCAGGCGCACGTCCCGCGCAGCATAAAAGTGTGCGCAAACAACAAACAAGCTCAGATGCCAGGATGAATATACCGTTCCTAGCAGCAGTGGCCGTGGGATACCGCAGGAGGAGGAGGAGGATAGTCAGGGCCAGAATCTTTACACCCAGAAACAGCCTTTCTGGTATGCCTGATGACCAGGTGTATGGGAGGTACAGGTTTCCACCTCACATAATACTCGACCTGGTCAGTGAGTGGGTGGATAACCTCACATCACCCACCCTTTGCTCCCAAGCACTCAGCCCCCTGGAGAAGGTCCTCAATGTACTGCACTTCTTGGCTACCGGATCATTTCAGCAGACAAGTGCCATAGTGGGGGGGGGGTGTCACAAGCCACGCAGTCACGGTGCCTACACCAGGTGTTGGCCATCATCACTGCATGCCCATCAGTCTGCAGGCACATATACCTGCCCAGAACACCTGCAGAAAGGCAGGCTGTCAGCCAGGATTTCTAGAGGATGCACATTTCCCCAAAGTGCTAGGGGCCATTGATTGCACTCATGTGGCTCTACGTCCCCCTAGGGCATCTGAGCACATCTATAGAAACCGCAAGCACTGGCATTCCATCAACGTCCAGGTAGTATGTGATGCCAAGGGAATCATCACCTCAGTATATGCCAACTATCCAGGGTCCACCCACGACAGCTTCATTTACAGGATGTCAACCCTAAACCGGGACATGGAAGCTGGGCGGCATGGCGATGCATGGCTGCTTGGTGAGTATAAATGCCACAGCACACACATGCATGACAGATACAGAGTAATGTCACTACTCCACTAATGATCCCCATCACCACCTCCCCAGGGGACAGTGCCTACCCTCTGAGCACCCACATGATGACGCCAATTCGGAACCCCATCACGCCTCCTGAGGTAAGATACAAAACAGCCCATAATGCAACCCGGGGCATAGTGGAGCGCACATTCACAGTGCTCATGTCACGCTTTTGCTCCCTTAACTGTTCTGGCGGGCATCTCTTATACGCTCCCCCAGTAGTGTGCAGGATCATAGTGGCAGCATGTGTCCTGCACAATGTTGCAACACGCCGGGGCCTGGCTGTGGACATGGTGGTGCCCCCACATCCCCAACCACATGCACGCCCACTGCGCATGGGAGGGGAAAGGGCACGCGGTGAGGCAGCCCGTACGCAGCTGGTGGCTAGTTACTTCACATAGAAATCACACCCTTGTGGAGTGCACACAGCCCTGGCACATACCATCTGACAATCAATGATGACTCAATCTGACAATTCTGATGAATTAACGGACAGTCAACTGTCCGAACCATAGCAGCCTGAGATTGTTCACCTGGAAATGTCACAATGTGTGCATACCTACCTACCTACACAAACACCACCAATGCAGTGTCATCAAAAGACATACTTCTATGCAGCAAAAATGAATACCCACTTGCAAAATACAACATGAGAACAGTGCCATGTCACCCAACCCCTCCCCGGTACCGCCACACAACACACCATGGCATGTCATGCTATGTGAGAGCAAACAAATTAATCCCCACAACATGACACAAGTGTCACAAAGTGCAGTGTCCCTAATGGAAACTGGCCACACATGAAATGCTCACAGTAATGCAGGACCAACAACACACATTACCAAATATATAGCAATAATACTAATCATCTACACAGCCTTCAACCTACCATAAACATGACAGTACGGATTTAAAAAATTGGTAGTCTCACTACCTGATAATGCCAGCACTTTGACCACTTCCAACTGTACAGTGTTAGCGCCACGCAAAAGTGTAGGTGCACTGCTTACAACATGGACTCCATTTCCAAAGTAGACCGCCTTGTGAAGACATGAAGAACGGACCTGCAAATTAGGAGGATGAGATGGATGCATAGGCAAATATCAATACACCATGCAGTGTACAATACAACAACAATATGCACTAGGAATGTATACACAGTATTGACTACAGACTGTCCACACATCAAATGGGAGTCCAACGTCACTGTGTAAGTCAATGTCACTTGGGCACACCCTTTGCAAGCCCATGGAAACGGGAAGCAGGAGGGGTGTGTGTCACACAAACCCAAGCATCTAACCCAAATTCAGGACAAGCCTGCATGAGCCCAGCAACAATACAGCGTATGCCCACGGGAGCCACACAAGGCAACACACTGTTAAAAAAAATCAAAAATCAAAAATCAAAAATCAAAAATCAAAAATGGCAATGTATGGGCCAGGGGGTGGGTGGTGGAGGCCACCCAGGAGGTCTGAGGACAGGGTGCACACCAAAACCCACCTGTGTGGATTTTGGGAAAAAAACACCTCCATTGGCTCATGGCCTGCATGGCTACCCTATTGTGAGAGAATCGCTGCTGTCACTCTCCTCACCCTCTGCAGCTGCATCAGGAGGTGGTGGCACTATGGGAGGAAGCCCACGCAAAGCCTTAGTCTGAACCTCCATGGCAGCAAGCATGCGGGTGTGGAAGGTCTGGTTCTGGAGGATAATCGTGCGGAGGTCCCCATGCAACAACTCACGGGATGCCCGGACCTCCTCCCTAATTGCCTGCATCTCAGCTGAGAGCGTACGTGTGAGCCGCTCCAGCTGCTGTTCTGTCCTCGTGTCAGTTGAAGCCTCAAGCTCAACAAGAGTCACCCTGAGCTGACGAAGTTCCACCCTCAGGGCTTCCCTGTGGCCCTGGGACTCAATAGAAATGGCTTCCTGCAGAGTCTCCAGTGCCGCCCGTCTGTCCCTGTTGGACGCCAACATGTCCTCCCTGTGTGACTGGCAAATGGAGTCTGTTGCCTGCTGTAGTTGTTCCATCAGCCTTTCTTGGGGACAATGGAAGTGGCCACCCTATCCATGGCCTGAGCCATCATCTCAGATGATGCTGCCTGTTGGTTTGTCATACCTTATATGGATTGCTCCCATGCGGTATTGCCAGGTGGCGTACGGCCACCGCGTCGGTGGGCACCACACCTGTCTGGGGCAAGGCGAACTGCACCTTGCTGTGCCAGCACTGCCTGAGGCTGCAGGACTGCATTCCCCCTCTGATCTGCTTGCCCAGGCACAGGATCAGATGTTGTGGAGTGTGACCCTGCATCCGTAACCACCAAAGGCTGACCTACCAACACTGACATCCCGATTGAGGGTTCTACCCCTGGTGCAGGTGGGTTGGACAGTACAGAATCCCTCCCAGAAACACTTACCTGCGACCGTACATAGGTCTCATCATCCGAATCGACACCTGAATAGAGCTCGGGGGAGGTGCACCCAGAGACACCCCTTGAGATAATGTTCTGCAGCAAGTGTGGGTTCTCACCCACCACCACACCATGTCCCTCACTGGTGCCCGGTCGGGCCTGAGACCCCTCCTGGGTCTGCACCATCTCCACAACCCCTGCAGTATCAAGTGCATCATCTCCTGCAAAGACATGAAAGAAAAGAAATGGGAACAGGCATTAGCACCATGGCACACAATTAGGGCTGAGAAGCAACAGAACCAGTACTTCATTGACACATGTCCCACATGACTATAACCCTTCCATGCATGCACCCTCACTGTGTATGAAGGGGAGGCAAATGGCACCCATTGATGACACCAAGATGGAGGACCAACACATTTGCTGCATGCTGGCTAGCAGTGCCATCACACATTGGCCTGTGATTGGCATGTCCAATACACATACATGACACATGCCATCACACAGATGGCATGCACCATAGCCATGTCACACATGTGACAATAGGACTGAGAAATGCCTAGTGAAAGTGGTGGAATGCAAACAATCAGCCTGAATGAACACAGAATAATACACAACAATGTTGTTGCAAGATGACACTTCAAGGGCAACTGGCGTGAGGTTGGGCTAAATGTCTACTTTTGCCAGAAGGGATACTGCAATACCCAAATCCTGGTGCGCAGAATGTATTGGATGAAGCACATGGGTGACCCAAACCACTCAGGCACACACACCCTCACCTGGCACTCAATCAGAAGCCCTCACACACACACCATGCACATGGATGACACACACATGCATGTGCACTCACCGGACAATGCCTCGTAATCTGGCAGGTCTCCCACGCCTTGGATCTGTCCCTCCGTGACATAGGTCCCAGCAACATACTCATGTGGAGTGAGTTCAATGTCCTCTGCTGGAGACCCACCTCCAGTCACTAGAGTAGCGGCATGACTTGAGGCCAGCTTTTTCTTTGCCCTGCGCTTCAGGTCATTCCAGCGCTTGTAGCAATCATTAGCTGTGCGCCTCACGAATCCAAGGGCACATATGATATCCGCGATGGTCTGCCAGTGTGCCTGACGTTGTGCAGGTGTGGTCTTGCATGCTGCAGTAATCGCCATTTCTCTGTCATGTGCGGACATATACTCCACAAGTGCATCAAGTTCGGCCTGATTGAAGCTGGGCTTCCTTGGTGGGCCGCTTGGAAGGTGGTGGGGATCCTGAGTGTCCTACGCCGCTCTGGACACTAGGGGCAGGAGCCCCGGTGGACTGTGGACTAGGAGTGTGGGAATAAACACTCACCATGGGACTTGGTGGAGGCATTAGCTGAAGTGTGATGTAGTCAGGGGGAACGTCAGCCGGATGGACTGGGACTGACACTGTCCTGGCTGGGAGACTCAGAGCTGGGGTGGAGGGAGCCGCAGGTGCCCCTGCAGCCTCCCCACCCTGCCTACTCGGGGCAGCAGATGACATAGCTGCCCCTGATCCACGTGGCCTGGTGACACCAACGTGCACCGCCACACGTGGCCTAGACCTGCTGACCTGGAAGTCAGCCATGGAGTCACCCTGTGCCAGGTCTGGTGCCACAATGGGCTGGTCCATTAAGGGCTGAGCAGGGATGGTGTCAGCCACGTTACCCTCAACCAGGGGGGGCATGGGTGTCCCTGACTGGTCACCCGCACATGGGGGGCTAGGGGCACCCTGCAAGTCCCGGCCACGTCCCCTACCGTAGCCACCATGGCCACCTCTTGAGGCTAAGCCACCTTTGCCACCCTTACCGCGTTCTCCCAACCATGGCACTGGTGTTGTTGTGCGTATGGGAGTTGCAGTAAACTATTGTCCTGGGCAATTGGGGGTCAAAGGGGTAGGGTACTAAATGGAATTCATACCCTAGTGCTCTAGCAAGGCTGTATGTGACCCCTGGGGGAAGATGACGGGCCACGCAATGCACAGGCACCCCAAAAAAGGGAGATAATGTGCACGCAACCCCTCCTAGACCACGTGCGTGGAAAAATAAACCTGCACTACGCTGTGGCACCCAGAAACACAAAAATGAACGTATGCGTGTCACACGCAGCCTAGAATGATCTCTGAAGGGGTACGCGACACACGGGGCAAGCGCAGATGTTAAATACGTGCGCGATTCACCGTCTCCCTGGAAAAATAGCGTGAAAAAGACGCTGTCTGAAGAGACAGGACAACAGAAGAAGTGAACGCTGTTTGAGGAAACAGGCACAGGAAAAAGACAAAAAGACAAAAAGCTGTCAGAGGTAACAGGGAGTACGAACTTGGAACACCGTGAAGTAAATCGCGTGTGAACCGACAAGAAGTACAGATTTCACCCACTCGCTCTCCACGAAAAGCACATACAAGGAAATGGCGTTCTACACGTACCTTTTAAACATGCCCACACGTCCAGCGTCACTTCCGCGCTAAGGCCCTATCCTCCAATTACATGAGCTGACACTCTGACGTGCAGTCATTGGACGTGTAACATGCACCCGTGTACAGGGAAATGCCTGTGCATGCACGTCACAGACGCGCATACGCGCTGAGGCCCTTTCCACCAATTACACGCTATGACACTCTGACATGCTTTTTTTTTCTACGCGCCATGGAAAACGCACGTGCATGTAACCTCATAGACGCGTCTACACGCTGGGGGCCTTTGGGCCAATGAATTCACGTACGTGTGCCTTTCCTCGAATTACACGCAGACGTGCTGGATTTTCACGTGCCGAATCACTCCGTATCAAGCTGGCCACGCGTAAGCACACGGAAGACCATGCTCCTGCCCAGAAGGCCGAATTACTGCCCCAGAACCCCGAGCATGCTCCCACCTGCCATCTGCTGCTGCCTGATTGCCTACTGCCCACGTGTCCGGCCATTTGCTGCCTGCACATCAGCCAGGGGTGCTGTTGCTGTGACCACCCCTACTGGAACCGAAGACTCCCGACTGGGATTCCATCGCTCCACAGACCAGCCCCAGGACCCAGTTGCCCACCCACTCCTGCCTCTGGGGTTGTCATGTCGGGCACTGCACCATCTGGCACCACTGGCAACCCCCGGCCAGAGAGGCAGAGGGGAACCAGCTTCACTGCCACCGAAGTTGGTGTCCTGGTGGAGCAAGTCCTGGGACAGTATGATGCCCTCTTTGGAAGTGTGCGCGCCGACAAGGAAGGACGGACTCGGATCTGGACGGACATCGTGACTGCCATCAACGCTGAGGGGGTGGCAGTCCGACTATTCCATCATGTCAAGAAGCGCTGGGAGGACTTCAGATCCAGGACCCTCAACAAGGCCCGGTGCCTCTTGAAGGCAGCGGATGCTAAGGGGCGCCGGGGCCACTTGTCGGAAGATCAGATGAGGGTCCTGGAATGCATATCCCAGCGCGTCCAGGTCCTTGAGAGGCAGACCCGTCTGGAGTCGAGCGGTAAGTGTACATGCATCCTGATTGTAAGCTGTGCATGTGGTGGTGTGCCAGTAGTGTGCAGGTTGCACATGTGTTTTAATGGGGCCAAGTTGGGGGGGTGTACAGGGCCGTGAGGCTAACACATGCGAGGGCTCTCATGTGTGAGACATGGATGATGCTTGTGTGTGTAGGCTTGCATGCCAAATGCAGATGTGTGGGCACACATGTTTGAATGAATGTGTATGTAAGTAGGCATGTTCGTGATGTCACACATGGATGTTGGTTTCAGCTACATGTATCTGCACTGTGTACATGTGCATGTGTGTGTATTTTACAAGGGGGCAACAGTGATGCAACATGGATGCATGTGACACCGGGATGTGGAAGACTGATTGGCAGATGTGACATGGATGCCGATCTCAACACTGCAACAGTTGGCAGAGGTGTACACATGCATGCAAGTGTGGTGGTGTGTGTGCACGTGTAGTGCACTCCCTGTGTTGCATGTGATTTCTGGCTCACCTTTGCCTGCTCATGCTGTTGTATGTGTATGGATGGTGCTGGCTGTTGCAATATGGCTGTGGTATGGCTCATGTGTGCGAGTTGAAATGACATGTGTGTTGGCGATTGTGATGCCATGTCTGAGGTTTGCCAATGCCACTCATGTACAACTGTCATGTGTGTATGTGTCCATTGTACAGTGCCCTGATGCCTGTGTTTTATTTCTCCCTTTCTGCAGCGTCAACTGATGAAGAGGGCGGAGAAGGTGCTGTGGAGCACAGCCGCAGGGATTGCACAGCCAGCCGGAGATGCAAGGCCCGGCTCCCCTCCCAGGTTGTCATCTCGTCGGGGAGTGAGGAGTCCCGTGCTGTGTCCCAGGCTGCAGCTGCCGGGGGGAGGTCCAAGAGGTGGAGGTCGGAGTTGGACTCCTTGGCAGCAGAAGGGGCAGCTGGGACCCCACAGGGCCCAACGGGGGAAGATGGCACGGAGTCATCCAGGTTGGTGGGGGGTTTGGTGGAGGAGGAGGCCGTGCAAGCGACAGAGACAGGGTCTGGAGGTGGGGATTCCACTGGTGCTAGTGGTGCAGTGCAGGACCAGGGACAGGAGGCAGCACAGGCCGCCGCAGAGGTGCCTGTGTGCAATCCTGTCCCTGATCCTGTCACTGCATCATCTTGCACCAGCAGGGATGCCTACGTCCAGACCCGTTTTCAGGCAGGGGATGAGCTTACAACAACTGGCCTTCCTCTGCCTGCGGACGTGGCTATCCAGGTACGGGTTGAGCCTGTCCTGACTGGTGTGGCGCTGCGTCAACGGGCCATGCGAGGTGACCTGCAGTCTTTTCATGGGGAGACTGCACGTCATCTTGAATGGCTCGTTGACCGTGTCGGCCTACTGGGACAGGTCACCCAGGCCGGATTCCTCCGTTTGCTGGAGCTTGTTCCGACCCCCTCCTCAACTGAACACCCTATGCGCCAGTTGTCCTCCGTGCCATCTTTCCACCCATTTGTCACCTGGGTGCCCTGTGGAGCTGACTCTGACGGTGCAGCCAGGCTGGTGGAGGAAACATCCCTGCCACAGTCGGGAGTCGGACGTCCAGCAGGGGTGGCCACATCAACGACTGCACCCCGGCCGGTGGAGGATGTGCAGGCAGCAGGAGCCCGGGCACGGGCACAGGCACAGCAGTAGCAGCAATGAGGTGGGAGCCATGATGGCTCGGGGCCTTCGACATCGGAGGGGCAGGCATCGGCCGGAGGGCAGGAGGACCCAGTACGGGAAGTGTCTTCCATGTGGCAGCGGTTGGGCCATGCCATAGATGCGGAGCAGCAGCGGGCGGAAGAGGCACGGCTCATGATGGTCAGGGCGGAGAACTCCATGCGGAGGGCCCTGGGGCGGGCCGAGTGCCTCGAGGCAATCCGCAGGGAGTTGGAGGAGAACATGTCGTCATCCCTGCGGACCCTCGGGGCCATGGAAGAGGACCGCCTCCGGGACATTGAGCAGGAGTTCGATGATGCCCTGGCCCGGAACATCCAGAAGTGAGCCGTCAGACTAGCCCGCTGCCCTTGTAAATAGTCCTTTAGTGTTAAGTTTCCTTTCGGTTTTGTTTTGTTTTGGGGCGCTTGGACAATGCCCCAACTTCTTGTATATATTTCTTCATTAGGTAGGATTTTATTTTATATGTTTCATTTAAAGGATTGGGCACATGGACCCTGGATGTTCACTTTGTACATAGTTTGACAATGGATTTGGATTGTTGATTTTTTTTTCCGATGGATCAATGGTTTTTTATTATTTTTGCACCTTGGATTTATTTTCTCAGACACTTTGGAGACTTGCTTTTGGATTGCTTTTCATTTGGATTTCATGCGTCTTTTTCATTTATTGGACATGCTGGATTTCTTTTTTTATTTCCATTTTCTTCTGTTCAATTGCATTGCCTTGCTTTTCTGTTTAATACATTATCATTTGGTACTTCAATGTGTGGTATTCTCTCTTTGGTTTCATGCATGTCGCAATGTGTGTTTTTTCATTCACATGCTGTCATTGTGTGGGTTTGACGGATATATGTTGATGTGCAGACTAGCCATTTGGGATGGATCCTGTACTGGTGATTTCTTTGTGGGGTGGATGTCATACCTGGTGGTGTGTTCGAACTGGGGTGGCGTGGGCAGTGTATTGAGGGGGCATGGGGGCCATGATTATGGATCGTCATGAGGTGTTGGGGGGACATGTATGGGGGCCTGCTGGCAGCTGTCCTGCACTGCTGGGGGGTGGTGGTGCAGGGGGACATGTGTGGGGGCCTGTTGGAGGGTGCCCTGCACTGCTGTGGGGTGGGGGTGCAGGGGGACATGAGTGGGGGCCTGGTGGAGGGTGCCCCGCAATGCTAGGGGGTGGGGGTGCAGAAGGACATGAGTTGGACTTGAGTGGAGCCTGGTGGAGGGTGCCCCTGGATGCTGGGGGGTGGGGGTGCTGGGAGACATGTGTGGGGGCCTGGTGGAGGGTGCCCCTGGATGCTGGGGGTGGGGGTGCTGGGAGACATGAGTGGGGGCCTGGTGGAGGGTACCCTGCACTGCTGGGGGGTGGGGGTGCAGGGGGACATGAGTGGGGGCCTCCTGGCAGGTGCCCCACAGTGCTGGGGGGTGGGGGTGCTGGGAGACATGCGTTGTTGATCAGTAGTGCAAGGTGATATGTGGCTTGGCTGGGGGGCATGCCCATGGTGGATGGGCTGCCTGCAGGACATGATCAGGGGTGCAGGGTAGTCCCCTGTGGTGTGGGCTGCCTGCAGGGGCTGTGGAGGGTGTAGAGGGAACACCTGGGAGGACCCACACAGCCAATTCACGTGTAGTACTCCCTGGAACCCCTGAAATACATGTACCCTGCTGAATTTGCATGTGAAACTTCCCACGCACCCCTAAATGACGTGCAAAGGGGTACGCGACAAACACGGACACCCGCTGTGTGAATAATAGCGTGTGCGTGTATTTCGTTGGTGCGCGGGAAGTTTAACACGCGATCGGGCCTGAGGGAGCGGGTTACGTGTATTTCAGGGGCTCGCGGGAAGTTTAACACGCGATCGGGCCTGGGGGAGCGGGGTACGTGTATTTCAGGGGCTCGCGGAAAGTTTAACACGCGATCTGGCCTGGGGGAGCGGGGTACGTGTATTTCAGGGGCTCGCGGGAAGTTTAACACGCGATCGGGCCTGGGGAAGAGGGGTACGTGTATTTCAGGGGCTCGAGGGAAGTTTAACACACGATCGGGCCTGAGCGAGCGGGGAACGTGTAATTCAGGGGCTCGCGGGAAGTTTAACACGCGATCGGGCCTGGGGGAGCGGGGTATGTGTATTTCAGGGGCTCGTGGGAAGTTTAACACGCGATCGGGCCTGGGGGAGCGGGGTACGTGTATTTCAGGGGCTCGCAGGAAGTTTAACACGCGATCGTCCCTGGGGGAGCGGGGCACGTGTATTTCAGGGGCTCGCAGGAAGTTTAACACGCGATCGTCCCTGGGGGAGCGGGGCACGTGTATTTCAGGGGCTCGCAGGAAGTTTAACACACGATCGGGCCTGGGGGAGCGGGGCACGTGTATTTCAGGGGCTCGTGGGAAGTTTAACACGCGATCGGGCCTGGGGGAGCGGGGTACGTGTATTTCAGGGTCTCACAGGAAGTTTAACACGCGATCGGGCCTGGGGGAGCAGGGTACCACTCACCGTCTGTCTTGCGTGTAGAAGAAAACGTAGCCAACACCCACCCGCTGTGAAGTAATAGCGTATGAACCCCAACGCCTGCAGAACACACGCACCCCACGAACAGCATGTACAGAGCAATGGAAATCCACGTGGGATCTTCAAGGCCTGCCAGCGCAACGCCCGTGCGCGATACGTCACAGATGCGCTTACGCGCTAAGGGCCTTTGGTCCAATGGAATCACGTATGCGTGCTGACACGCTTACACGCTGAGGGCCTTTCCTCGATTTACATGCTGACGTGCAGAATTTTCACGTGCCAAATCACTCCATATCAAGCTGGCCACGCGTAAGCACACGGAAGACCACGCTCCTGCCCAAAAGGCTGAATTACTGCCCCCCAGTGACCCGAGCAGCCTCCCACGAGCCATCTGCTGCTGCCGGCCTGCCTGCCTGCCTGCTGCCACCGTGCCCTGCCATTTGGTGCCTGCACATCAGCTATCTGCAGGGGTCCAGTTGCTGTGTCCACCCCTGCTGCAACAGAAGACTCCCGACTAGGATACCATCGCTCCACAGCCCAGCCCCAGGACCCAGTTGTCCACCCACGCCTGCCTCAGGGGTCGCCATGTCGGAGCAAACACCATCCGAGACCACTGGCGACCCCCAGCCAGAGGGGCAGAGGGCCACCAGCTTCAGTCAGAAGGAAGTTGGTGTCCTGGTGGAGCTTGTCCTGGGGCATTATGATGCCCTCTTCGGATCATCACACGCCGACAAGGAAGGACGGGACAGGATCTGGGACGACTTTGTGGTTGCCATCAACGCGGAGGGGGTGGCAACCCGCAACATCAAGCAAGTCAAGAAGCGATGGGAGGACTTGAGGTCCAGGACCCTCATGAAGGCCCGGCGCCTCGTGGAGGGGGGCCGGGGCAGCATGAGTACCATCCAGATGAGGGACCTGGAAAGCGTACGCCCTGCGCTCCATGCCCAGATCCTTGAGAGGCAGACCCGTCTGGAATCGAGCGGTAAGTGGCCAAGCATTGCTGTGTGAGACAGTGCATGTTGCAGTGTGCTGGTTGTCTTTTACTTGCCTGTATGTGTGACATAGGCCATGTACGCGTGTGTGTGTGTGCAGGGACATCATGGTCATGCATGTGAGACCAGTAATGTGTGAAGCACACGGTTGGTGTATGTGTTTAAATGCAACATGGGGAGCCCTATGTGGAATGGACACATGAAAGCATGCCAGTCTCTGTTCCTCGACATGGGTGGGGGTGAGGGATGGGTGCTGATGCCATGTACATGTATGGTGTCCATGTCTGAGTGTCTGACCTGCATGTCTGTGACTTGTGAATGCCATGGATGCATGACACATGTCTGTGACAATGTTCAGAATCACTGATGCAGCCTAGTTATCCTTGCATCCACTGTGTCTGGGGTGTACGAGTCCAGATGGATGAAAGTACGGTGAAGTGTGTGCATGTGATAGTCATGAACCATGATGTGAGTTCAAAATACAACATTGTATGTTTCAAGAGTCCCTTGGACATGTTTGCTAATGTCCATAGCATGCGCGATGCATGTTACTGCATGTGTTTTGCCTGGACTGACCCATGTGTTGTGGAGGGACATGATGGAAGTGATCTTTGACAGTGCCACTCATCTGCTATTGCTTCCTATCTAGGGGACCATTGTACAGTACCCTGATGCTTGTGTTCTATGTCTCCCTCTACACAGCGCAAAGTGAAGAAGAGGGCGGAGACGGCACTGTGGAGCAAAGCGGCGGTGATGCCCTTATGGCTGCAGCGGAAGGGGTGGGTGAGCCCCCACAGGGGCTTGCAATGGCGGAAGACGGGGTGGAGCCATCCAGGTTGGTGGTTTCCACAGAGGAGGAGGAGGCCGCTACTGAGCCGCACATGGGGCCTGGTGGGGGCATCCCTGCTGGTGGAAGTGGTGCAGTCCAGGGGCAGGGGCAGGAGGCAGCACAGGTCGCCGTGGAGGTGCCTGTGCATGTCACTGTCCCTGACACTGTGACTGCACCACCATGCATCAGCAGGGATGCCCCATTCCAGGCCCGTC
This sequence comes from Ambystoma mexicanum, assembly GCF_040938575.1. Lineage (NCBI taxonomy): Eukaryota > Metazoa > Chordata > Amphibia > Caudata > Ambystomatidae > Ambystoma > Ambystoma mexicanum. The sequence goes on along the minus strand of NC_090922.1, from coordinate 408,445,210 downwards.
CGCAGGTAGGGGGGATGTCCATGTCATTTGACTCCCCTCCACCTGCAGACGAGGGGACCCCTGGCCGTATGGAGAAGGTCCTGATTGGTGTCGCGTTGTGCACGGGTGTCATTCGTGATGAGGTGCGTGCTTCCCGGGGGGAGCACACACGTCATCACGAAGAGCACTGTGCCAATGTGGCCCAGTTGGGAGTGACCATGGTCGGGGCTTTCGTACATGTGTCAGGCACTCCTGCGACCCTCTCCTCCTCTGTGGAGGCTATGCGCTAGTCGTTCTCCATGCCGTCTTCCGGCCCAGATGCCACCAGGGCCCCCTGTGGACCTGCCCCGACCAACGCAGCCAACTCGGTGGGGATCCCATCCCTGCCACAGTCGGGAGTCGGAGGTCCAGCAGGGGTGGACACACCAGCAACTGGTCCCCAGCAGATTGAGGATGTGACGGCATCCTCGGTCAGGGCACGTGCACGACGGCGTCGGTGGATTCCATCAGAATGGATGCCTTCGTGCTGGCACAAGCAGTTGCGTCGGAGGAAGCGGCAGGCTCGACGTGGGAGGCATCATGGCTCGGGGCCATCAACATCAGGGGGGCAGGCATCGGCCAGAGGGCAGGAGAACCCTGGAATGGGAGTGTCTTCCATGTGGGAGTGGTTGGGCTAGCAGACAGGTGCGGAGCGGCAGAGGAGGAATGGCTCACAATGATCAGGGCGGAGAACTCCATGCGGAGGGCGCTGAGGCGGGTTGAGTGCCTCGTGGGTATTCGCAGTGAGTTGGAGCTGAACACTGCATTATCCCTGCGAGACCTCGGGCCAGGGAACATGCCCGCCTCCAAGCCATTGAACAGGAGTTCGATGATGCCCTGGCCCATGACAACAACCAGTGAGCTGTCGGACTAGCCCGCTGCCCTTGTAAATAGTTATGTAGTTAGTGTTAGGTTTCCTTTGCTTTTTTATTTTTTTTGGACCTTTTGGACAAAGGACCATATTTTTGTATATAGTTTTTTGATTAGGTAGTATTATTTCTTCCGTTGGGATCACGGATCCTGGATTGTTTATCTGTATATAGTTGACTGTTGGACTTTATTTTTTTATTTGGAATTTACCCATGGAGCAATGGTTTTCGGTTTTGATTTTCCATTGGATTTACTTTTTTGAACTGTGACTTTGGACACCTTTCCTTTGGATTATGATTTGTGGTTTTACATTATTTTACGGACATGCTGCTTTTGGTTTTTAATTACCATTGTCGTTTGTTTATTTTTGATTCCATTTATGTTGCTTTTAATACATTTTCTTCATCAAACTTCAATGTGTAGTATCATCTCATTGGTTTCATGCATATCATTATATGGGTTTTGACATTCACTGACACCCATTGTGTGTATGTGAAGGACATGTGTTCATTTACATACTTGCCATTGGGGTTGTATCATGTAATTGGAATTTCTAAGTGGGTGGATGCAATACTTGGGTGGGTGTTTGGCATGTGGAGGCAGCCCATAAGGGCCAGGGATCTAGATTGTGATGACGTGTTGGCTGGGGGACATGAGTCGGGGCCTGCTGGCAGGTGCCCCGCAATGCTGGGGTGTGGGGTGCAGGGGGACATGAGTGGGACATGACTGGGGGCCTGCTGGCATGTGCCCCGCAATGCTGGGGGGTGGGGTGCAGGGGGACATGAGTGGGACATGAGTGGGGGCCTTCTGGCAGGTGCCCCACAGTGCTGGGGCGTGGGGTTGCAGGGGGACATGAGTTGGACATGAGTGGGGACCTGGTGGAGGGTGCCCTGCACTGCTGGGGGGTGGGGGTGCTGGGAGACATCTGTAGGGGCCTGTTGGAGGGTGCCCCTGGATGCTGGGGGGTGGGAGTCCTGGGAGACATGTGTGGGGCATGGTGGAGGGTACCCTGCACTGCTGGGGGTGGGGTGCTGGGAGACATGTGTGGGGGTATGGTGGAGGGTGCCCTGCACTGCTGGGGGTGGGGGTGCTGGGAGACATCTGTAGGGGCCTGTTGGAGGGTGCCCCTGGATGCTGGGGGGTGGGAGTCCTGGGAGACATGTGTGGGGCATGGTGGAGGGTACCCTGCACTGCTGGGGGTGGGGTGCTGGGAGACATGTGTGGGGGTATGGTGGAGGGTGCCCTGCACTGCTGGGGGTGGGGGTGCTGGGAGACTTTAGTGGGGGCCTGGTGGAGGGTGCCCTGCACTGCTGGGGGGTGGGGGTGCAGGGGGACATGAGTTGGACATGAGTGGGGGCCTGGTGGAGGGTGCCCCTGGATGCTGGGGGGTGTGGGTGCTGGGAGACATTTGTGGGGGCCTGGTGGAGGGTGCCCTGCACTGCTGGGGGGTGGGGGTGCTGTGAGACATGTGTGGGGGCCTGGTGGAGGGTGCCCCTGGATGCTGGGGGGTGTGGGTGCTGGGAGACATTTGTGGGGGCCTGGTGGAGGGTGCCCTGCACTGCTGGGGGGTGGGGGTGCTGTGAGACATGTGTGGGGGCCTGGTGGAGGGTGCCCCTGGATGCTGGGGGGTGGGGGTGCTGGGAGACATGTGTGGGGGCCTGGTGGAGGGTGCCCTGCACTGCTGGGGGGTGGGGGTGCTGGGAGACATGTGTGGGGGCCTGGTGGAGGGTGCCCCTGACTGCTGGGGGTGGGGGTGCTGGGAGTCATGAGTGGGGGCCTGCTGGCAGGTGCTTCTGACTGCTGGGGGGTGGGGGTGCAGGGGGACATGAGTTGGACATGAGTGGTCACCTGGTGGAGGGTGCCCCTGACTGCTGGGGGGTGGGGGTGCTGGGAGACATGAGTGGGGGCCTGGTGGAGGGTGCCCCTGACTGCTGGGGGGTGGGGGTGCAGGGGGACATGTGTTGGACATGAGTGGGGGCCTGGTGGAGGGTGCCCCTGGATGCTGGGGTTGCAGGGGGACATGAGTTGGACATGAGTGGGGGCCTGCTGGCAGGTGCCCCACAGTGCTGGGGGGTGGGGGTGCTGGGAGACATGCGTTGTTGATCAGTAGTGCAAGGTGACATGTGGCTTGGCTGGGGGGCATGCCCATGGTGGATGGGCTGCCTGCGGGACATGAGCAGGGGTGCAGGGTAGTCCCCTATGGTGTGGGCCAATTCACATGTAGTACTCCCCGGAACCCCTGAAATACACGTACCCTGCTGAAATCGCGTGTGAGACTTCCCGCGCACCCCGAAATACACGTACCCAGGATATTCGCGTGTGGACCTTCCCGTGCACCCCTGAAATACACGTACCCTGCTGAATTTGCATGTGAAACTTCCCACGCACCCCAAAATACACGTACCCAGGACATTTGCGTGTGGAACTTCCCGCGCACCCCTGAAATACACGTGCCCTGATGGAATCGCGTGTGAAACTTCCCGCGCACCCCTGAAATACACGTACCCTGTTGAATTCGCATGTGAAACTTCCCGCGCACCCCAGGAATACACGTACCCAGGACAATCGCGTGTGGAACTTCCCGTGCATCCCTGAAATACACGTACCCTGCTGAATTTGCATGTGAAACTTCCCGCGCACCCCTGAAATACACATACCCTGCTGAATTTGCGTGTGAAACTTCCCGCGCACCCCTGAAATACACGTGCCCTGATGGAATTGCGTGTGAAACTTCCTGCGCACCCCTGAAATACACGTGCCCTGATGGAATTGCGTGTGAAACTTCCTGCGCACCCCTGGAATACACGTACCCAGGACATTCGCGTGTGAAACTTCCCATGCACCCCTGAAATACAAGTACCCTGCTGAATTCACGTGTGAAACTTCCCACCCACCCCTGAAATACATGTGCCCTGATGAAATCGCGTGTGAAACTTCCCGTGCACCCCTGAAATACACGTACCCTGCTGAATTCGCATGTGAAACTTCCCGCGCACTCCTGGAATACACATACCCGGGACAATCACGTGTGGAACTTCTCGCGCACCCCTGAAATACACGTACCCTGCTGAATTTGCGTGTGAAACTTCCCGCCACCCCTGAAATACACGTGCCCTGATGGAATCGCGTGTGAAACTTCACGCGCACCCCTGAAATACACGTACCCAGGATAATCGCATGTGAAACTTCCCGCGAACCCCTGAAATACCCGTTCCCCGCTTGCCGTTTGCTGTTTGGCAGCCCTGTGAACTGGTCCAGGGTTAGCGCAGACATTTGCGATGAATTGGGGATTTTGATGGCTTTTCCTTGCGCAGGGCGTTCTTGGGGGCATAACTGGCACTCCTGCAGGGTCGCTGCACCACTCTGCACCACGGCTGGTTTGGAGGCTAAAATCCATGAATACGCTGTGCGATGAAATGGATTTTATCGCACGTGGTTGGCGCAGTGTATCGCACGGGGACACTGTGCGCCAGCCGCGTGCGCCACTTTTGTGCAAAATTCTATGAATTACCCTGCAAGTGTACATCTGAAGTGTTGAACAGAGATGACAGGGTTAGATGTAGAGTTTTTGAATGTGATTGGTGGATGGATGTGTCACTGTTTTTAAGCAGCCAATGAGGGTGTGCTAAAAACATAAAAGTACAAATGGTGGAAGGGCTGCCTTGTGCTACGGCTTCCGTGGACACAAAGGTAGTTTGTGGACATCGGGCATGCCATCCGGGTCCTTTAAGAATGCCTGTAATGGAAAGGGAACTGCAGAGACAGCGGACAGTCACGGATGTTGGTGAACATTGGGGTATTAGCCAATCGGGTTTCATGAATGTGGTGTACAGGAAGACAGGGTAGCAGGAGTGTTGTTTAGTGAATGCACTGAAGATGGCTATGGCTATGTCTTTGAGGAAGCAGACTGTATGGATTCTGGGAGACTCTTGGATCCATTGGCTGATGGTGTTTTCCGTGCACCGTGAATTGTCTGAGAATCTTGGATTCGAACAATTAGAAGTTTCATGGTATGGAGTTTATGGAATGAAGTGGGCTCAATTGCTCCCATTTTGTGAGAGTATGGTTAATTGGAAGCATCCGGGCATCATTGTTGTGCACTGTAGAGGCAATAGTTTGGGCTATGTCACCAGAATTTCTTTACAGTTTGCCATAAAGGATACATTTGGATAGTTGATGGAACTGATTCGACATTCGAAAATTGTTTTTTCATGGATCGCTCAGAGACAAATGCAAAGAGTTCACATTTATTTTGTCCACAAATAGGCACAATGTTAACAAAGCTGCATGTGCTTTTGTGCAGGATTTTGGCATGGCGTCTTTTGATAATGCAAATATAAAATGTTATAGTGTCAAAATGTTTCTAAGAGCCAGTGTGCATCTCACTGATGTAGTAGTTGAAATTAACAAAATGAAAAACAGAAAAAAAGAAAAGTTCATAGAACATTTGTTAGTTTAGTTAGTTTAGTATATAAAATCAAATAATCCCTAAAAAATGTAAAATCCCCAAAACCTTTTTTAAAAATTATTCTTTTAAGAGCCACCATTTTTGAACGAAAAACAAGTACATTGATTTATATTTCCCCCTTCCCACGCCTGGAATTTTCCAGATGTCCAGACTGCAAAAGGTTCTGTGATTTTTTTAATTACTTCTATTTTTAACTGTGAAAGCTGGCTCCTAAACCAGCCTTTTTTTGTATTTTCTAATTTAGTACATCTCTTGGGTTTTTTGTTTTTTACAGGAGTGGAAAGGTAAGGTGGGGAGGGAAGAAGGGAGGTAAGGGGCACCAGCCACAGATATGGAGGGTCAGGTGGACAGGGGAAGATGTTGGGAAGGCCTTAAATTTAATGTAGGTAGCAGGGTTTCTCTTACTCCTTTGCTGCGGCCTCGAAAGCGCTACGAAACTGCTCCCCCCCTGCAGATCGGTGTGTTGCAGTACCAACATAGTACTGTGGCCCTCGAAAGGTAAGGGTCAACAGTCTTCTGTTTGGCCTGCGAGCTATCAGACGGAATTCTCTGCTCCACAGGAATAGTCTGTGTGGAGGCAGGAGCCACTGACGATGGTGGGGTAGAGCTTGTCAACCTGCTTCTCCCTGAGAAAGTAATAGCCTTACTCAGAGCACCCGGGTGGTTGGGTCTGGTCTGGCAGTGCATGGAGCTGGTCCCCTAGGAGTACAGCCCAGGTGTTCCACGACTGAGGATGAGGGCACTCAGTGCATATCACCTTGGCTACCAGAGCCTTCAGGACAGCCCCAACAGTGATGAAAAACTGGAGGGAGGCACTTCCATCTTGCTCTTCCTCTTCATCCTCTTCTGCATCTCAGTGCCTGTTCCCTTGTCCAAGCCCTCCAGATGGTTGATATGGTGATGTTGGTGTTGGTTGGGGTGGGGGGGTGGCCATGACTGACTGAAGCCATAGAAGCAGGTTTGAATATGCTGCAAAGCTGGTGCTCTCTCCTGGTCTGCCAGATTGAGAATGACTACAAGTAATCAGTGGGTCCCTTCAGAGGAACTGTCCGCAGAAATTGTGACTGTCTGCGGACAACTGCATCAAAAATGGGCCTTGAAAAGTTGTATAAAGTTGACAGATCAACAAATGGGTCTATGAGCTCTGCAAAGGTAGAATTTCCACTGGATACACCCTAGATTGGCCATAAATGCGGTTTTAAACTGTCTGCAGTGACAGACACTGTCCGTGGACATGCCGTCACACTGCACCGGTGTGGTCGCATGATTGCATCCCTGGACGTCTGTGCAGGGGACTGCCATCCACAAACACCATTGGGCAGGAGACTGCCTGCAGTAGGTGCATGGATGTCCGCAAATGGGCGCGCTCTCCACAGACTAATTAAAAGTGTGTCATGCGAGAACAGACATATTCAGATAAGGCACGATGTCGGAGGACACTATTGCATAACCGGAGACCCTGTGCTGTCGTACAGTCCGCAGACTATTAATTGGTGTTTTAAAAAACAATTACGACAGAATAATATACAGATAGTTATAGTATACAAATATTAAATTATAAAAAGGGATGGGGTATCAGAATGGGATACATAAATGGGAGAATTTGGAATTTCTATAAAATGATCATCAGGGGAGGGAGAGAAGGTTCATCAAAGCATATTTTATATTTTGAGAATTTGATGAGAGTGATTCCTATGGGCAAGGGGGACAGGTGAAAGAAGGACAGTGATAACATTTCTATTAACATGATTTTTAACATAATTTAAATGTTCCTTAAAATCATTACTAAGTCATCGAATTTTGTAGACAAGATCATGATTTCATTATGCACAGTTGGGGATAGGGATTGGCTTTGTGATTCTTGGGATTTTCCATAATTAAATTGGGGGGTTGTTTCTTCATGAAAGGTATGTACAATAAGGGAATAATAAATTACTATTTTAATGAGCTCTATATAAATTACATTATTTGATTATATCTAAAGATGTATTGTTTACCATTTGAGATGTCATAATCACTAATATCTTCTTTTGGAAAGTTTTCTTCCAATCACTCAAGTGTATTTGTCATTTCTGTTAGAATAAAAATAAAAAAGTGATATTTGCTTATAAGAAATGTGTGAAAACACTTGTGTATAGGCGGAGATTGGAATTATTAGACGAGAGAACTCTCCTTGCCAGAAGCCTTTCTAGTCTATCTGCGAGGAAGCTTTGACTTTCAATGAAGACATTGATAGGTGATGCAGAGATACTGTTAAGTCACTCTCCCTTTCATCAGAAGCACATGAAGGGCCCTCATGCTATTGGAGACATGGTCGGATTTCTTTAGGCCTTCCCACCACTCTCAAAGCATTGTTTTTAACAACCTGAAGATGGGCCATCTCACCCTTACAGGTGCCCTCGGAGTAGACTCACACAGTAATATATTCAGGCTCCAATGATAGTCCTGGTAATGGTGGCACAATTAAGAAAATGCCTAATTTGCACCAACAGTTTTAAGTAATAGGCTGAGCTGGAGAGAAGGCTGCTAATGTGTGCTTTCATGGATAGTTCCTGGTCAAGAACGACCCCCAGGGTTTTAACTTTAGGGAGAGTTTTAATAGGTCAACCTGAGATGTTAAAGGCTTAGTACTCATTCCCTAGATTCCTTAATTGAGCAGCTGTGTTGGCGATCATCTGCTTTGGTTTTTTCATGTTGAGTGCGAGGCCTTTGTCCCTCATCCAGGACTCAATCTGGTTATTGATGTAATTGACACTAGAAGTGTCTTTGGCTTGATTGCCAGAGAGGCTGATCAGGCACTGGGGGTCATCGGCGTAGTTTGCGTACAGGGTACTGTCTTCTTCCAGCATTTCAAAGAGGGGGATGGTGTAGATGTTAAAAAGCATGGGTGAAATACACGCTACCTGGGGTACACCGCATGAGACCACGTACCTATTGCCCGTGGCATCGATGTAAAAAACCTTGGCTTATCGACCTGACAGAAAGGAGTCACCCAATTGGCTGTGTCAGGGGAGAAGAAGGCTGTGTCATCAGTGATGTCATCAATGACATTTGTGATACCGTCTTTGGTATTCTGGGTGTTAGTCTTAACAGTGCAGGGTGGTTTTGCAAGTTATGGTTGCTTCCTTATCATAAATAGTGAATTTCTGGGGTTTCTGGTTTTACTTTTAACCATAAAGTCCCTTTAACAACGTTTTTTCATGGAAATTCATAGGTTTCCATTATTGCAACTTAACCATAACGTCCCTTTAACAACGTGTTTTCACTGAATAGATAGATAGGCAGATAAGAGTTCATAACATGCACACATGCATGAAGGACATGTTGGGATGGAGCATAGTCAATCACATGTCATGTAAGAGGATTCAATTCAACACTACAGATAAGTCAATGCCTAGTCTGGGATACTGAATGGAAACCCTTATTGATATATCTTTATGTCCAGTTCATGCGTTCTGGATGACTACCCCTATATAACACCCCTATTTGATAATTTAAACAATAGATATATATATATCACACTTTATAATAAATTAATAATTGAATATCACACTTAATCTGAGCAGTAATCAATAATGGATAGTCTGGCACTAGCACACTTCTTTATAATCAATGATGAGTGGTTATAGGATGGATACGATAGCAACAATACTTTTATGGTTTCAAATGGATGCAATGTGGAATGAAATGCAGTGCAGAAAATAACTTCATAGGATTTCAGCAAAAGACAACGTAATCACTTTCTTGGACAATTCACCCCCCCTTTTATGCACTGTAAGGAGATGAAGATGACACAGTTCTTAGGAATGCAATCAAATAGAATTCAGTTCAATTCCCCCCAGCAGCTTATACAACAGATAGGAGTTTTGAAACACAGGCAAAATGCTTTGAATATGGTGACAATGCAGTGAGAAATATGCTGAAAATGGTTTTAATTCCCTTTAGGAGGTTCAGGGTGAGTGAAATATACTTGGGATGAGTTGAGGCTCACTTTAGCAAGGATCTAGGAGTAACTAGCAGGTTAAACACATTTTTGGCAAAGGAAAGCAATGAAGCTGCTGTTTTCACACGTGGCTGGATTTTTAACCAAATTGCAAATCGCGGTAGGTTCTAGGCTTGTTGAAAAGCTGAGATTCTAAGCTTTCAGAGGAAAGTTAAACCAAGTTCCTAGCCCAAACGGTTCCAGAGATAGGACGATTAAATAAAGGTAGTTTTTCGGATTTGAAATTTTAAAAGTTCAAAGCGACAGGTTACAGCTTGCAGCTAGAAAATGACAAGTGACAGCTTTGCAAATGACAGGTGACAGTTAGGAGGCAGTTCTGGTTAGATTAAAATAGATTGAATTATATTATTTTAACTAAGAGATTGGTTCTGCACAGTTCTGCTAGGTACTCACAATATATTTAGAAATAGGAGATCAGGTCTGTGGGTCCGGATACAGCGGTCTCTGGTTCAGCTGGTCTCTCTCTGGATACAACACTGCTCCCTGGCAAATGGCAAGAGTTCTTGCAAAGAATTCAAACAGCTCCCCTGGCTGTGAATAGTGGCAATGATTTGAGGCCTGCTAAAGAGGGATTTAGCTTGTAGTTGACCTCTCTGCTATAAATTCTGAAGTAAAGTCTTGGTCTCTGAAGGTGAATAGATTGAAGTCTCTATGTTGGCTCTCTGGAGGTTGATGGAGGTAAAGTATGGATTTTCCCGGCAGAGCGTCCCGCAGCAGATGGAATAGAATGTCCCTATCTGTCCTGACTGTCTGCTTTTATGTGTTTTGAAAGTGGGTGGAGAGGCTAGCTTTCTAGGCCCTACCCCTCTCCACTTGTCATTGGCCACTTCCTCCTCTTGCCCTTGATTGGGGGAATGAAATGAAGTGTCATCATGATGAGGTCTGTTTATGATACAGAGAACCCACCCCTGTCAATTTTACCCATAATCTATATCAGATCCAAATACATACTTCCCCGATAGACAGTTGTTTGGCATTGCATACACACATCATGCATTTACTGATGGTAGCCCCTGTTCCAATTCTGTCGTTTCTAGGAGCTTGGGTTCAAAAATGGCAACATATTTCACATTTTGGTCGGGTTACCAATATTGGATTTGTCCCCGCATTTACACAAATGTTCGCAAAGCATGCAGGCATTAATTGATGAAGTATCAGACTTTTCACATGCAGACATTTTAAGTAATACCCTCTTAACTGCTAGTTTGCCCCCAGATCATACCACCGGTTCTAAAAACCTCTTAAAATGTGGGCAGAAAAATCACAAGAATTATGGTGTCATTTAAATAATTATGACAAGTCCGTACTATGAGTTATTCATCTTTTTCTAAAACCATATTCTGGCTACAGGGGTGTGTCTTTTCAGGTCACATGGTACAGAAACCAGTCTTTCCACTTTCTTCAAGCTCAGCCTCTGTCTCCAGTTTCTCCCCCACCCAGTTTCTGCCAAGAGGAAGCCACTTTTATGACCCCTGCAATAAACCATGTGCTTGGGTCCTGGAAGGCCCATTGTTCAAGCTCCTGCAGTCGGTAGGGGCTCCCCTTAATTCAATTATCAGAGAGATGGCATATCCTTGGTGTGGCCAGCAGGAAACAGCCAGGCCTGGGAAGTTACTGTGAATCAAGTTTCACTTCTGATGGAGGTAGTTGCCAGGCAAAATTGGAATCTCTTTAACCCAGTTTTTAGCTACATGTCATTTCTGTTCGCAGTTTAAATCAAACATACAATTTTTACACATGCAGCTACAATGCTGATTCTAAGTGCAAAACTATGACATTTCAACAGTTACAGACTATGTGACACTCAAAAGTAGGTCACTCATTTATTTTCACATTTGGATTTTTGGGTAATTTTAAATCCAGTTTCAGTTTAAGCTGCTGCAGACCTGCAGAGCTCAGCCAATCTTGTTATAAACCTTCAAGTCACTTCAGAATATAACTTTACATTGTATCCACCTCTTAGTAAGTCTTTCTTTGGCCTGCTTCGGGTTCATTTATTCAGTTTTACACAAATGTCTGGTGTTGTTTTAAAAAGCCGGCTTTCTGATAGTGGTGAGTACTGGTAATGCAACCATTTTTGGGATTTAAGAAATGAATTCCCCACAGTTCTAGGTTGCTTTTGGCAATCAACATTGCCATTCCCAATGGTTTCAGGCTACTGTGTGGGTAGTCCAATGGTGGTTTTAGGCAGTGCCCTTCTGTGCCCATAACATCGGCAAAAATGGGTGGCAGCCTATTCTTCATGCATTTCCATTGGGCATTTTCTGGGAAGCTCTGGCTATCATGATGTTTTCAATGCCAGTACTGCACACTTTTTGTGGTAGGGCTCGGATGCATGGGTAAAAACATCCCACAGTCAAGCATCCCGGATACAACAATTCATCCATAAAAGATATTTTATGTAATTAACGTTGAAGTTGGCAATATCACAATAGGTGGACTGATGGAAGGCATGCAGCTTTGTCAGCTCAGAAGGGCAGGGAGAGAGTGAACCCATGCTTAACAATGCACAAGGCAGCGCTCATGTGTCTGTGAACACTTTTGTCTATTACATGAGTACCAGCAAGATGTCTAACCTTATAATAGTTTATGAATTGGAGCATAAGGAAGATGAGGTTGAATCTGCAGTGGCTGTGCAGAATTCTGCCTTAGGTGACTGGGACAAACCTTCTCAGGTGCTTTTCGGGTTTGAAAGGTATTTGTGATTTCTAATTTGAAAATCCACATGTCAGAATTCTTGAAGTTGTGTGTGCAATATCTTTTTTTACAAAAGTGTTAACATATACAATATTAGAAATCGCTTCAAATTCAGTGAATTGTACAGTCTTCATTTCCACAGATAGGGTGATACCTACACGTTCAGACGGCTTTGCTCTGGCATGCTGCAGAGGTGCAGCCAGCAAATTAAATGTTGGTCTAAGTTGCAGTGTTGGGCACTGCACTGGGCTGTATGATACAGGAATCTGGTTTATAAGCATGTATTAAAACTATTCCAATAGATGACTAGCAGCTTGTGTGTGTGGTAAGATTTAGTTTCTCAGGGGAAAGGAAATTATGCTAATGCATCTGTCACTCTAGTGGATCCTTGTCTTATTATTTTTTTTTTTGAAAGAACTACCTTGCTAGGTAGATGAGCAACATGATCTGTGTGTAACACATTGCATGGTCCCTATGCAGAGGTCTTCAATCTGTGGGGTGCGCCCCCCTTGGGGGGCACGCCACCATGCCTGGGGGGGTGCGTGATGCCTGGCAGAAGAAGAGAAGAAGAAAGAGTAACGCTTTTTTTTTCTTTTTTTGTTCCTGCTGCACTGAACTGAGCATGTGCAATGGGGAGCCACTGGCTCCCATGCACATGCTCAGCCAGTGCAATGTGGTGGGGGCGTGGACATGAAACAGGAAATAAACGCAGCCTGGATGCGTGCTTTCCTGCATTTGGATCGCGCATCCAGGCTGCGTTTTGGTGTCCTGTGTTCCTTGCTCCTGCTGCCGCCGCCCGTGAGAGGTAAGTGACCCCTTTATTTACAACGCGGCTCCCCCGTGGCAATCTGCCACGGGGGAGCTGCGTTATTAATACAGTACCGATCCTCCCTTCGCCCCTCTCCCTCTGCGACCCCCACATTAGGGGGCATGGAGGAGAGGAGGCGAGTAGGGGGCCGAAACTGCCCTGCCAGTGTTTTTTTCAATGCGGCTCCCCCATGGCAGATTTCTGGAGCCCAGCAATCTGCCGTGGGGGAACCGCGTTATTAATGCAGCACCAGTCCCACTTGCGCCCCTCTCCCTCTGCAACCCCCACATTAGGGGGCATGGAGGAGAGGAGGCGAGCGGGGGACCAAAACTGCTCTGCCAGTGCTGTATTAATAATGCAGCTCCTCCATGGCAGATTGCTGGAGCCCAGCAATCTGCCATGGGGGAGCTGCGTTATTAATGCAGCACGGACCCCCTGCGCCCCTCTCCCACCTGTGTGTCAGTCTCCTCCTTCTGCACCCTTACAAGGTCCTCAAGGACATTGAGTGATTTTTCATATTTTGCATTGTTGCTCATATGCAACAAATGTTTAGGCACACTATTTTGCTGACAGTTTTGTAGTATAAATCCTGGTCGATGTATTTGGACTTCATTGTAGTTAATGTCCATTTCAAGTTGTTCGTATTACACAGAGGTTCTCAAGATTTGATCATTTTTTGCTTTTCTGTTGCTAAAAGTATTTGGCTATGAAACATTAAGATTTCCATTTTTATAACTGTTGGTAATTAATAGTTTGCTCTCTGGCATTTACTACTTTTACGCTATAATACCAGAGCTGGAGGGATGGATCAGGCAGCAACAGTCCGGGGACTGCTCGGCCCTTAATGATGTGTGCTGGTACCTTTACCACCCATCCAGCTCGTGGGCAAAAGTATTATAGCTATTAGCACACTGGGTTTTTAATCTGGGGTGCTGATAGCTACCCTTTTTCTTTGAATGAATGGGTTGCGTGTTTGTGGCAGCACGTTCATTTAAACAAAATACTTACCTAAGATGGCCTCAATGGAAATGGAAGGTGGGTATCCAGACGGAGCCCCTCTTCCATTTCCATATTTTCATAGTGGCCAAGCAGACATGAGGGCAGTCTCTTCAGGTACGTTGGAGATGGGGAGGGATGACAGGGTTGGGATGATAGACATGGGGACTGTGAGGGCATTTCTGGATCCGTTTGGGCATTACCCAGCCTGAACGTGCCTAAACCCTTGTGGTTACACCTCTTTAAAAGGTTTTGATCGCCCATCAATTGGTATTCAAACCAGGTCAGCAGATTCTCTGTGCCTGGCTCTGCTGCCGACAAACACCCCTGTCCCCCCTAAAATTACGCCGATGGAGGCAAGCGGGGGACTGAAACTGCTCTGCCCTCACCTCTGCCTGTGTTACCCTCGCCTCTGCCTGTGTTACCCTCGCCTCTGCCTCGGTTACGTGTTGTATGTGGCAGCCATTTAATTTTTAATATGTCGATGGCACGAGCCCACGCTATACACAGGGACCTTTTCATGTATTGCTGAGCTGCAATGCTATTCCCAACTGGCCACTGCCCCTCTCTGCACATCTGCCAATGGAAGCCGCACAGTGCTAGGTCTGCTTCTCACAGAAGCACCTTCACTGTCTTGCTACCAACATATACTGTTTACTAGTCACTCCTCAGATCTGCCGGTGTTGTGTTTGCATGTTAAAAGCCTATCTTTAACAGTGATGCCTCCCCACCTCTGCTCTAACACCTTCTGTCCTCCCCCAGACCTGCAGCACTTGCCATCCCATACTTTGACGGATCTTTCCTGCCCGTCATCCGATCTTCGTATTTCCCTGGTAGGTGCCAGTGCCGTTTGAGAGTAGGTAGGAAGGGCGTCTGGGGGACAGGGGTGGCAGCGCCATGCTGGTCATGTATTTGAGTCACGGATTTCAACCCTATCTATTTCTGGGGCTGTACCTATCTCTGATGCATTTTACCCAAGAGCTGGGTTTAGCTCCTGCTCATCTAATCCTAATTTGAAGTCTCAGGAAGATCCATATATCCTTGCCTAACTGTTCTGTTTTCATTGCAGCAGCATTGCTCCATGTAACCTTGACTAACTGTTCTGTTTTCATTGCAGCAGCATTGCTCCATGTAACCTTGACTAACTGTTCTGTTTTCATTGCAGCCGCATTGGCCCAAGCGCCAGTCTATCAACCAAACTACCTGTGTTCCGGCAAGAAAAACCCAGTGAAGCACTTGCCCCAGTCACGCAGGTAAGGATTTATTTCCCTGTGTGCCATTGGATGAGTAAATATGCTGATGTTTTATATCTACCTGCAACCTGCAACCTAGCCCGGGGCCAGACTGCAAAAAGAAATTAGAGCTAGGCCTGCATGATCTGAATAGTAATTCTTCTGAGGCTTGTACCAATGTATTTTAATGCAACCAGTGTTTCTGACCCATTTTTGTGTGGGGCTTCCCTCCCCCACTCCCAAGCTTTTCAGACCGTTTTTTGTTGTATTTTTGCTTTTTTAAAATCTCCTCTCCTTTTTTCCTCACCCCATATTTCTGAACCTTTTTTGCATGGGGCGTTTCCCACCAACCCCAACCTTTTCACATGGCTCAGTTTAACTCTTTGGTTCAGGCTCCTTTTCTCGATGGATCTTTTTCTAGTGGCCAAAGATGGTAGGGATTTGAAACGTTAAGTGGAGGAGAGGTGGGAACAGACAAAAGAAATGCAAAAACACGGAAATATGATCACTCTTATTTGGACTTTGGGTTCACATGAATCACAGTCGCTGGGGAAGTGAAGCCGCAGTGTGTGATTTGTGGTGCTACATTAGCAAATGACAGCATGAAGCCAACATCTTTGAAAAGCTAAATTTTCTAAACCTCTCCCTGCAAGGCACAGAAACCACATAATTTGCCATGAATGCAAACATATCGGCATTCAAGAAGAAGCTGGAGCTTTGGAGGAGGAGGGTTGATATTGGCATAGCCGATGCATTCCCATTATTAGAAGATGCTCTTGAGGAGACGGAGTATGGTCTTTCATGTGTTTCTGAAGTAATTGGAAACCATTTAAATGCTCTCAGAACCATTCTCGAAAAGTACTTTCCTGACGACAATTGCAACATGAATGACTGGGTGGTTCAGCCTTTCCTAGCTGACGTAGGACCCCATCTCCCAATACAACTCCAGGAGGAACTAATGGAGCTCCAAAGTGACCGCCTACTAGGGAGCCAGTTCAGAAATTGTCTTTGGGTGCATTTTGGCAACATGTGTCTGCAGAATTTCCAGCTTTATCGAAATGTGCAGTCACTGTACTGTTACCTTTCAGCACCTCATACCTGTGTGAAATTGGGTTATCTGCACTTGGAGCCCTAAAGACAAAATATCGGTCAAAGCTGGAGGTGGAAGAAAGCCTGCGGTTGGCTATTGGAAAAATTGAACCCAATATTGACAGACTGGCTGGTGAAAGGCAGGCCCACCCATCACACTAGTTCTCCAGTATCCCACTGTCCAACTTGCAAGTGACAGCATTGACAGTAAGTTGTACTTGAGAAACAAATTGTTACAGCACTTGCATAGCAAATGTTACTACAAGACAGCAATATTGGGTGTTTTTGTTCGTGTGAAATAAATATCCAACACTATTTTTAGTCACGTCCTCTGTGTTATAGCAAAATCGGAATGCTTTGTTCACAAATATTTGTCCTCTAATCTGATTTGAGTCATTGCAAGCAATCATTTTGAAACAACGTGACGTTTGGCATTCACTCCTTCATTAGGGGCACCATTCTACTCCAGCGCGCGATAACCGTTCGCAACCGAGTAACATATTGCAGTTAATGTTTATAGGGGGGGCCTGGGCCTGAGACATTTTTCTTAGGGGGGGCTCAGGGTCAAAAAGTTTGAAGACCACTGCTATAGGGAATACAGACATTGCAACCCGCCACATCAAAAGATCCTAGATAAAGAGTAAGATTGTCCTTGTTGTGTATATTCTTCATTTCATCAAATGTGTGGCTACACTGTGAATAATGTGGACTGTCAATCTGTGATTCAGGATTGGTGCGCCTCCAACGATCATCACTGTCCCCACACACGCCCTAGGCAGATCATTAGACTGGATCGCCCACCACAATTGCCCGCTCACAGTCACAGGCAATACCCCCACCCCGTGGTCCGACCACCACACCATCACCTTCAACATCCCCACCCCCTCAACCACATCCCACCCCCCAACCCTTAACACCAGCCCTCACAAGAAGTGCCCATCAACTGACCAAAGAAAGACTCATACCCTTCTTACAGGGACCTGCCTTCAGAGCCCCCTTCTCCAAAGACCCAGAAACCCTGGTCAAAAACTACGATACTGCTATTACGGCAGCAATCAATGCTATCGCCCCACTTAAACCGCGCAAAACCAAACCCACTAGACACACCAACGCGTGGTTCACCCAAGACCTTCTAAAACTGTGCGCAGACAAACGAGCACCACTAGCTCAATGGCAAACATCTCAGGATGATAAAGACAAACTTAAATTCAAATCCCTTGCAAATGAATATAAGAAAGCCATCATCAAAGCCAAAGCTAAATCATTTGAAGATAGAATCGCTGAGGCCAAATCGAACACCAAGGAAATGTTTGCCATATTCAGGGAACTTGAGACCCCTACACCCACCCCCCAAAACTTCACCAAGGATAAAGCATGGTGTGATGACATCCAAACAGCCATGAGTAATAAGATTAGCTCTCTCCAAGCCAAAATTCTGAACACAAAACTAACGCTCTCCAGCCCCCTACCCCGTCCCCAACCCCACCCCTCCCCTCACCCACAGAGGCCCCACCCACCTTCTCATTCAAACCCATCCAGGAGAAAGACATGATCAACATCATGAAAAACATAAAACCCTCCAATTGCAAAGGTTACCCATGCCCTGCCTCCATCATCAAAGACTGCGCAGACACCCTGGCTCCTTTTCTAACAGCCTTCGTCAACGCCTCCTTCACCACAGGAAGACTCCCCTCATGCCTCAAGGAAGCATGGGTCCGACCTCTCATAAAAAAAACCTACACTTGACCCCACCTCCCCCAATAACTACTGTCCTATCACCACAGTCCCATTCCTCCTCAGGATTCTAGACAAAGCAGCCTACCTGCAGGTCCAGCACTTCCTCGAAGAGCACAACCTCCTAGGACTGAGACAATCCGGCTTTCGCCCTAGGCACGGGACAGAGACCGCCCTACTCGACCTCAAAAACCAAATGGATGATGCAAGGGACCTAGGCAAACCTATCCTACTCCTTCTCCTCAATCTCTCGCCAGCTTTTGATCTTGTAGATCACGACATCCTCTGCCATCACCTCATCTCCACAGCCAACTTCTCCCAAGAAGCCACCACATGGATCACCTCCTTCCTCCAAGGCAGGACCATGCAGGTCTTCCCTGACCTAGCTACTACGCCACCCACCATCATGCTATGTGGGGTGCCCCAAGGCTCCTGCCTCTCCCCTACCCTTTATAACATCTTCACCCGCCCCCTCTTCCTCATCCTTGACGCCATGGGCATCTCTTACACCAACTACGGCGACGACACTCAGATCCTTCTCACACTGACAGGCGACTATGACGCTGACTGCGCAACTCTCAACAACATATATAACACAATCCAAATGTGGATGGCTATCAACGGCCTCTGCCTTAACTCTGACAAAACTGAGCTCTTACTCGTAGGCTCCCCTGACACCCTCAAGAAACTTAACGCCCAGTTTAGCCACTTTACCATTGACTCAATCAGAATCCCAGTACTAGACACGGTAAAAACACTAGGCGTCTATCTAGACTCCAACTTATCCATGACCAGACAAGTAAACGCCATCGCCTCCTCTGCTGCTTACCATGCAAAACTCCTCAACGCAATCAGGCCTTTTCTGTCAAAAGACACATGCACCAACATAGCCAGAGCCATAACTGGTTTGCGGCTAGATTACTGTAATGTTCTTTTCCTAGGGACCTCCAACAAAAACCTTGAGAAGCTGCAAGTAATCCAGAACAGTGTCCTACGTGCTGCACAAGGCATTGCCAAGAGAGAGCACATCACCGCTGCCAGAAAAGAGTCCCATTGGCTCCCCATAAAGGAAAGGATCATATTCAAAGCGCTAAGCATCACCCACAAATGCATCCACCTCGCAGCCCCAGTGTACCTATCCCAGAGAATCCACCCGGTCTCTTCCACGAGACCCACTAGGTCACCCTATGCAAACATGCTTTCAGTACCTAGGGTAAAAAGAGCCAGAGCAGGGGGCTCCAGCTTCCCTTACCTTGCTGCCTTACACTGGAACACCCTTCCCACCTCCCTGCGATCTGAACCTTCACTGACTGCTGATCGTAAAGCCATGAAAACTACCCTGTTCACCTAACCAACACCATATGTCCAAGTTCTCATAAATAACATGTCTGATGTATTATGTTGTATGATACCACCTATAGCCGATCATAGGTCCCTGCCTTACTGTAACCCAAGGCACTACCTGTACCCAGTGTAACTAAGTCTCCTTACAAGTAACAGCGCCACAATGCCCCTGGGCTGCCTGCACGCTATATAAATGTAATAAATAAATAAATAAATAACAATCTTTGCCTTACTCACTTTCCCCCAAACGCTCAGTGTCACCAGATCCCTGCTTCTCTCCAGGCTGGACTACTGCAACAGCATCTTTGCCAATCTGTCCACCTCTACCCTTCTCCCCTGCAACTAATCCAGAACAGGAATGAGAGATTTATCCTTGGCCTCAAACCCAGGAACCGTATCGTTCCAACCCTGAAATCTCTCCATTGACTCCCGGTGGCTGCAAGGATCAAGTTCAAGGCCCCCTGCATCATCCACAAGGCTTTCTGGGGCCAGGACCCTCACTACATTCAAATCTCATTTCGGAAATACCTTCCTTCTAGAGCCATTTGCTTAGCTACCTCCAACTCTCTGAGGGTCAGACACATTTGCCAGGCAGAGAGTGGGGGATAGATCTCTCTCCTCTGCAGAGGTCTCCCTCTGGAAGGCCTCCCTGCCCCTCTCAGACTTGAGCCGGACCAACTGAAGTTCTGGAAACAGCTCAAAACGCTCCTTTTCTCCTCTGCTTTCTCTCTTTCGCTCCCATGCTAATTTACCTCTCTGCTGCTCCGACTGGTTCCCTCAGAGACTCACTGAGTACCAGGCTCCTCAACCACCAGTCTTCCTTGCACTGTCTCCTGCCTGGCCTACCATGCACTTAGGGGCTGTAACAGTAACCCCTACAGCACACCGTCTCCTTGCACTTACCCAGAGCCGCGCTGCCTTGGCTGCACTTACTCAGAGCCATGCTGCCCTAATCATACTCCCCCTTCCTCTCCCTTGCACTCCCCCTCTGCTTTCCCTGGCATTTCTATTGTCCCACTTGCATGATCCGAATGACACAAGGCCTAATAGGATCATGTGTCTTGTCCTCCCTATGTCTCCCCCCCCTTGTCTTGTGGCGCCTAGAAAAACGTGTGTACAGCCCCGTTATAAATGCCATATCATATCACATCAAATCATGTATATCGCCTTGGCACTTTACTAGTAGAGTTTGCAATGAGTCTTTTACCTTTTAGTAGTAGTAGAAGTACTGTCAGTAAAGAGGTCTTTAGAATGCCAGAAATATATACTAAAAACATCTTCATGGTGAATAAAAAAAACTTTTATGCATTGCTCATACTTCTTGCCATTGGTCAGAAAACATGCTCCTAGCAACTAACTGCTCCTCTACAAACTTCTTCCTTTCCACAAAACCTGAACAGTCATCTATATTTGGCCTGTTTAAGGTCTTGCACCAGCCAGTGAAGTAGGACTCCTTTGCCCCACTGTGGTAGCCCACACCCATTCAAATGTCCACTCAAAGACCCACAAAATATCTGCAACCTCCTTCATACTCGATAAGAACAAATGCCCCAGTTGAGGCTGCATGTTGACAGTAGAAGTTCCTGCACAAGGAGACAGCATTGCATAAGCAAGGGCTAAGTGGAGAAAGTTTGCAAAAAGAGAGGAAGTGGTAGGAAGAGGTTGGAGGCCATATTCAGGTCGAAGGGACAGTAAAACTAGCTCCCAATCAAGAGCCTGCAGACATAGAGCATAGAGGCATCTGGAAAATATTGCAAATGGCCTTCTATGGAACAATCCATTTTGAAAAATGCTTGCTGAGGTATAGTTCACAAATTAGTAATTGTTGGTTTCTATGGAACACTCAATTTTGAAAAATGTTTGGTGTAGTATTGTTCCCAAATTATAATTTTGCGACCAATCTCAGACAGTCCTAAACTCAAAGCATTCTGGGAGTTAGCCATTTACATGGTAATCTCATTGCCCGAGAAACCTCTATCGGCCACACCTGTGCTAGCCCAGGAAGTTTGTGTTGATAGGGCCACCATGTGCACATTGTCCCAATATGGATATAATGAGATATCTGGCTCATCATTTTTTCCCTCCATGAACATTTTTAAAATAATGGTTTTACGTAGTGCACTTTGCAGCATTTCCTGTGAAAAATGTGATTAAAAGCCACAACGTTTGCAATCAATTGTGCATAGTAGCACATGAAAGAATCCAAGTTACCAATAGCGCACGGTACCATCTTCCAATGCATTTTCACTATGCCTTTGCCCACACCATATGCTAGTATATAAAACATATTCATGCTAGCTGTGTCCTTACATGTCCATGCATGCTGCACCAATACATGCCAGTATTACCATGTAAGGACTCCCAGCCAGTAAAGAAATACCATGCAACAGAAAGAAAGTATGTCCAAACAGGCTATAACAAGACAGGCCAGTGTACAAAGTAACAACACTTACCCTTTTTGCTTCACCCTTGATGCACAGTTTCTGTGAATCAAGGGTAAAGCAAACATGTTATGTATTGATATCACCTGGCTAAATTGGCCTACATTGGATGTAGGCCACTGATAAAACTTGTCATGTTTGCTTTACCCTTGATGTAAATGGGCATCAAGGGTAAAGCAAAGAAACGTGTTATTATGTTGCTAGACTGGCCTACATTGAATATATGCCACCCTATCCACGTAATAACACTTCAGATACCATTTTTGCTTGATCATTGAAAGCACAGTAGCACATTTAAAGGAGGGGACTGACACACTCATGCAACGCACACAAACTCTTTCAGCAGCACATTTACACACCATTCATACACAACAAAAAACAACGTGCATACATATGCATACAATCCATACATGCAGCAAACATACACATTCACTAAAATACACTTGCCTTGCCTGCATGCATTTACACGCTCCCATGCATCCACTGGGAGGACCAGATGCCCCTCTCCTCCTCTGAGGACATAGAAATGCTGCCTGATGGGATATGAGTTTTCTACTTTCAGACAGCATGTTCACGTTGCGGGTCTCCGCAAAGAAAAAGCATTATTCTGAGCAAGAGCAGGCACCTGCCATGTTGAAATTAGGAGTGTGAAGATAGAGCTATTTGACCTCTCTCCACACTCTGGAACTCTGCTCAGATTTGCCAGCTGAAGAAAATAATGTGACCCCACCTGAGTCACTGGAATATATCCTCCACATCCTGCCCTCCTTGCCACCTATTAACTTCTTATCACTAGCATAAATTCCTCTCTCTGTTCTCATTCCTGAAAACTCTTGTCTTGCCTAAAGGCAACGCTTGTGACCCCTCTCCCCAGCTCAATCTTTTCTTCCCTGTTCGCCAATTATTTTTTCACCTTAACAATATTAAAACCTACCACTCTATTATCCTTCCCACTTATGTTTCTTGTCTGTAATTCTCTTCTACTCCCCCCTCTCTAACTACTTAGTAAGTAAAAAAGTCATTCCCATTCGTAAGTGAAAAAATATTTTAACTACGAAACTGATATTTAAACAATATGACCCGAGTGGCGGGGGCATTACCGACTCATGTAATGCCCCGGGGCCCATAGGTATAGGTCCTGAGTGAAGCGAATGGGGCACTAAAAGCATTTTTTTCTGTCCCGAAACGCTGCAGCGTTACGGGACAAAAAAAAAGAAACAACCAAGAAAATGGCCGCCATGGAAAGGGAAAACGGACGCCATGGAAAGGGAAAACGGAGTCCGTTTTCCCTTTCCATGGCGGCCATCGGGAGCAGACACGCTGGGAACACAAAAAGGATCAAAAAGAAGGTAAGTGGGGTTGGGAGGGCGGGAGTGGGATGGGGGAAGAGGGGAAAAAAAATACGTACCTGCATCCCCGCTGGGGGACGAGGGAAGCCCCCAGCCGTGTGGAGGCGCAGAGCGGGGATGGCCCCGCTCCGAGTCTCCACATGGCTGGAGCCTTCCCTCGTCCCCCACCGGAGACGCAGGAACAAGAATGTAAGTTGGGGGGACAGGTGGGAGGGAGGGAAGGGAATAGAAAAAAAAGAAAGACTTACCCGAGTCCCCGGCGGGGGGCGAAGGCAGCCTCTCAGCCGCGGGGAGGCTCGGAGCGGGGATGGCCCTGCTTTGAGCCTCTTCATTGGCTGAGGGGCTGCCATACCCCCCGCCGGGGACAAAGGCCATGGAATCCCGACGGAGGGATTCCCGACCTGGTAATGACTAGGCGAGGGCCAATCAGAATGGCTCTTTCATTCTCGTTGCGCCCTCGCCGGATACTAATGTTTTATAATCCACACTTCATTGCCCCCAATCATTTTGCCAAATGAAAGGATGTATTTCTCCCAGATCATTCCTCGTCAGATCAGGAAGGATTGTTATTTGATGTGATTCCTATGGCATTGTTCAGTTAGTACCATTGTCAGGAGCATATCCATGGAGCTGTGTGGGTAGTTTTGGGATAGCAGGCTCCTATGTGGCAGTGGTTTGATATATTCTGTGGTAATATTTCTACATTATATTATTTTTAATAGGAGGTTTTACCTATTTCTTAAGAACCAAGTTTGCTAGGACTCTTCAAACATGTAGGGATAATTTCTACTGTCTTACCCATGCCCTGAAACTGTTCTGTTACCTAACAAACCTGCCTGTCTCTCTATTACATCACTACTCCAATAAATTAGGAATTATAGTGTGCATCTATATTTCTTCTTATCTGGAGACTAACGCCTCCTGTAACTCCTTCCAATCTGTATTTATTTTGCATCTGCACAGAAACATCACCCAGTAAGGTCTTTAACTGTTGTACCTCTGTCCACCACTTCAAACACTTCTCACTTGTCATACTTGAAAATCTATGTACTGCATTTAACACTGTTAATACCCCTCTTATCTGCAAACCCACTCTAATATGGGGATCCATAATTATGCCCTAGACTGGATTGCCTCTTATCCATCGGACTGGTTTTACCATCTATTTGCTGCTGACACCCACACATTTTCCAATCAATCAAATATAATGTATTTTGGCAGGATGCCAAAAAAGCAAATACATAGTTAAGAAGAAACATTTGCGTATGAAAATAACTCATGTAACCTTAACAACTTACAATTCCCATTATCATTACATGGTTGACTGGCAGTTTATAAAACTTTGTCTGTTCATTTGATCAACAAATTCAGTTTACCTTTTCTCCTTCTTCAAGCCCTAGATAAATAATTTTAGGAAGTAAATCCCACATCTGGATGAAGCAAAATTTACTCAGGGCTTGTGCTTTAATTTGTAGTCTCACCCGATAGTTCCTTAGGCAGTTTTTTAAATGACTTTGTTGAATTCTCATATACCTGGACAAATGAATAAGGAGTGCTGAAGAGACTCATAGAAACCATCGCAAAAAGGGCAACAATCAGTCCGTCTGTTGTACCAAAGATTTCTTTGCGGCCAAAAGTCATTTTCATAAACAATGAACAAGCATACAGTGATTTTATGTTCATTAGGTAGCTTTCACAGTTGAACGTTGTTTTTTCCTTCAAGTATGCCCCGCCAATGGTCAACGACAAACAATGTACAACCTTCTTGGCATAGGCCCATTCACAATATGCATCGTTGATAATGTCTCTACTAATTTGTTGCATTGAGCTTGGGTTGGGACAGAATTAGACAAATTGCCCTTTCGCAGGCCCTCACATTGGTGTCATACTTTGAAACCGCACCTCAAACAGCTTGACTCCAATGTAAAATCCAATGGGAAGAGGAATGAAAACTTACTTTTGATCACAGTGAATGGCAACAGAGATGGAAGGAGTGTTTCAATGGCTACAAGTGACAGCCCTTCTGCAAACCAAGTACTGGCTTGGATCTAAGCTACAAAAAAAAAAAAAACAGGCTAGAACACCTTTACACACGTGTGTCTGAGTATACCAGCTATAACCTGTACTTAAGTGAAATCAATGCACACAATGGCAGTGATATATTAAAAAACTATTTAATGTACTAAACTCCATAGTAAAAACACATATACAAATATACACATACCTCTACACAGAATAATGACCTAATCATACACAGTGCTTAACCTGGAAATTAAGATCTCCAGCCCACATGTTTACAAAGACCTCATCAACAGTGTGGGGTTAGTAAATGGTTGTGGCAATGTAACCACAACTGAACACTTGTAGGCCAGCAAAATAATGATGTCTCTACAACGTCAAACCACTTGTCATATATTTACTGTACTTACAAAAAGTCATTCAAGAAAAAGGTGCCTCCTTATTTTGCGAGAAAAATGTGACATAGAGTACTTTATCTACACCTACACAGACACATGTCTGAAATGTACACACATGTTTACTTGCTCCTTTATGATGTACAGAAAGATATGGCTTAGTGGAGTTGAAATGAGCCGATGAGCAAACCTAACCTATCTAATAACAGCTTCAAACATAAAGTTGAAACATTGCGTTTCTGGCCTCTTAGATGGACCACATCATTCAATCACCACAAGGGGCCTTGATGAGGACATAGAAGCCCTTTGACTGGCTATAAATATAATTGTGCATCTCGAAATCCTTCTTCAATTCACAAACTGTAAACAAAAAAGGAAACAAACCTAATTTAAACCTAATCTCTGACAATCGTACAAAAATACTTGTGCATGCTAAACAGTGAATAGCTTGCCACTGACCTCCTATTTCTTTAATGTGTTTTGGGCATTCTTCTTCATCTTTATCTTTGTACAGATTCAATCATGCTGTTCTTCAACAATGCCTTTAAAAGAAGCACAACTTTCTTTATTACTACATAATAATGTTGTATTGTTTTTTAAATTACAGGTATTGGAGTATGTATGGTGAGTTCTTACAATAGACTCAATAAGAAGATGAAGAGAAGTCAGTCCCATTGTTTTCTGAAGTAAACTAGGAAGATCTTGGACAGGAATTATACTAAGAACAAGGTAATTCACATGCCCCAATGAGATCGGGTTAAAAATTTTATATGCAACCGATGTAGTAATAATGAAAGTTGAGCTTCTTTTAAAGGCATTACTAAAGAACAGCATGATTCCGGCTCAAGCACCAGGAAAAGGAAAGCTTACTGCAAGACAGAAGAAGCTGCGAGAACGCCAGTAGCCGGTGCAGGGGTCCTGGGCATTTGCAGGTGTTGAGAGGCAGCAGTTGCCTTACAGAAGCCCAAAATGAAGCAGAAGAGCCCTGCAGGAACTGTGAGAGACATAGAAGTGGAAGAACGGAGGCAGTGAAATAAAAGGAAACGCCAAACAACCACCACTGGCTTGACATTGGAGAAACAGAGTATGCCCGCAAGAGCCGGTGAGGCCACCCAAGGGAAGCAGGTACACAGGGGCATATTGGCAGCCATGCCAAACCCAAATAGCTGTTAATGAAGCAAATGAAGTACATGAAAGAGAAAGAACAAGTGAGCATTTCTTTAAAAGGGAAAATTGAACAAAAGTAAGAGACTTTCAGGTTTGTGAGTGTATGCAATACACACATAAGAAAAGCCCTGGCAAGATAGTATACCAGGCACATTTAATATCAGATAACGCAAACAAAAGAGAATATCAAATTTGGAAGTGCGTGCAGAGCTCACATGAGAAAAGCCCTGACAGGAGAGTACACCAGGCAGTTACAAGTGTGTGCATACAAGAAAGTCCTGGCAGGAGAGTATACCAGGCAATTGAAAGTGGGTTCACATAAGAAAGCCCTGCTATGGAAGCACACTAGTAAAGGACAAGTTGAACAGTGTATAAGAAATAAATCACCTAAAGAGGTCCTGAGAAAGATATATCAAGACTAGCAAAAGGCTGTGCTGATCAAGAGAAGAGGAGTGAAAACCTGGCCGGATTGTACACCAGGTATGCTAAAAAGATCAAAACAAAGGGCCAAGTTGCTTTGTTTTCCAGTTCTGTTGTTGGTCAAGTGAAACTTAAGATATTATCTTTGAATATACAACAGAGTGAAGGGAAATCCAGGGGAAGGGAATCACCCTTTGAAACAATTAACTCTATCCTTCTGGAACTTTTGTGTTGAAGTTATGCATTTTCCTTTTTGAACATTTATAAACCCTTCAAGGCCAAAGAAATTACTTTTATCACCTTAATTTTCTTACAATGGTAGGGCCAGAATAGTACTTTGGACACAGACATTTTGCTTTGAACATTCTGACATTGATAGACCCTTGGTTTTGGTTTTAGTTAGGGAAACACCTCTTTGAGCAGGGACGGAGAGGCATTTCCCCACCCCCTTTTATTTTAATAAATGTATTTGATCAAAACCATGACTCCCTTGTGTCCATGTCTCATTCTTGGCTCATCCCAGACTCTTCACAGGAGTTAATTATGGGGTCACACTAATATTGATACATTGTGAGTTGGTGACACCATGCTTCTGATAGTCCTGGTGAGTGAGACCTGTGAAAAATCACCTGAATGTGTCCCTTCTCCCCAAAAGGGAGCCCCCTGTGAGGCTAGGGATGTGAGCCCACTCCACAAAACCCTCCCTAGGAGTAGGGTCCAAGATGGACCTCACCTGGAGCGACTCCCCCTTTGGGGACAAGGACTCCCGCTGCCAAGAGGAACTCCCTAGAAAACCTGAACAAGTACCATCTCTAAGACTTTCTAATACAACACCTGTGAAGAAATGGCCAATATGTGTTATTGCCTACCTGCAATAGAAAACCTTCTTGATAAGTCCACTGAGACGAAGAAGAGAACGTATGGAGGAGAAGAGAATCCACCAGAGAAAGAGACAATGGAATAGATTTTTGTGCAGGGGAATCCCCATGGGTACATCAATCCAAAATGGGAAGGAGCATGGGGAAATGAAAGCACAGCCTGCAAACTTCAAAAGCAGACACACACTGGCTAGAGAGAGCATCATCAGAGATGAGATATGCAGCTGCGAGGTACCAGGAAGTATCAGGTGTGCTACCGCCGGTAGCAAGGACACCAAACGAACTGAAGCAGGTTGCAATGCATACCGAAGCCAAGGAAGAGAAAAGCCACTGAGAATGGCGATGTGACCACGGGAGATCGATGGGGGATAGGGGTCCAGATAACAATGCTGTAACGATTCGATATATGCCTGTACCTGAAAAACCATAGCACCATTTAAGACAAATGAAGGAAGAAGAAACGGATGAGAGAAAGTGAGACACCTGACTAAGAAGAAAGGAAGCCTATCCTCACCAAAAGAGAAACCCGTTAATGTTAATCCTACTAACTGAAGTGGGAGTGAGTGATAGCGGTTGTTGAACTATTCATACTCATCAAAGTTACAAAATAGATGATTTCATAAGACCTGAATGAAGGGTAAACAAATGAAGTATTTTTGGAACCCTAATATTTGTCAAAGACAAGAGAGAGAAAACCTAACAGGAAAAAATGAGAATCATTGTCGGAGTACTCATAATCGTCACACTCAAGAGGGTAGAAACCTACTTGGAGTGAACGAGAATCATTATAGAAATGCACTTACCTGTCACGGTCAAGAGAGAGAAAACTTAACAGGAGTGAATGAGAATAATTATTGAAATTCTCTTAATCATCACAGACAAGAGAGAGAAAATCTAACAAGAATAAATGAGACTCATTCTCGGAGTACTCATACTTGTAACAGTCAAGAGAGAAAACACCTACTTGGGGTGAACGATAATCATTACAGAAATACTCTTACACATCAGAATCAAGAGAAAGACAGTCTAACAAGAGTGACTAAGAATCATGATTTGAAATGCTCATACTTGTTACAGCTCAGAGAAAGAAAACCTAACAAAAGTAAACAAGAATCATGATTGGAGTCCCCATACTCTTCTTAGTAAAAAGAGGAGTATTGTAAAATCAATATCAAAAGAAGAGAAATAGAAATATTCTGGGAAGGTTCCAATGTATGAAAAATCCAAAGAAGGTCTAATAGAAATAAAAGAGTAGGCCAGAACAGAGAAACCTGAGAACAAGTTAGACTTTGTAGAAACAGATCCAGGGAAGGAGAAAAGGTGAAACAAGGACTAAGAACTTATCAATAGCCCAGAAGTTTGGGAACTATGTGTATTAAGGAAGAAGAGAAGGTTTACTCCTTATAGTAAAATATACGAGGAGAAACAAGAACCCAAAACTCTAATGAAGAAACTGCATGATTTATGAAAGTGATCACTAAAGAATATCTAAAGATCCTGTATGGAAAAAGGCTGAGAAACAAGTCATCAAGCCTCAGGAGAAGGGAGTATTCTCCTGACTTTTAGTTTTTTAAATAGTGGTAGAGTATTATAGGTTAGAGTTGGGCAGTGGACAGTTTAATTTATAGACATTCACTGAGAAATGGCGAACACCTAAGCAAGTTTTTTTTTTAGGTAGGGACACGTAGAATAGGGAAAGATAGGCTTTATTCCTGTTCTTTAATAACCACTTTTGTAGAATCTTTAATTAGAGCCTGTGTCCTTCTTCTGACTTAAACCTGCCCCCAGGAACCTGCTCACCCTGTTTGCAGGAGGGAAATTTATTAATTCTCTTCAATTGTTGGTAGGCCCTAGATCACTCCTGTTTTAAGCCATGAAATAGGACAATGCAGGTCCTCCTCTATTTAGGCACCACCTGGATCAATTTGAGTTCTTCAGGAAGAACATGGGTTTCCTTATTCTCCCACAAAGAAAGTTGGCCAAATAAATAACACATGTTCTCACAATGGGAAAGCCCTGGTTTAAAAGAATGACATGAAAATGGAGAGCTGAATTTGCACTTGTGGAGTCTGCTTTTCTGGTTTAATGTTGCAAAGAATCCTAAGCTCGACAAAGATTTGGAAATAAAGTGAGTATAGACCTTTGAATAATATTTAGATTATGTGGCTTTCATTCAAGTACATGCTCTGTCAAGGTTCTGGCTTGGAATACAGTCAGTCAGCAGATATGAGCACCCAAGCAAGTTCTGTGACACATTTAGCTGTTTGAATCAAATTCTTCTGCCAAATACTGCTTGGTGAAAGAGAAATGTCTTAAACCCCTGCTAATAGAGGCAAGTTCAAGGGAATTGTTCTGTACCCATAGTTTGGCTATGCCTGCAAGGACAACTGCTGCATAAAATGGCCTGCTATTTTATGCATCAAACAACTCCACATGTGTTAAATAATTATGTGTAATGACTGGAAATATCAACCTGTATTTTATAGAATAATCTGCAAAAACATGCTCAGGAGTCAGACTGAGAAGTCCTCAGGGAAATAGAGGCATGATATGGTTGATCATTGTGTACAGGACTTTTATATTCTATATTTGGTGAAAGACTTACAGGCCGATTCATGGAATTAATGTGCGCTGAAAATCGACGCGCAAGCGTGCGAAAGCCTGCGAATCGCAGCACAAGCGCGAAAATCGCAGCGCAAGCGTGCGAAAGCCGTGCACATCGATTCATGGAAGTCTGTGCGTGTGTAAATCCTGGGATGTGCGCTAAAATTGTGCGTGGTGCACGCGGGCGCACATGTCATCGAGCGGCTACGCGCACAGCGAAAGCGCACACAGCACGGCGCACACAACAAAAGTGGGCAGAACACGGGGTGTAACATGCGGAATGGGGAACAACGCGTGAAAATGTGGGCATTACGGGGGAAGTACAGGCGGTAAATGCGCGGAACGCCCACACGCACGCCTACAACACGTATTCATGGAATCGAACAGGGGAAACGCGTGCACCAAAATAGACGCGCTAATCCAGAAACACGTACGCCAGAAGGAAGCAGGCGTACACGGCCCGCGCACCATAAAAGTGCACAGAAACAACAAACAAGCTCAGACGCTATGAAGAATATACCATTCCTCGCAGCAGTGGTCGTGGGACACCGCAGGAGGAGGAGGATAGCCAGGCCCAGAATTTTTACACCCAGGACCAGCCTTTTTTGGATCCCTGTTGACCAGGTGTATGGGAGGTACAGGTTCCCACCACACATAATACTCGACCTGGTGAGTGAGTGGGAGGATGACCTCACATCACCGACACTGTGCTCCCAAGCACTGAGCCTCTTGGAAAAGGTGCTCAATGTACTGCACTTCTTGGCCACAGGTTCATTTCAGTGGACAAGTGCCATAGTGGGGGGGTGTCACAGGCCACGCAGTCACGCTGCCTACACCAGGTGTTGGTCATCATGACTGCACGCTCTTCAGTCCCCAGGCACATATACACGCCCAGAACACCTGCAGAAAGGCAGGCTGCCATCCAGGACTTTACGAGGTGGCACACTTCCCCAAAGTGCTAGGTGCCATTGATTGCACCCATGTGGCTCTACGACCTCCCAGGGCAACTGAGCACATCTATAGAAACCGCAAGCACTGGCATTCCATCAACGTGCAGGTAGTATGAGATGCCAAGGGAATCATCACCTCAGTATATGCCAACTATCCAGGGTCCACCCATGACAGTTTCATTTTCAGAATGTCACCCCTAAACCGGGACCTAGAAGCTGGGCGGCATGGCGATACATGGCTGCTTGGTGAGTATAAATGCCTCTGCACATGCATGCATGTCAGATACTGAGTAATGTCACAACCCCACTAATGATACCCATCATCACCTCCCCAGGGGACAGTGCCTACCCTCTGAGCACCCACATGATGACGCCAATTTGGAACCCCACCACACCACCCGAGGTAAGATACAACACAACCCATATTGCAACCCGGGGCATAGTGGAGCGCACATTTGGAATGCTGAAGTCACGCTTTCGCTCCCTTGACTGCTCTGGTGGCCAGCTGCTATACGCACCCCCAGTAGTGTGCAGGATCATAGTGCCAGCATGTGTCCTGCACAACGTTGCAACCCGCCAGGGCCTGACCGTGGACATGGTGGTGCCCCCACATCCCCAACCACATGCACGGCCGCTGCGCATGGGAGGGGAAAGGGCACATAGTGAGACAGCCCGTACGCAGCTGGTGGCTAATTACTTCACCTAAAATCACACCCCTGTGGAGTGCACACAGCCCTGGCACACACCAGCTGAAAATCAATGATGATGACATAAGGGACAGTCAACTGTCACAACCATACCAGCCTGCGATTGGTCACCTGGAAGTGTTACATTGTGTGCATCCCTACCTACTGAAAGACAACCAATGCTGTGTCACAAAATGACACACATTTATGCTGCATGAATGACTACCCCCTTGCAAAATACAACATGAAAATAGTGCAAATGAATGCACAACACATGACACAAGTGTCACAAAGTGCACTGTCCCAAATGGAAACAGGCCACAGACAATATGCTCCCAGTAATCAATAACAAACAGCACACATGAACAAATACTTACCAGCAACACAATACAGCAACACAGGATGAAACAGTGGCAAAATATGACAGTACAAAATCAAAGTAGTGCAAGTCTTACAACCTGAATAAGCCAGCACATCGACCCCTTCCAACTGCAGAATGTTGCTGTAAGGCAAATGTTCAGTATACTGCATACAACTTGAACTGCATCTGCAAAGGAGACGGCCTTGTGAAGACATGAAGAAGATACCTGTGAATAAGGAGGAAGACATGGATGCACATGCACATATCAATACACCATGCAGTGTTCAATACAACAACAATCCCCACTTGGGATGTCCACACAGTTTTGACTACAGACTGCCCACACAGCTCATGGGAGCGCAATGTCACTGTGTAAGTCACTGTTACTTGGTCAAACCGTTTGCAAGCCCATGGAAAGGGGAAGCAGGAGGGGTGTGTGTGTGTCATGAACACAAGCATCTTACCCAAAGACAGGACAAGAGCTGGAATACACAGTGGATGCCCACGGGAGCCACACAAGGCAACACACTGTAAAACAAAAAAAAAATTGAAAAATCAAAAATGGCAATGTGTGGAACGGTGGGGGGAGGCCACCCAGGAGGTTCGAGGACACGGTTCACCCCAACACCCACCTGTGTGGATATTGTGACAAAAAGAATACCTCCATGGGCTCATGGCCTGCACGGCTACGCCAATGTGGGAGAACTGCTGTCGCTCTCTTCACCCTCTGCTGCTACATCAGGAGGTGGCGGTGCTATGGGAGGCAGCCCATGCAAAGCCCTGGTATGGTCCTCCATGGCAGCAAGCATGCGGGTGTGAAAGGTCTTGTTCTGGAGGATGATAGTACGGAGATCCCCATGCAGCACCTCACAGGTTGCCTGCATTTCTGCATGCATGGCCTCGCGTGATGCCCGGATCTCCTCACGAGTTGCCTGCAGCTCAGCTGAGAGCAAACATGTGAGCTGCTCCAGCTGCTGTTCTGACCTAAAATTTCGGGAAGCCTCAAGTTCACCCAGAGTCTCCATGAGGAAATATACTTCTAACCTCAGGGCTTCCCTGTGGCCCTGTGACTCTACAGATATGGCTTCACGCAGAGTCTCCAGTGCCGCCCGTTGGTCCCTGTTGGACGCCAACATGTCTTCCCTGTGTGATTGGAAAATGGAGTCTGTTGCATGCTGTTGTTGCTCCATCTGCCTTGCAGGGGGGAGAATGGAAGTGGCCACCCTCTCCATTGCCTGAACCATCATTTCAACCTATGCTCCCTGTTGTGCTGCTATACTGTACATGGAGTTTTCCCATACAGTATTGCCTGGTGGCGTACGGCCACCGCGTCGACGGGCCCCACACCTGTTTGGGGCAAGGCGATCTGCACCTTGCTGTGCTGGCACTGTCTGAGGCTGCAGGACTGCATTCCCCCTCTGATCTGCTGGCCCAGGAACAGAATCAGATGTTGTGGAGTGTGACCCTGCATCTGTAACCTCCAAAGGCGGAGTTACCAACACTGACATCCCCAAAGAGGGGCCTACCCCCGGTGCAGGTGGGTTGGACAGAACAGCATCCCTACCAGAAACACTCACCTGTGACAGCACATAAGTCCCACTGTCCGATTCAGCACCTGAATCATAGAGGTCTGGGGAGGTGCTCCCAGAGACACCCGTGGACAGTATGGTTTGCAGG
Source organism: Ambystoma mexicanum (assembly GCF_040938575.1). Lineage (NCBI taxonomy): Eukaryota > Metazoa > Chordata > Amphibia > Caudata > Ambystomatidae > Ambystoma > Ambystoma mexicanum. The sequence goes on along the minus strand of NC_090922.1, from coordinate 408,411,004 downwards.
AGGATAGGGTTTTCACCCACCACCACACCACGTCCTCCACTGGTGCCCGGTCGTGGGCACCAGTGGAGGACGTGTCGTGGCTGAGATTCCTCCTGGGTCTGCACCATCTTCTCCACCTCAACAGCATCAAGTGTGTCATCACCTGCAAAAACATGAAAGACAACAAATGGAAACAGGCATGAGCACCATAGCACACACATAGGCCTGACAAGTCAGAGATCCAGTCCCACACGACTATAACCCTGGCATGCATGCACTGTCAATGAGTTGGAAGGGGAGGCAAAAAGCCCCCTGTGGACCTGGCCTGACCAACACAGCCAGTGGAGATCCCATCCCTGCCACAGTTAGAAGTCGGCGGGCCAGCAGGGGTGGACACCACAACAACTGGAGACCAGCTGATGGAGGATGTGCAGGCATCATCGGACGGTGCACATGGACAGCAGCAGCAGCAGCAGGCTCTAGGTGGGAGCAATGATGGCTCGGGGCCATCGACATCAAAGGGGCAGGCATCGGCCAGAGGGCAGGAAGACCCTGGAATGGGTGTGTCTTCCGTGTGGCTGCGGTTGGGCCGGTGTATAGATGCGGAGCGGCGGCGGGCAGAAGAGACATGGCTCACAATGGTGAGGGCTGAGAACTCCATGCGGAAGGCACTGAGGCGGGCCGAGTGCCTCAAGGCTATTTGCAGGGAATTGGAGTCCAACATGGCATCGTCCCTGCGATCCCTAGGGGCCATGGAAGAGGACCGCCTCCAGGACATTGAGCAGGATTTCGATGATGCCGTGGCCCGGGAAATCAGAAAGTGAGCCGTCGGACTAGCCCGCCGCCATTGTATATAGTTTTTAGTGTTAGGTTTCATTTTCGTTTTGCTTTATTTTGGGGTGTTTGGACTTTGCCCCACACATTTGTATATAGTTTTTTTATTAGGTAGTTTTTGTCATAGGTTTCTGTTCTTTCGTTGGGCTCATGGACACTTGACAATTGATTGTACATAGTTGGACAATGGATTTATTCGAACGTTTTCTTTGGATTTCACCATGGATTCATGGATTTTACATTTTACGTTTCCTTTGGATTTGCTTTGGTGGAGGGACAGTTTGGACTATTTTTCTTTTGGATTTCTTTGGATTGGTAATACTTTTCATGTACTCATCTTTTGGACATGCTTTTCATTTCATGTTTGCAATTTTTTTATGCTTTCGTTTCATTGCTTTATTTTTGTCCATAATACATTTTGATATTTTACTTCCATGTGTGTAATTCGCTCTTTGAGTTCATGCATGTGAAAATGTGGGTTTACACAATCAATGCCAACCAGTGTGTGTGTGACGGACATGTGTTGATGTAAATAGTTGACTTTTTGTTTGTGTCTTGAGATAGGCATGTCAGTGTGGGGTGGATTGGGAAATCATTGCGTCTCAAGACTGGGGTGGCTTGCTGTGGTATTTTGGTGGAGATGTGGGCCATGATTGTGCATCTTTATGTCATGTAGGGGGGGACATGATTCAGGGCCTGCTGGCAGTTGTCCGTCAATGCTGGGTGGGTGGGGGTGCTGGGGGACATGAGTCGGGGCCTGAGGCTCACTGCTGGGTGGGTGGGGGTGCTGGGGGACATGAGTCGGGCCTGCTGGCAGGTGCCCGTCAATGCTGGGTGGGTGGGTGTGCTGGGGGACATGAGTCATGAGTCGGGGCCTGCTGGCAGGTCCCTGTCAATGCTGGGTGGGTGGGGGTGCTGGGGGACATGAGTCGGGGCCTGCTGGCAGGTGCCCGTCAATGCTGGGTGGGTGGGGGTGCTGGGGGACATGAGTCGGGGCCTGCTGGCAGGTGCCTGTCAATGCTGGGTGGGTGGGGGTGCTGGGGGACATGAGTCGGGGCCTCCTAGCAGGTGCCCCTCACTGCTGGGGGTGGGAGTGCTGGGGGACATGAGTCAGGGCTTGAGGCTCACTGCTGGGTGGGTGGGGTGCTGGGGGACATGAGTCGGGGCCTGCTGGCAGGTGCCCGTCAATGCTGGGTAGGTGGGGGTGCTGGGGGACATGAGTCGGGGCCTGCTGGCAGGTGCAGGTCAATGCTGGGTGGGTAGGGGTGCTGGGGGACATGAGTCGGGGCCTGCTAGCAGGTGCCCCTCACTGCTGGGGGTGGGGGTGCTGGGGGACATGAGTCAGGGCCTGAGGTTCACTGCTGGGTGGGTGGGTGTGCTGGGGGACATGAGTCGGGGCCTGCTGGCAGGTGCCCCTCACTGTTGGGTGGGTGGGGGTACTGGGGGACATGAGTTGGTGATCACTAGTGCAAGGTGACATGTGGGCTGGCTGGGGGGCATGCCCATGGTGGATGGGCTGCGTGCGGGACATGACCAGGGGTGCTGGGTAGTCCCCTGTGGTGTGGGCTGCCTGCAGGGGCTGTGGAGGGGTAGAGGGCACACCTGGGAGGACCCACACTCCCAATTCATGTGTGGGACTCCCTGCACACCCCACTGGATACACGTACCCTGCTCTGACAGCAAAATCGCGCGTGAAACTTCCCACGAACCCCAGTAATACACGTACCCCGCTCTGACAGTGAAATCGCATGTGAAACTTCCTGCGAACCCCAGTAATACACGTACCCCACTCGCACAGGGCCAATCGCGTGTGAAACTTCCCGCGCACCCCCAAAATACATGTACCCCGCTCGCACAGGGCCAATCGCGTGTGAAACTTCACGCACACCCCCAAAATACACATACCCCGCTCGCACACGGCCAATCGCATGTGAAACTTCCCGCGTACCCCAGCAATACACATACTCTGCTCGCACAGCGCCAATCACATGTGAAACTTCCCGTGAAACCCGAAATACACGTACCCCGCTCGCACCGGGCCAATCGCGTGTGAAACTTCCCGCGCACCCCCGAAATACACCTCCCCCCGCTTGCACAGTGCCAATCGCATGTGAAACTTCCTGTGCACCCCCGAAATAAACGTTCCCCACTCGCACAGAGCCAATCGCGTGTGAAACTTCCCACGAACCCCCGAAATACACGTACCCCACTCGCACAGGGCCAATCACGTGTGAAACTGCCCGCAAACCCCCAAAATACATGTACCCCTCTCGCACAGGGCCAATCGCGTGTGAAACTTCCCACGCACCCCCCAAATACACGTACCCCACTCGCAAAGGGGCAATCGCGTGTGAAATTCCCACGCACCCCCGAAATACACGTACCATATTCGCACAGGGCCAATCGCATGTGAAACTCCCTGCGAACCCAGTAATATACGTACCCCACTTGCACAGGGCCAATCACGTGTGATTCTCCCCGCACAGCGGGGTACGTGTATTCAGAGGGGTGTGCGGGGAGTTTTACAGGCGTTTTTGTGGTTGTGGTCCTGTATGCTGGTCCACTGGCCTGTGCGCCATGTATGGGATTTGTGCGCTGTACATGGCGCACAGGGAGTGGTTGGGGGCGTTACTGGCACTGCTGCAGGGTCGCTGAGCCACTCTGCGCCACGGCTGGTAATGGATATTAAAATCCATGAATACGCTGTGCGCGGAAATGGATTTTGGCGCACGCGGCTGGCACAGACTGTCGCACGTGCACACTGTGCGCCAGCCGCGTGCGCCACTTGTGCGCTGAATTCTATGAATTACCCCCTTAGCCTCAAACATTTCCTTTATCTCTCTGTGCTCTTTAACCTCACTCTCATAGCTAGCCTCTTCCTTGCCACCTTCAAATGTGCAACTATCTTTCTCCTATTGAAGAAAGCCTCTGCTGACCCTAACTTCCTACTTTTTCTCATTCCCCATCATTCAAAAGCCCTAAAGCTGCTGGTCTTCAACAGGATCGTTAAGTACCTTGAGGATAATGGCCATGGAGATCCACTTCAATCTAGCTTCCATAGTAGACACTCCACCGAGACTGTACCGATGCATGTCTCCAACTTTCTCTCTAATGCTCACCATTCCAAACACTCTTCTATACTCCTCCTTTTGGATATTTCTGCCGCTTTTGACAGTGTCGAATACTCCTCTCTCCTACTAATTCTCCAGGACCTTGGGTTTCACAAATCTGCCCTTGCCGGCATCAACTAATACCTGACAGGTCAATCCTGTAGAACTTGCAAACCCCTCATCCCACCTCTCTCACCTGTTGGCGTCCAAAGTCCAAAGATCCGACCCTGGACCCCCACTCCTCACGTTCAATTCCTGGGCTCTAGGAAGACTTATCCCATCCATTGTCATTCACTATCACCTTTTTTCCTGATGGCACTTCAATATTTTTGTCATTTTCCTCCTTCACCCCAGCCATCTCAGAACAGTTTACAAACTATTTCATTGTAATTTGTCACTAGATGGCTCTCTGCTGCCTCCTGCTGAACTCTTCAAAAACAGAATTCTCCTTTCGCCTTGCTTCCAATGCCACTCCTATGCCCCCTCCCCTATCTCCTTCCAACCTGACCTTCTTGCTCCCTTACACAAGGCTCAAATTCTTGGGTCCTCTTTTATTGCAACCTATGACTGCAACAATTCACCACAACCACTGCCTCTGCTCATTGTACCAACCTCCTCAATATGAAGAACATGTGTCATTTATTTACTAACCATTCTAAAAGCTCTAATATCCAATTTAATGCTCAGCAAATGTGTCTACTGCTCATACCTACTCTTTGGACCTCCGCTCTACTCATTCCTCCTTCTAGACATCCATCAAGTCCTCAACTTTGCTACCCACACTTTCTACAACCTACCGACCTACCAACAACTTGTTGGTTGGCGCTCTATGCACAACCACTCTCTTCTGAAATGTCTACTCCTAGTCTACAAAGCTATAAATGTTCTTGCTCCTCAGTACATGTCTGATTTATCTTAGTTTACTCAACATCTCATTCTCCCTTACCCTCCTCTAAACTCACCCTGTCACATTCCTTCCCTGTCCCTTGTCTCACTTCCACTTGTTCTCCCAAATTGCCTGCCTGAATTGAACACACTGCCCATAGCAATTGAAGACAGCCAAATTGTGGATCCCGATGAAGCTCGGCTTAAACTTCACTTTTTGTTAAAGAAGGAGTTCCCCATCTCCTAATCTTGTGATATTCCTTTAGTATTCCCTGATAAGCCGAAAATGTTCTCCCCGTAACTGGCTTCCCAGCCCACCCCCAACTCCACAACTTCACATGGTGTCCTCTTTCCTGCTTCCCTCCTCTAGTCTGATGTGATTGCATCACTTTTCCTCCACCAAATGGTAACTTGAGTACTTTTTGTTTTCAGCTTTCACAGGTATTACCGCGGGAATCAACCGCATCGAGCAAAATTAAAATGACAGCTTTTGAATGCTGAAAAGACTTGAAGCCATTTGGCTGCTGCAAAGCATCATAGGAGATATATAAAAGTTATTTGGCAACAGGAGGCACCCACTTCTACAGTGAATATTTTAAAAAGTACTGGGCGGATTTACCCGAAACTTGTGTCACTTTGTGCCCAAGTTGTTTGTTATTTCGTACAAATCCATCCAGCGGTTTTCGCTTTATGGATGTTCAATCAATGCACTTTTTCTCTATGGGAAAATTAATCGGACTAGGCAGAATTTCTAGTTCGGGGGGTCGCAGGGGGTGTTGTTCAGTGACAAAGCTTTTATTCAGAAAGTTTCATCCAAATCCATCCAGCGAGTCAAGTACTTAGGTTAAACCATGAAACATGGTAAAACATGCATATATATATATTTAAAAAAAACAGTAATGATCAGCTAAACCCATCCCACTTTTAAACTACATGTGTTGCTCAATACATGGTGATAGGCACATCACAGGGCTAAGGGGTGAGGTGTAAGGGAGAACCCTAGAAAATATAACACACATTAATATATTCATAATCAGGACCCCATATGCCAACAGAGAACATAGTCATATTAATGCCTAACCCTTTAGTGCATAGTAGCATTGGTAAGCAAAGGTTATTTGTGGTGCTGATGCAAGAGAACTGGAGGATTCCTTTGAACAGATGGTTAGATTTAACCTCAATTTAGCAGACGTGTGTGTAAATCAGGCCCTTGGGCGTATAGTATTCCTAATACTCTATTCCCATTAAACAACGTGTTATCTGCAAAATTAGACGCTGAAACAAAATAGCAAACCGCTACAAGGCAAGAGTTCGAACTAGAGGGCTTTCACATGCTAAATCCTTCTTCCTGCACCACTACCATTAGAGCCTTTAACAGTGCTCCTGCCATGACAAGCCCCAACATCAACGTGCAAATCAACGTGCTCCCTTATTTGCCCCTTATCAAATGGCTTCTCTTGGATCCTGCAGACCCCTCTGTACCCCTAATGCTGGCTATGCTTCTGTACCTAAATGCATCCAAAGACATGAGATTTGTTGTCTGTTCATAACAGCCAGGCACTGGAAAAAGGCTGAGGAATACCAGATGTTGAGAGTGTGACAATATCACCTTGCAGAAACATGTCCGATGATGCACCTGGTTGGGTTGAGGTCATTGGTAGGAAAGGGGGCCCTTACTAGGCATCTCTTTGGTTTAACATGCAATATTTCAACTGCAAGGTTGGTGGTAGGCAAATACAGTATTGTGGATGTATTTCCTTGTCTTGTTTTCTGGGTATTCTTGTGGCCTCATGAACCTATAGTCATGCTGTAGCATAATGGTGGTTAGACCTACGCATGAGGTATCTTCTAAGTACAGAGGGTGGGACCCTTTCAAATGTCCAAGGATGTGCATGGATTTACGTAGTGTTTATTGTGCCGGTGAATTGCTTGTGGAGTGTTGCCGAGCCCTTTGCCATGGACAGTTGCTCTTGGGATTGATAGATGCACACATTCTCTGCTCGTAAAACTCTGGTGCTTGCATGTTGTATAATGTGGCGATCCATGCTGTACCAGAGCACTCTACACCCCATTGTTAATGAAATGCCAATAGACTACTCATCTCTGCTCCTAATAGGATATTTGGATGTTATTATCAGCACTTACAATGGGGATACAGTATGGAAGTGAGGCTAGAATCCAGCGAATCAAGGCTTTCAGGATGTCATTGTGATCCCTTTAGATCCGTCGCTCCTGGCTGACTCTGCAGAATGTATAACTAAATATCCTCTGTACTCCTGCTTTCCTTTCCCTTCAAAGCATTCGAGTTCTTACACATATTGACTCAAACAGACCTTTCGTGGTACTCAGGTCGGCAATACCAGATGTAAGATTCTGCAGTTTAGCATACTGGAAGTTAAAGACAGTGATCTTATCTACCTACTCAGTCTAACCATCGAAGGCCTCACGCTCACCCAATGGACATTTTCTGGGCGACTACTTACAATAATCTGCCTTCATTCTTATTGGTGACACTTAAAACTAATCACAATGACCCCCTGCTACATTTACGTCAGGCTTGTATATAACATCACCTGCAAGCTTTCTCATGAATTCCCCACCAGGATGCCTCTCCCACCCACTTCCCTTTACAACCCTCAGCTCTTCCTATCCCCCTAAATTACCTTTTTATTTCACAGATTGGACATGTATACCCGGACGGGACAAAATATGTTCTCCCTTGGAAACGACTAAATCCTCTAAGAACATCAGGGTGGTGTTTGGATGCAGCATAAAGGTTCAAAAACATAACATGATATATTGTTAATATTTTGAAAATATTGATGGAGAGTGATATTACTAATAACATTCTGTGATTAAATTATGTGAAGAAGTCCTTGGTAATCTACAGTATGAGCACTGGCCAGTAATCCTATTTCTATTGCCTGAAAAGCAAAGTGTATAGTGTGAAAAAGTTATTTAGGTAATAGGAAACAGTAGAGCGAAAGAAAGGAAGGTAATATATACGTTTGGTGCATAATTCACAGAAGCATTTTATAATGACAAAACCCCATTGGAAAACGCTCTGTGAATCAGGGACTAAGTGTTCACCTCGACCTTCCAATGGCACCAGAGGATACTTTTGCAGATTATATGTCAAGCTCTATTTAAGTCGTTTCCCCTAGTTCTAATGACGAAATTAACAATGAACCTGTCTCTGCTTGTTACTGTGACAGGTAAATGTACGGGGTGCAGTTTGACCATCGTCCGTGTCCCATTTGTCAAGAATCCTTAAAGACCGCCAATGCATTTCTTCCTATAAAGTATTTGGCATTAAAAGGTGAGTTAGAAATGGTAGTTCGCCAATTAAAGCATAACCTTTAGTCAGTATCGCCCAGATACGACCGTGGCCTTGTCTCTTCATCTCTTTTCGCTAGGAACGTGGCCAAAAAGGCAGAAGCTAGAAACTTTCCATATGAAATTCGAAGACCATTGAATGGCACTGTATACGTGTTTGCGAAAAACAGGGTAAATGGTATTGTGAATCGATGCAGTGGAAGGAATATATGAAGTTTTGTAGACTTACATAAGGGTATTGCACTATGAATTATGTTTATTTACAGTCATGTATGCAGTTATGCAGTTGTTTATTTTTACTTTAGTATAATTCACAGTTATTGTCTAATTATTGTTTTTTTGTGTTTGTGTGTAATTTTGTATGGCTATTCTCTGAAATAAACAATGATAGGATATGATATGATAGTTTATTTATATGGTGCCTATACACAATGTGTTTCAAAGCGCTTCAAGGCAAGGGAGGGAACAAGGGAAAATACAATGGGCCTCATTACACGGATGGCGGAGAACCATGGCGCTATTAGGGCCATGGTTCATGCCGGTAAAATCCCGGCACCGCCTTGGCGGAAAGGGGAATTACTGCCCCATTCAAAGGTTGGCGGGTGGTAATTCCCCCTTCCACCATTGCCCTTCCCCATTCCCATTTTTGCCCCATAGGGCTCAATGGTAATGGGGAAGGCGCTAATTACGGTACCGCAAATTGCGGGACCGTAATTAGCTCCCTGGGTCCCTTTGCGGGTTGGTTTCTAACGCCTGCAAAAAGCAGGCGTTAAATCCCCCAACCCGCAAAGGGACCTCGTAGTAAGGCGGTAAGGATTTACCGGTACCGGTATGTTACCGGTACCGGTAAATCCTTACCGCCATCCGTGTAATGAGGCCCAATGACATTCTTACAGGCCATGAACAGTAAGGATGTGAAATTAACTATCATACTCGGCCTGACTACATTTCAGATGCAAGGGCTAAGACATGGGTAAAGAAGGCAGGGGGAGAGTGGGAAGGAAATGGAGACCGACAGGTGATTACCGTACTAGGCCTGACAATATTTCAGGTAGAGCTGGAGAAAAACAAAAGGTGATGGAGAGGGGTGCAGAAAGGGAGGGGAGAAACAAAACAAGTGACTATCGTACTAGGCCTGACGACATTACAGATAGTGCTGGGGGGGACAAGCAAGGGGACGGGGAGGAGACAGACGAGGTTGCTATCAGTTCCAAGGACAATTCAGAAAGAGTAAGTGCATAGAAGAAAGTAAGGAAAGGATGAGAGGAGATAGTGAAAGGGAGAGGAGGAGAGAACAGAGCGTAAGCAGTCAAAAACAGTGGAGAAGCAAGAGGGGAGAGCGAATACAATTGCAGAAGTCAGTAGTAACACATAATGTTACAAGCTAGGATACAAGATGAAGATGGGAACAACATGATTCAGGTCCACCATGAGTACAAGATGCAAAGGAAGTTCAGCATAAGAGTTGAGAAAGGGTAACACACTGTGAATCAATGAAGCCCATAAAAGTCAAATTCAGCATTGACCCCAAGAAGGCTATGGTGAAACCAGAATGTATCAGGACAGACTCCTTCAGGGTCTCGAGGGGGGGACAAGGGGGAGCAGGGTAGAAGTGTCAAGCAAAACAGGCAACACCTGTGTGCGCAAAGGGGGAGGGGGCACACAAAACATCACAGGGTGACTAGGGGGGTGGGGTGATGAGGTACTGCTATCAGAGGTCAAAGTGGGCGGAAGCGATCAGGAGCAGTGCTTCTATACTTTTTGTTTTAAAATTTCACTGTTCCTATACTTGTATTTTAAAATGAAACCGTTCTCGAATGGTTTAGTTTTAAAATAAAAGTGCAGGACGAAGTTAAAGCTTGCACTGCACATTCCCATAAATAGCAGATGTTTGTTTGGGGGTTTGGATTGTGTATGGGAGGGGGTGCAGGGAAGGGGTTTGTGGGGAGCGAGGCAGACCAGCAGGGAACATAGTTCCACTACTTCTTTTCGTACACTTCGACCACTGACTGCTATTAGAATTTTTTATGTCCTTAAATTGCTAAACAATAAGCTCAATTCATTTGGATAACTTCCTGCTTTTATTGCACAAAGGGCCTGATTTACAGAAAGTTTTGTGCAGCACAAATGCACTTTGCACCAAAAAAGTGCACATCGCAACGCACAAATCCATATCCTCTGATTTACAGATCTGACTTTGCACTGGTCCCTGGCACATTGCGCAATGTCCGTGCAGATTGCACAAGGTGTGAGGGAATGGCCAGTGCAAAGTAGAAGAAGGCTGCGGAATATGCAAACGTCCTCAGTAAAGTAGGGAAATGAGGGATAACATGGGTGTGGGGAGGCAGGCACCATGCAAATATACAAACACACCCCATGAAGTGAAAACAGACTCGTATCTACAGATTCAATTGTGCATCCGCGCAGACTGTAAAGGACTCAGATTTTACCGCCACCCGTGACCAGCCACAAAGAAGGACTGTGCCATGCAATCCTAAATTTAAAAAACACCATGCAATCGTAGAGAAACATCACAATCAAGCCCGTGCCTGCATTGCTCACATACATACTGCTTCATGGAAGGAGGAGGGCCAGAATCTACCATACACGCACAACAATATCGGGCATGCCTGATGGGTAAGTATATGGCACATACCGCTACCCCCATGTCACCCTTGAATTGGTCAGGAAGTGGGAGAATGACCTGCTATCCCCAAGCATGTGCTCACAGCCAATATCACCCTTGGTGAAAGTCCTAACTGCCCTTCACTTCCTAGGGACTGGCACATCCCAATGGACCACAGCCATTGTCAGTGGTATTTCACTGCCTACACAATGACGCTGCCTCAAACAGGTCCTAAACTGCATCATAACATGTGTGCACATCCACATAGACATCCCATGAAACGTGCAGGTAAGGCCAAGAGTGTCTCAAGAATTCTATGCAGTTGCCCAGCAACCACGGGTACTTTGGGGATATTACTGAACACATGTCACACTATAGCCCCCACATCCATGTGAACGAAATCTACCCTGAATTAACCAATGATAGCTACATATTATACACTATTCCTCTAGCCACCAGGTACTGGCATCAGGAATGTTGGACAACAAGTGGCTCACTGGTGGTTATCAGCCAGTACACACCCCAAAACACACTGATTGGGGGTCACATCCAATACAAACCACTATAGAATCACATACCATAACAATATTTGATGATCGTCATTTACAGGTGACAGTGCTTACTCGCTATCACCATTCCTGATGATGCATATCCGAAATGCCACCACACCACCGGAGCCCCGCTACAGTGCAGCCCACATTTCTACCAGAGGTATAGTCTGGAGTGCACATTTGGAGTGCTTAAATCATGGTTCATCTGCCTAGACCATTCAGGTGGAGTACTGTTGTATTCACCAGCTGTGTCATGTAAAATCATATTGGCATGTTGCATCTTGAATAATATAGCCACATGTTGTGGCATACCAATAGAGGTGCATAGGGTTTGCAGCCACAAGCAGTACCCATACCATTAGCAGGCCAAAGGGTGAGTGGCCAGCACATACGCAATCAGCTCGTCCAGACATACTTCACATGAATAACATCCAGTGTGAAAGTCACACAAGAGCCACATCCCTGATGCCCTTCGATGATGAAACATGGCAAGTACAGTTGGTCCATAAACAACAACCTGAGAATGGCACTTCAGGTTAGACATGTGGTGTGTCCATCATTACCAAATAAACACACATATCCTCCATCGACAACCTTCACAGGAAAACCTGGAAACATGGCTATATTCCATGGTATTACATATTTTCATTCCCCAAATCACTTACCCAAGCATACACATACAGATCAATGTCCACTGTCCAGTGTCACTGGGCTACACAGATCAACCAATAAAGTAACATGGATATGATCCATTGAACAATGCCAAGCAAAGAGTATGGAACACCATCCCATATTGAGTCACATCCATTACCTATTACCGACGCATGAACCCCCAACATGTACATTGCAATTACCTGTCTCCCTGATAATTAGCACCATTTAAATGCCACTGAAAGCGGACCCCTCCCCCTGCTGGAGGGGCCATAGGGTTGGGCGGTGCAAGAGGTGCCAGGGCAGCAGGATAACTGGTGGCTGCAGCCAGCAGCTGCCAAAGACTGGCTGCGGGCAGCATGAAGGCCGCTCCAGTACAACAATTCATGTACAGCGGGTGGCCTGGTGGGGGTGTCCTAGCTTGCCATCATACTGGGTGGCCTGGGGGTTCATTGGCAGGGTCACATGAGTCTGCTGCCCAAGGACCAGGGCTCTGGGCTCGGCTCAGTGGTATTTTTCCCTCCATTGAGGGCTGTGGCACATGAGGACCAGAGCTGGGTTAGGAGTGATCTGTCGATCTGCATTGCAGGATGGTGCCCACAGGGCTGGGTTCTTGTGGGAGGCAGACCCAGGACATCACTGGCTGACTTGTGCAGCCCTGTCCAGGACCCAGGTCGCACCATGACTGCCTTCACCATGCCTGTGCATCCAGCAGCTGGGATTCGTTGGGATCCATCAGCTGGGATTCATTGGGATTCACATTCCACTCTGGCCCTTTGGTACCATTTGGTGGATGCGCTGTGCTCAGGGCTGACAACCCAGTGTGTCCCAATCCACCTCACAGAGCCCTGCCAGCTCTTTTGCTGGGACCCCGGCCAGAGCCCAGGTCCCACATGGCCCACAGCCTCTGGCCTCACTTCAGCCTTGCTCTGGGCTCAGGGCCATTTGGCGATGCCTGCACTGGGGGCACCAAGGCCACCTCAGGGGTGGTTGTCTTGCTGCCTTCCTGGGGCACATGTACAGGCACAGGAGGGCATCCAACAGCTGTACCATGCAGACGCTACCTTAGTTGGACACTTCCCATCCACTGTTATGACCCCACAGAGTGGCAGCCTAAGGTGACAGGCCAGAGACAAATTTATGTGTCAGCCATGTGTCCTATGTTTCAATTTGAGGGGGGTGCGTTGTTGCGGAGTCAAGAGGTTTTGGGGTGCTCATTGTGGGTGGTTGTACTTTGTAAGGGATGTGTGGGTGTGGTTTTATGTGTGTGGGGTGTAGATTGGTGCCTGTACAAGGAGTAGGAATAGTGGGCCTAGATGAAATTTGCATTTGGTTGGTGCAGACTGGTGGCTGTACAGGGAGTAGGAATATTGGGCATAGGAGCAATTTGCATTTGGCAGGTGCAGATTTGTAACACTACTGGGATTGTGAATGGTTGGAATAAGTGCAGGTGATGGTGATTATTTGTGAATAATCATCCTGCAGTATTGGATTATTTTTGCTGCATCTATTGACACGGTTCACATTGCGTGCAAAACGGTATATTTCAGAGGGTCCTTGGTTTCTACTGGGGGCGTGTTGTGGTCGTGCCTGGTGCAAACCTTTGCACTGTAGGTCCCTGCTTGAACTTGTTTTTGTAAATCGCCTGCTTGCTCATTGCATTTGCATTTGCGCCATGCAATTTTAACGCACGCACAAAAACACTTTTTTTCTGTAAATCAGACCTGATATGCAGGATTGCTATGCTATGCTATGATATGCAGGATTGCAATGCCATGCAGGATTACTGTGTTATCCTATGATGTGCAGGATTGCTATGCAATACTATGTCATGTTATGTTATGCCACTCAATGCTATGTTATTAGGCTCTCCCATACAGTCAGGCCTCATACCCTCCATGTCACCTCCCTGAGCCACCCTGGGTCTGCTCTACAAGACACCCTGGACAGGCCCAAACCCCTCCTAGGCCAGAGGACATGTCAGACCCTTCTGCTTATGCTCTACAAGTTTAGCATTAGCCCCATGCATGGGAGATATCAGAAGGGGTTTGTGCGTATGCTGCTTATTCATAATACAACGTAATGTCCCTGCTTGACTGGGTCACACTGTCACAAGGACTATGTCGACAGTTCTTGCCAACTGTCTGTAATGTCATGCCAAGTATCACCCCCATTGGGATAGTACAGAAACATATTAGTGTTTGCCTATGATATGCTATATAAACCTGCAGTATGGTGGGGGCGGGAGAGAGAGCTCTGTGTTCCGGCTGCCCGAATACCTGCCTGCTGCATGCTGCTTTTCCCTGCTGATAACTCTGTATGCTGTGTATTTGTGATATAAATACATGAAGCTTATTTTACCACCCGGCTGTCTGATATCCTCATTTGCTGCAAACTAAGGCTGGACAAGGGGGCCTTATCTTGGCCACCACAGACCCAAGGAGCCAGACGAGTCTTTCTTCTCCCTTCTGCTGAAGAGACTTCCTTACGAGTACAGTGATGTCAGCATTCTGCCTTTTCTCTTAAGCCAATGAGGTATTTACTCTTCCTGTCTGTTTTGTCTGCTGATTGGGCCCGGACTGGAAAAAAACAAATGTACAAAAATATTCTGTAAAAGTACACTATGCCTCATCTACAACAAGTTACCTTAAATTTGAAAAGAAAATCTCATGTGAGAATAATAAAAACAGAACATGATGTGCAATACGTGTTGAGCAGTAACAAAATAAAAAATAAGATGAAAATAATGTGTGTAACAATCAGCCTACGGTATGCAACTTTGCATAGTCCTATTAATCATCACCTTGAGGTATTAATTGTTTCTTTATTATCTTTTAGCCCTGTGTTGGGGCCTCACTTACCTTTCCAGAGTCCCTTAGTACCAGTTTTGTCATCCTGATTTCGTGCTTTTCGAGTGTGTGTACCTGCGTCTACTTGCGTTTTCCCAATACCAACTGCACCAACATGTGCCTTTCTGCTATTTTACTGTTCTCAGGCGGCTGTGGCACTTTACTCAGCTGGCAGTTCTTATCCGTTTTTGGATTATTTCAATGTATCATTACTTATCCTTTCACTGACAGTAATATTTGTGTTTGGGTTTTAGTGGTTTTCTGCAGGAAATATTGCAACCCTAGAGAGATGAGTTCATACTACTAACCTTTGTACTTCTACCTTTTGATCACATATATAGGCCTGCAATACTAGAAGGAGAGGAAGGAATGGCTAAAAAGATACTCCTGAGGTCATTGTATTAGGTCTTGTAAGGGAGCTATGTCTTCTGTATTTAACTCTGAGGATGTCCAAAGTCTATATTACCTGGCAGAGTGTTTAAGTGGAGCTGCAAAATTTAGATTGCATATCAGGCACAGTACAGGACTCAGGAGGTCATGGGTAACTAACAGCATTTGATCTGACCCACAGTATCTGTTTTAATTGCAATCAGGTCGAGGGCAGTGCAAATATGTGTCATTGATTTTATTGTCTAAGTTATGGTTGTTATTGTGTTTATGTATTTATTGTTATGGAGAAATCTGAGATCAAGAATGATTGAATGACTGATATACACTATGTATGAATGGTTTTACGTTTTGGCCATTTACTGATTTTCATTTGTGATGGATCTTTAAATCCCAAATGCCAAAAAGGGCAAAAAAGTGGGCATCAAAGATGGCCATATTCTCAAACCCTTTTTTAAGGTGATGCATAATACATGTAATAGTGATCCATTGGCTAGCCATTGCACTGCGGAATAGAGCAGCTCGCACTGTTACCACGCAGAGTTATACCACGCATACCCCGAGGGACGCCTATATCTCTCCCATTCATAGAATGTCCCGGGAGGATAGCTCAGCGGCAACGTGCGCGCCTTGGAAGCAAGACGACACGAAGCAACACAGGTGCTATCCCCTGGTCCGCGCTTAGAAACCTCACGGTGTTTAAGCGCGTTATAAATACGCAAGTAAGACACACAAAAAAAGAACAATTACGCAACTAAAAAAAACAAAAAAAAAACAATTTCTGTAACAGCACCTCGATGCCTGCGGGCTTTAAAAATGTAAAATAAAAAAAAATAGAAAGCTGCATTTGTTGCCAGTAGAATGCAGAATCATTCTCAAACTTCATACTCCGATACACAAAGCCCTTTATGGTCTTTGCTGCTTTATAAATCCCATTACATAGCATGCTTCCCACTGACCACAGAGAACGGACACTAGACATACTGAGACCGATTCATGGAAAAGTGAGCAGAGATCCTTCAAAGCCTGCGCGCCACGAATGAAGTGGCGCAAGCCTGTGCAGAGAGGTTTTTCTGCACGCATATTCATGGAATTGTTTGCACAAAGTAACCATATACGCAAGTCGCGGCTGGAAAGCTCCGACACGCCCCCCCATGCAAAGCAACAACAGCCAGAACAGCTACCTTTGCATGCTCCCCCAGGTGTGAATACATGCACCCATCAAACAGTGCGTGGGGTACACCGCAACCAGGCCTGCATCTCAGGGACACTGTGCGGGGTCCCCCGTAACTGTTACTGGCACCCAGACAACATGTGTAGGATTTATTGTAACTAGGGTAAAACTCAGAAACGATTCCTGCAACCTGATACACTGTATACACACACCTCTAAGTCAGATTTGAAACCTGGCTGCATACACGCACCCCTAAATATGACACCCGATTTTACCTCTGCGCAGTGAATCCTATGCACAAGTGTCTGTAAACCTACCTTTGGGTGGTGAATAGTATGAGGGCTTTCTGTGGCCTCTAAACCTTGTTTTAAAATGGTAAGCTTTGTAAAATTATGTGACACAGATTCTCCAAACCAGGAAAGCTTCAAACATGTCTTGCTTTAGAAATTCTGAGCTTGCAACAACATAGAATGCCTATGTATGGATTCAGTCATCCACTTGTGCTTACAAAGCAATCTCAGTATATTATATAGCCAAGGAATATCTGCAAGTTGACGCCCTGGCTTGAGTTATTATTTAGCCCAGGGTCAAAGACCTTTGTAAGAATACAGTAACTGTAAAATGTATAAATGCTCTCCTTGTGAATAGGGCAGGGCAGACACAGAGAGATAATGAGAGAGGCCAGGTGGTTCCCATGGTAGATTGTAGGACCATGTCGAGGCGGCTGCAGAGGAAATAAAACCCTGTGTCTCTGAGCATTAAACAAAATATGTTCCAGTGTTTAATTCTGCCTTAAAGTTATTTTCTGAACACTGGCGGGAATACAAATAAGTACAGGTTGCACGCATGGATCCATGCATATGTATTGTTCCACACAATAGTGGTGTGTGATGGACTACCTTGGGGCCGTCCCTCGTAACGCCCACATTTTCCCTTGTTCTTTCTCATTTTCTGAACTCCGCCCCCTACCCTGCCCTCTGTGCATGCCACGCCCATGCTCTGCGTGGTGTCTTGTGGTGTTTCGCACAACGCACTCAGCCTCCCGCAGTGAGACATGTTGAGCCTGCACAAAGTCCCTGCAAATTACAGAAGTACCATATAGTCGTTTCCATAAATCGACAGAAAGGATTTTGCTTGCAGTTTGGAACACAAAGTACATATTTTCCATGCATATATTTCCATGAATCAGGCCCACTATCCTCATCTATCCCATCAAACTTTCAAGAGCTTTTGTTGATCATGCGCAGTGGTAGCAGCCACACACTAAATCACTTTCCCACACAGATATGTTACACCACAGACTTGTACCTATTTAGAAGGAAAGTGAAAATTCTTCAGTTCTGACTTCGTAAATTCTTCACTAAGTTCTTCACGCTGCATTGTCGTTGCGCACTATGATATTCTGTTTGGGTTGTACTAAAAGTATGATTAATAAATAAATGCATAAATACATAATTACCAGTTCCTGCATTATAAAATGCAGAGTAGCGGGAGACCACCAGGGGGCACGAAGGAAGAAGGTCGCATGAGAGTGTAGCTCCGCACTTGGCCTTGACATTTGGTTATAAGGGAAAACCCAATGAGCAAGTGAGGAAGCCCAGAGGGTCTGTGGAGTACATGGGAGACTTGCGCTCTGCTCCAGAACCCTGATCATAGCATGTGCTATGAGGGACAGGCAGCTCCCGGATTGCATAAGAAGAGATGCGCCCAGGCACACTGAAAGCAGAGAGGTCCCATGCCTGAAGGGCAGTGCAACCCCCCTTGCACAGACGGAGCTGAGTTGGAGCTCCGGCACCATTAGCAAGAAATGGAGAAAAAGGGAAAAGGGATCGAAAGAACGAGAGCCTCTCGCCCGCCATAGTAATGCAGTGGACAGTGGACAGGAGGTCACAATGGTGGGCTCAAAGTGACCGGGACCCACTGGTGACTCTAGAGTCAGGGTGGCCCTTGGTGAGTGTGTTGGAAGAGGGGTCCGGCCCCACCTGGAAAGACTGTCGGGTTGCTGAGGCTCCCTTAATGTTGGTGCCTGGGGTGCTTGCAACACGATCACACACCTCAGTGGACCCGGGCGGTAACCTGTAAGGCACACAAGCCTGAGAAGGGCCGGTGAGAGGTGAAGAGCAGTCCACAGGGGGGGGGGGGCAGGAAAGACATGGGTGAAATAGACCCACCACCCGGAGGAGTAAAGGAGGCTCCCACACCTGGCTCGTGAGGGCGAGAGCAAATCAGGGGCACTGATCTGTGTGCAGCTGAGGAAGGCAATATGGTGGGGGAGGCTGGAGCTGGACTGGAGCTGGGGGACCTGGGTGGCATACATCAAGACATCCAGAGCCCTAAGCATTCCAAGCAGAGGTCCAGGGCTGAATTGGGGCTCTCACAGAGTGAATCACAAAAGTGGAGGATCAGGTGGAAGCCCTGGAGCACACACAACACTCAGCCGACATAGTTGACGTGAAAGTTGGGATGAGGCTAAAGGAACTTGAACACATGTACAGAGAGTTGTGGTGCAAGGTGGATGACATTGAGAACAGGTAAAGAAGGAAAAGCTTGCGCATTTGGGGGTTGCCTGGCAGAGACACGGAAACACAGCAAGATTTGGAGAAGTCCCTGGTGCGGCTGTTGTGCAAGCTACTGGGGCATCTTGTGAGAGGGAAATCACTACTACTGCAACTCAAGGAAGATATCCTCCAACAGGCATGTGAGTTGGGCACAATAGAATCGGAAGGAGCCCCGGTGAGGATTTTCCAAGACTTCTCGGTTTACACCCTGGTCCAACTGTGTAAATGTAGACCCCTCAAAAGATGGCTCAAGGAAAAGGGTGTGAGGTACCATTGGTGTTTCCCTACGCCCTTGCATTTGAGCACAAGGGGGGAACTATGTCCTGCATCAGGGCAAGGATGCAAATAACCTCCTTAAGGAACTGCAGAGTGAGGTAGTACAGCCAGGGAGTTAAAGCCAGTGCCAACTGTGGGAACATTTCAAAAGTGCATTTGCCCAACCTAAGGAACGCAGGAGAGAGGGGAGCTTGAGATGTGATAGAAAGTCAAGAGTGCGGCAGTCACCACCCCCCTCTGTGGTTTTGCATTGAGTGAGACCCTTGTCCCTCATGTTTGTCTGCTCATCGGGGAAGAGGAGGCAAGGCTGACCACAAGCTTCCACATGCCCTGGTGACCTGGGGAAATCCAGGTGTCTCTACTTAGCTGGGCTATACGCCCTGAATATTTATGGTTTGGTTATGGGGTTGTTGTGGGTGATGGAGGGCAATCAGAGGGCGTAGGGGTTGGGAGAAAAAGATAGGGGGTCTGGCACCCACAGGGGGCAGCAGGGATATCAGGGGGGTGGAGGTTCCTGATTTGAGGAAATTTCCCAGAAAAGGACATGGCTGAGCTGACGAGTGCAACACTTAACCTCAATCGACTAAACTCCCCAAAAAAACGTTTGCTGGCATACAATATGTTCTGGACCCTTCAACTATCCATTCTGTTTTTACAAGAAACACATTTTAAACAGGGGATGGAAAAACCGTTGTGGAAGGGGGTGGTGGGGCAAATTTTCTGGGCCTCTAATGAGGACCATAACAAAGAAGGCGTGGGAATTGTGTTGGCAATATCCTTCAATATGAAGGCACTCCAGGTCAAGAGGGGATTTGGGGGGAGATTCCTGGCAATAAAGGGTCAGGTGGATGGAGTTGTGTTTACCCTAGCTACTGTGTATGCACCCAATGTAGACCAGCTCCCTTTTCTGATCTTTGTGGCACTAGAGGAATGGGGAGAGGGACACATGCTAGTAGGGGGATTTTAACCTGATAGCTGACCTGGGGCTGGACTGGTGGTCAGCAAGAGGTGGAGAAAAAAAGCAAACAGGGAAAGAGAATAGTGATTTTGATAACCTCCTGGAGGATCAGATTTGGGTTGATGTTTGGAGGGCAAAGCACCCTCAAGTGGGCGGCTATACTTCCTTTTTGCCCCCCACTTAGCTTATACCAGGATAGTCCTTCTATTGATCCCAAAGGAGCAGACGAATGACATCCCCTCCCCCAAGATAGAGATGGTCACTTGGTCGGATAACAAGTTGGTCATGGCATCCTGGCAATTTGAGGCAAAAAGAAGGATTACCCCAGGATAACAGTGCAATGATGTCTTGCTTAGGGACCCAGACTTTAGAGACTTCTTGTGGAAGGTGATTCGCTCATTTTGTGAGGTCAACAATACAGGGGAGGTCCACCCCAAGATGGTATGGGACGCTTGCAAAGCCACGATACGGGGCCTGCTGATAGTGGAGGGAGCACGGAAAAAGCTAAGAAAGGGCTCATTGTGAACAGGCTATGAGAGGAAATTCAAGGGCTTAGGTCGAAGCTGAATAGGGGAACTGGGGAGAGGGCAGGTCTGCTGCACAATATTGGGGACAAGAGACAGGCTCTACATGCCACACTAATAGGCGAGGTAGTCAAAAAAAGGAGGTACACCAAACAGCAATATTATGAGAAAGGGGATCCAGTTGGGCCACTGCTGGCTAACAGGGTCCCAAGTAGTAGAGGGGACAGGCGGGTTGAAGAGTTAGTGACAAAGATGGGGGGCTAGTTGGTCTGCAGGAAGGGACCTGTTTGTATATGTTCTTGCACTGTTCCTCATGTTTTAATTAATCATTTCCCCTCGTGTGTGTATGAGCAATTAGCTAAAACGTTAACATGTTTTTATATAATTGTTTTTGATTGAATTATTTACATTTTTATCGATATTGTTATTTGAGTGATTCTATCTTCCTTTTTCAATGAACCCTCCTCCTCAGATGTAAACATTTCGCTCAGGACATGCTACCCAAGTATGAGCTAATGATCTTTTAAGACGTTGTTTTGTTCTTCTGTGTGGTGTGCCTGATCGGGTCCTTGTGGAATATGTCCCAATTTAGGTATTGAGCCACTTGACCAGTCTATTCCCTCCATCATAAAAGTGGTTTTCTCACACCTACCCTAAAGTTTCAAACATTTGGCTCAGTGACATATCTCCTAATTGAGTGGCACTCCAAAGCCCGGGCCATCCTGGTTGGTAACTATAGAAGTCATATCTCCTAATTGAGTGGCACTCCAAAGCCCAGGCCATCCTGGTTGGTAACTATAGAAGTCATATCTGCTAATTGAGTGGCACTCCAAAGCCCAGGCCATCCTGGTTGGTAACTATAGAAGTCATATCTCCTAATTGAGTGGCATTCCAAAGCCCAGCCCATCCTGGTTGGTAACTATAGAAGTCATATCTCCTAATTGAGTGGCACTCCAAAGCCCAGGCCATCCTGGTTGGTAACTATAGAAGTCATATCTCCTAATTGAGTGGCACTCCAAAGCCCAGGCCATCCTGGTTGGTAACTATAGAAGTCATATCTCCTAATTGAGTGGCACTCCAAAGCCCAGGCCATCCTGGTTGGTAACTATAGAAGTCATATCTCCTAATTGAGTGGCACTCCAAAGCCCAGGCCATCTTGGCTGGTAACTATAGAAGTCTATATTATATTATAGTGTGTTGCACACTTTTTATATAATGATTTCACACCCGCACACGTGTTGCACTATTTCGCTTTCATCTCATCCCTGCTAGGAAGATCCTCCCCGAGCAAGGTGGCAAGGCCAGTATTTCTGTTGAACGCCTCTTTCTTTGCATTAAAGGGGTTGCACTGGCAATTCACAGCGACACGTCACCATTTCTCATAGTTATCATGATGTTTGACAGTGAACCCCATAACCCTGCACCCTTTTCACACATTCTCTTCTTGAGTTCATATACAGTTTTGAAAAGTGGAAATTCAGCCAACGCATGTAACTTGTTGTCTCAGTACTTAGTCAACATTCTAAGTAGTGCAGTTGTCTTATTGGGGTCACATTATAAACCGAATTACACTTCACACGCTTATGAAGTGGGGGAAAAGCATTTGTGTCTTCAATCGAATGTATCAAGTAAGGCAAACATTACTTTTCGAAAAATGTTTTTAATATGTGCTGCTCCTGGTTTGGTTCAGTCAAGCCTCTATCTCCCTCCCTCGTTATACCACCTCCAGAAAACAACATATTATTTTGTACTTCTAACATTAGTTAAAAAAAAAAAAAAAACGGAACGTTTGTTTTCGCTTCGACCTTTAAATAAACGCATTTGCCACTCCTGATCTGAATAGTCCATTAGCACCAAGAAACCACTCTGATGGAGTTTTTGAGCTTTACAAAAACATCAAATATAGCTCAATCCCCACAATCATATCGGCTGGTGGTGGCGGGGATGCCTTGATGCAAAATCGAGCACGTGGTGTGCATGCTTCTGAACGTTTCATGGCGCTGCAAAATCGAGCACGTGGTGTGCATGCTTCTGAACGTTTCATGGCGCTGCAAAATCGAGCATGTGGTGTGCATGCTTCTGAACGTTTCATGGCGCTGCAAAATCGAGCATGTGGTGTGCATGCTTCTGAACGTTTCATGGCGCGACACTGACAGTATTTTCCAGAAGAGCTCTTTTTTTCTGTTTCCGTTACACTGTGGAAGCATTGCTCTGAGATAAAACCATCCACATATCTGCGTCTGCTCGTGCAGCATTTGATCTTTAATTTATCGCAGTGCTAGCAGTTTGTTTGACAGGTGATGGCCCTTTCATCTAATGGCTGCCCAGCAAGGGTGTGGTGTAACAAAGCGTCGATGTCTCCGGCTGGAGCTAGCAATCACAGGAAAACATCCAATTGATATGACTTTATTATGTCACTGAAATTATTAAGCAGAAAGATCAATGGGAAGTGTTATCCAAAGCATTTCAAATATGGATTTTTTTTCATATCCTTTAACATATTCCCGGGCAGATTACTGCTTTTATAGTTGCAGCCAGATTTTAAGTGAAAGGACATTTTGGAGTCCAACCATATACAGAAAGGAGGTCAGATTTGAGGACTCAATGGGAATGGGGAGGGCGGATGCACCGGCACAATTCGTGAATGGTGCCGGTGCATCCGACATGGTCTGCCCGTGGATGCCGGTACGCCGGCCAAGTCAGAACTGGCGGGCAGAAAGGCACCCGGGAGCAGACCTCGTAGTTTGCCGGTCCGGAAACAACAGTACCCGCAAGCTTACCGGTATTGTTGTGAAGGGACCGGCAAGCTTATATGGGAATGGGGAGCAATATTTTCCCGCACCCTGGAATGGGCAATTACCGGGTCCACCGGGGCCGTAATGCCCCTGTAATTGCACATTCCCGGGTGCCAGAAAAAAAAATTATTCCATCGGCAGCCGTGACGGTCTACTGCCGGTTTCATAATAAGGCCCATTGTTTATAGAAGAAACAGTATTGCAAATCTCAGAGTGAGGGTGGGAGATCTGGATATGGTAATGCATCAGTAATGTGGTGGTCCATCGAAAGAGAGCACTTGGATTAAATGATGCACTGGATTGCCATGACTTTGTCTACATGGGAAAGGACCTGAGTAAAATGCCACGTGATGTAGTGTGAATGATCAGAGGAGTACTTCCTACATTTTGTGCAGTGTTCAGCTGTGGCATTGAGGGAAAGGTAAATTCTGATAGCATGATAAAGCTTTTCACTCATTAGACTTTCCTCTTGCATGCTATTCTGTGATGAGACAGAGGAGTCTGTTTTCATTGGAACCGGTCTCTCTTCGCTTTAAATCCAATTGATGTCATTTTAAGGTGTGTTTATCTATGGAGGAATACGGGTTGCTTATTTGTAATAGATTTACGTGTGTTGTTCTACAGTATTGACACTATTTTATGGGTAAGACAAATGTATTTGTGATCGGTAATAGATGAAGTGGCCAATGCTGAGGTGAGATGTCGTGCTCAGAGGGTGGTTACACAGCAAACTGCGGCTAAACACACCGATATTGGCTAATTTGATAATTTCTTTGTCATACAAATCCCCATTCTGCTTGGACAGGAATCCGGTGAAAAGTGTAGCGTAGGAGGTGAAATAGTGACCATGGGAGAGCTCGTTGAGAAATGCCAAAAGTGAAGGCAGGCATGTACAACCAAGTACAGTTGCATGGTATGGCCTCATTGTTCCTTTCACTCCATTTCATGCATTGATATACGATATGAAAACTTCACCCTGACATATTAGTGTTCAAATTATTGTTTTCTTAGAGTACAACCGCCTTCAAATGAGTAACAAACTAAGTGCAGTACTCATGGTAGGCAGGCAGTCCATGGGACAGCGTGAATTGGCTGATAAGCTGTATGTACTATGATGCCAGCACTTAGCATACCAGCCCGGTCAATCAAATGTTTGGATTTTGATCATTTTGTTCTACCAAACACATAACTGTCTGTACCAACACATGTTCGGCATACAGAGAGCGAGAACGGCTGGCGGAAAGCAGAATACCTGGTTGGTATGCCAACTGGCATCTGGCAACTGCTGGTTGTTATTTCTTGTTTCCATCCAATATTAGCCATTGAGGGCTTGCCTTACTCGATTGTGGTCCTCAATGAGTGTAGGGCTATGCATGTCCAGGATGTCTGGTTCTGAACAGGGGATTGGCTGGACAATGATCCTTTTACTCCTTCGTAATTACATGCTGCTTTGCTGCAGCTGCACTGTTTTGTTTCTCCTCGTTTTTGTGCACTTTTTTTGTGCCTCCCCCATGTTATTGAGCCCCCCAGGGCCTTAAGGCAACCTCATGCCTTCTCCATTTTTTTGTGCCACCCCAGGTTCTTGATATGTCAGACTCGGAAGGGGAAATGCTGTGGCTCGGCCCAGACTGTTTGAGGTTTCATTCAATCAAAAAGGTATGCCTGCAACAAGTATAATTAAAGTGTGTATTTCTGTGTGTGTACATGTGGGAATGCGTTAAGTATTTGGGCTCTTGTGCTGCTAATGAAACGTGTGCGTGGAATCCCTCACAAAACTATTTTAAAGTGAACAAATATATATTTATTTATTTATTCCAATTTGTAGAGCGCATAGCGTGGCGCTTGTCACGGACAGAACGCTTAGTTGGTGGCAGAGAACAGTATAATTTTGAATACAGTCAGAGAACAGCAAGATTTTGAATAAAGGCATTTTATAGGAGAAAAAACATACAATGAGTTAGATGAAAAGGGAAGTTTTGAGTTTTTTCCGGAAGGCAGGGAGAGTGTTTTCTGATCTCTGAGGGTAGCGCATTCCATAGCTTTGCGGCTATGTAGGGGAAGCCTAAGCCTCCAGCTTTAGCCCTATTGATGCGTGGAGTGTGTAATAGGTTGGTGTAGCGAGTCCTGGTCGATCGAGTAGAGGTTTAGTTGTAGTCTCTGATAGATATGATGGCGCTGTAAGGTTGCAGCATTTGTGGGTGAGTGTAAGGATTTTAAATGTGATGCGCTCTTTCTCCACGAGCCAGTGAACTTCCTATCTGGCAAGGGAAATATGTTCCCTTTTGGGAAGGCTCAATGCAGCTCTTAGCGCATTGTTTTGCGTGACTTGGAGTCGATTTAGGTTTTTTGTGGATGTACCTGCTAGAAGGGCATTACAATAGTCTAGTTTTGCACCAATGGCAGCTCTAGCTATTGATAGACGATTGGGCTTGGATAGGTATGGTTTTATTGTGTTTATGAGTTTAGTGGTATGAGCTGAGGCGGAGGTGATGGCACTAACCTGCCTAGTCATGGATAGTGTGGATTCTATGTAGACCCCTAGGGTCTTAACAGATGTGGAGACAGGGATGATAGTATTATCAATGGTGAAATTGGAGCACAGTTTGTCAAGTTTGGCTAATGTAGATTTTTGACCTAGTATGAGGATTTCGGTCTTCTCCCCAATGAGGCAGAGGCCATTGGCTGTTATCTAGGCAGGAATGGTGGTGTCTATAGAATGGAGTGCTTTGGCATCTCTATTGTAGGAGCCAGTGAGAGGTAGGAGTACCTGAGTATCGTCAGCGTAGTTAGTATACGTGATACCCAGGGCATCAAGCTTGCCAGAGAGGGGCTTCGTGAATAAGTTGTACAGTGCGGGTGCTGTGCAAGCACCTTGTGGGACTCCACAGTGGATGGTGGTGGGTGCTGCATTGGCTATGTTGGAGAATACCTTCATTGCCCTTCCTTCCAAGAAGGAGGTGACCCATAGCGCTGCTTCATTGGAGAAATTAGCAGATTGGGTGAGGTGTGAGATGAGTGTCTTGTGATCCACCAAATCAAAAGCCGCTGAGAGGTCTAGGAGTAGCAAGAGGGCTGGCTTGACTTTGTCCATAATGTGGGTGACCTGATTTTTTAGGTCCACCAAAGCTGTTTCGGTGCAGTGACCTTTACCCAGATTGCCTGGTCCTGAGAATTGAGTGACTTTCTAGAAAATGTTGGATTTGGCAATGGGCAGCTTTGTCCAGGATCTTAAGGAGGACAGGCACAGTGGTTATACGTCGATAATTATTAGGCTGTGCAGGGTCTAGTGTGGGCTTTTTTAGAAGGGGGCGTACCCATGCTTCTGGCAGGATAGTACCAGTTCTGAAGGAGGCATTAATGAAGGCTGTCAGTAACAGCGCAAGGAGGTCAGTGCAGTCCTTAATGAGCAGACAGACAGACAGATATCCCCTTTGCACATGGAAGGTCTAAGGTTTTTGAGTAGCGGGAGTGTTCTATGGGACAATGATGTACATAGTGTGGACAGAGACCTCAGAAATCTCTATTTAACATTGGCTGTGCTGGCATACAGTATTGGCACCTTAAACAATGTGTTTTACTGCGGCAATGCTAAAATATGTTTGCCCACCGGCAGGGGTGTTGCTAGGTCTGGAAAAGATCCGGGGCTACGCTAGTTTTGGGACTGTTGGGATTGGGGCCTAACTAGCCTTTTTGGTTGTAATCCCTGAACTTCTGTCCATGGCTACAACAATAAGACCCGGGCTATAGCCCCCGCAAACCCCCAGCAATGCCTCTGCCCACCGACATCATGAAAAACTGTTTTACATGGCTGTGATGAAATATACTGCAGGATGAGTTTTCATGAACACGTGCTTCATAATGGAAAAGGTGTCATATTGAGAAGTAAACCCAATAAAAATGCTTTACAGTGGTAAAACTGGCATATATGTGGGCACAAGCAGTATGAAAATATGTCTTACAGGGACATTCTGGTATATACTGTGTACTGCAACATCATGAACATGTATGGCACATTGGCAGTGTTGCCACATAATGTGGCTACCATCATTAAAATAATTTATAGTTGCAATATTGCTATATTTTTGGACAGGAAGCTGGCATATAATGTGGCCAGAGGCATTATCAAAATGGTGTAAAATGCGTCTCTGTTCTTTTGCTGATCTGGTTTACATAATAATAACGGATTTTGTATACCTGTCCCTTGCACAGTCCCTGTGGCCTCATTCCCCAGGTTCTCATTCCTTCCTTCTGTACTGATTTTTTCCAACCTCTGCTGTAATTCCACATGTGCACTGTCATTCGGCCGCACTACACTGTCATCACTTCCCTGTGTTATTTCTCCCCCATGTTAACATTTCTCCTCCCTGCACCTTCTTTCCACTCCCTGTGCAGTCATTCCTGTCCTCAGCTCAGTGCTTTAATTCCTCCTCTCACCTGCTCGATTTCCTACCCTGCACTGTCGTTATACACCCTGGTAACTCTAATTCCTCCCGGAAGTTGTCCCTCTTCTGTCATTAATTTGCCAGTGCTATCATTCCTTCCCATTGCTGTCATTGCTCCGCTGTGCACACACCTGGACCCAGTAACAGAACACGACAACGCACACGGGGCCCTTGATGCAGTTGTCCACATGCATTGGATTATCCTGTCACCCAACATATTCTTACCCCAAACGGGCATGTTTCTTAAATCGAGCTGAGAATCAAGTGCAACCAACATCCATTCATACAAAATGAGAAAGCTGAGAAAGCTGAATGGTATAGCACTGATCGACTTTAAAAAAAAGAGCTGGCAAGGACTGCATGCCCCATGCAGAGTTACACAGGCTCTTATCTTGGGGCATGCCAAAAGCTCTTTGTCTCACATGCACGTTAGTACAAGCAACATTGCCACTTACCATCTGTCTCACTGCCTCGGCTCTGTGTTAGAAATAAACGCATGGAAGCACCAGCTGTGATCCTACAGGGGGGCCTGAGAAACTTTGCCTCTTCAGTCGGCTCAGGGAAGCCAGACTTGGCATGGCCCTAAAGTACCCTTTGTTGTGCTTTGTGTTCCCATCAAGTTAAAAGACCAATGGCACCCACAGTGGACTGTTGAAAGCCCTAACGCTCATTTTTGGGGACAGACATCTCTGTCTGCTGCCTCATGATGCGCTGTTTTAGAATGCAAGCGCCATGTTACTGAGGTAAGCCTATAAGACAGTGCAATTCCCCAGCATGTGCTGCAATATAGACACGAGGTTCAGTCGAGTAGCTACCAAGATGAAACAAGCTGTGTCAATATTTGTTTTGTGGAAATCATGCCAGCTATGGGGCTCCCTTACAGATGCTCAGTTGTGATACTTTGCATATTAAGTGCAGGCTTCACCCTAACAAATATAATGGCAGCTAACAAGTAATGATAAGGCTTGCTGTGAGCCACAATGCAGCAACTTCGGCACTCTCGTTAAGAAAATATGAACGATGGTGTTTTGTGTGCCCTCCACACATGCCATCTGGCATTGTGAGGTGCCAAATGATAAACCCAAACCTTTCCCAATGAACTGTATAGTGTCATGACAGATTACATTACTTGTTATTTATCATCAGAAATGCGAAATGTTTTTAAACTGTAAACACCAAGTTCTTGCAATTGCGTGTCTATTATTTGTGATTTCCAAAGTCTTCTTTTCTCTTACTCCTTCTTTTTTTGCTGCCCTCTTAGGGGTCGAAGGGTCGATTTTAACTTGGGCATTATACATACATTTGCTTGTTGATAACAGTGGTCTACATGATTTTGAATTATGTGAGTGAATGTTGGGTCATGGAATTTTTTCATTTTTGCATATCCTTTTGCGATTCTTGGCCCGTGCTTGCTGCCATTACGATGTTATGTTGCGCTAAATGGCCTTTGTATAGCGCCTACTGCCACTGGTATGGCCTCAAAGCACTGTGGTGTGAACACTCTTGAAGGAGCGGGGTCTGAGATGTGAAGCAGGATTCTAGAATGTGTGTGTGCATTTGTAGCCAGTACAAAGGGAGGTAGGGGTGTCTTAAGTCCCTGATAGCAACCAATTGAGATCTGGCTATTGGATGGGTGCTGTGGATACACTGTCAGTAGAATAGGCGAGTCAAGGTGACTGATTATGTGCAGAGCTGAACCAAATTGTTTTGTGGGACTCAGCTGCATTCTATTGGCAGTGGGGATGTGGTTGTGAAGTCAAGTAATGAATATTGCAGATGTGTGTGGGTGGGTGGCTGTGCCCTGGGAGAGATACAGCTGTGTTCCATTGTGTTATATTGTGATGGATGGCACGCTTACAACAATATCTCTGTGGAGAACAATGAAGAGTGGTGACGCAAAACAACAGTGAAATTAAAATATTCAAACTGAGAGCACTATTCCTGTAGAGAGGAATGCAGAGTGGCGGCACAAAACAATAGCAAAATGCAGAAATGTAGGCTCACAACAATATCCCTGTGGAGAAAAATGCAGAGAGGTGATACAACACAACAGCAAATTTCAAATATGCAAACCCACAGCACTAATACTTTAGAGATGCAGAGTGGAGGCCCAAAACAACAGCACAATGCAAAAGTGTAAGCTTACAAAAAATATTAAATTCAAGTTCACAACAATATCTGTAGAGAAAATGCAGAGTGGTGCCACAAAACAATAGCAATGTTCAAATATGCAAACCCAAAGCACTATCCATCTAGAGAGAAATGCAGAACATTGGCTCAAAAGAACAGAAACATTCAAATATGCAAACACACAGCACAAATACTGTAGAGAGAGATGCAGAGTGGAGGCATAAAACAACAGCACAATGCAAGCCAAAAAGAACATCCATGTAGAGAAAAATGGAGAGTACTGGCACAACGCAACATTGAAATTCAAAATGCAAACTCACAACAATATCCCTGTAGAGAAAATGCAGTGTGGGGCCACAAAGCAGCAGGTAAACTCAAAATGCAAGGCCAAAACAATATCCCTATCGAGAACAAGCTTTGGCAATGACAATAGTTTTGGCATTTACTGCTGTTGTTTGCATTTTGCATTTATAGGCACCAGTGCAAAGTCTGAAAGGTGGATGCAATCAGGGGTGCAGGTGTGCAATCAAATGAGAAGGGGTATAGAGCAAATGAGAACACCATTGACAGAGGGTGCCATCAAGAATGAGCAAGAGGAAATATGAGCAAGAAAGGGTGAGTGTGAGAGGGTAAGAAATAATGCGAGTGTGTGAAAGGAAGGATGAGCGGGGATATGGAGAGGGGGGTAAGATGGGTGGGTGAAAATAGAGGAGGTAGGATGAGGAAGGGTGGTTGGTGGGGGTAATGAGAAAGGTGGTGTTGTTGAGTAGAGAAAGAAGAGGTAGGATGGGTGGTGGTAGGGAGAGGGGTTAGGGTGGGTGGATGTGGCTAGAGGGAGAGGGGGTAGGGTATGTTGGTGAGGGTAGAGAGGCTGAGGGTATGCTGTGTGGGATAGAGAGTTGGTAGGCTGGGTGGATGGGGTAGTAAGAGTTGGTAGGGTAGGTAGTGATAGAGAGAGTTGAGTAAAGGTGGGTGGAGAGAGTGGGGATTGGGTTGGTATGGGTAGAAAGGGTGCGATAGGCTGGGTTTAGAAAGGGTGGGGTTAGGGTAGGGGTAGAAAGGTGGGGGCTCTGGTGGGTGATGGTAGACAGAGTGGAGGTAGGGTGGGTGGGTGGCGGTAGAGAGAATGGGGGTAGGGTAGCTTGGTGGGGTAGGGAGAGTGGGGGTTGGGTATTTGGGTGGTGGTAGGGCAGGTGGGCTAGGGTGGTGAGTGGGGGCAGAGAGTATGGGTGATTCCTGTTAAATCAACATTTTAACGAATGACAGTCCATACTATGGTTCTCCAGTTTGTTGACAAAGGCTGATTCTGTGCATCCACCTGACCTGGAATTCCAATGGGTAACAAAAACGTGCTATCTTTGGAAAATCAACACAAAATCATGTGAATGTTGTCTTCTGATGTTTACATTTAAAAGCAAAACACTCAAAAACAAATGTGATGCTTTGCTAGAATTTGCAAACGCAAGCCACCTGTAATCCAAGCAGCACACCATATTCTATCTCTCACTTTAAGGAAACCGATTTTTACATCAATTAAACTTTTCTAGCTATGGGTAGCTTTGCAGTGCATGCATTCATTCTAAGATGCAAAGAAAGTTTCAAATGTACCCGTATGCACCTCTTAACACTGGCAGCAGCTGTAGAGGGGTGCCCCCTTGTGGGAGAAGGGGACTGCAGTTGCCTGGCATGCACAGATCAATGTGCCGAACCTGTTGGCAAAATAGAGCAGAGAACTGAGTGTCTATAACTCCTCACTGTTTTGATAGACTGTGATTTACAGCAGTATTCCAGTGAGAAATTCTGTTTTGTTCTTCCCTGAACTGGCCCGTTGCATGCCAGAAATCTTTCGACTAACGGCACAGTGACCTTTGCACAAAAGACTTTTAAGGACTTTTTCTAAGTTTGACATTATTAGTTGTGTGGATAGCACCAAACTGAATTTGGGCAGAATTACTGCATGCCATTATAGTGCATGCATGGTATGTCCCAGCTGTTATAAATGGAGACGAGACCTCCACTTACGTTTGTGCCTTCGTTCCCACTTCGCCCATCGTGCACAGCTCCCCTTTAGTAAGGCAAATGATAAACATTAGTGCCTTAGCTCCAACTTCGCCTGCTGCGCACAGCTCTCCTTTAGTAAGGCAAACTCTGTGCTTGTGCCGCCGAACTTGAGCCCGCTCCAACAGTATGAGACAAACAAGAAAAGATCACTCTGCTGCTTGCGTTCAGCGCACTCATTAAAGCAGGAATGGCTAAAGCACATGAATAAAAAACAAGGCCAAGCAAATGGAGAAAAAAAATCAAGGCCCAGCTTGTGGTTCAGTGATTTCATTGCCAAGTGTTTCCAAGTTGCCATGCCAACGCCATACACTGCCCCCAAAATCCCTTTTCTACTTTCTTTTATAGAGTACATTACCAATGTTTTAGTGATATGGTGGCTCATGCAAAATGTGCACACGAGCTTTGGATGCGGGAGTGATAAGTGATAAGGAATTCAAATTTTTGACATCTAAGGAAAAGAGGACCCCTCTTATATACATTTTCCCTAAAATACACAAAGATCCTTTGAACCCCGGGGGAGACCTATTGTGTCTCTTTGTTTTTCCATTTTAGAACCAATTGGGCAATTTCTTGATTTTTTCAAAAAGCCTTAGCTGCTAGATCAGATACCCATTTGGCTGATACCACTGATGCCATTAAACATCTTGAGGGTTTGGCACTCAATGTACAGACAGATATGTGGATTACATTAGATGCAGAGTCTCTTAACTCAAACATTCCCCAATTGGAATTGTTAAATGTTATGAGAGAATTCCTAGACCTTAGAGAAGGTTCTCAACAAATTCCAAGTGAATTTCTGGTAGAGCTTCTCTAAATAGCCTTAACCAAATAAAAATGTGCTTCAAGGCAGCCTTTTATTTACAGATAGAGGGGACAGCGATGGGGGCATCTTTTGCCCCAATCTATGCAAACCTTTATATGTGGACATTTGAGAAAATATTTATACTAAACAATACTAATCCCTTTAGGCTTGCCCTTAAATTCTATAAATATTATATAGATGATATTATCATCATATGGGACAAGGAAAAGGGTAATTATGAAGCCTTCCTGGTATGGATCAATATGCTCAATACTAATTTGAGGTTCACAATGTTGGACAATAATCAATCTATATCTTTCTTAGACCTTTTAATTAAGATTGACAATGGACACATTATAGTGGACCTCTATCGAAAAGAAACCGATAGGAATACCATTCTTCGGTATGATAGCTTTCACTCACAAGCCCTTCGTGGCAATATACCGTATGGCCAATTTTTGAGAGCGAGACGCAATTGCACTAGAGTGGAAGACTTTGCCAAACAGGCTGATATAATACACAATAGGTTATCAGATAGTGGCTATCCTTCTTATCTTCTTAGACAATGTCGAAAAATGTGCTAAAAACCAACACAAAGAGATATTTTTGGCCAAGAAAAATAAAGAAAACATCACCAATAGACGATTAGTCTGTGCCATGACCTTCAATACACACCACAATAAAATTAAAAGGGCTATTTCAAGCCACTGGCATTTGTTACAACTTAATAATCCAGATCTTGAACACCCTATTTATGCATTCAAAAAGGGAAGAAATTTGAAGAACTGGTTCTCAAGAGCCGATAGAGCAAGTGTAGAAAGAATCCTCCAACCATTACAGCTATATGGGGGGCGAAGCCAGTAATTGGACATTTTCCGTGCGGCTTCTGTTGCCAATGTGAATCAACCACATCATGTACTTTGGTCATGATTAATTCTAAGGTTTGGTATCTTAAACATCACACCACCTGTAATACCAAAAATGTGATATATGCTATAAGCTGTCCATGTTCTAAAACTTATATAGGCAAAACATCTGTACCTATTAAGCAGAGAATGACTGAACATAAATCAAAAATCCAGACTAGAACTCTTACATCTCCTTTGGTAGCCCATTTCTTTGAATATAATCATAATTGTCACAAACTCAGATGGTGGGTTTTGGACTGTATTAAGGGTGTCGATTCCAGTAACATAATGATTAGAATGGCGCAGAGGTAACAATGGTGGATGTACCATACCTAAAGTTACCATATCTGTCTCAATCAGCCGGAAGAATGGCTAGATTGTGTTCAGTGAGTGGTTTATAATATAATACAAAACTAAGTTAGGCACACGATTATGACAAGTTGGGAAGGCATGTAAGACCATCTGACATACGAGTGGTTACTTCTCATATATACGCTTATTACACTCTAGTACAGTCTCAGGTTCCTTTGCTGACTCATGTTTTCTGTATACTAGTTATTGAGTCCTATTTTTCAGATGTATCAATTTGCCTTCCTAGTCCATGTTAATTTTCATAGACAATGTGCAACGAATATGATGGAGATTAATTGCACTTTTATTAAGTGTGTATGTGTTTCCCAGGATTTATATATCCATTCAGTGAGCGGGCGCTTTATTCTATTATACACTCTTTTTGTTTGGTTGGTAATATCAGCAAAGAAACTGGATGGCACTTTTCAGTCCTTTTTTCATCATTATGATGCTGTTTTTCAAGTTAATCTTCATTCCTATAGATAATGTGTAATTACTATCATGGAGGTGCACTGCACATTTATAAACTTTGGATGCCTCTCCACTTATTGATACATCTATTTAGTGAGCTTATGTTCGATTCCTTCAGACGTGCTCAATGTCATTTGTGAATATCAGTGCTAGATTGGTGGTTACAGGCGGTACTTTTATAGCCCATTTTATCATCATTGCCTTTTCCATGAGTCTTTAGTATCAAGAGCTGTGGCAATAGACGTCACTTTGTCAGTCCATTGTTTATTACTATGACTCTGTTTATAAAGTCATTAGCACGGACGTTTGCCCGTTCCCTTGATATAGATTTTATAATGCGGGACGTTAGGTGTGTAAACCTTTGGTGCGCCTCCTTTACTACACCCATTTTCGACACAAAACAGGTAAGTGGTGTGTGCTTTTCTTGTTTCTTTCTTACTTCGATTACGAGGCCTCTTTGTTATCTTGAGGCGTGTTCGTTCCTTGCTCCTAAATAGAGCATGCGTGGCATTAGTCACGCTTTCACTGTAGTCATACTGCAGGTGATTCACAGCCCAGGTCATTATGTTGTGATCTTTTTGCTATTTGCAATTTAACTTTCGTTATTGGTGTTTCACTACACGTGTCCCTGTTAAGATATGAAGTATAATTTTATTTATTTATTTTTTATTTTTTGACTATGGTCATTAATACCATTCTGAGTTGCTTAGATGTATGCATCTTCCAATTAGCTTTCATTAAGTCTGTCTAATATAGTTTGCGTTTATTTTTTGTCAGGTCTCATTTTAAGATACATTATTGGATGTAGCCAAGTTGGGACAGATGAATTGCATGCAGTCCTCTCTACTTGTTTCTAAATGATTATCTCTGGGAGCGACGTCAACTTCTCTTTGATCCATTAATGGAGGTGGGTGAAATGTGTTCTTTAGACGTTTGCGTTGCGGTCTGTCATTTAGGACTTTGGGATGTTTTTACCCATGCATCCGAGCCCTACCTCAAAAACTGTGCAGTACTGGCATTGTAAACATCATGATGGCCAGAGCTTCCCAGAAAATGCCCAGGGAAATGCATGAAGAATAGGCTGCCACCCATTTTTGCCGATGTTATGGGCACAGAAGAGCACTGCCTAAAACCACCATTGGACTACCCACACAGTAGCCTGAAACCATTGGGAATGGCAATGCTGATTGCCAAAAGCAACCTAGAATTGTGGGGAATTCATTTTCTTAAATCCCAAAAATGGGTGCATTACCAGTACTCACCACTATCAGAAAGCCGGCGTTTTAAAACAACACCAGACTTTTTTGTGTAAAACTGAATAAATTAACCCAAAGCAGGCCAAAGAAAGACTTACTGAGAGGTGGATCCAATGTAAAGTTATATTCTGAAGTGACTTGAAGGTTTATAACAAGACTGGCTGAGCTGTGGATTTCAGCAGTTTAAGTAAATTTGGACTGAAAGACACTAAAAATCTAAATGTTTAAAAGAAATGAGCGACCTACTTTTGAGTGTCACATAGGTTTCAATTGTTTAAATGTCATAGTTTTAAACTTAGAATCAGCATTATAGCTGCATATGTAAAAATGGTTAGTTGTATTTGAATGCAGAAAACTGGGTAACTAAAAGTGACATTAGCTGGGGCCTGGCTTAAGGAACTGAATTCTGCCCACCAGCTACCCCCGACAGGAGTTGAGACTTGCACAACAGCTGTGTTCACAGGCCTAGCTGCCTTTTGCTGTTCCCACCAAAAGGGATATGACACTTCTCTGATTGAATTACCTGGGCTCTGCAGGAAATTGAACAAAGCCCTGTCCTGACTCAGGCAAATGTTTTATTGGTAGGAGTCGTAAATGTGGCTTCCTCCTGGAAGGAAAGGGGAGGAGCACTGCCTGTGAGAGCAAGCTGGCTTGGCAGAACTGGAAAAACCAGAAATTCAACCTTGTGCTGGGGGGAAACCACACCCCTTTGGGGCCAGAACATAACTCTAAAAAGATGGATCATTCATAGAGCGGACTTGTGAAAATTATTTAAATGATACCATAATTCTTGTGATTTTTCTGCCCACATTTTAAGAGGTTTTTACAACCGGTGGTATGATCTGGGGGTAAGCTAGCAGTTAAGAGGGTATTACTTAAAATGTATGCATGTTAAAAATCTGACACTTCATCAATTAATGTCCATACTCCTTGCGCACATGTGTGTAAATTTGGGTTAATATCCGATATTGCAAAACCAGTTAAAAAGTGCAAATGTTGCCATTTCTGAATGCAAGCCCCCAGGAAGAGCAGATTTGGACAGGGTACACCTCCTGTGATATGTGATGGGTGCATGTAATTTTAAACAAATGTGTACCTGTGCAAATATGTCTTTTTGATCAAATATAGATTGTGTGCAATTTGACAGGGGAGTGTCCTTTCTGAAAGCCATTAAATGACATCATTCTGACACACAATCCTGCTCTCCAGTGAGAACGCAAAGAATTCTCCAACCTATCAGAACTCTGAAGGGGTTGCGCCTAGAATGCTAGCCTCTCCACCCACTTTCAAAACACATAAAAGCAGACAGTCAGGACAGATAGGGACATTCAATTCCATTTGCTGCAACGCGCTCTGCCGGACCACACAACATCCAGAAGATACTAGATTCAACACTTAGACTTTAAAACTCCAAAGAACTTGATTCAGAACTCAAAGCAAGGGCCTAAACCCACAAACTGAGAACTCTTCTCAGTGGGCCTCAGCATCCAGCAAACCTAACAGCGATAGCAGCATCCAGGAGCCGTGCAGATCAGCGCTGGGTCCAGAGAAAGCTGTGCAGAAAGATCCAGAAGCAGTGCTGTACCCAGAGAAAGCAGAGCAGTATCCAGAACCAGAGGCAGAGCAGAGCTGACCCAGACCGCTTTTCGCAGAACCAGAGAGCTGACCCAGACCGCTGTGTGCAGAGACCGTCCGTGGCGAGTGAAGAAAACCTGACCAGATCCGTGGCGAGGCCCATTTATTTCTAAATATATTGTGAGTACCTAGCAGAACTGTGCAGAACAAATCTCTTAGTTAAAATAATATAATTCAATCTATTTTAATCTAACCAGAACTGTCTCCTAACTGTCACCTGTCATTTGCAAAGCTGTCACCTGTCATTTCTAGTTGCTAGCTGTAACTTGTCACTTTGAACTTTTAAAATTTCAAATCTGAAAAACGACCTTTACCATATCGCTCATATCTCCGTGACCGTTTGTCTTAGAGACTTGCAGTAACTTTCCTCTGAAAGCTGGGAATCTTGGCTTTTTAACGAACCTAGAACCGCATTCCTATTCCCTATACTTTTGCCGCAATCGCGAAAAACACACTCGCAAATTTTACCGCGATTTGCAAATTTCTCCACGTGTGAAAACAGCAGCTTCCTTGCTTTCATTTGCCAAAAATTTGTTTAGCCTGCCGATCATTCCTAGAACATTGCTAAAGTAAGCCTGAACTAATTAAAACCAACTAATCCTCAACCTGAACCTCCTGAAGGGAATTAAAAGCATTTTCAGCATATTTCTCACTGCATTGTCACCATATTAAAAGCATTTTGAGTCTGTGTAAAACTCATATCTATTCTCCTCTAAGCTTGCTGGGAAACTGGAACTCTGTATTACATTGTGATTGTATACCTGAACTGTGTGCTCTTTCTTCCATCTCCTTACATTGTATAGGGGGGGTGAATTGCCACAAAGGGAAAGTGATTACCTTGTCTTTTGTGAAACCATATCAGGTTATCTTCTATACTGCATTTCATTCATTCAACCTTGCGTTTCCTTGAACCCTATTACGCATTCTCTACCACATTATTCTTCTGTCCCTATTTACCAGTGTGCTACCTTATCCATTTCATGTCAACTCCTTAGT
This sequence comes from Ambystoma mexicanum, assembly GCF_040938575.1. Classification (NCBI taxonomy): domain Eukaryota; kingdom Metazoa; phylum Chordata; class Amphibia; order Caudata; family Ambystomatidae; genus Ambystoma; species Ambystoma mexicanum. The sequence continues at coordinate 408,372,459 of NC_090922.1, read as the reverse complement.
GATTATAAAGAAGTGTGCTAGTGCCAGATTCTCCGTTGTTAATCTTTATCATATCAGATTAAGTGTGATATTCAATTATTAATTTATTATAAAGTGTGATATATATATATATATTGTTTAAATTCTCAAATAAACCTTTTAACTTGCAAAACAGAACTACTTCTTGGCTCAGTGGGGTCAGGGGGATTCCAAGAGAGGGGTGTTATATAGGGGTAGTCATCCAGAACGCATGAACTGGACATAAAGATATATCAATAAGGGTTTCCATTCAGTATCCCAGACTAGGCATTGACTTAGCTGTAGTGTTAAATTGGATCCTCTTACAAATTGGGGGCTCGTAGCCGGGGATTCCATATTAGATCTATCACTTGTGCAGATTAATACAGTGTGCCAGCTGACCAGATACACATATCCGGTCGAATCACCACGCTGTGTTACGCTGTAAAGCACTCCTCAAAGGAACGCTCTAAGGAAAAGGTCTGTTTTGCAAAAATAAAATACAAACTTCTGTAAGTCAGGAAGGAACTCAAATTCCAGAATGACGACCTTGGTAGATATGAAAATAGCCAGAGAACACTTCTTACATAAGCTATTTGTGAGAGGTGAGTGGACTCATCAGGACCAGACGGTCTGGTTGCAAGCAATCGCACCCCAGATCACGGAAACAGGGTCAGATATATGGAGAGACCAGGGTCCCTTACATGTGGCCCTGAGTGAACTATGTATGTCCTCTAAGGCCAAGGATGAGCACAACAAGATTGCCAGGGTAGCGGCATATTTATATTTACATATGGGAGCCATGCAGGACAAATGTGCTGAAGGCCAAGATCTGGTGAGTAGGCAACTGCTGGCATTACAGAAGGCCCAATCTGATCTGGACTCTTCTGAGCAGAGGCTGCAGAGGAGCCAGGAGTCAGAAAATGATAGTAGGCAGTATATCATTAAAATAAAAGAGGACATGGATATACTGCAACAGGAAAAGGCTGACCAGGATACTAGATTTCTGGCCCTGCAGAAGGAGCACCAAGACAATTTGGACTCCTTACTGCAGAGCCAGAAAAAGCTGGAGCAACAATTAGACTTTAACAGGGCATGCACGGAGCAGGTAGCCACCCTGCAAAGTCATCTAGATAGAGTGAAGGCAGAGAGCAACAAGCTGATTTTGAAAGACCTGGATACCCAGGCAGAGTTTGATGAAGAACGCCAGAAAGCTGGTGCCTTTCAAAGGCAGAGGGACGACCTGGCGGCACAAATGCAGGCTCTTAGTCAGGAAAGAGACGCCTTAGGCCAGGAAGTCTACCATTTAAAAAGAAAAACAGAAGAAAATCACTTGGCCCTCCAGGGGCTGGGTGACCTCCAAAATGAACACCAGAACTTGTTAGAACACACCAGGAGGGTGGAGGATGCTCTGGCAAGAAAGGAGCAGGCCAATAGGGACACAGCTCAGGAGGTAACCCTCCTGCAGCAAAAACTGGCCCAGTGCTCCAGGACCAATCAGGAGGCACAGAGAGAGAATGAGGCTCTCTGCCAGCACAATGATAGACTCCAACCACAGGTAGCGATGCAGGAGAGACTGAGAGAGTCTAGTAAGGCCTTAACTGAGGAACTGAAGGCGCAGGCTCTTGCATTGCAACAGGGGGCAGGGGCGGATAGAGATGAGGTTCGCTGGGAAAGAGAAACTCCTGAGCATAACCCCAGGAGCCCTAGTACCAGAGGCCTTTATCTCTCTCAGTCCCTGGACTCTGCCACCCCCATGTCCCCTGGCGCACATGAGCACAGGGCCACAGGGATGGCAGATTACTATCCAGCCAGAAGCATGGGGCTCATAGGCCAGTACCACCCAGGAATGGAGGGGCGGGCATCCAGGTATGGGCACCCAAGCACAGTGCAATTTAATGGGGAACCCCAGGAGAGTAGGCCCATTAAGGGCATCCTGAAAACCTCTGCCCAGTTAGGTCAGTGGGGGGGTACCCATCAAATCCTGGCAGCAAGGAGGGATCTGAAGACTCCTCTGAGCGGTACAGGACACAGGAGACCAGGTCCCCACATTCTGCCAGCCATTCCCAGGCTCGCAGAATCCGGGAAAACCTGGAAGAACAGACGGGAACCTCTGGGAGCAGTGCCTCTGAGTCAGAAGATGAATGGACCAGGGTTACCCGGACCAAAAGGTCCAATAAGACAAAAAGGGCCTTGCTTAAGGACCCCTTAAAGCAGATTAAGGCAATCAGGAGCGTCATCACGCCTTATCATAAGAACGCCAAGTATTCTGTTTGGGAGCACTTAGAGTTGTTTGAGCAAATGATGGAGACTTTCCATTTGAAGGACAGCCAAAGCTGTATTCAATATGTAAAGTGGACCTTCTCCCCGGAATACTCCAGTTTCTTTGCGGGGCTGGAGGACCAAAATCATTTAAGATGGTCCACCTATAAGGCGGCCATCTTGAAACATTTTTCTACTCATAGAAATCCTCAAGAGGCTCGCAAGGCAGCCTATAATTTACAATGTGGGGAGGATCAGGCCCCACAAGAATTTGTCCAGGAGTTAAAGCGTGCTTTTGCACAGACCACAAGAAGGGTGCGCACGGATAGCAGAGAATTTAATAATACGTTTTTCCATGCCTTGCCCAAATACATAATGACCCAGCTCGTGAGGGATTTTCACGAGAAAAGATCTTTAGACTGGGTCATTGAACAGGCGACCCGGATCTATGAGGTGCAGAAGCCAATAGAAAATAAAAATAATGCGTCAAAAAACCCCAAAGCCAACAACACCCCTGCTGCTGCCAAGGTGGCAGAGGTAAAGGACACCCCCGTTTTAGATTTGGAGATGGGGGGGCCTAAAAACCTACCTGCACCTAATAATGCTAGGCCCAGAAGGTCCTCGGGCCAGTCACAGACAGGGAGCCAGGGAGGCAGCCCCACAAATGGGGTCCCTCGCTCTCCTGATTATGTAAGCCCCCGTTACAAGGGAAACAGACCCATCCTGGGTTATGTGTGGACTCCTCCAGCCCAAGGGGGGGGGGATCCAGCCAAGTACCTAACCCAGAGAACTTCCCTCCCAACTTCTCACATGAGGGCAGAAACTCACCAAACCCTGGGCAGAACTTCTTCCCCAGGTATCCACCCAACTTCCAGCCCCAAAATCCTCCACCCTTCTTTCCCCAATTCCCTGAGCCCAGACAACCGAATCCGGGAGAGGAAAGGCCAAGGGTGGAGGGGTATCCAAATCTTCCCAACCAGGGGTACTACCAAAGAAGGGATAGCTACCCTTCCCGGGATCAGCCCAGGGGAGAAAACAGGGCCCCGTATCAGCCTGAGCGGGTTTCCCAGTTAGAGCGCCAGGTTCAAAACATGGCGCGGGATCTGGGTCACATACTGAGGGCTCAGCAGAACCCTCAGATCGGCATGCCGGCGCAGAACGCACCCAACTCTGGACCTGGTGCTCCAGAACAATGACGGGGGCAGCACCCTGATAACCCACCGGTTCCCAGGGAGGAGGCACAAAGGGAAGGGGGGTTTAAAGCCTTGGAGGAAGCTTCCTTCCTCACTTGTAAACAGCCCCTGGAAACCCAGGAACCGGAAACAAAATCTCTTCCCCCTGAAAGTCTGCCTCCTAAGGAGCAGAGGGGGGGTAGGAGAATCAAAAGACCCAAACAGACTCAGTTTGAGGAGGAGGTACAGATCTTCCAATTTGAGGGAGAGGGATCCTCAGAGGATCCTGGGAAAAGGATCTTCTCCTTCAGAGAGGGGGGAACTCCTCCCAAAGAAAAATGGGTCCCTAGGGATGCAAATCCAGACTGGGGACATGGGGAGACTGAGCTACCGCCGCCCACCATCTCATCCCAGAACCAACAGCAAGAAAATCTCCTGGTTCAAACCCATCCTGGTGACTGCCTCCAAAAAGGGGGTGGCGGCCCAGAACCGGAGCCAGGGGAACCCACAATGGCTCTGATCTCCAGTTGCCACCTTTTTCTTTCAGATTCCCAAGGCTCTCCACATAATTCTGCCCAAATCTCTTCGCTAGCGATGTCCAAAACCAGAAAGTTAGCCCACCAGTTGTCCAAAAATGTGCATTATCTGTGCCCCCTTGAGGAGAAGGAGGGAAGATACTATGCCTCGGTACAAGTACAGGGGCAGGGTACAATTTTGGCACTGGTGGACACTGGATCTCAAGCTACCCTTCTGTCCAGAAGGGCCTTTGATGAACTGAATGCAGGAAGGGGAGAGAATTACCAAATTCCTCTCACCTCTCTTCCTGGACAACTGCAGAACTTTGACGGGAAGGAAATTCCCGTTGAGGGGACTGCAGACTTGGACATTAAGATTGGGCGACACAAGGTGAAACACCCGGTCATAGTAGTGACTCCAGAGGGCACCCCTTGTTTACTGGGGAATGACCTCCTGAGGAGGTTGACACCCTTAATAGATTGCGTAAACAAGGTCCTCTGGACCCAGACTAGCCGACCAATAAAATTAAAACAGAGTGCCAACCATGTTAGTTTAAACGGCACCTGCCACATGGTTGAACAAAAATCTGACCAAGTAGAATTTCACTTCCAGAACAACCAAATTCCAGACGTGACAGTAATAGCAGTAGGACAACAGACTGTTGATGGGGGGTCCTCTCTATTTCTGAAAATCAACCTTCCTTCCAGTTTAAGGTGGTATTCCACACTGGAAGGAAACACCCTGAAATTCTTTACTAATCCACAATCAGAAACTCCCACTCCTATAGTCCAGAAAGATGTGAAATCAGCTCAGAGCCTGGCTGAGATTCAGCAAATTGGAGAGCAGTTGTTCATCCCTGTTCAGTTAAATGATGGGAAGGACTCTGTTCTCGCTCGAGTGTGTGTGAACAACGGTAAGAGCTTCATCAGCGAAGCCATGTTTCGCCAACTCCCAAAAGATCCAGCTATTCCCACCTTCAAACTGATAGACAAATGGGAAATGGACCTGGAAGCACCTAATTCCAAACATCTCCTGCCAAGCAGGTGTATGCTCAAAATCTCCATTGGCAACAAGAGCATAGTCCACAATTGTTGGGTCGTGCGAGACGTCCCTGCCGCCTTTTACTTAGGCAGTGACATTCTCAATCGCTTTGCCATTAGTTTGGACCTAATAAACTTCAAAGCTTGGTCCCGATTAGCGGATAATCCCATGGGCTTTGATGATCCAGAAAAAGCATTTAGGTCAGCTCAATTGCTACCTTATGCAGTTGAAATTCAGATCAAAGAGGAGGTCACCATCCCAGAAAGGACCTGACAATTCTCCCTGGAAGAGAAAGCTAAAAGAGGACAATATTTGCAAAACCCTGATGCTTACATACATCTAAATGCTTCTCTCCAACAGCAAGGGTTAGGGGTAAACCCAACACCATTAGTCAACATAGAACATGACACCATTCTAATAGAGGTGGATAACAGCGACTTAAAGAGTATTACTCTAGCCGCAGGCACCATTATTGGAATGGCGGTTGATGACCGACATTTTTCCATTGATTTAGGTAATGAACTGTTAGGGCCAATCCCCAAGGACTGCGTTGACAGTGACAGTGAGGACAATACAACACCAGACAGGATTTGTACCCGGCATGGGGGGAACTTCCTGGTGTACACTTCCTGCCCCTATGGTAAGGAAGATGTGACTTGTGACTTCAGGAGGGATGAGGTGATTTTCCAGGTCCATGAGGGCTGCCTTTCCCACCTGAAGCCTCCGGTCCAAATCAGCACTCTGACCAGGGACTTCTCCACCCAGCTGGAGGAGGCCGCGGAGATAGCCAAACCAGAAGTCTTTCCAGGCTCCAGGCAGATGGTGGAAGAGAGAGTCAACCTAGCTGATGCCTGTGTGACTCTGGAACAAAAGCAAAAGTTGAAACAAGTTTTCTTGGATTTCCAAGATCTCTTTGCGGTAGACTCATATGACTGTGGTCGCACTGACATCCACACAACAACAATCCCCACGGACCCTGGCATGACTCCTGTGTTTGTGAAGCAATATCGCTTGCCTCTCGCATCAATGGAGTCCCTTACTGAAATAATTAAGAACCTTGAGTCCCGGGGAATAATCCGTCCAGTCCACAGCACCTTCAATAATCCGGTGCTGGGAATATTGAAGCCAAACAGCCAGTGGAGACTCTGCGCTGACCTCAGGGAGCTCAACAAACGGGTCCATACTTCCCGATGGCCTCTTCCCTACATTGACCAAGGGCTGGCCCAGATTCAGGGGTCACAGGTATTCACTGCAATAGACCTGACCAATGGATACTGGACTGTGCCTGTCAGCAGGGAGGACCAATACAAACTGGCTTTTACCTTTGGGGGCCAGCAGTACACATGGACCCGGACTCCCTTCGGATACCTTAACTCCGGTAATGAGTTCAATATTTTCCTACATAAGGCCATGCCCGACCTGGGTGCGAGGGGTAACCTGGCTTATGTAGATGATGTCCTCATCAAAAGCTCAACTGTTGAGGAACACATAGCGGAGATCCGTTATGTTCTGACACAGTTGAGGGCCGCCGGAGCAAAACTTTCCTTTCAAAAAGCACAGTGGTGCAGAACCCGTGTTAATTTCTTGGGGCATGAGATTACTCCTCAGGGTCTCTGTCCCCAGGAAAAGAAAGTGGAAGCACTTCAGAAACTGAAAGACCCCACAACTCTGCGGGAACTAAGGAGCCTCCTTGGACTGACTAATTACAGCAGAAAGTTCATTGAGGGCTACGCAGAGATCACCAGACCCCTGATTCATCTCCTGAAGGGGGGGGTCAAGTGGGAATGGGGTCCAGAACAAGCCGAGGCAGTAAAACAACTCAAAAGAAGCCTCTCAAAAGCGCCTTGCCTAGCTTACCCTGTCAGAAACAAGGAGTTCTTCCTGGAGACGGGGTTCTCTAATACGTGCTTGACGGCAGTATTATACCAAAAGCATGACAAGGTCAATAAAGTAATCTCCTATGCGAGCAAAATTTTATCCTCTGTGGAGGAAAAATTCAACGATTGTGAGAAGGCACTCCTGGCAACGGTGTGGGCATTGAAGAATTACCGCCCGTTTATCCAGGGGGAACACATCATAGTGGAGACTCCACACCAGCCTCTGCAATATCTCCAAAGTGACAGAATCCGGGCTGGAAATGTGAGTAATTCCCGAATTACTTCCTGGATTCTGTCAATGCAAGGCTTTCCTGTGGAGGTCAGATATGGCCAAAACAAGAAGAGTACCCTCGCGCAAGGTCTGGCTGACTTGCATGATTGTGCCAGAGAAAACTGTCTCGAGGACGAAAGTCTAAAAATAAAGGACAACATGGAGGCATACCTTAATTCCCCCCACAAAGTCTTTGAAGAAGACAAGTGTGAGGGAATGCCCACTCTGTATGTGGATGGATGCTCTTACCATGTTGACAACGACGGGGAGAAAGAACTGGTGGCCGGCGTAGGGAATGCATGGGTGAATGAGTCCCCAGAACCCTCCGCTGGATACAAAATTGGTCCCCGAAGTAGTCAGGTGGAGAATTGATGGCTGTGCATCAGGCCATCCTCACTGCTGTCCAGCATCAACTCCACGAACTGGTCATAATCACAGATTCGGATTATGTACGGAACGGGTTCGTGGAGCACCTGGTTAATTGGAAAACCAGAGGCATGTTATGTGCTAACAACAAACCCTTGAAACATGGGAAGTTGATCCAAAACATTGATGATCTGGTCACCTCGAATGAGATGACCATCTATTGGAAAAAGATCAAGGGTCATTCCAAAGTAGAGGGACCAGACAAAACTGGAAATGAATTAGCTGATCAACTGGCCAAAACCGGGCCCATCCAAGGGGATATAATTGAGATTGAGTCCCTGTTGGGGGAAATCCAGGTCACTGCTATCACTAGGTCCCAGACAAATGCTCACAACGACCTTTCAATTGCACAATGGAGTAAGGAGACCCCTGATGCTGATTTGATTACCGCTCAGAAGGGGGATCCAATTATTGGTAAGTTTTACCAACACCTTGAGGACCCTGAGAACTTTCCCCTGACGGATACCGATTATATTGGGAAAGAGGACCTAAGAGTGTTGATGAAATGTCCAAGAATGTTCCGAATCCAAGACGGTTTGCTGGTAAGGAAATCCAAAGCTGGCCACGATCAGTGGGTGGTTCCTACCTCATTCCGAAGCCTGATGTTAAGTCACGCCCATGATGCGGCCACCGCCGGTCATAGGGGGTTTCACACAACACTGGAAATCTTAAGAGAGGTTGCATACTGGCCACACATGGGGCAGGACCTTGACCAATACTTGAAGGGGTGTCTTGTGTGTGCGCAATTTCAGCCGACGTCCCTCACACACCGCGCGCCTCTCCAAAAGCGGGGGATGACACTGCCATGGTCAGATTTGCAAATCGACTTTGTAGGCCCTGTGATTCACTCGTCTAGAGGAAACAAGTACATGTTGACCGTTACATGCTTGTTTACCAAGTGGGTGGAATGTCTCCCAGCCCCAAATTGCAAGGCAGAAACTGCAGCTGCCCTGATGATTAACCACATCTTTTCCCGTTTCGGCCTACCTCAAAGGATTGAGTCAGACAGAGGTAGCCACTTCACCAGTAAAGTGATGACAAAGATGTGGGAGATACTGGGGGTCAAAAGGAAGTTGCATATTGCTTACCGGCCAGCTTCTTCTGGGGCAGTAGAGAGATATAACCGAACCATTGTGAGCATATTAAAGAAGTTTGTGGCAGATTCTGGGCCAAGTTGGGATATCCGATTACCTCTGGTCCTAATGGCCATCAGATCTACCCCTTCATCTGCAACCAAAATGTCACCATTTGAGTTGATGACTGGGCGCAAGATGGTGCTTCCTCAGCATTTGCTCTACAGGACCCAAGAGCAGACACTGATAAATGCCTCCACAACTCATGAGTATGTGGAGAATTTAAGGAAACACCTTCAACATGCTTTTGCTTATGCTCAGCGGAATCTAGAAAGATCAGCTGATAGCATGAAGACCCACTATGACCTGAAAACTTCCAGGAAGGAATATCAGGTGGGGGACCCGGTCTATCTATACAACTTCCAAAGAAACCAGGCAAAACAGCGAAAATTCTTGCCTACATGGAAGGGACCCTTTGAGATTATAGACAAGATCTCCCCTGTGGCCTACAAGATCCGCATCCCCAGAGGCGGTTTGGCAGAGGGGGAAGACAAGTGGGTCCACATTAACCAGTTGAAGTGTTGCCATACCAGGCACACTCTGCAACAACTGGAGGAATCCTCTGGAATCCTAGAGGGTGCTGTCTCAGATTAATTCAGTTCTAACTTAAAATATCCTACATATCGCCTATCAAATTCTGAGTTTCTCATGTGGGTGTTTTGGTTTTTGAATGCAAAAAGAAATGTGCATGTTCATATGTTTTGACTATAAATTTATATGCCACCCCACTATATCAATGATGGGGGAGAAATGTCCATGAATAGGTATTGCCGCTCTTCCTTTGTCGTCCTAGGAGAAAGAAAACGTGGAGACGGGCCAAGGAGGACGATCCGGAGACCGGGAGCAGAGACGCAAGGGGCCCAGTGTACCGCCCAATACTCCCATCAGGACCGGCGAGGAGAACCGATCGATCCGACCGGATGGAGGAAAAGATGCTGAACTGTGCCATCTATTGGAAGAAGATGAGGAAACATCCCAGGTCTTGCGAGTTCCATCAGTGAAACAGAATGGCCATCGCAAGAGGGGGGCTTGTGGGATGTTTTTACCCATGCATCCGAGCCCTACCTCAAAAACTGTGCAGTACTGGCATTGAAAACATCATGATGGCCAGAGCTTCCCAGAAAATGCCCAGGGAAATGCATGAAGAATAGGCTGCCACCCATTTTTGCCGATGTTATGGGCACAGAAGGGCACTGCCTAAAACCACCATTGGACTACCCACACAGTAGCCTGAAACCATTGGGAATGGCAATGCTGATTGCCAAAAGCAACCTAGAATTGTGGGGAATTCATTTTCTTAAATCCCAAAAATGGGTGCATTACCAGTACTCACCACTATCAGAAAGCCGGCGTTTTAAAACAACACCAGACTTTTTTGTGTGAAACTGAATAAATGAACCCAAAGCAGGCCAAAGAAAGACTTACTGAGAGGTGGATCCAATGTAAAGTTATATTCTGAAGTGACTTGAAGGTTTATAACAAAGATTTCAGCAGTTTAAGTAAATTTGGACTGAAATACACTAAAAATCTAAATGTTTAAAAGAAATGAGTGACCTACTTTTGAGTGTCACATAGGTTTCAATTGTTTAAATGTCAACTAAACTTAGAATCAGCATTCTAGCTGCATATGTAAAAATGGTTAGTTTTATTTGAATGCAGAAAACTGGGTAACTAAGAGTGACATTGGCTGGGGCCTGGCTTAAGGAACTGAATTCTGCCCACCAGCTACCCCCGACAGGAGTTGAGACTTGCACAACAGCTGTGTTCCCAGGCCTAGCTGCCTTTTGCTGTTCCCACCAAAAGGGATATGACACTTCTCTGATTGAATTACCTGGGCTCTGCAGGAAATTGAACAAAGCCCTGTCCTGACTCAGGCAAATGTTTTATTGGTAGGAGTCGTAAATGTGGCTTCCTCCTGGAAGGAAAGGGGAGGAGCAATGCCTGTGAGAGCAAGCTCGCTTGGCAGAACTGGAAAAAACAGAAATTCAACCTTGTGCTGGGGGGAAACCACACCCCTTTGGGGCCAGAACATAACTCTAAAAAGATGGATCATTCATAGAGCGGACTTGTGAAAATTATTTAAATGATACCATAATTCTTGTGATTTTTCTGCCCACATTTTAAGAGGTTTTTACAACCGGTGGTATGATCTGGGGGCAAGCTAGCAGTTAAGAGGGTATTACTTAAAATGTATGCATGTTAAAAATCGGACACTTCATCAATTAATGTCCATACTCCTTGCGCACATGTGTGTAAATTTGGGTTAATGTCCGATATTGCAAAACCAGTTAAAAAGTGCAAATGTTGCCATTTCTGAATGCAAGCCCCCAGGAAGAGCAGATTTGGACAGGGTATACCTCCTGTGATATGTGATGGGTGCATGTAATTTTAAACAAATGTATACCTGTGCAAATATGTCTTTTTGATCAAATATAGATTGTGTGCAATTCGACAGGGGAGTGTCCTTTCTGAAAGCCATTAAATGACATCATTCTGACACACAATCCTGCTCTCCAGTGAGAACGCAAAGAATTCTCCAACCTATCAGAACTCTGAAGGGGTTGGGCCTAGAAAACTAGCCTCTCCACCCACTTTCAAAACACATAAAAGCAGACAGTCAGGACAGATAGGGACATTCAATTCCATTTGCTGCAACGCGCTCTGCCGGACCACACAACATCCAGAAGATACTAGATTCAACACTTAGACTTTAAAACTCCAAAGAACTTGATTCAGAACTCAAAGCAAGGGCCTAAACCCACAAACTGAGAACTCTTCTCAGTGGGCCTCAGCATCCAGCAAACCTAACAGCGATAGCAGCGTCCAGGAGCCGTGCAGATCAGCGCTGGGTCCAGAGAAAGCTGTGCAGAAAGATCCAGAAGCAGTGCTGTACCCAGAGAAAGCAGAGCAGTATCCAGAACCAGAGGCAGAGCAGAGCTGACCCAGACCGCTGTTCGCAGAACCAGAGAGCTGACCCAGACCGCTGTGCGCAGAGACCGTCCGTGGCGAGTGAAGAAAACCTGACCAGATCCGTGGCGAGGCCCATTTATTTCTAAATATATTGTGAGTACCTAGCAGAACTGTGCAGAACCAATCTCTTAGTTAAAATAATATAATTCAATCTATTTTAATCTAACCAGAACTGTCTCCTAACTGTCACCTGTCATTTCTAGTTGCTAGCTGTAACTTGTCACTTTGAACTTTTAAAATTTCAAATCTGAAAAACGACCTTTACCATATCGCTCATATCTCCATGACCGTTTGACTTAGAGACTTGCGAATTTTACCGTGATTTGCAAATTTCTCCACGTGTGAAAACAGCAGCTTCCTTGCTTTCATTTGCCAAAAATTCGTTTAACCTGCCAATCATTCCTAGAACATTGCTAAAGTAAGCCTGAACTAATTTAAACCAACTAATCCTCAACCTGAACCTCCTGAAGGCAATTAAAAGCATTTTCAGCATATTTCTCACTGCATTGTCACCATATTAAAAGCATTTTGAGCCTGTGTAAAACTCATATCTATTCTCCTCTAAGCTTGCTGGGAAACTGGAACTCTGTATTACATTGTGATTGTATACCTGAACTGTGTGCTCTTCCTTCCATCTCCTTACATTGTATAGGGGGGGGTGAATTGCCACAAAGGGAAAGTGATTACCTTGTCTTTTGTGAAACCATATCAGTTTATCTTCTATACTGCATTTCATTCATTCAACCTTGCATTTCCTTGAACCCTATAAAGCATTCTCTACCACATTATTCTTCTGTCCCTATTTACCAGTGTGCTACCTTATCCATTTCATGTCAACTCCTTAGTGATTATAAAGAAGTGTGCTAGTGCCAGATTCTCCGTTGTTAATCTTTATCATATCAGATTAAGTGTGATATTCAATTATTAATTTATTATAAAGTGTGGTATATATATATACATATTGTTTAAATTCTCAAATAAACCTTTTAACTTGCAAAACAGAACTACTTCTTGGCTCAGTGGGGTCAGGGGGATTCCAAGAGAGGGGTGTTATAGAGGGGTAGTCATCCAGAACGCATGAACTGGACATAAAGATATATCAATAAGGGTTTCCATTCAGTATCCCAGACTAGGCATTGACTTAGCTGTAGTGTTGAATTGGATCCTCTTACAGGACTCCTCACATTTGAACTGGGGATTTGTTTTAATCCAAGTTCTACTTGTTGTTTGTGTCTTCACAGATAAATTTGTTATTATCTGATTTTTTTGGATTGGGCTGGAGTATGACGCAATTGCCCTCCGGCTTTACATTGGAAGAGACAAGGGTATTTACTGTTCTTCCTATTTTAAATTTAAAATATGGAACTCTTTTCTGGTGAAATTGAGTAGTTTGCACAGTCAAGTTTTAATATGTTTTTTATTGTATTATTTATTTCAGAAAAATGTGGCTATATCCATCTGGGAACGGTATGACATGAACATTGATGAATAAGAACAAGTTTGGATACCATCGCAGTATAATATATATTTTTTATATACTGATGATATATGCCCTTTGCTTTTTTGTCCTGACGAAAACGAATATCAGTTTGAGACTGAATAACTAGATATGTTAATCATCGAAACTACTTTGAAAGCATAAATGGTTCCATGATCAAGATTAATTGGTGTTGGGCACCTGTAGTTGACATTTAGCGCTTTCAGTGCTTTGTTTAGCGCTTTACTTAGATGACATTTAGCACTAGCACTTTATTAGATATACTAGAGGACAACATTCTTGTTACATGTTGAAAACAAGACAAACTGAAGAAATAGTTGTATCTAGATATACTAAGATAGGTTTGAAAATGTTGAGAGTTCTTTTTGTATAAAAAATACATAAAATATAATTATTTTTTAGATGATTGTTTATCAGATTTGTGTCAAATTGGAACGTTTTTAGAATGTTTTATGACTTGTGAATGATATTAATAAAATGATGAATATGTATTGACTGATATTTTCAGACCTTGCATTCTCTCTGTTTCACTAGTACGAGTCCATTGTTTATAAATTGGCTTTTTAGCTGTACCGTGTGACATCACCCCTTGTCTATGGCTTATGCCGCCAAGGACCAAAACTAAAAATGCAAAGTGGTGGCATGCAGATAGATGCAATCATAGGCCACTGGCGTAGTCTCCTACCTGCTTGTAGCTGCGGTGGGACAAAATAATACATTCAAGTGACTTTGAAATGTGTATATATTCTTGTCAATTAAGTCATAGTCGACAAAGAGAACATGGGTCTGTGTCTTTTGAGTCAGTAATTAAGGCTAATAAATGCAATTTCATCACAGATGTTCACCAACTCATTGCCTTCCTCACACTGATCCAGACCTGGATGTCCATTGCCTGCCTCAAACTGAACCCCATCAAGATGGAATTCCTGTTCATCACCAACAACACAAAACAACACCACATACAGCCCTGGCTGGCCATCAAGAACCTCCAGGGCACCACCCTGGAGTTGATATCCAGTGTCAAGTCTCTGTTATTCCACATATGTAATTGTAATTGTTTATTTGTACAGCACTTATACACAAGTGAAGTGCTTTAAAGCGCTTCAAGGTGGTAAGGGAGCAAGGGGATACAGTAGTCATTCTTAGGCCTTGACGTTTCCGAATGATCTAACAAAAAAGTAATTAGTGTACTAGGCATGATGGCCTTTCCTTTAGTGCAAGTGCATGAAGTGTTTCAGGCGCAACCAAACTAGGGAGGGGAAACAAAAGGGGGACCGGACAGAACTTCCTGCCTAGTAAATTCATGTCATGTAAGTGCACAGATGGATGTGAGGGGTATGGAAAGGTGTGCCCATCCCAGCAGGGCCCTAGATTAAGTATAGAGGGGTTACCCCTCTCCTGGTACGTATGCTGTAAGTGCAGTAGTGCTGAGCATAGTGCAGAGGCCCGGAGGTAAGTGCAAAGATTGGCGGGGGCCTGGGTCCTGTGAGGCTCTGGAGGTGAACCAGGCGACCAGTCAGAAAAAGCTGAACATAGTTAGGGAATAGAAGGAGGAGTGAGGCAGCAAGTAAACAGGCGAGGTTAGCAGGGGAGAGCGAAAGAGGGAGGGAGAAAGAGGAAGAGAAGAGTAAGGTCTTGAGGAGTTTTCTGAACTTGAGGAGCTCCGGCTCAAGGCAGAGAGAGGTAAGGAGTCTGTTCCAGAGGGAGGCACCATAGACAGCCACTTCTCCCTCAAGATGCATATAGGGAAAACAAGTCATACAAAATCATGTCAACTATCCCCCTTTTGGAAAACAAGCCACTTCTCCCTGAAGATGCATATAGGGAAAACAAGTCATACAAAATCATGTCAACTATCCCCCTTTTGGAAAACAAGCCCTTCTGACTAAAACGTAACTAAATGCTATGCTCCCTGCCTTACCACCACCCTAGCACCTACGCACGGTAGCCACCACACCACTGCCGACCTTATCAACTGTCTCGATTTATGTAATAACATAACATCCAGACCCACTGATCAACCCAACAAGCAGGTATTACCTGAAAGCCAGCTGGGTCATATGCAAAGCCTTCATCATGGAGTTCCCTTGCTACCTGACAGTGAACCAAGAAACAAGTACTTTCAAACTATGTCAGAAGACTGTGCAAATTCACAGTCATTCATATAGGAGTCACCGCCATCCTCATTGAATTCAAACAAGAACATTAGATCCCTGCTGGTCGAGTAGTGCCCTCTTAACACCTTGTATGCCACACCCTCTGAATTCACCTATGACAGTATTCCTCCTGGCGACCACTGCTGACAGGCCACCGCTAGTTCCACCCACACACCTAGCCCTAACGCGCTGTCACATGCTCCCCACTAACTGTACATGTTAATTATTCTTTGCTAGCCTATGTGGTATGCCGATATAGAATTATGATACATTTTCAGTAAGAACGTTTTAGCCATCTGATGTATGTCTGTAGCCTATATCGATATGCACTTCTCAGTTGCTTCCTGCTACTAGGTTTGTGCTGAATAAATACCCCCAAATAAGATTAAAAAAAAATTAAATAAATGCAGGCAGCAGTCTGTATAGACCCTTGCATGCATTCCACATTACCTGACAGAAACACGCATGCAATTGTGTGTGTTTTGACACATGAAAGTGGTGTGGAAATGTAAGAGATGCATTCAAGCGCATGGTCCTTTAAAGTCCATCCTGTCAAATATGCACCTCGAACCCACATGTGTGCAGGTGCCAATTCAAATGTGACTCACTCTTTCATGTGTGTGGCGGGATGGCTCTGTGTCCCTTGCACCAGCAACCCGTCAGTCCTGCTCCTTGAAAGTGTCCCTCCGGGAATCAAGGGGCTGTGTGCAGGCTATGTGAGCACAGCGTGTGGTGCACCTTTCCCCTTACTTTTAGCACCCACATTCCTTCATTGATTTGCCCATTTCACTTTGTATTAGCCCAAGGACAATTAAAAAAAAAAAAGAGAAAAATGATAAGCCCCTTAATACCTTATTTGTAATTTTCTGAAAGTCTTATGCTTTACCTTTGGGTCATGGTGCAACGCGCAGAGCCATAACACATTCTAAATTAATTATGTTTTAAAGGGACTGAAAAAGTAAAAAAAAAACGGAAGCTTTTTATAAAAAATAAAACTTAAAACTAAAGTACAGTCTACCAATAATCAAAAAATGACTTTCAATATCTAGTGGGAATCATTTAGGATAGGGCGAACAATTGGCGACAATTCAGTATTTTCACATGCTAGCTACTTAACATATCTTGCTGTCCCGAAACATAGAAACCTTGTTTTATTACTAGACCAATGTGTCAGAATATGTTCACCCAGCAATAATGCATGCTGCAGAACTCTGAGTTGCGTGAGGGGGTAAACACAGTATTTGGGCCACTTCTGTAGAATAGTCCAAGAGAAACCCTAATTTCTTCAGTGATCGGGTTAAATACATTCCATAGGTTCTAGTGCTATTTAACCTTTCCCAAAGATCAACATCAGAAAGGTGTTCTCATGAGCAGATCATAAAGCATTATGTATTGAAAAAGACAATCAGACAATCTTGAGAAAAGGACCAGACACACAGTTCTCAAAATTCCCGGGTCAGCACTTCATGATTCCATGATTCCATGAACCAGGGTGTCAGGCAAAAAATAAACGTTAAGCTACTAAAAAACAACTTTCCCTCAAAATTCGAAAGGACCTAAGTGTTTGCTTTATAGATTTGATCATTAAGTTGTAATCACTATAAAGAAGGTGATTGTTTTAGAATAGTAAATGAGTATACACGTCATTTTTGTAAATAAAAAGGTCTCTTCTTTTATACAAATGCTATGAGTGCTTCATGTGTGGTGGAAGCCTGTGCCCCAAGCCTCTTCCTTGTGTGACCTTGTGTAATTACCAGGCAAAGGAACTCTGCTCTTAACGTCTCTCACACAACATGTGAGGTTGGTAAGGAAGGAAGAGGTAATGGTGGTCAATGTGGGCCTGCCATATTCTTTTATTGTTTTATTCTATTTCATTTCTATGTAGCGCCTCATGCCCACAGGCCTCAGGGCGCACAAAAGAAAAAGACACCAAACACGACAAACCAGAAAGGAAAAGCATCTACGGACAGTCAGTAGTCAAACGTATTAGTCAAGGCTGAAAAGATGAGTCTCCCAAGCTTGTTTAAACTAGGGTAGCTGCGGGATTGTCCCGAGCACAGCGTTTGTATAGACCCATTGCGAATCTGTGAGTGGCCCCACTCACTGAAACTGGGCACATGGAAATGAGTTGTGGGCTAGAAAACTATGATTGGGAGAGTAGTTGTATTCTCTGACTGACCAAATAACATTAAGTACTGAACACTGCATAGGACCATAAAGGGTGCTGGGGAAGTCTTGCACTAGCAATAGTCAGATTATAATTTCCAGGGCAAGCTTGCCATGCTTGAATTTCACTAACAAATCGAAGAACAGTAAGGCTCTGGATTAAACATATCCTGTGTTTTCTCATCGCATTTTCCTATTTTGCAACACTACCAAAAGCAAACATTGTGAGCTTATTATTTGCATTTACGCTAATACATATCTTAGTTTGGCTCTTTCTTGTATCTGATTATTGGCTGCAAGTGTATACATTCCCCGATGCAACAAGGCTACCTATGGTGGTTTTAATGGACCAAAGACGTTTATATAACATAGAATATAGTGTTATGAGGACAATTATGTTCTGCAAGTTAGATAAAACACTATTTTAGTGCAGAGTCATATTCAGATATTTGTCGCAACGTCTTCTGCTTATTGATCTTCATATTTTATTTAATATGCGACTATAACTCACTTAAGGGTCAGGGACCTCATTTCACCAAAATGCCAGGGGTAGTTAAAGTGACAACACATGGCCCTTGACCTCTGATGGCATCACGGGAAGTGATGTAATTTGACCCCACCCCCAAGTGACATCACAGGGCTCCATGTGCAGTGCGTATTTTCTTAAACAGTGTTCCACCAGAGCAGGGTCCGGGTCAAGTTTGCAGCCCTTCTCAACGATTCACATCACACTTTAATGTGTTCAATGTGGGTAGAGCCCAATCATTGGCTTAGCGTAAAATGTGCCCTCCTCGGTCCCCAAGCTCCTTAACAAGGCACAGGGCACGCCACACCTTGCGCCAACATCCACACGTGTGCAATGTCCATGAAGATTAGGCCAAACTAAATATGGTTTTTAATCAAAGCTTAAATGTTTCACCTAATATAGAAAGAATGGGCGGTGCCTGGTCCCCAAATATACCAGCCACCAGTGGGGGCTGATGAGTTGTTTTATTGGAGGGTGTAAATATTTGCCACAAGTATGCAATTACGCCCGAACTCACGAAAAGGGATTTGGGGGTCAGGGATTTGTCCCCCTCCCATGAGGAAATGCTTTGAAGAGTGGGTTCCAATGGTGCATTACACAGCACACTTTCTATGAACATTTGGGTAAAAGGCCAGGGGGTTTCAATAGTTTTTGTAGGGTATGTGATTACTCATGAACAAAGTACAATGGATGCAAGTTACCAAAGGTGCACAAGAACATTTCCCAATGCATTGTTGTGCCCATACATTTCCACGCTGGCTCCACCAACATTTGCTATCAATCCCATATAAGAACATACTCATGTTTGCTTTGAGATGTTTTCTACAGTATTATTACTGGCACTAGGCACAGGACTGGCTCTGCCAATATATGCCAGTACTCCCATGTAAGAAAATACTCCAGTTGGTTTGGCCATCAAAAGTGACGTGTCACAATAAGAAAACATACCCAAACTGGTTCCAAAATAAAACAGTCTAGACCCATAAGAATGCTTATCATTAACCTCTGCACCACCAAATGTTAATTATAGTTAAGGCCATAAACATACAAATAAAAATATGCGAACACATCTTCATCCAATTTATGCAAATTCAAATATGTATTTATTGTAGAACAGAAACGTAACGTGCTTTTCAATCAAGCTGGTATATTATCCTATTCATGGAGTGCAAACCCGTCTGTCCTCCAAGAAGGTGTTATCTGTTTATGACCCACTACTTTTTTTAATGACAGGGCTGAAAATCCTTCACCCAGTGGGAGGTGCATGCTATACTCTTGGCTACTGAATTCCATTTTTCCACCATTCATGCAAGGAATTATGAAATCATTCTTAATTCAATGGCTGTAATTTCGGTTTAGCGCCTTTTTGTGTGGCTTGAAGAGCTTCAAGAACTTTTGAACTGTGGCAAACACCACAAAGAGCTGTTTTTGTCGCTCCATCAGCTTCAGTCTGCTTCAAGAGCCTTCTAGCTATGCCACCCAAATATTGCAGCCTGTTCCAAGCTTCTTTAAAACACGAGTTGTTGCCACACGTTGAACCATACTGTGTTCTCGAATCCAGAGGAGCCAGTTCACCGCTGATGCCGAACCTCTGCTTTCCTCCCATAGGGACCCTGTCAAGCCTTCGAGCTATGCTGAGTAGACATCACCTGCCTGTCTCATGCTTCTTTGACCCACACATTGTTGCTTCTTATCAAACTGCATAGTCGAGTTGACTAGTCAACGAGCCAGCTTGCCAACTCGGACACTACTTGACAATGCAGAGCACTGAGTATCCTGGCTCGAAGCTCGGATTCTTGAAGAAGATAAGAAGGTGTATACATAACCAGTTTAATGGGCCCTTGTGACATTTAAGACCCCATTTTATACCGTAAAGTAATTTCTTGAACTTGTTTGAAATTTCTACAAGACTGTTTACCTGCAGATCCTTGTTCTTCAATGCCCAGAGTAATCTTTTAACCCAAAGTCTTCATTCTCTGTGCATCTCCTTAGAGGAGTGTGTCATTAGAGTTTGTATGTTGTTCAATTTTAATTAGCATCGTAGATTTTATAGAACCTTGATTGGACATTTATTTTTTTATTTTGGCACTTACCGTACTATTGTTGTTTTGAATGCTTTCATGGTGTCTCACATCCTCTTGAATAGTATCGATATCCTCAGCCTATACCACCTTAATAGGCAAGGAAGGCTTACCATTCATGTTGTGCCGGTTTCACCTTTGTGATTGAGATAACTGCCTGCTCTAGTAGTAGTGTGGGGCTGAGTAGGAGTTTAGAAACCACTACACATCCCTGTATCCCTGCAGGGCAGTAATCATTGTGTTGCATGTACATTTATGGGGTTATTCCCTAAATAATGCTTCTGAGGATAATGACCCACTGGTGCCATGGACACCAGCCATCAAAGCACTCAGGCCCTCAATTGCCTGTTCTAGGGATAGGATAAACAGGCAGGACTATGTCAGGTGGCTCTTTCATATCACACCATCAAAGGTAACTTGCATTTTAGTGAGAAGGCCAATTCACTGTGCTGTACTACTGTTAAAAGATGACAGTCTAAATGCTAGCAACCCACACCCTGTACAGCACGCCGCTGCCATCACGCGAGGGTGCGTTTTAAACAATACAATAAACAAATAGAAAACTTAACAAATATAATATAAAAGACTGAAAATATTATATGTAAATATTGCCTTTCCGGCAATTAAAATAAATGCATGGTATTCTGACAATCAGATTTTGAGGGTGCAGTTGTTTCCACAGCTCAGCAATGAAACAGTGTTGCAATAAGTAAACTCTACAGCCATTCAAACCTAAAATGCAAAGGCCTCTCACCTCTACATTGCCATTCAATGGCAGAACTCCACAGCACTGGGAGGATTGTTCATAGTCCAATGATGATACAGGGTTGCAGCCATGGCTGCCCTCCGAAGTAAAGGTATACCGAAGACATGATCACCTCTCCAGCAAATAGCAATTAGCATACAAATAAACACGAGTCAAATAACGAATTGCAAACAAGAGTAGCCCTGTGTGCATTTTTATTTTAATACTCCACGCCCGAGGGAGCACACCAAGATAGACGTTGGTGACAAAAGACAGTCACAAAAACACATTTTCGACATGTCCCTTTGGAGACTTAATAGAAAAGTTGAAATATAAATTAAATGTTAATAGCCATCATTTGGGAATTGGTTGCTAAACAAGGCTAGTGATTTCCTCAATGCAACACCTGTTTTGGGCCCAGAGGGGGACAGTTTGCCGTGTGCACCCAGCAGGGGTCTGATGCCGCTGCACACTCGCTGTATGTTAAGGCCTAATGGGGTCTCCGTCTGCTGCCAATCCCCCTCTCCTTCTGGCTCATTAGAGGTCGGATACGTTTACCTGAAGTGTGATCACGTGTGTCCTGTGAAGACATGAACCATGAAAAGAAAAATCCCGCAGCGCACAGAACTTTTTCTTCTCTACAAATAGAGTAGAATTTAGTTTAAATTGAGAGTCAAAATGCAATGTTGAAAATTAGCGAAGGGATGAAGGATACAGGGAGCAATTCAGCCATATTTCCGCATCCGCAATCGATTTACAAAAACTGCAACATGTCGTCGAATTTTGTACAACTCTTGAGGCATCCCAATGGTTTTGCTATTTGCTTGCCATTCCATTTGAACACTGCATCTGGTAGGATCCTGTGGTAAATCTCCATGAGTCCAGAATATCTGCATAAAAATACTGTGCGAAAAATATGATTGTCAAAACATTATTTGCACGTGCCAAAGTAGTGCAAGCACTTAAACACAATAATTTAAACGAAATACTAATAATGCTCCTCAAAAAGGCAATTGACCTCCTGTGCTGCATGTTTAGTGCTATACTATGGATCTGTACACCTTTTGGTATCACACACCATGCGGATATGTATGAGAACAACTAAGCACAACGTCTGTCTCTCTGCTACTATGGCCTTATCGAACTGCCTAATGCTGAGGCCTAATTAATATTGTTGCCTTCACTGACAACTCCATATTAACGAACCACACAAGCGACTGTTGTCTGAAGAAGAAGCTGTTGTCCCACTTGATATTATGATCAAAGAGTTGGTCTGTGGGGACACACACACACACACACACACACACACACACACACACACACTCTCTCTCTCTCTCTCTCGGATACATTTAAGAAATGGTATGTTGAAGAAAGAAGTGTGCATCTAAGGTAAGGCACTGAATATCAGCTAGATGGTGTCACTGCTGACCTTGGAAGGAGAACACATTGAGGGTCAATAACCTGCTATGGGAGAAACAGGCATGTAAACAAGAAATACCAAATGCCAGCCCAATCAATATATGTACATCGCCTATGCATACTCCCTCTTAAAGGTAGTATGCAGGAGAAAACTTTAGGAACGTAGTGATGGGTCATCTTTTGAGGCAGAGGCAAATGAGAAGCTGCTCTCCAAACACCCTCCAAACACCCTACCCTAGAGCTCTCTCAGAGCTTCTCACAACCATCCACACCTTGGACTACAAGCAGTGCAGTAGTTGATGCCAGATTAGGAAATGTGAGTGTTTGTTACAGGCTTGGTGCTTCGTGCACTGGGATACAAATAATACATAGGAGACCCGAAGTAGAGAGAAATAGCATGTAATGCAAACAGAACAGTACACGGGAGGGCTGCTGACTGCTCTACCCCTGACAGGCGTGGCTCATCCTTATATAGAAATGGAGTGTCTAAAACCATTCTCCAACCATAAAACGGCACATATAATAAGTCCATGGGAGAGAAAAGGGTGAGTTTAGCTGCAGTTGCGAGAAGGTTTCTCTATCATATCTGCGAGAAAGGCTCTGGCCTTGGGGATCTTGCTTTACCTGTCTTTAGTCACGTCAGACATGTACTCCTCAAGAGGGGGCCATGAGGCGGCCGGCCTGAGGTGTAACACACATTCCACAGCCCTGTGACCTTGCTTGGAATGACTCTACGACTGTAGCCCAGCCTCATCGCATCAGAGGAAACCAAAAAGAAAATGCAGTGTCCGAGTTGGAAACAGTGTTTTCCACAGGCATTGTGAATAGGCCATAACTGGAAGCATGTCGGTAGGGAACTGAAACCACTTAGGTAGACTAGGCAGCACCCCAATTTCCTCTCTAGTGAGGCAAGTAGTTTTGGCTATGCACTTTGTTAGGTTAGAGGCCATGCATGGAGTGTTGCCTTAAATTGAAGGAACCATTAGCCAAGATCTTTAAGGAATGTGAGTCGATCCTATAAAGGAATCTAAGTGATTTTTCTAATTCTATTTTTCATATCTTCACACTGTGCAAATCTGGTTTTTCAATTAAACAAAAGTACTCAAAAACATTTGACTGCTGTTTAGGTCTATCGCCAATGTTTGAAATCTTAGCTGATAGTTTGCAGTGGCTTTGTGTGAACACAGTATTACTGTACACAATAAAGCAACACACAGCAAACCCCTGTCTTTCTGCTTCCCCCATTCACTCCACCCACCCTACTGTATACCTTGACTACACCAGCCCCTACCATTATGAAATTATTGCCTAGATGCAGCATGTTACACACCAATGGTAGCCCCCTTTAAAACCTGTGAGGATACACTGCATTCTTCCACTCGTGCCACCAGCATCTCATCCAGAAATTGGCCTGTTTTAAGATATATTTTGATTAATATGTTAATATCTGGGATGCTCATTAAGGGGTCACCCCAATCTCATTCCACCTAATGTACAATCCAACCCCTTTATTCTTGGCAAGAAAGTGGTGGTTTGCTCAAAACTCAACTTCATTTAAAAAAAGGAATTAATGGTATCCCTAACATTTTCGCAGAGGAAGTCACCTCAATGATACACATTAACAGGTAGCCTATTTCTCACACACATAGACTAATTTCCAGGATCATGAATAACACTAGACATTCTAGTTGTACTTCCACCACTTGTCCATCAGTATAACAAAATCCTCGACTTCACAAAAACGTCCCCAAAATACATATAAAGTCCCATATCTAAATGAAACAAATAGTTTTGCTTTCTGCAGAACACCAGCAATTTATAGAATCGGGGAACTGTTGTATGTCTCACATTTCCCTTGTATATCCGGTGTTATAGGCTACTAATATGGGTGTGCAATTTAAAATAAGCTTACTGTTAAATGCATTTGAATTCTGCATGTTTTGTGTTAGAGTAATTCAAGTTTTAAATTTAGAATGGACAGACCATTTTGGCTCACCATCCCAACCTGGGAAAATGAGTTTCACATTGAATTGGGAGAGTAAGAGTCCCAAAGTTAAGGACCCTTGCGTCCCCTGCACATCACTGTACTGAATAACAGTCAACAGATGAATCAATATAAGCAATTGAAGATAGATGCTAAGAAAAACAACATATTCAAAAAAAGGAATTTATTCAATACAAAAAGAGAGTAACTAGAACAGGTAACGTTTCAGCTCAATGTGTTTCGGTTATCATTCTTCATCAGGAGAAAATGTCATGATGAAAAACTTCAGACTATTAATGTATTTATTAGGTTAATATACATGTGCCAATAAAGCCCTGTATATACAACAGAAAACAGTTTACAATTTAAAACATAGGTAAAATACAGCGCAAGATAAATATAATAAAAACAGTTAATACATTTGAACATGGTTGTTAAGACATAATACAAAAAACACATAGAAGATTCACTCTTTCTTCCTTCAATTGGTGTACATTTCCAACTTAGAATCCAAAGTATGTTTGGTCGATATGAGTATGTGAATTAATATCGTAAGTTAAGATCATAAAATCTGTAACATTTCAATATATTTCCAATAAAATATGACAAGATAATAGATTAGGTTAAAATCATTCCCATCCATAAATATTGACCATATGTACAGCAAGTCCAAACAACCAATTTGATTATTATACATTTTCATGTACTTGACTCTAGGTGGGTGTAAGGCTTTGCATAGTTACAGAACATGTTTTACGCTTTCAACCATATCCTCACCGCATAGGCGGCAGTTGCGATTATCCCTTGAAATACCCATTCTGCTACCCTTGGCCTCCAATGTGTCGCAGATGTTACATTTTATCAGTAAGTACTGACGAAGCATTGCACTTTAAGGATATGCTATAAGGTGGGATGGTATACTGATCAACTCCATTATGCAACCAATAAAAGTGCTGCTATTACGATTAGAGGCCAAATTGAACAATACGACTCTCATGCATAAATATAGTCACTTTCTGTTTACGTTTAGTTTTTATCGCATTAGATGGGGTAGTAGTTAGTGAGATATCCATATCCTTACACCATCTGTTGTGCACTCCTACTATATTACCAATGGCACTCAGGTTCTTGGCATTCTTGGCATTCTCTAATTTAAGGAAAGAGCGAATGTATTTGACAACACTTGGTCCATTGTTTAGCTGATTCAAATGTGTCCAACACATAAAAGTTCTTTGAATTTGAGTTGACAAAATTCCTAATAAACCAAATTTAAGGTATAAAAAGTCAATAGGAAGAGCAGACAGCATACGGAATAATTACTGACACATTTTTGCTTCAAATTGATTCAATTCGAATTCATATGTGTGGCCCCAAATTTCGATTCCATAAGAGAAGATTGGGACTATTTTGGCGGTATACAGTACGAGGGACATCTGTACTTAAGGTGGTCATCTACAAATCAAAATTAAGAAACAGAAACTGCCCATTAGGCGATTAGATTTGTAAATAAAATCAAATACATAATAATATCTCCCATAGGGTAAAATTGACCTTCATCTGGATAGCATATTAAAAAATTCAGAGTCGCATAGGGAAATTATAGTTCTGGAAAAGAGAACACTGTATTGCGCCTGAGGTGGCTTTGCAAATAAGAGTAAAGAGGAAAAACAAGAGAAGTAAGTCTGTCAATTGTTTATATACCACTACTCACAGCAAGAACAAGAATCAATGACACAACACAAGGGAAAATGCCTTACCTCCTATTCCAGAAGTCACAAGATTGATATTAATTCAGTTCAATACTCCGGGCATGGCTGTCTAGTATAAAAAAATAAATAAAAAAGAAAACAGGAGTTCAACCAGCAATGCCAGCATATTAATCTGTAGTGGTAAGGATACAATAGTATGGAACCATTAGGGACCCATAAATGTGGTGTGGACAAATCCAATATCCATGTATGGAATCAATTGCATGTAAGAGCTAGAATCATTGACACAATACAAGGAAAAAGCCGTACCTCCTATTCTAGGAGTCACAAGGTTGATATTGGTTTAGTTCAATAAATCTTAAATGTCTGGTCTTCAAAAAAAACAAGAGATCAACCAGCAATGCCAGTGCTTTAATCTGTAGTGGTAAAGTGTAAAGAAAGCAAGGTATCAACAGTAAAACAGACACAAGTGACCCCAGTTCAAGGGTGTTTATTGAACTTCAATTGGGTTTGAAAAACACCTATCTAATCCTAAATCTAATATGGGAGCAAGCTACGACCATCAAATAATAATAATGTAGTCCTAGTGTCAAAATAAAAAGGACCTATACTAATACACCTATTGCCAATCCTTACCTCTAAATACAAATAGTGTGGGAAACAATGTTATGCAAGCTAGAATATTCGAGCTTAGCACACTCTCTGGCTTCACTAGCTCGAGGATGCAGTTCAAAACATCAGCATCAGAGCATTCTGTGCCCAATTCTCATAGCCTTTCAAAGTCTCTTCTTTCAGAGGACGTGATGCGACAAACAAACAGTAAAGTTCCTTTGCTCTTAGGATTTCATACCCAATTTTTCTGTTGATTCACTATGCATCTTGGGTCCTCCTCTTCTGGGCTCAGACCCACTTTGACACAAAGCCGTCTCAGGTGATTTTCGCTTTACCCAGGGTCCACCTCTGCCGGCCTCAGACCCACTTTAACACAAAGCTTCAATCAGTCTCCCTCTGCCGGTCTCAGACCAATTTACTGTTCACCCTGGGTCCCCCTCCAACGGGCTCAGACCCACTTTAACACAATATTCTCAATTGGTCTCCCTCAGCTGGGCTCGGGCCATTTCATCTTAATTTCAAAACTTTCCTTTCTGCATCAAAGATCGAAGACTTTCAAATGTGCACAGGATTTTACTTGAACCGTTGCAGGACCACTTCAATTCACGGTTTCCTTTTACAACTCTTTAACTTTTCAGTTCTGCCACTTTTCAGCTGTTTACCCTACAGAGACCTTCGAGTAAGCAACCATGCAGTGCCGAACCACTCTGTCAACGGTATTGTATTTTGCTTTTCAAAGTTCAAACGCTCATCAACAATTCACAGTTTTCTTGCGCCGTTCATCAAGGGTTTCTCAACAGTGTTCTTTCCAGTGCTTTCTTCAATTTAACAAAAAACTCCAACTCCCATAATGCCTTCATGGGCATTTTTTCTAGTTCTTGCTTTCTTCCTTATATTCAGTATTTAGGTTCTCACTCTTGCCACATGAACGTTTACCACAATTTCCTCTCTCTGTTCCTGAGTCTCATCCGGTTTGCACAGCGCTGGCGAGGAGCTCTCTCGGTCGAGGTTAGGTTCTCCCCACTTGCCTCTCTGACACCTGGGCTTTCCTTCTTGAGGGAATAAATTTGACTTGCAGGTATTTCGTTCCCATGCCGTAGAAGGCAAGATGTACAATGCACATGGACTTAAACATAATCCTGTCAACAAAAGGAATCCTGTGCAGTTTCCTGAGCAGGGGAGCCATATGGGCTCCAAAAGTGGGGGGCGAAGAATGGATCTAGCCGCAGCATTCTGGAGTAACTGTAGGCGCTAATCAGATAGCCAGGCTGTGCCAGATAAAGTGAGTTACAGTAATCCAGTGCGCTTAGAACCAGAGCTGCAACCACCGGAGCCTGACATGCTGTGGGGATAAATGGGAGAACCCTCCGGAGAACGCAGAGTTTAAAGTTACCGGTTTTGCAAACTGCAGCAACTGGCTCATCCATGGCCAATGTGACAGAGATCCTCACCCCTAATTTTCTGACCGACAGGACAGGTGTGAGGAAAGGGCCCAGGGAGTTGGGCCAAAAACCGGCTGTCCAAAACAGCTGAGGAGATGTAGTACCTACAACCAGGACTTCCGTTTTACTGCTGTTTAGCTTTAGCCAATTTGATGTCATCCATGTTGCCAGCTCCACAAGACACTTTCTCAGCTGGGCAGCTATCTTAGATTTAGTGAGGTCCAAATGGGCCAAAATATGGGTGTTGTCAGTATAAGAGTAATAACAGAACCCATGCGATTTAATGAGGAGCAGAAGATATCTAATATGAATATTAAATAGAATGGGGGATAGTGCTGATTCCTGGGGAACCCCACAGGAAAGTGACGACGGGGCAGAGCGGAAGGAAGGAAGAGACACCGATTGGGAGCGGTCTGCCGAGAAAGCTGTAAACCAGTTCAGGACTCGGCCAGACAAGCCAGCCTCGGAGAGACAGGAAATCCGGAGGAGATGGTCAACGGTTTTAAAAGCAGCCGACAGGTCAATAATATATTCCCTTCCGGTCTCACTCTGATCCTGGCCACACAAAGGCCCCACATCTTTTGTGCTTTGCTTTTGTGCGTCTAATATTAAGACAAAAGAGTTATCGGCCTCCACTAAGGGAGAATCTGGCACCTCATACACATTATACACTGAAATATCGATGAGGGAGTTTTCTCCACTGATTCCTTTCTCTGCATGCAAGGTGGTAGCTCTCTCAGGACCATCAAGATTTAATGTATCCATCTCCATCCTCCCTGTTATGTCACCATTCTTTTTTTGTATGGCTAGTAATTCACCTTGAACCCTCGAATTTTCCTTAATGTCATCTTTAATTTGATCATAGAGAAGTACGAGGGTTTGTAGTGTTAAGTGGAATGCATGTAATGAAATGGGGTCACTAAGAGTTGCTTGATGCGTCATAGAGATGTTTAAACTAAACCTGACAACCCTGCTGTGACCCCAGCTTGTGGGAAGCTTTGCAAGTGACATGATTCAGCCTGCCTGTGACTGGAGGCCTCCATGGGGCTGGCTCGTGAGGCAAATAAGTGTGGGGTGTTAGATAATGTACTCACGCCCTGCCCACCCTTGGATTTCCCCATGCTTTTGCACTCATTTAATAAGGATTCCTCAATTTCTGCCAGAGGTCTATCGAGTAGTGAAACATTGGGAATCTCAACTTGTGACATGTGCGATTATTGGGCTACCAAACTGTCTAAATGTATGGCAGACATTTGTGACACAGCTGAATCAGAAACCATGTTCAGGGGCATAGTTGTAGTAATTGCTGGAAAATATGTTCCCCCCTTTGCATCAGTGTTAGTTGTCACACCCAATCTGAGGGTTTGGTGGGCATCAGCAATGACCCGCTTCTTTATCACCCTTCCTATAAGATCGATATTTCCCTCCATGGTACTGGCCACAGGGCCTTCCGAAGGGAACATATTCTAACTAGAGCTCCAGCCTCGATGGGTACTTCTCAAGTTATATCTTAACTCCTTCACGTTAGGCATAAGGAACAAACGTGCCCCCCCCAAAATAAGTACAAAACCTGGGCATTGATAGGCTACATTACCACTTGCCATGCTTAACCATTGCCCCTTCTGCAATAAAGTATTTTTAAAAGGTATTGTGCATTTAGTTCCAAAAAAAAAAAAACATTAAGCACATTTATACAAAATAATCATTGTCAAAATAAGTACATTACAAGAAGATGAAATGCATTCGAAAATAAGCACACAAAACAGAAGAACATGCTTATAACATTGTAGGGGGAAAAAAACGAAATCTTCACTTCTAAAATGTTCAATAATTTTAAAACAAACAACATTTATATACATCCAAGTACTTTCATCCATCATTTATAAATTCTACAGTAGATGTTCTGCAGAAAAACCCTCCATATATCTAGTGCAGCTGAACATACTACCACAGATGTTCCACCATATATACTCAACCAAAATTGGTCTCCTAAACAGTTCTCAATGTTATTGACAAATGCACCATATCCCTTTATGTAAGTTTTTTCCGGTTTTCGTACAACTTGTTAATACGTGTCGACATTTTTCGATCTTTTCGTGATACATCCTACATAATCTTTCTGGGTATGGAATTTTAGTCCAGGAACTTGTAAATTCCATTGTAGGCAGTGCGTTCAAACGCATAGACAATACAAAGCAACTAGGGTCAATTCCACTTAGTTTTGTCAAATAAGGAACCAAAGTTTGGCTGTTCCATCCTTGCCCAACAAACTCATGATAACAGGGTTTCTCATGCAGATTATCCACATTTCTACTAAGATGCCAAGCTCTGGCTTTGATCTTAATTTTAACCTTATACTTTGGCTCATTCTCTAGTTCGATAAAGGTTAGGGCTGACCTTTTCAACTCAACCAAAAACATTTTAATGTGGTTTTCCAATATTACTTCCCATTAAAAGGAGTAAATAAATGGATTCCTGATTACTACTTAAGAATTATTTGGGTGCACCACAGTGTATGTGATGATGTCACACCGTACTCCAAGCAAAGTGCCTCTACTGGTACTGTTTTTGGTACATTGAATACTGATCGCAAGATCTTTCCTTCAAGTTGTTCAAACCATATAGTTTGTTTTAAGTTCAGTACGACCATCCCATGCAATATTGCAGATATTATACTTGTTTTAAATATCTCTATTAGACCTTGTATGTTATAACCTCCTCAACACACTATATAGTGTTTGATTGCCACCCATTTCCTCCATACCTTTTCCATAACCTTATCAAAATAAAATTTCCCACTTGGATTGGCGGTGATGTAAAAACCTAAATAATTATACTCAGTGACACTTGCCAGTGATACTTCGTTTATACATCAAATAAATCTTTCAGTGCCAATCTTTTTTTTGCTAAGATGCATAGTTTTAGTTTTGGCTACGTTGATAGACATTGCGTTTTGTTCTGCATATTTTACCAAAGCATTTATAGATCTTTGTAATCCTATTTGCGTTCTGTCAAAAATAATAATATCGTCGCGTAGGCTAGCCACAACATATGTACGCCATTTATCCTTGGTGAGACATTTTTTGCTTTCTGAAACACTACATTCTTGTCTGCGGTGAACACATTATAAAGTACTGGCCCTAACACACAGCCTTGTTTCAGGATGCTGTTGGTATCTTGATAATTTATACAGTGACTTGTAAGGTATTTTATTGTAGTGATAATGAGAGCCTACATTTAGCTGCAGTAAACTGAGTTCACTTAGCACTCTGTGACAAACAGTACAAACGGACAACAAAGCATGGATATGCTTACACAGAACAATGTCAAAGAAATGTACCAGCAGAGGTCGTAATAATGGGGCCAGCATGCATGGATATGCTAGCACAGAACAATGTCAAAGCAGTGTACCAGCGCAGGTCATCATATTGGTGCCAGCCCGCAGTAACAACTGTAAACTGCACTCTCTCAGTGGTCACTGACAACTAAAGCAGGCAATTACCAGATGTAGACATGCAGGAACAGGAGAAACAGGACTTTGCCGGACTGAGTGCAGCCCTCCTCCAGGTGGGGCCAGTACCTGTGCCACTGGCACTACTCACGGCCCCCTTGTTGGTTCCACTGCCAGACACCAAATTTAGCTATCTGGAGCCACGAGTCTGGCACTACTTCCAGACCTGCCTCGGTCACAACATACTGCCACAACACCACACAGGTCCGTCCACTCCAGCTCCTGCCACTGGACTGCAGCGAGTAAGGAAAGGAACATAGAGTGTAGTGCACGTAGGACACGTCAAGCTGCACCTCCTGCAACAGTCAACAGGGCCGCTTCTGATGTATCAAAATAATGCACTGCCCTTCAGTGGACTTGACATACGTGACTTGTCTTCATAAAAAATAAAAAAATACACCATGCAGCATGTCCCAAAGCACTGCTGGTAATGTGTGCTACTTCTTTAGTACTTTCAAATGAATACAACAAAACCACATTTTCTAAGGTCACGGCTCTCAAGGGACCAACATTAATTAAAAGAACAACTTGCTTGTTGTATAATTTCTGCCTTGTCACTATATTCAGAATTCCATGTCCCTGGATTTCTGACCTTACGTTGTCTGTGCTATGTATGCAAATGGTAGCCTTCACACATATGTATTGTGGTGCATAGGGTGCGCCTTTGTGCGCTTCACCCACAACATACGCACCGACTGCTATGAGCAGCACACATCTCTAAAAATGCAGAATAAAACACAGTCTCCATGGATGCACATAAAGATGTATATTTAATGGATAAAAGCATCCACAAGGGGAACTCCCTTTCAATATTAAATAGTGATTATTGACATTTCTTTCTCTGTTGATGATATCGTCCATGCTTTAAAGAAGCAATGTCTCGCGAGTCTTGGTCCTTCAATAACTATAAATACATGAAATGCACTGAATATTTCTTTATTTTTGTACTAAATAATTATTTCCTATGGTTGATAAAAACCATAGGAAATACTTAGTTCCCTAAATACTTCATTGGAATCAATGTCCGAGCTGCAGTGGTTACTATTTATCGAAGAGCCTGTCGGCATTACTGAATAAGATAAAAATGGGACTTTCTTAGAATGAGCATATTACTGGGCATAGCACTAATAAAACTGTTATAGGAAACTGTGTTTGTTTTCACAAAATGCAAACAGAAAAGGCTGTTTCCAGATCATTGATAGGATTTTAATGAATCATATCAAGAACAAGTTATAGCAGTCGCCCTTGACTTTAGCCACAGGAACTCATGCTTATTTTGAAATTAAAAACACTCCATTAAGCATGAAACACTTGTGTACGAGCGTGATACAAATAAAATACCATATCATATCACGACATGATACATCACCCATGTATACACGATATTAATCTCAAGAAGCCTAATAGAAATCAAACATTGAAAGCAATACAATAGAGCCCTCAACACATTTACATCCATCCTTTCATTTCATTATCAAATTTCTTTTGAACATTTATCAATAACTTGCTTTTTGACAGATCCCTTTTCACTCCCATTACTCCTTTGCCCCACTGCTGGGAGCTATCCTGAGTTCCCATTTGCTTCAATGTCTGCTCTGGGTTATCTGTCAGCGACTCTGCACCAGTGGTGTAGCTAGGATTTCTTGACAGTGTGGAACTACATAGATGTGGCCCAGAGCAGGAGACCCAAATACTTTGTTAAAGGGACGTTATGGTTAAATTGCACTAGTAAAATCCAATGAAATACAATGAAAACATGTTGTTAAAGGGACGTTATGTTACAAGTAAAACTGAAAAACATCAACATTCAAACCCAAACTTTTTTTTTCTCCAAACAGACAGAACAGAGTGCCTACTAAAAAGCAACTCCATAAAAAACACAAACAATTGAGCAGATAAGAATAAAAAGCAAGACATATAGTCACCCGCCTATTATAGAAAAAATTAAAAGAAAGCAGCTAGTAACCTCACTCAACAAAATGAAACCAGCGACCGCTGAAAAATATATGGCCACTCTTCCAAAAACTAAAAGTAACAAATGAAAGATCAAAAATGGCGAGTCCAAATAACTCCTAGCCTTCTGTAGGCTCTCCAGCACTACCTGTGCATTGAAGGGAGGGGTAGCCTTGATTATTTTTCCTTTTTGTTCATTAACCTTATACCCTCTAGAGTCAGGCCCCCGTCAACAAAAAAGAGGGTTCCTACCCTATATTCTTTATTGCCAAGGACAATACTTTGGTTGTTGGGCATGACTTAGTCACCAAACATGGAGAATGTCAATATAGTCACATTCTCTGACGAACTGTACCTAAAACTTCTAGACACACAATCCCTTTGGGGCCAAGCATCAACACCTGCAGCCATAGATAACAACTTGGCCCCCACAGATCTCGACACAATCATCCAAAAGAAAAAGAAACTACTAAGAACTGAATCACACAGACAGCTTATGCTGGAGTATCTCAAGGTCGGAGTGATTCCCGAAGGCCAACAGGTGAAGAACATTGCGAGAGTCTTTTTAGACAATCCAAAATTCAAGATACAATTCCGCGCTGTGCGTAATGCTCACGTGACTGTGTGATTTTAGTGATCGAGACAGCAGAAGAGGAAGCTAAAGCACAAAAAGAAGAATTAAAAACCTAGACAAAAAGATACAAACATATTCCGTGATCCCGGATATCAAGAGACAACTTGAAAGATTGAAGAAGAAATTGCTAAATTTAAAAAATTCACAATAGATAAGAAATTGTGGAAGTTGAAGAACGATATCAACAACTACAAAGAAGAAAACATGTATCTGTACCTGGATCCAGAATTCTATTACCAACAAAACCTTAACCAGTTGACTGGTGTGCACAACCAGCATCGTTTTCCTTGAAAATGTGTCACCTTTTCAAACAGCTCCAACAACAGCCAATCCGTCTCCACCAATGCAGGACCATATACATCCAAACAAGGTCCAACAGCAGTTTTTTAAAGGGAGTGGGAGAAGAGACAAGACCCGCCCAAAAAGCACCACACGGTATGAGGACCAGACAATGGGTACCACCACCACCTCAGATGTGGTAATACCCATATGTAATTTAAGTAACCACATACTTACTCAAGGAGAAATCCGCGCCCTTACTAAAGGGCTCAGCTTCATTCCCAGCACCAATGCTGACAGATTTACCAGCAAAGTGGAATTATGCACATTCTTCAGGCTCATTCACATCAAATATTTCTTCAGGGATGGAGCAGATAAAGAGCTACCACTCTCCTCTATAATATGTCCTGAAATTCTAGCTTTCGAAAGCAGAATTCTCACAGAAGTCCACAACATGTTCACCAAGAAGACCCGTTTCACTGACAATCTAACAAAACAAGAAAGACTAGCACTTAAAAATCTGGAATGAGTGCATGACTTTATCATCAAACCTGCAGATAAAGGAAGTGGCATAGTCCTGTAGGCGAGACAACTGTATGAAGATGAGATTATGAAACATCTACAAGATGCTAAGTTCTACTAAAATATCGATATCAACCCTGCTCCATGACTACTATCAGAGATAGAGAGTTTGATGACACACGTCTGGAAAGAAAGCTGGATAGATAACGATAAAACATCATTTTTGGTAAAGAGACATTCCTTTCTACCTGCATTTTACTTATTGCCTAAAATTCATAAAAACGAGTCTGTCCCTCCAGGCAGACCTGTTGTTGCTGCAATATGTTTCATACTCAAACCTTTATCAGTTCATGTAGACATCTTCCTCCACCTTTTCATTGGCAAGATGAAATCTTTCGTACAAGATACGACATCAATGATTAAAATTATCAGTCATTTCCCTGTTGAGCAAGAAGATCTCTTCGTCACCCTTGACATTGAATCTCTTTAAACTAGCATCCCCAAATTCGAATGCATCGATGTACTTAGAACCTATTTGGATCAAAGAATAAACACTGAACCACCTCCTGCTTTCTTAATTGAGTGCACTAGATTAGCACTCATGGAAAACTTCTTTGTCGACAAGGATGCCTTTTACAAGCAATGCCATGGGACCAGCATGGGGGCTACTTTTTCCCCTGAAGTGCCCAACCTCTACATGGACACTTTTGAACAACAATCCATCTACCACATAAACAATAAATTCAAAAACAACTTGATCTGCTGGCATCAATACACTGACAAACTTTTCATGGTATGGAGAGGCCCAGAAAACTTACTTGCAGAATGTTTCACATGGCTTAACACTCTGAACCCCTCAATTAAATTCACTTTTCATCATGACAAATCCAGCATACCTTTTCTTGATCTTGAAATTTATAAAACCGATGGAGACTTGTTGGGAACTACACTATACAGAAAACCCACAGCAAAGAACACATTACTTGCTTTTTCCAGCTTCCATCCATCCAGTTTGAAAGAAAACCTGCCGCATGGCCAATTCCTTTGTCTCCGACGGAATTGTACCATGCTACCTGATTTTGATAACACAAGTAAAGACCTATCCGTCTGCCTAAAGAACATGGCTATCCAGCCCACATCATACAAAGAGCACGTAAAAGAGCTAGGAACATCAACCGACAGCTATGTCTATGATATCCTATCATATCTTTCGAAGACAACAGTACTCTGTATATACTGCAACACACCACTGTGCAGGGGGGAGCAATTTCAAAGTGCTTTTCAAGCTGTAATCAAGGAGCATGAAAAACATGACCCCCTACCTTAGATATAAAACACGTGCAACATCTTCCCCTGTCCATCTGCCCCTCCATATTTGTGGCTGGTACCTCTTCCCTCATGTCCCTCCCCACCTTACTTTCTGACCTCTCCTACAAAAAAAAGAAAAAAGAAAAATACACCCAATAAAAGGTACCTCTAGGAACCACCTTTAAGAGTAAAAAAATAGAACTAAAAAAATACTCTTATAGACTCCGTCTACTTTACATTTCTCAGTAAAGTAGTTAGACTCAATCGGATTGCCAATATTTCCATTATCAGTTTGTGTTATGCTAATGGAGATAATGGACAATTTTATACTAGAAAAAAATATAAAAGGACAGAAACAATTTTCTGTCCCAAATACTTTTCTCTAGCATACAATGAGGACCAGAATCGATGGACCTATATAACTATCCTTGGTCTCCACAGTTCCCGTTTCAGGCCATTGATCATTTAAATACCCGAATGGCACATGCACAACATCGCACAGGGCAACCCTTCATACCCATTTTAATTGTATATTTGTAACACTCTCTCAATGCCTGTTTTCAAACAGTCACACAAACATCCACCAATCACTTCCAAAAACTGTACATATACCCCTATGACCATATTAAGCTTCCGCACACCTACTGCAACTTATCAATCTTCTACAAATATTTTGCATATGTATTTCCCTTACTTATACAGACAAATTTGACACAGTTCTCCTATAAATGCACATATGCATTGGACAGAGAGAGAAATGCATAAATAGAAGGGGTAGTACGAATGGCCAAGTGCTCATGAGAACCCAGGAGGGAAATGCCAAGGGATGCCAAGGTGGAACACCATTGGCTAACTACTGGAGCAGAGGAGTCCCAAGGGTAGGATGCAACCTAACCGTAACATCCCTTTAACAAAGTTTTTTCTGTCAATGTAATAGTTTTTTTTTTATAAATGAAAATGTTTCATGATGTTACATCACTGTATATAAGTTATTAATGATTCATATTTTAATATATATGAAAGAATTATAAATCTCCTTTAAGAAACAAATTTTTTGCAACACATACTTATGTTTGTCGTTATCAGCAGCTCATGCTGGTGATGCAAATCATTGTTCAATTGCCTATGGCATAAGGCTCAACCATAACCCCAGCCCAACCAAAACAAACACTATTATTCACTGCACCTACCCTGCATCCTAGCTCAGTGTCCACTATACCCTAATAATGTAACCAATGGCCACTCTCCAACTCCATGGGGTATGGGCTTTGGCCATGCAGCATTCTCCAATAAACAAATCAGAGTACACATTTACGTTTGCCAAGGGCCAGGACGACTTCCCAGACACCAAATGTATATCACTAGTTTTTCTTCTTACATTCTTACACTTTGGAAAAATAAAACGCCAAAACATATTTCCCAAAATATGCTTTCAGGTCCTTGCTAATGCTCGTTGTGCAAGTTTGTTGTAATCTAGTCCACCACTTCAGGCTGTAACCGCACACAGAATGTTTTTTCCCATTCAAACCTATCGCTTCGGCCATGCCGCATGCCCCAATAAGCAAATTACAGTACACATTCCTCCTTGCTGATGGCCAGGCCAATTGGCCAGACATCAAGTTATATCACTGTGTTGTGTACTTGCATTTTAACACTTTCCAAAAAATAAAACACAGGACATATTTGGAAAACCCTCCTTTGAAGTTCTTGCTGACCCTCCTCGTGCATATTCCTGCTATCCTATCCAGCATTTCAACCTGTACCCACAAGCAGATTTCTTTCCCATTCAAACCTATCACAATTTCGAAAAAGTTTACCACATCACTATTTTTTGTACCTACATTATGACACTTTTCAAAAAATAAACCAAGGACACATTTGCAAAACGATGCTTTCAGGTCCTTGCCAATGCTCCTTGCACGAGTTTGTGCAAATCCGCCCATGTTTTATTTTTTTGAATAAAATAGTACATAAAATAGTCATATAACTTAGCACCCACTTGACAAAATCTATTCAGACTTTGCACAAACATTCAAGGTTGGATCTATAATCTTTCTGATAACTTTTGTCCACATTCGTCAAACGGCAACACAGTTATAAGCCATATACAAATGTTGAGACCCCCCTCTAATTTTTCCCCCTCTTGACAAAATCCCACCATACTTTGCAAATACATTCATATCTAAGTCTAAAATCGTTTTGAAAACCTTTGTGTAGATTTCTCAAAGGGCACCACCTGTATAAGCCTTTAAAATATTTTGAGACACCCCTCTAATTTTGTTCCCTCTTGACAAAACAGCACCACACTTTGCAGAACGATTCAGAGTCAGGTCTAGAATGAAATATCAAAATGTCATGCAGTTTCATTGAGTGGTGCCAAAGTTATAAGCCATCCAAAAACAGCTTTTCACCAACCTTGTAATGCAGAAATAGGCATAGATGTCCCCGGACACCTCAGATGTTCGTGAACCTCACAGTACTTAGCCGGACATCCGGAATGTTCACGGGCATCAGAGTTGAAAAAACACCTGTTCTTTAGGCTTTTTAAGGCCATATCCCATCCAACCCTATCCTCATCACCCCTCACCTCCCAGAGATTCTTTCATTAGTTTGACAAGTGCAATGTTGTGTTTTTTAATATGTTTTCACTGCGGTGTTCGTGGGCAACTGTGGCTGTCCACAAATCCAACATGGTGGGCATTTCCAAAAATCAGAGGCAACTCACACTTTTCACCATCCAATCAGTGGTTGCATCGAATGTCGGCGGACATCACGCTGCCCTCTGGACCAATCTGAGGCCCGTCCATGGAGTGAACAGGGAAGTGCGTACACGGACCAA
Organism: Ambystoma mexicanum; assembly: GCF_040938575.1. Lineage (NCBI taxonomy): Eukaryota > Metazoa > Chordata > Amphibia > Caudata > Ambystomatidae > Ambystoma > Ambystoma mexicanum. The sequence goes on along the minus strand of NC_090922.1, from coordinate 408,333,410 downwards.
ACCCAGATATCAGTAATTTTATTTTACATACTTTTTTGGCTCTTTAAAACAAAATAAATGGATGGATTTATCCCAATTTTGCAAAAGCACGCTTTTGGGACCAAGCCGCTGCTCCTGCTGCAAATTTGGTCAAAAGCCATCCAGTGGTTTGGGCTGTAGGCGTGACCAACATTTGTTTTCCATTGCGTCTCGGGGAAAAAACACATTTTGGGACCCCCTCTATAACTTTGCCCCCCAGCACGAAACCTCACCAAACTTCGCAGTATCAATCTGACAGAGCCATATACCATTTTTGCAACGGATTGTGAGGATTCGTCTAGGGGGGGCGAAGTTATAAGCCGCCCAACAAGTGCTCTTCCAATGGGTTGAGCAACTTAACCATAACTAGAGGGCCGCTACCGCAGGTACTGTAATATATAGATAGATTTGAATACACTCATTAAATGTAAGTTTGTATGAGATGCATTGGCTTATAGTCATTGCATGACACATCCTTAAAGATTGTTATTCATGGTATGAATGGGGTTTTAAATTACAGGAACAAAGCATTCTAGTGTCAATTATGCAGACCTTAAAATACGTCTGATAGAAGACTGTGACATTTGTCACCTCCTGTCTTTCCACTCGGATGACCAATATGAAAAGAAAGAAAAGGCAATGGGCACAACGATGCTATCAGTATGTTATTAGGCAAAACACTTTTAGCAGAACACAGCACAGTATTATGCAATGAGATAAGATAATCTTTCCAGAATCACAATGTTGTATGGGGTCATGAATGCATGTGCAAAATGGGCATCCAGAGTAAAGCAAACATATATAGTATTTGCTTTCTATTGCTGCCCATTAAAACATGCTATGCAATGGGCTTCAAGCGTAAAGCAGACATCTCTCATGTTTGCTTTACTCTTGTTGCCCATAATCTTGTTACATAGCAAGACTAGCCTACGTTGGTGGGCCAGTCTGGATATATTTTTTACTGTGGTACAGTTAAAAAATATCCAGACTGGCCCATCAACCTAAGCAAGTCTTTTCGCTTAGTAAAAATATAGGCATCAAGAGTAAAGCAAAAATGAATCATGTTTGCTTGTTCTGTTGATGTCCAATAAAACCTGGCATATCACAGTATCACAATGTATACAGACTTGCTAACCACCATATACTAACACTTATCAAGTTTGCTTTACCAATGAATGCATTACATCGCAAGACTGGTCTACGTTCGGCCAGTGTGTATATATATATTTTGATACTGTGGCATGGCATGTTTTAATGAGTTTAAAATGTAAAGATGTACTAATTAACCATGATTCATGTTTGCTTTACTCTTGATGCCCATATTATTCATCCCGCAGCAAGATTGGTCTACGTCAGCGGTCTCGTCTGGTTATATTTTTACTATGCCATGGTTCATGTTTGCTTTAGTCTTGATGCCCATTTTGTTATTGTGTGAAAAAACTGGCCTACATTGGTGGTCTAGTCTGGATATATTTTCTTACTGTTGAAACATGGCATGTTTTTATGGGCATCAAGAGTGAAGCAAGCATGATTCATGCTTGTGTAAGGGAGGAAGGGGCTCCTGGGACACCCTTTGTTCCTAATGAGGCACACAATATGCTCATTCCATGGTTGACAGCGTACCTCTGGCCAAGGTGTGTTGGATGCCATTTAATTGACCCAAAATGTTTCGCATGTCCTATGATCCGTGAGACTCCATTTTTGTGTTAACTACCTACTCCATTTTCTACAAGGCCACATGTAAATGTTGAACGCAGGCCTGCCCCTCTCCCCTTGATTCTCTGTGTGCGGCCAGCATGCCAACCCCCACCTCATCCCCTCTGCCGACTCTGCGGCTGTCCTGTTCTCACGGAAGCATGGGCATGAAATGTATCAAACCAAACAGTGTAACTCTCTCCTTCCTCTTTACATCACTGCCCTGTGTGTAACCGGGCCGGAGCCAGGTCTTGGAAAAAACGATCCATCTCCACAAACCTGCCTCTGCACTAGCAGACTCCTCTTAAAGCAATATAGTCCAAGAGCACCCTAACCCACACCCCTTTGAGGTAACAGTTGCAAGGCCCTCGCCCCTGTGCCACTCGAGTTCACCACATGCCACTAATCCCATGCAAACATATATTTATCTTGTACTAACAAAGGGTGAAACACTCACATTTAAATTCAAAGAGACGTTTGATTAATGTGTGCCATGAAATACTGTTTTAGATAAGGCACCTAGGCCAATATATCCTAACTCTTAGTGGCTCAGGACAAATACATTGATGATACATGAATGCATAGAAATGTACGTTTAGTACTAAGAATTTGTGTGGCCAAAAGGGCACATTTTGGATAGAATCGATCACAGCAGCATGGACATCGCCTGACCCTGCAACCCTCCAAGATGAGCCCAGCTGACCTGCGTGCTCCACGAAGTTGCAAGTCTGGATTTGACCAATCCCAGAGCAACAACCCTACAGAAAAGATACAGTCCAGTCCCCTTTGCCCAATGAACTTCATGAATTGTATCCCCTATAGTACCCATCATAGATGACGTGTTTTTGTAATATAATGTGTGTTTTTGTTGTTGGGGCAGAGCGCTCTCGGAGTAGCAGAGTCCTCTGCATGCACCATTTACTTTATATAAATTCTTATATTTTACCTCACTTGCACTTGGTCCTGCTCTCATTCCCTACTGGGGTGTGTCCATTAGAGTCTCTTATTTGGTTATTTCATTATAATTGTGGGGAATGCCAGCTTTCAATTGTAACCCTGACGCAATAGCGTTCTTCCGTTCCTTTTGGTGCGAGACGTCCCCCTGCCACAGCAGCGATATCCAGTGTGCCCTGTCAAGGCTGCCCAGCTACGGCAACTGGTACCCTTAGACGTGGCCACAATTGGCCAGAAGCTTCCACGGGTCCCGCCTTTGCAAATACCTGGCCGTACCCCTCACCGTAGCCGGGTGTGGCTATTGAGTGTGGGGCGGCACCTTGACAGACCGGGTCCGGAGGCTCTCGGATCAAATCGGACACGTGAGTATCAAGTGCGAGAGACCCTAAAGAAGGTGAAGGGAGGAAACGGGAAGGGAGTCAGATAAAGGTGTATTGGGAATATATGGTGGAGATAGAAGAAGGGCACCTGTCTTGAAGGTTGGGAACTTTTTCTTAACTACTCTTTTCATTTGCATATGGCCATTAGGAGGTTCGTAAGAGGTTTAAAGGTGAATAGAGGTACTGGAACCTAGCTCCACGAGGGTGTAGAAGGCAGTGCCGCATAGGACTATAACTATTAGTACAGGGATTAAAAGGTGACAAAGTGATTCTTGTGTAAGGAGAAGACTCTGAGCAGGTTTTAGAAACGCTTTTTCATTTTCTCGTTTCATATCACTTTCTTGTGACTCAAGGGGAGTCAGAGCAGGGGTGATCTTCTGGGTGTAATAAAGGTGAGGGGAACCTAGGAAATAGGTAAGAGGTAGGCAGGATTTATGTTTTAATGTTCATGTGTCACGTATTGCTTAATGTTGCATGAGATAATTTGTGTTCGTCTAATTGCATGTTATACGTCAACTGGCCAATGTCTTATTTTATTGAGGTTTGAAAATGCAAAAATGTGGTAATTGAAGACCTAAGAAAAGGTATTTCGTGAAAAAAAGGAATTTTGCTATGGTTAACATGAAAAGAGGTTTTGGATTTGAAAGGTTGACAGAAAGTGATATTAGATTGTCCGTCCATACTTGCACGCACACCCCATAGGTCACATTCACAATGGGGGTAGAAATGCCACTTATGCATATATGTCAGAGTTTACCAGGATATAGTGACACAATTCAAAAATACCATGAACAGTGGCGAACGGAGATGAAAGGGGAAGGTATGCCCCAGGTATGGCCAGAAGGTGGATCGTTCAATAAGTCAGTACTAGACAAGGTGGCAACATACTTGACCATTAAATATAAAGGCAAACAGCTCCAAAACAGGAGAGAGGTGCTGGACCTGTGGAGGTTATTTGAAGAAATACCCCCAGGCAAGAATAAGGGCTTAGGCATAACCCCCCAGGGTACAAGCAGTAAAGAAGGTGGGGGGAGATTAAGTAAAAGCCAGCAGAGCCCACAAGAATATATCCAATGCTAACAAAAACCTGCAGAAGGATATAGTGTCCCAGTATATGTGTCCAAGCCAAGTACACCCCCGGGTCGCTACCAACAGCCCCAGCCCCACTTCCATGTGATCCAAAAGGGGCATTTAGACTAGTGTGCACCCCTCAGCTAAATATAGAACAGCTGACACAGGACCTAGATACACGATTTATAATGACACAAGCAGAACTAACACGACTCAGAGGGATGTGTGAACAAAGTACACCATTACAGAGGGATGAGAAGATCTCTTCACCTCAGGCACAAGGCACCCCAGTGAACATAGTGGGAGATGACTGGAAAAAGGGAGAGATCCTGTTTCGCATTACTGATGCCTCCACTAAAATAATAGAGATAGAACCAGGAGATGAAAAGGTAAGTACAGGACAGGAAAGTTTGTCGTCTGAGAGGGAGTACGAATATTGGAGTGATATAGAGGAAAATTAGGAGGGAGACAGAATAGGTGAAGAGGCAGGGGCCACAGGTAGAATGCCATTGCTTATAAGTTTGGCACCCAGTGAGCGAGGAGCAGAGGAAGAATGGCACCACGGGAGACTCAGGAATAGAATGGAAAGAATAGCGGTGGTGTGAAAAAAAGAATTACAGGCATGTGTGGGACGAGGAAAGAGCAGGTTTCAGATGCCATTGATACATAAAGGAGCGGGGAGGCCACACTATGTCCCAAGGGCACAAATGGATAAAGCAAATTTGTTGAAAATGTTACCTCCACTTGCAGGGGGGGGCGAGTAAATGGATATACGTATTTGAGAAAAATGCTGCCGGTGTCCCCTTGGCAATTGGCAATGTTATAAGTTTGTTGGTTTCAGCAGTGGGCGATCAGGCAAACAGGGTATGGGCAAAGGCAGGGTTCCCCAGGGTAACACTGGACTGCGATCATCATGACGGAGCATCATTTAACACTGTGAGGGCCAGAGTGTGGGACGCATTGAGGAGCAAATTCCCAGACACCCCTGAATTGCAGTCAGTAATGCAGTGTACTATGGGGGAGGAGGAAGATTACAGTCTTTGGGTGCAGGATATGTGGAGAGCAGAAAAAGGCACGGCCTGAGATCAATCCACCTCCCTATTCTACTTCATAATCAAGAGAGGCCTCCCAAAGTAAGTACAGAAGGCACTTGATAAAATTGCAGGGATAGATGCCAAAGGCTGGCCAGAAATACAGAGCATCATAGTGCACCACTCTAGGAGGATCAAAGAAAGGGAAAAGGAGTGCAGAAAAGGTTGGAAGACAAAGCAAAATTAGTACAAACAAAATTAGTGAAAGTCACGGCAGCATCCGCCACCCTCCCCATAGAACTGCAGGGAGAGGGGGATGAGGGGCCAATAGCAATACAGGCAAGAATGGCAGCAAATTGGCCAGCAAACTATCAGGAACAATGGGCCAGAGAAGAGCAATATTGAGTGCCACAATGGCCCGGATGGGCCGGAAGAGGAGGGCGAGGTGGGTACAGAGGAATGAGAGGAGGATATGGAGGTCAAGGGCCCAGAGGAAGCGGGCAAGGAACATGTTGGAACTGTGGTAGATGGAGCCATTTCTCAAGGGAATGTCAGAGCCACCCCATCGCATTGTACCCTAATGAACAGCAGTATGGCCACCCCCACCCCGGTACCCCCTATGGGCTGCCCATGGGTGGATACAGACAGGAAGAGCAACAAAACCCAGGGTACACAGCAATACACAACATTAGAAAGTCATATGACACCTGCATGTGGCAACCCATTCGCCACTGCCGCCAATGGCGCACCGGCACCATCCAAAGGGACAGTAGTAGTACGTGAAAATGTTTTCTGCCATGACGACACAATGAGAGATCCAGCACAGGATAGCCCACAGAGAGCACTTGCGTGTTTAGTACTATCAACGACCCTTCGCGCAGACGAGGAACCACTGGTGGGGTTGGAGATATCAAACACAACAATTCGTCCTCATGGTGGAATCGGGAGTGGAAAAATTGTGTCTAAAAGAAGGCCAGTTTCCACTTTCGAATCATAAATTGGAGACACTGGAGTTTTCTGGGGAGTTGGTTGAGGTTCCTTACACTCAAGATTTGGATATAACAGTGGGGGGAAAAACAGTTTGGGCACCCCTACTATATTATGAAGATTCACCCATAAATCTGATAAGGAGGGATCTCCTGAGCAAGCTTAATATGACCATCTCCTTTACAGAAAGGGGAATAGTGTTTTCAACGCCAGGGATATGTGCTATGAAAGCAATGTTACTTATACACACACAAGCAAATGAACCCCATTGCCCCTGGCATGTTTGTAAAAGGAATACAAGTGTTGGTGAGAGTAGTGCCTGAAATAACACACCAAGAGTGTCGAGAACCATCAGAATTTGTATTTTGTCCTGTTGAAACCCCAGAGGTAGTGCCCTGGTTGACAGTGCCCATATATTTCCATGGTGTGCAAGTGTCCGTGCAAAGAATGTGGATGTGAATGGTGGACAGTGTTGTGCAAAGATCCCAATATAGCACTGTGTGACATATCAGATGAGGAGCTGTTCCCTGACAATGACACTGATGGAGAAATAGTAATGGACATTTCCATCCCATGTGAGATAATGATTCAACACAGGCAGGTGGCTCAACCCCTCATGGCCATTGTCAGTTCACAGCCTGCATTTTCTTACCACGATATGCAGCAAGTTCCTTCCATACTGTGGACTCAAGGCTCACATAAACTAGTGCTCCTACAGTAAGAGACCCCAGTTAAGATTAAACTCAAACCAGGTGCACTGCTACCCCGTGTAAAACAGTACCCACAATCAAGAGAAGCGGAGGAGGGGATAAAAGAAACAATAAATGCCCTATTAGAGCAAGGGATACTTGTGCCGTCAAATTCACCATTTAATACTTGAATTTATCCGATCAAAAAAGCAAAGGGCAGGGCTTGGAGGATGATCCAGGACTTAAGGCCTCTAAATGATGTCATACAAAAGGAATTCCCACTTGTCCCAAACCCTGCATCAATTCTGTGTAGTGTCCCAAAGTCAGCGACATGTTTCACAGTGGTAGACTAGATTACACCAGAGATACTGTGAAAGTCCAAGTATCTTTAACAGGATGCTACATGAAGACCTTGGAAACATTGCTACAAAGAGCACTATTATTGAGTACTTTGATGACCTGCTAGTTTGTGGAGAAAATGCGGAACAGTGCAGAGCCGAATCAATAATAGTACTTACCTTGCTAGCCCGTAAGGGGTACAAAGTAGACAAACAAACATTGCAGTACTGTCTAGTGGAAGTTTTGTATTTGGGTCAGCTCATATTAAAAGACGGCAAGAGAATAATACCGGACAGAGCAGCCGCAGTACGTGCAGTGAGCAAACCAAACACAGTGAAGGAAATGCAAACATTTCTGGGCTTGTGCAATTACTGCAGAGTCTTGATTTTAGATTAGGCAGCATACTCAAAACCACTATTGCATGCACTAAAGGAAGCGCAGAGAGAAAACACTACATTAACATGGACCCCGGAAATGAACACAGGCTTTGACACACTCAAATAATTAATTTCAACAGAAGCCGTTCTAGCAAACCCAGATTATGACCGTGAGTTCTACCTGTTCTCACACTGTGATGGAACATTGATGACAGCGATACTGACACAAAAATCATCACTAGGGCACAAGCATCTATCATACTACAGCAGAACACTTGATGCAGTAATGCAGGGACACTTGGCTTGCGAACAAGCTGTATGAGAATATCCTTTCCAGTCCAAACATACACATAGTGCGGTGTTAAACAGTAAACCCAGCAACATTCCTTACAGAAGCCTGCACTGTAGACGATATGCAACACCATGACTGTGCAACATACCAGGGAGAAGATGATGACATGCCTAAAGCAAATGAGAATGCCCTGGAGGAGGGGGAGGTGTATTTTGTAGACGGGTCAGCATCAATAAACTCAGAGATAGGAAAAAAGCACATAGGAGAAAATGAGACAATAGTGCAAAAAAGATTACCCACACACTTTTCAGTGCAAGCAGCAGAATTGGTAGCTCTAATTGAAGCATTACACACAGCAAAAGGGTGTGCAATAACGATTTACACAGATTCAGCTTACATGACCACCACAGCACACAGAGGATTGTCACGATGGGGGGGGAGAGGGTTCAGGAGGGCGGATGGGTCCCCAGTACACCATGCAGAGCTCCTAAAGGAGCTCAAAGAAGCATTGACAGAACCATCAATGGTGGCCCTGGTTAAGTGCCAGGCACTCACAAACAATAAGGACGTCATCTCCATGGGAATCGCTGCAGCAGAATCTGCTGCCAAAGAGGCAGCTTACCTTAAAAGAGAAGTATGGGAGAATTCATAATAAAAGGAAATATGGAAGAAGAGATAGGTGAGGGCTACAACTCAATGCCAATTTGCCAAATAATTGATTTGCAAAAACGGGCCCTGCCCAATGAGCAGGACCTCCGGACAAAAAGAGGGTGTGCCCAGTCACCAACTGACCTCCTCTGGTGACAAAAGTGCACAGGAAAAGTAGTAATGCCTGTGGAATTATTAGAAATAGCCTTCCAGCAGTTGGACTTCCCCATACACATGGGAAAACAACACACAGCAGACATAGAGGAGAATTGGTTTGTGCCAGAACTACAGGAGCACGTGGCAAAGCTAGCAATAGAGTGTACAACGTGCCAGACATGCAACTCAGGAATAACTTTAACAACATTGAGAGGAACATTGCCCCGCCCCATTGGGCCATTCCGTGAACTGCATATTGATTATGCAGACATGGGAGAAAGGTATAATGCAGCACGATACCAGATTGAGGTGGTGTGCCCCTTTTCGCGTTGGGTGGAAGAAGGTCCCTGCGCCCACCACAATGCAAAATGCATGGCAACATTCTTAGTGAGAGAGGTGTTTGCCCGGTGGGAGATCTGTGACATCATACGCTCTGACAATGGTACGCATTTCGTCAATGGCTTATTCAAAGCAGTCACTGCACTGCTGGGAATAAAACACAAACTGTGTTCAATTTATCACCTGCAAGCGAATGGGGTGGTAGAAAAAAATCAACGCCCTCCTCAAGAGCAGATTGGTAAAGTTGTGTCACACCCTAAAGAAAAACTGTATGTACTGCTTGTCATTGGCCCTATTTGAATTGAGAAAGCAGCCTAGTAAAGACCACCACGTGTCACCCCACGAAATAGTAACAGGGAGGCGCATGCAGACCCCAATATCTCCCCTCAGGAGGGCATCAGTTGCACACAGAACAGCCACAGTATTGGGTGAGCAATTCCATGATTACTTGAAAAAATTGACCAGAGCATCAAGGATAGTCGCAAGGCAAATAGCATCCCCTTTTAGACGAGAGAGTGAAAGTGACACAGTAACCCCAGCAGGAGACAGCCCAAACATACAACTAATGCCTGGGGAAATGGTGTACGTACACAGTTTTGTACGACGATGGATTGCTCCATGTTTTCATGGCCCTTATGAGATGATCTATTGTACGCCCACTGCGGTAAAAGTGAAAGGGCTGAAATACTGCATCCATCTATCAGATATACGAACAGCACATGATAGTGTGGGAATAGAAGAGGAAGAAAGAGCTGAAGAAAGAACAACACAGACGTAGCATTAATGATTATACAGAAAGCAATACAGTGTGTGACGAAAGGACAGAAATATGATGAGGGCAACAAAAAAATGGAAACACATACAAGGATAAAGAGAATATAAAACAGAGAAAGAAGTGTATATTAAAATGATTTATTGTCACAAAATGTAAGTGTAGCTGTGTACATAACTGTAGAAATATATTATCGCTGCTCTCTCTCCCTCTCTCTCTCTCTCTCTCTCTCTCTCTCTCTCTCTCTCTCTCTCTCTCTCTCTCTGTCTCTCTCTCTCTCTCTCTCTCTCTCTCTCTCTTTCTCTCTCTCTTTCACCTAGACTTTCTTCATCTTCAAAATCTCACAAGGTGACAAAAGAGAAGCAATGTGGCTTTATGAAAATGCACATAACTATGAAGTAAAATGTACAGTAGAAAGAAAATAAGTGTATGCTTAACTTAATTATATCTCCCTCTCTAGGTTGTGCAGTGGCAGAAACGAGAGTCCTCAATGCCTGCGACTCTACCATAGATAGCAATAGGAGAAATGCTGGTAGTAGAAATGTTAGCAGTATTAGAATGTATTCCTTTGAATGCGGCTTGTGCTTCTCTGCAATACTGTTTTTTACACTATTATTTGGATTAGTATTATATTGGGCAGTAACTTTCATATCTTTCGATGTGAAAGAGGGGGAGGAGGAGTAAAACTGATACAAGAGGGATCCCACCTGGTGTGGGATGGTTTTAAGTTAATATGGTCCCACAATTCTCGGACAAACCTCACTACCCTCCACAAAAATAAGACTGTTAGAGCCCCAATGTTGAATTATTCAGTAATAAATGATCCTGAGCCTGAGTTTAATGTACATGATATGAATGATCCCAACCTTTATGCATTTACTTTGTCATATGAGGAATTCTACACACCCACACAACCTAGCTCAAGTGATGATAATGTAAATGATGAAACGCAAACCACAGCCCCAACTTATGATATTGTAAGCAGTCTGTCCAAGAGGGGGAGAGGTGCAACGACAATCGTGGGTATATTCCCAATTTGATACCAGATACTATTAAAAATCCAAAATGGTCCACGCGGGATCAGGAAGTGGAAAAGGGGGGGGCGGAATGGAAAAATTATGATGAATACCACAGTCTAGAACTAGACACAGCAGAAGATCCATGTAACCCACATCAGTCCAACAAATGGTATGCGGACATGAGCACAATGGCAAAAAAAGCTACCAACGAGAGCTGCTATGGGTGCTCCCTGATTCCCCATGCCTCGGGGACCTCTAAATTATTTTTACCGCAAGAGGCACCTATTGCAGAGGCTCAGTGTCTAATACATCTTGCACTGTGTAGAAAAAAACGCACCTATTAGGCACACACCATGTCATTACAAATGGCAGAATGAAAAAACCTGTTACCACAAGCCACAAGGAGTAGTTTGCCTTTAAGAACCATTTTTTGTTATCCAAGGGACAATGTTTTCCAACAACAAGTGGCAAGAACAGAAAGTGACATGTAAGACAGAGGCGTTGCGAGGACTGTCGGACGAAAAGCTCCAGTGGATCAAAACCACATGCACCCCAATATGGTCTCAACACGTCACCAAACTAATGTGGGTAGCGGCTCTCGAGAAACCGATGAAGGTGCAACGCGAAATATCTTACGAACTGTGCTTCCATGGTGAAGGGAAAGTGCCATTGGGAACTGTTGCAAAAATATCATCATTCCAGACATGAAAAAAGTAACAGCAGCAATAATGGACACTTACTGGGTATGTGGCAAACAGGCGTATTTGTACCTTCCACAGTCATGGAGGTGCCCCTGCTCTCTGGCAACGCTGCACTCAGCCATGATGGTGATACCAGAAAGCCACAACTGAGGGAAGAGGGTGCCGGCAATGAAGCCCAAGGAGCCCCTGTCAACAACTGAAGAACCCCCTGCATATGCTGTCCTGTGAGAAGAACAGCTACAGAGCACAGTGTCTCGGAAGCAGAGATAATCAAACTACATCTCTGTGGAATCCACTGAACTTTTGGCGCAAATCCCCGATAAGTTTAAATTATTCACAACAGCAGAAACATTCTTTGCGTCCCTTGTACCAAGCATCCAAGCGCGAGCAAATGCGAAATGGCTCCAGATCACCCGCTGGAAATTCATCCAGCTGGCCAACGACACAGAAGAAGGATTCAATGTCATCAAGGTGGAACTAAGAGCCCTGCGGCTGATGACCATGCAGAACCGCTATGTCCTGGACCTACTAACTGCAATGGATGGGGGTTGTATATACATGACCTGTACCCCAGATGAGTATGCATGGAGGGGGGTGAGCCTCAGAGCAGTGTGTTGAGCCTGTATGCCAATAAAGGAAACTCCAGCATGGGATGAAGCAGTGGCTGAGGAAAATGAACGAAAGCGTTTAGAAGAGTTGCATTATTCATTACTTTAGCAATGAAAGGGGGAATGTAAGGGAGGAAGGGTCTCCTGGATCCCCTTCATTCCTAATGAAACACACACGTTATGCTCATTCCATGGTTGACAGCGTACCTCTGGCATTGAACGACCCATAACTTTGCATGTCCGATGAGCCATGAGACTCAATTTTGGTGTTAACTACCTACTCCATTTTTTACTAGGCCACATGTAAACGTTGAACGCAGGCCTGCACCTCTCCCCTTCATTCTGTGTGCGCGGCCAGCATGCCAACCCTCTAACTGCTCCTTCTGCCGACTCTGTGGCTGTCCTGTTCTCACGGAAGCATGTGCGCAAAATGTATGAAACCAAACACTGTAACTCTCCCCTTCCTTTTTAAGTCAATGCCCTGTGTGTGACCGGGCCGGATACAGAGCCTGGAAAAAAACAACTGTCTCCACAAACCTGCCTCTGCACTAGTAGACCCCTCTTAAAGAAATATAGGCCATGAGGCCCCTAAAACCACACCTCTTTGATGTAACAGTTGCAAGCCCCCTGCCCCTGTACCACATGAATTCACCCCATGCCACTAATCCCATGCAAGCATATATTTTTCTTGTACTAATAAAGGGTGAAACACTCACATTTAAATTCAAAGAGACGTTTGATTAACGTGTGCTTTGACATATTGGTTTAGATAAGGCACCTGGGCCAATATATCCTCACTCTTAGTGGATCAGGTCAAATACTTTGATGATACACGAATGCATAGAAAAGTATGTTTAGTACTAAAAATGTGTGTGGCCAAAAGGGAAAATGTTAGATAGAATCGGTCACAGCAGCATGGATATCGCCTGACCCTGCACCCCTCCCTGATGAGCTCAGCTGATTTGCATGCTCCACAAAGTTGCAAGTCCGGAGTTGACCAATCCCATAACAACAACCCTACAGAAAATAAACAGTCCAGTGCCCTTTGCCCAATGAACTTCATGAATTTTATCCCCTACAATACACATCATAGTTGACGTGTTTTTGTAATATAATATGTGATTTTTGTTGTTGGGGCAGAGTGTTCTCGGAGTAACAGAGTCCTTTGTGTGCCCCATTTACTTTATATAAGGTCTGGGTTCACCCCAGACCTTCTCACACTACACAACGAAAAAAAAGGCTGCACTTACACAGTGGCAAGCGTCCCACTCTGACAAAGATAAGATGATCTTCAAAACCTGCGCTACCAAATACAAAAGGCAATCACCCAAGCAAAGGCCAAATCTTTTGAATCCAGAATCTCGGAAGCCCAATCTAACACAAAAGACTTTTTCGCCATTTTCAGGGAAATAGAGACTCTCACTCCCGTCCCCCCAGAATTTCACCAAAGACAAAGCGTGTGATGAAATTCAAACGGCCATGCAAACCAAATTGAGCCTTCTCCAAAACAAAATACTAGCTACCAAAGAAGCCCTGCCCAATACGCACATCCCTTTCCAACCACTAGCCTCAGACCCCCCCCCCAACCCTTCTCCTTCAAATCAATACAGGAAAAAGACATCATCTCCTACTTCTTGACCTATCCGCGGCTTTCAATCTCGTAGACCATGACGTCCTATGCCATCACCTCTCCTCCACTGCCAAGTTCTCCCCTGATGCCACAGCATGGATCACATCCTTCCTACAAGACAGAACCATGCAAGTATTCTCTGACTTAGCCTCTGCCTCACCCACCATCATACTTTCTTGTGTGCCCCAAGGCTCCTGCCTCTCCCCCACCCTCTACAACATCTTCACACGACCGCTCTTCCTCATCCTCGACGCTATGGGTATCTCCTACACCAACTACACGGACAATACCCAGATCCTCCTCACCCTCACTGGCAACTATGACACAGACTCCTTGACCCTGAACAACCTCTATACCACCATCCAAGCCTGTATGGCAGACAATGGACTATGCCTGAACTCTGACAAGACCGAACTCCTCCTGGTAGGCTCCCAATTCAGCCACTTCACCATCGAAACCATCAAAATACCTGTCTCAGACTCAGTCAGAACTCTTGGAGTCTATCTGGATTCCAATCTATCTGGCTCCAGGCTTGACTACTGCAATGTACTCTTTCTAGGAACATCCAGAATAAACCTGGAGAGGCTACAAGTCATACAGAATAGTGCTCTCAGTGCAGCCCAAGGCATTGCTAAAAGAGAACACATCTCTGAGGCCAGAAAACTAGCACACTGGCTCCCAATAAAGGAAAGAATTGTCTTCAAAGCTCTGACACTGATCCACAAGTGCATTCCCCCACTTCTCCTGATTACCTCTCACAAAGGATCCACCCCGTCTCCTCTACAAGACCTTGCACGCTATATAAATATAAATAAATAAATACATAAATAAATAAATAAATAAATAAAAAGTCTTATCTTTTACCTCACGTGCACTTGGTCCTGGTCTCATTCCCTACTGTGGTGTGTCCATTAGTGTCACTTATTTGGTTATTTCATTATAATTGTGGGGAATGCCAGCTTTCATTGCTTTAAGGTTGATGACCATTTTATTATTAAATGGCAAGCCCGGACTACAATGGTGGGCCAATCTGGATATATGTTTTACTGTTCCAAGTAAAATTATATCTAGAATGGCCCACCATATTCCCTTGCTTACTATACCATTTTTGTGTGGCAGGATTTTGTCACAAGGAGAAAAAACCTGGCCATGTCCCTTTAAGGGAAACTACTGTTGTATTTGGACCCTTTATAAAAGCACTTTCATCGGCAAAAAGCCAAGACGTGCCTTGCTTCAAATGAGTGAGATACCCTGTCTCTCAGCAAGTTCTTTGTAGGGCCATTAGAAAGCTTTGCATAGGATTGTCAAGATTGCTGGTGATGGGAGAAGCATATTGCCTCACTAGATCACAGAGACTGCTTTTGATGGCATGGGGTACGTGACAAGCTAACATGCCCTTCAGTCCTCCAACTTATTGAGCCCTGTCTACGACCCCTTGATTCTATGTGGAACTGCAGAAAGGATAGTTTTGCTATGGCAGCCCTCGCTGCACATCACCTGTGTGAAGGCTTATGCTGTGGTTCTACCCAGAAGGCTGGGAAAGGTCCCAGCATGCCAGGAAAGCCACAGTGTAGTGAACGTCAACCAATCAAAGTTCAGAGTGCAAATCCATAAAAACCTATTAATAGTTTGGCAAGGGTGGTTGGCCGCCAGGGGGCGCACGGATGAAGATCTTCCCCGTGTGAGCTCCGTCTCACGGTCCCCCAAAAGTGCCCTGAGCCCCCACTTTTGGCCCCCCCACCTGCTATACAACGACGGCCCAAGCTTGCTGACTCTGGCCCCCACCCAGTTGGCGAAACTCCGGTGAAAATCGGAGCGTTTTCGGTGGAGAAAGGAGCTCCAGCCCGAACTTCCCTCCAGGGCCTCCTACGCGGCACCTCTGCGCCAGTGGCCAGTGACGCCGTCGAGCTCTGTTCCGGCTCCCCGCCTTGGCTCTCTAAACGACGTCCCGCCTGGAGGATTTCGAGGAGTGGGAGAGCCCTGTGTGTCGACCGCTCCCCCCGTGGAATCGGATGCGGCCCAACTTTAACGCAGACCCACGCTGGTGAGTCCCACACGCCCTTAATACGCAGAGCTAAGCGCGGCCCCCGTTGCACGTTCCTCGGAGCGTGTTGCGGCCCGCTTCCAATTACGACCCGCGCAGGGCCCCCATTTCTTCCTCTCTGCCCCGGCTACCAGTGCAGCACGGACGGCACGGACTAGACTTCCAGCTGCCCCCAGCTTATCCCGAAGGTGTTTTGGCCCGCCACTAAGCACTACTGAGCCGTGCGGCGTGTGCCCCCTCCCATCCCAATACCCCGGACCCCCGGAGCACCAGTGACATCACTCAAGCCACAGGGAAACGACTGAAATTCACCGAAGAACTATTAAAAACAACAGCTCCTCAGAGGGTATGGCCCCCTGACACACCTTGATCCAGCCGAGGGGTAAGGAAAGGAAGAACAGGGAACAGGGGCGAGTGCCTCCTCTGTGGCAGAGAGTACTCCGGCAACTCCATGAATCAACGTGTAGGGAGCGGGTCCACTGGCGCATGAACGCTCGACAGAAAATGGCTGCATCTTCCACTATGGATAAAGAAACTGCCACTACGAAAGGGGACATAGCGGACTTATTGGCGGAAATAAGAAACATGGGGGCCAACATTGGAGGGAAAATCGACAAGCTCACACAGCGCCTGGACAGTATAGAAGACAGGGTCGAAGGAGTCGAAAATAACCAGGCCTCAATTGACAACCACGAAACGCAGCTAGACAACAGAATCACAGACTTGGAACGAAGGGAACAGGAAATTAGACTCAAGATGGATGACTTGGAAAACCGCGAAAGGAGAAACAAACTGCGCTTCTTTGGGATTCCAGAGAAAGAAGGGGAAACGGAAGAGGACTTGAAATCGACTCTCCACGACATCATCAAGCTTCTCGTCGCAGACGACAACATAGATGAGCCTAAAACGGAGCGCATCCACAGAGCTGGAGGCCCGCCTGGAGGCCCACGATCGGTGTTGGCCAGATTTCACTGTTACCAGGACAAGACGAGAGTGTTGGAGAAAGCGAGGAGTGGAGGTGCTATAACCCTTTGCGGGGCCCAAATATCCATTTTCCAGGACCTCTCGTCTTTGACCCTAGCTCTACGAAAAATGTGCAAACCGATCACTACATGGCTTAAGAGTCGGGACACACGCTACAAGTGGGGATACCCCTTCTCCCTCTCCTTTGAGCACGAGGGCACACAAATTAGACTAAACTCGGAACAAGAAATCAAAGCATGCATCTCCGAACTACTGGGCCCGCAGGGACACGAGGATAATCGTGGCCAACTAACTAGAAGTCAAGAGGAATGGCACGTGCAGGGCCCGAAACGGAGGAAGGTGAAGGGCTCGAGAAAGTACCGCAGGGGAAATGGCCCTTCAGAAGGAGGCACCTGATACCGAACAAGTGTAACGTACCTACATTGACTTAATTTTTAATATGAAGATTTCGAAATGATGTGCTCTAAAAATAGTTCTGAATCTTCTACCTATATAACACTGGATTGATTATTGTTGGGGGTGGGATATAGGGGGCTCATTGGACATTAATAATGTTTATGAGATACGGGGACCGTGAAGTAACGGTCTACTCTAGTGGTTCGATCTCGGACCAGTGCCTACAACTGGGATCGATCGAACACCACCAAACTTGGGGAGGGGAGGGGGTGGGTGGGGAACCGGGAAGAGAATCTGGGCTGAATCAAGGGAGCATCTGAAAGTCTTAAAAGGGGAAATGCTGATATGGTCGTCTAAACTCCAAGGCTTGAAGTTACAGCGATCATCAGATCCACACGAGCATTCAAAATGTTGCTATGCTGACCGCTGAACCATGTAATAGGGGTACCATGAGAGTGGGAACGCTTAACGTCAAAGGTCTTAATTCCCCCACTAAAAGATCACTCCTTCCTAGAGAATTTCGGAGGTCAAACATGGATATACTCTTTGTGCAAGAGACCAAGTACATGAGGGGGGAGGAGAGGGCGATCCTGGGAAAAAGAACTGGGTTGGAATTTTGGGGCTCTGGACCCCTGAAGAAGGGAGGGGTGGGAATACTCATCAGAAGGGGGCTAGACTTCAAGGCCTCGAAAATCTGGTCCGATGCAGAGGGTCGGGCTCTTCTAGTGTCAGGGACCATTGGTAGGCTGTCCATTACGATCGCCACGATTTACTCCGCTAATGTGGGACAACTCCGATTTCTATCCAAGACAATCCCCAAAATAATGCTAGAGGCAACAGGTCACGTCATCATTGGCGGTGACTTTAACATATGGGCAGACCCGGATCTCGATTGGCACCCCGGTAACCCAGAAAGACGCGAAACAGGCAGAGGGGATCACACTCAATTTAAAACGATGATGGACTTGTATGGCTTGATTGATGTGTGGCGCTGCATGCACCCGATGGAGAAAGAATACACCTTTTTTTCGGCCCCACACAATACGTTCACTCGCATAGACTACCTTTACTCATCCAGTGACTTATTTGACACGGCCACGCACTCACAAATCGCGACCATTTCATGATCCGATCACGACATGGTATCCGTTGACTTGGTATGGGATTCCTTGCCCGTTAGATGCGGACAATGGAGGTGTAATGAGACGCTATGGAAGGATCCTGTTTTTAAGTTAGAGATGGAAACCGCAATTGAAGAATATTTCCGAACAAATGATACAGGGGAAGTCTTGAAACAAGGGGTTTGGGAAGCTGGGAAGGCAACGTGGAGGGGAATCCTCATGCGGGAGGGAGCTAAGAAAAAAAGAGAGAGGGCCTTAATTGAAAACAGAATCCGTGCAGAAATTATCCAACTGGAAAGTGACGCGAAGAAAGGGGACACTGTTGATCTTGAAAAAGTTCTAGAAGCGAGGAAAAAAAGGGAAGAGTTACGCCTCCTGGAACATGAACAAATAGCCTGCAAGCTTCTCCTCTTGAAACAAAAGTTTTACGAGAAAGGGGATAAGGCTGACGTGCTATTAGCGGCTAGACTCCGTGTTCAAAGGGCGGAACGTAGGGTTCAGGAGATACTAGAAGAGGAACCGGGTGTGGGAACTCCTCGCCCTACCATTCCGGAATCCTTTGCGGATTTCTATGAGACCCTGTACACCCCTGAAGATGACCCACAGACTCCCAACATTTGATCCTACTTGGACGACGTTGCTATGCCCAAATTGACACGAACCGAATCTGATACGCTTGATGCCCCTATAACGGGAGAGGAGATCCAAGAGGCTATTAAGAGACTTACATTAGGCAAATCCCCGGGGGAGGACGGGTATACAGCGGGTTTTTACAAAACATTTGCCCCGCAACTCACACCCTTCCTTGTTGACTTATTCAACCGAATTCTAGAAACAGGAAATCCTCCAGACTCATTTGTCAAAGCACTCATAGCAGTTATCCCGAAGGAGGGAAAAGATCCCACGAAGTGTGGATCATATCGCCCCATCTCCTTATTAAATATAGATGCCAAAATATATTCCAGGGTTCTCGCAGCTAGGATTGAATCCCTTATGCCCCGCCTTATCCACCCCGACCAGGTGGGCTTTATAATTGGCCGCCAAGGCGCAGATACCATGCGCAAGACACTACACTTGGTGCACGCCTCACACAACCTAAATACTGACCCAGCGTTGCTTTCTATTGATGCTGAAAAAGCGTTTGACAGGGTGAACTGGGATTTCTTAATGGAGGTCCTTCGACATATCGGGCTAGGTCCAAGCCTTAGGAGGGGAATTAAAGCGATATATTCGTCTCCCATCGCCTCGGTATTCGTTAACGGGGAGTACTCCAGGTGGTTCCGACTGAAACGAGGCACTAGACAGGGATGCCCCCTCTCAGCTATCATATTTGCCCTATCACTTGAACCGCTCGCACACAAGATCAGAAAAGATGAAACCATAGAAGGGATCCATCTAGGAGACACTGAATATAAACTCGCCTTGTACGCGGATGATATCCTTTTGCACGTGGTTAACCCTGAGAAATCAGTCCCCCAAGCCATCCTCCTCTTGGAGGAATATGGTCGCCTATCGGGCTTCAAGATCAATCGTGCTAAAACCACGCTCTTTCCCCTTCAGGGGGATGCTGAAGCGAACACTGTGAAATACTCCTCCTTGGGTTTGACGATTGAACACGACAAGATGCCATACCTCGGGGTACACATAACGAAACAGTTAGACTCCCTGTATGAGGCAAATTTCCCACAACTTCTTACCAAGCTCCGCGCAGATCTGGCCAGGTGGGATAAACTGACGATCTCATGGCTTGGCCGCCTCAACGCCGTCAAAATGACCTCCCTTCCGAGGTTTCTTTATCCCTTCCAAATGCTTCCAATTAAAATACTGGATCAATACTTTAATGAGGTGAAGAGGGAAATTCTAAAATTCCTGTGGAGGGGCAAAAGGGCCAGGATAGCCTACTCTATGTTGACGCTCCCCAAAGACAAAGGTGGGGTGGGACTCCCTGATCTCCGGAAATACTATGCTGCTGCCCAACTGCGTGTGTTTGTCCCCCACTTACGCAACTACAAAGAACCACAATGGGTAGCGATGGATAATCATTACTTGACCCCAGCAACACTTGGGGAATGGTTATGGGCCCCACGAAACCGGGTATTGGGGAGAACAAGAAACCACCCGCTCTTTGTTGCTATATGGGATATATGGCGAGAGGGTTCGGAGATGACGGGAATCACGACGTGGCCGTCCCCATTAAGTCATCTTTGGTCCCCGGGCATCAATAACTATATCCCCAATGTCGAGCGGTTTCAGACATGGTTTGAAGCGGGACTAGAAAGAGTGGGTCAGCTCCTCCGCAGTGACTCATTTATCACCCTCCCAGAGTTAACAGAAGCTCTAAATATTGGAGTCCTCTCGACCTTCCAATATTTACAAATTAAAGGGGTGTTGACCAAATCTGAGTGGAAAGAAAAATTGAGTAGAGATCTCACCCCCTTTGAAAAAATGCTAGATTCCAAGACGCACAGGAAGAATCTGATTTCCCTCATATACACCTTACTCCTGAGCGGAGGTGGTAAATCCTCACTTACACTCAGACGGCGATGGGAGACTGATATGAAGACCGATATAGATGATGACGAATGGGTCAAAATGTGTGCCATGGCGTCGCGTACTTCCATATCATGTCAATATAAACTCCACTCCATAAAACTCTTACATCGCTGGCAATATGATCCATATAGATTATCCAAGATGTACCAATCCTCCTCCCCCACCTGTTGGCGCGAATGTGGGCAGGTTGCAGACTACTGGCACATGTGGTGGGGATGCCCCAAGATCAAGATCTTTTGGGATGAGGTCCTGGGATGGATCAGGCACACTGATGGGATTCACAGAACGGCAGATCCGCACCTAGTCTTGTTTAGCCTCGAAAAAACTGAAGACGAATGGACAAAGGTCCGAGGCCTGACCCCCTATTTACTACTCGCGGCCCGAGCGTTACTTGCCACAAAATGGAAATCGCCCACGACCCCGTCCAAACAAGAGTGGATCAATGTGGTGTTGAACATATGCACCATGGAAAAAATCACTGCATCCCTCCACGGTAGAGCGACACAATCCGAGCTCCTATGGTCGGACGTTCTGAAAGCACATACGTCTATTGAATACCCAACTTCAGGCGTGGACGACCCCCCGTCATGAATGAAATAAAACATGTTTCTTTGAAAGCACACATCGACTCTCACCCCCCTGAATTACACCTTCCCCTCATCATTACATAAGCACTGCCCGAGGGTCACAGGCGCTCCTCCCACGTGTCGAACCCCTAAAATACACCACACACAGCAGAAATTTCACCCTTACTGACGACCACAGCACCATAACACCTTATTCCCAAACAGACTCATCTCTCTTTCTCGGGGCAGGGGAGGGGGGACGGGAAACTTTGTTAATGTTTGGAAAAAATGTTCAATATTCGGATTTTATTCATGCCTTTTCCTTTCTATTATCATTCTCTGTATGTGCACACTCTCAGTTGTATTGAGCGTTTATTGACGATACTATATGATGTGGAACAGAACGATGATGATGAAACCTCTCTATACTCATGGATGTAACTGTTCCCCTGTGTTGCCTTAATGAAGATAAATGTTAACTTTGAAAACTCAATAAAATTGAATTTAAAAAAAAAATAGTTTGGCAAGGAAGTGAAACCTATGTAGGTGACAGGTTTTCTAGGAGAGTGAGGGAGTTTGAAGCCAGTGCGGGAGAAGTGCAGGTGTGTGTTATAGGCAGATGAAGAAGGATAATGTGGAGCTTGACAAAGGAGAACGATGATGCAGTAAGTGCACCAGGGCTGAGGAGTTGGAAAATAAGGAATGCAAGAACATAATGGAGGAGTTGGAAGGTTAGGAACTCAAGAAGATCAAGGAGCAGTTGGAGTGCAAGAAAATAGGGACTATCCAGGAGACGGCGGAGACAAATGCTGACAGGTTTATCCAGGATGAGGTCTGGAATAACAAGAAGGAAGGGAAGCACAAGGAGGGGAAAGACCAGTTGCGAGAGGAGAGGCACAAGCTGATAAAGAGATAGAGAGAAGAATGTTGCATAGGAGGTTCTGGAGACCTCAGTTGAGGGGAGGTGCAGGGGTACATGAAGGAAGGTGGAGGTAGAGAGACTGAGCAACATGAGGAAACAGACAGAGCCAAGTGGAGGATAAAACAAATAGGGAGTAGAAGCAGGTATGTAACAGCCTGATAAGAGTAATTGAGGGAAAGAGGGGGTTTGAGGATGTGATGGAGCATTGAGGAGGTGTTAGTAAGTTGAAAGCAGAGCTCATTGGGGAGGAGGGTGAGAAGTAAGGAGGTTTCCCTCAGGCAGAAGGTCTTCCTAGCTCTCAAAGGGGTAGAAGCAGATGGAGTATTGGGAAATAGAGCCATATTTCCCAGTCAGGTTGAACGCCTTGATACCTAACCAAACCTGCTGGCCAGCACAGGTGGCCTACCTCCTGGTGAAAGGTCAGGGATGTGGCTTGTCAGAACCCAGTTGTCCCTCCTGCTGCTGCCTAATGTGCAAGTACACTCAGGCTTTGCATCCCAAGTGGATGGGTCTCTTATGAATCCAACAGACGAGTACACAATAGCAGACAACTGAAATCAATTGTACCATTAAGAAATAAAGATGTGCAGGGACAACCAAACACCTGGATAGACAATCACTTGTGGGTGGTGTCCAGACTGAGACTTTTCTGTTGAAACTGGTTCCAAGAGAATTCTATTGTTCTACATTTTGTAAAAAGATTAGAAATGGTAGGGTTCAGGTTATGAGCCAATAGGCTTCATTAGTTAGACCAGAGGGCAGCAATAATGTCAGTTATATTGTCATGAGTGTAGGGAGCAATGGCTATCTTAATATTACCAGAAGGACAGGTATGCAACCCAGACATGTGGGGCTTCAGCCAGGGAAATCCATTCTGAGTCAGAGAAAGTGAGAACTGAGTGGGCCCCAAAGAAAAAACAAGCTGTTGGTATCCTCGCACAATCATTTAACCATTTTCATATTGTGTTAGCATAATTATGTTCCTTGCAACCAATGTCACATTGAATGCAAAAACACATATATGTTTCAGGTTGTTTTATATTCTTAGTCAGGATAATGGGAGAGTTTGTTTAATGCCTTACACAATACTTTAAAGGGTGGATTTTGTCTTTGTTCTCTGGTAAAGTCTGTGCATTAAGAAAAAAAGGCTCTTCGCTCAGACTCAATTCTTTGGGGCACAAACAAAAGTCTGCAGCTCCAACAAAGGTATCTGGCATCCAACCAAAGCTCTCTGGGCTCAATCAAAGATCTCTGAATTATATCCCTCAATTCAGGGACCCCTTCACTGGATGGTCACCCTTCCATTTTTTGTTCCCCACTCTTCCTTGTTGAGTTCCCATTGTATATATTCAGCTACTCAGCTTTGCTTCCTCATCTCTTGGGATACCACTTGCCTGAGCCTCAGGACTACATGAACTTGCATGTTAGGTCTGGACAATGGCAGGATTGGGCACTGTAACAACATTCTAAACCACTGGGTTGCCCAACTGGGTTGCTCTATAGTCTGCATCTGCTTCACCTCGAAACTTTACTTTATAACATTTGTAGTGCGCAGCCATAAACCCGTATGTGTGAGGGTGCGGACGAAAGACAGACATCATGAAAAACAGGCAAAAGGGTGTCCTAAGGTCAGATGAACACCATGGAGAAAAGATCAAATAATACTAATTAAATAGGAATGTTTTAAGCCCCTTTTTGAAATTGCTTAGAACCAGAGAGTTTCTCAAGTGAGAAGGTAAAGCATTCCAAAGCGCCGGGGCCACAAACACAAAAGCACCCAGTTGTGCTTTTTTGGTTTTAAATCTTGGTTGGTGGAGGAGATTAAGGTTGTTAGAACGCACATTTCTAAGGCAGGTTTTTTTTCCTATTTACCTTTGTAGATATGGGGGTATCGTTCCCTTGAGGCATTTGAAAGTGATGACCAGAAGTCTGAAAGGTATCCGAGACTCCACAGGGAGCCAGTGCAAGGCTCGGCGCACTTCAGAGGCATGTGCCCTATAGGAAAGTCTAACTATGACTCTGACCGCGCCATTTTGGACCACCTGAAGATGATTGATAGTGGATTTGCTGGAGCCTGCTAGCAGACTGCAGCAGTAATAAAGTTTAGCTCCTACAAACGCACGGGTGATAGATTCAGCATTCTGTTGAGAAATTAGCTGTCTCAGATGTGCCAGCAGTTTAATGTAGTAGCTGGCAGATGAGACTATACTGGCTACATAGGGCTTCATGTTAAGCGACTGATCCAGAATCACACCCAGGATTTTAACTTTAGGCAAAGTGGGGATTTGAACATCCCCTAAATGGAAGTGCTGGTAAACTGGGTCAAGTTTAGCTAAAATGCCCTCCGATTCCACCACCATAAGTTCAGTCTTACCGCGGTTAAGAGCAAGGTTATTAAGCATCATCCATTGTTCAATAATGGAGAATATACGATTTAGTTCACACTCGTCCAGGTCATGCTGACCCGTGAGAGGGATGACACATTGTGTGTCGTCTGCGTAGTTAGAAAAGAGAATGTCCTCTTGAGCAAGGTGAGCGAAAAAAAGGTGCCATGAAGAAGTTATAAATACAAGGGGATAGACTCGCTCCTTGCGGGACTCCAAAGAGCACCTGAAAGGCCGGTGCCTTAGCCCCATTGGCACACACCCTACTAAATCTATTTGATAAAAAAGAGAGCAGCCACTTGGTGGCGGCCTGCGAGCAATTGGCTACTGACAAGCCTGTCTGCCAGAATATAATGGTCGACAAGGTCGAACGCCGCAGATTGGTCCAACGAAATTAGGAGCAAAATGTGCTGTTTACCCAATCTCTGAAGCAGTTGAGATTTGAGGTCCAGTAAAGAGATCTCAGTACCGAAGCCTTGTCTGAACCCTGACTGAAATGGAGTAATGACAGGGTGTAAATTGAGATGTCAAGCAATTTGAGTATATGCAACCAAGTCCAATATTTTCAGCAGAAAGGGGGTGTTAGTTATCGGCCGATAGTTAGTAGGGACCGTCTGATCCAGCTTGGACTTTTTTAAAAGGGGGGTGACCCAGGCTTGCTTCATCTCATCTGGAACAATGCCATTAAGAAATGAGAAGTTCACAAATTTGCATATGGCCTGTACCAGTGTGGGAGGGCAAGTTTTAATTATAGTAGAGGCACAGGGATCCCCTGTGCAATTGGTAGCTTTCAGTTTGGATATAAGAGATGATAATTCCTCGTCAGATATAGGCGTGAAGTCAAAAATGGGAATGTTTGGGCTCCTAGTTAATGTATTGCTAGCTATATGAGTGCCTTGGATCATTTTGTAGCTATGCCTTCAAGGATACCATCCAGTTTCTTTAACATGGCATTCTGGATATCCGTGCACCAATCATCATTTTTGATAATCATAGCTGCTGCCGGCTCTTGAACATCCTCTTGTTCTTTCAGAATTCTGAACAGTTCCCTAGAGTCCGATGAAGCGTGAGTAAATCTGGTGTCCAGGTACAATTTCTTAGCTTCCGTAATAGCAATTTTATATGCTTTAGATGCTTTTTTTGTAGTTGGAAAGATCTAGCTGGGATTGGTTGACTTTCCAGACATAAAATAGCTTGAGGGATGTAGCTTTAAGAGATTGCAGTTCAGGGGAGAACCATACATTAGTTCTTTTAGAGTCTGCAGGTTTTTTTTTTTTTTTTTTGTATAGGGACACAAGGGTGTTAACCACCAAATTCAAAGTAGACTTAATTTTCTTAGCTAAAATGCCTGTGTCATCAGTCTCTAAAATTGGCATGGCCTGAGATGTCAGTGCTTCTATTTTTCCAGAGGCAAGAGTTTGGTGTTGCGAAATGAAATTGCTTCAGAGTAGCTCAACTTAACTTTAGTAACATAAGGTACTGTGGTCGAGAAATGAACAAAAGCATGGTCTGACCAAGGGCAAGGGATTATCATCACATCATGACAAGGACTATTGATGACGGATACCCAATCCAGGGTGTGACCCAGATTATGGGTAGGGGTTTGCACCATTTGAATAAAACCCAAGTCTGCAAAGGAATGAGCTAATTTAGCTGCGATGTGATCGTCAGTGTGTCCTAACCAATGATTGAAGTCCCCCAGTACTATAAAACGAGCATTGGGTTTCAGTAATGGTAGAAGGGAACTATAGATTGCCATGGAGAGGTTACCAAAACAAGAGGGAGGACGATAAATTATGATGAAGTTAACAGTAGTTTTAGCATTCATTCTGATTTTTATGTGAAGGAATTCTGTTCCTTCCATAAGGTATCCCTTAATTTTCCAAGCTAATAAGGATTTCCTAAGAATATAGGTGACACCCCCTCCCCTCCCTGCCTCTCTGTCCTGTCTGAGCATGCAGGACCTGTCAGGAATGGCTAAGTGAAGGGCCAGCAGCAGCAGAGCCCCACGTTTCCGTGATAGCACAGATGTCGAGTTTTTTTTCTTCGATATAAGCGGATACTTCATCACCATGTTTGACCAGGAATCTGGTGTTAAGCAGCATACAGTTAAGAGAACCAATGGACTGAGTAATGGTGTGATGTTCTTCATTGATATTGTTCGAGTGAATACTTGATTGAGACAATGACGTTATAGATTCTGAAGATAATTGTGTCAATGTTATACGTGGTCTGAGAAAGAGGACAATCTGAATTGCGTAGCGGAGACGAATTTTGCGACTATAATGGATCATTGACATTGATATTAGAAGGTGAGAAGGACAGACTTGCGGCAGTGATAATAGGAGAGATGGGTCCTGCGCTACAGAGGAAACCCACTTGTCTAAGGGTTTTGGCTATTGCTACTTTCACCTTCTTCTCATCTAGACGTTGCAACAGTCTCATGCCTATGGAGAGCTCTTCTACAACCCCTTAACTCCCCTCTCCTCTATTTTCTTCTTTCCACCTCCTTGATGTTCTACCACATGGTTGTTCCTCTACCAAACCTCCTGTAATACCCGTTTGGTTCAGACATTGATTCCCTCGCTTTACTTCTGCTTGGGGTTTCAAAACCTCTGACTTTCTCGTTCTTCATCTCTTCTTTTTTCTTCACAAATCTTCTTCCAAACCCCTCACTGATACAATTCTCTTTAGCATGTCTATTCTGACAACTCCAACCATCTCTTTGATGCACCCCTCTTCAAGACTCCTTCCAACATTCTCCTTAATATAAACTTAGCACACACCTCCCCTTCTCCTTCACTGGCAACTCCAACCCTGTACTGACCATAGTCATCCTCTTCCTCCTCCACCCACTCCTCATCCACCTCCTTAATGTCACCTCAAACCTTCTCTCATTAATACACTCCTTTGCCTACCCCTGGCTAGCACCAATAAATCCTTTTTAATACACCACTCCACCTTCCCCATGATATTACTGATCCCTACACCCCTTGCTCCTGCCTTCTCTTTTCACTCCCTTTGATCATTCCACTACTTCTATTTTTCCTGCATATCCCCTGCTCACTACCTAACACCCTCCTACTCTTTATCAACTTCAATCCACCTGCCTGCTCTCTGGCCATCTTTCTCCAGGCCCCTTCCTACTACTCTTTGGCTGCAAACTCACCAACCAAATCTCTCTTGCTCCAACTTCTTCTGCTTTCTTCTAGCACTCTCCAGAGCTCCTTCTCCACGCCATACTTCCATACTGCTGTACTGGAAGCTGGCCCTTATACGTGGCATGGACTGAGTGTCCCTTTCCTAAATAGCTGAATAGGTCTCTGAACCTTCTTGAGCATGCACAGTCCCTCGGATACATTGGCATTCAAACCCTGGGTAGGGCCTATTGAAACTGGGCTACTGCCATTTTAGGATCCATTCTAGCATGCCCTCTCCATTTTGTGTGATGCAGCAACGTCTCTATCCTTCTGTCTGTTGCTGGATGGTGTGAACCCGTTGCAGTTATTTTGGTGCTCTCCCTTTTCCAGCAGATCATCCTATGTGTTCAGAAAGGGTTGGTGAGAATGGGAGACTACAAACATGTTTTCCTTCCTTTCCTCTTAAGGGGATGGGGCTGCACTTCCTTCTGTCATATGGCAAAGGGGTGAGATTTCCCTCGAGTTGTGATGGCTGGTGGTAGAAAACACCTCTGGTGGGTGCTATGGTCTTCCTTGTATTCTTCCTGTCCCCAAATCAGCAAATGTTTTCATCTAGGTCAATCTGGTTTTGCTTCAGTAGGAAAGCGGTGTCATAGGTGAAGTAATACTACTTTTCCTAATCTATTCACAAAGTTCAGGTAGGCTGTGCTAGAGATGTTTTCTCTGATTCCCTTTAGGCCCCATGGGTCAAATTGATATTTTCTATAAGTCTCTTTCTCCTGGATCCATAGGTGACTCCAGGTTTTCCTTCTGACTTATAGGTAGATCATGGGAATTGTGGTTTCCGTTTTTTGGGCTTTTATGCACTGGGCTGGGTAATTTGGTGTGGGGATACCACTGGTCTGTGGACCTGTGAAGGGCATGTCCAGGTCCATTTTATGATGACATTAACAAACTAGTATAATCATTCTGAAAAGTAATTTTTCTGAAAGCAAAATCATAAACTGTACAAAAATATATATTCAATATATCTAACACATGCTTTCATCAGCTGTTGGTGTGTTTCAATTTTGCATGTAACTGTTCAAATGTTTTTTTATAGTCAGCATAGATACAGACATGCCATGTAATTTTTTTGAAGATCGGAAGCTTTGCAATTTGGTTTTCCGCTAGTCACAGGTTATTCTAAACCTTAGAATTTTAAGATTTGCATGACACGCTCAGCCCAAAAATATTGCTGATTCTAGATTTATAGCACTGTGACATATATGCAGAGTTTGCAACAAAAAGTTGCTTAATTTCCTCAAAGAAAGTCAGCCAGTCATGCAAATCTTCTAATTCTAAGCCTGTACAATTTGGAGGTGTCTATGTGTGCACTCACTCCTTGATTTGGCAATGCAGCCACCCGCATTCAAAGGGATTAGTGATCTAAGCGCACTTTATAGGGACCAACACCGAAACTCTCATATATTCATTCTAAACCTTGCAGTAGAGTGGCAGTAAATCAATGTATTGGCTTTTTAGACGTTTGAATAAATAGGTAAACTATTTGACTGAGGCATGTTCCACATGGAAAACATGTTGACCAGAAATGCCTTCATAAGGACAACAATGGTTTAATTATATATCTCCAAACCTCGGTTTAAGCTGAAAACCATCACACCAACGATTGCCCACATCTTAGTCATCCCCTAACTATTAAAATTACTTACACTGTAGGACACAATCCTTTCAGGAATGCTGAAATGATAAAAGGAGGTTGACAATAAAAGTGGCAATAGCCCATGGCTTAAAATGTGGGGGAGAGAGGCATTTATTCCATTTTGAAAACTGATCAGTAACAGTGAGCATGTATTTAATTGATCTTTGCAGAACAAATCAATGGTCTAATGAAATCAGACTGCAGACCAGACCAAGGTTAGGTGCTATCCTACCAAAATATTGGGGGAAAAAACTGCATGCACAATTACTGTGTATTTGTAGAAA
Source organism: Ambystoma mexicanum (assembly GCF_040938575.1). Lineage (NCBI taxonomy): Eukaryota > Metazoa > Chordata > Amphibia > Caudata > Ambystomatidae > Ambystoma > Ambystoma mexicanum. The sequence goes on along the minus strand of NC_090922.1, from coordinate 408,303,608 downwards.
ACGAAAATGCCTCTCTGTTATATCGCAGAAGGGGATTCAGGGTTGCAGGGATGTCCCCTGCTCCCCTTGTGTGGTATAACAGGTTTAGGGGTTGCGAAGATGTTCTGCATACTTGCAAGGCTGGAATTGTGACATTCTACAATGGCACAGATATACATGTGATCACTGTGTGCCTGCATTATTGCATTTGGAATTTCTGAAAGCAGAATTTTCGGGTGCTCAGTGATCACATAGATGCCATCCCTCTTTTCTGCGGGGGAGAACGATGTGTGGGAGAACTCATTTGAAATTTTGTGCACACATATCCTTCACAGACACATTCAATTCTTGATCCATCTGTCACCAATAAGTTACCTCACATGGGATATCCAACATGTTTTAAATACCCAATGTCCAGCTGTTTTCTCATCATTGGCATAGTTTAGCAAAATATCTGTGTTAGTTATAGTTAACCTGCACTTGTTCTAGCCAGATTGGGGTTTCCCATACAATAATGCTTCATGAATTTGGAACATTTATTCACATTTCATTGTTACTCTGAAATCATCCTTGTACAATTATCTTGTTTAGTAGGGTGGGGATTTTACTGGAGCTTGCAGATATGGATTACATGTATGTACAGTGGGGCATTTGTTTTGAGAACTAATCAGATATGCATTGGAAGCATCCCTTCTCCACTGGACAGTACATTTCCTATTGGCAGGATTACCTCTCTGACTTAGACCTATCCCAGGATGTGTTCCATAAAATAAAAACTCCAGGTAGCGCTCCTATTATTTCTAACTGGCCTTCCTAATCAGGCACTGTTTTGTCAGGAACGTCTATCTTTAGCTAACCCTTAGTTATATTCTAACATACTGTAATTTTATTTACCAAAATCAAAAGTTTGCATCAGTTTGCCATATTTTAAGGAATTGTTGTTTGCACAAAGCATATCCCTAGCTGTCCAGTTAAGTAAATGTTTTACAAAACAGTTCCTAGCAAAATTAGAAATCATCATGATAAAAAGTTCCTAGAATTAAAGCAATGAGCAGGGCTCGATAAATGAGCTTTGCCACTTGACTACTTCGGGGAGCATTTATTTTGACTGAGAGATATTTCAGAAGTATCTTCCATGTAAGCTTTTTCAATAAAAGCTACTTATTCTTGGTAGTATGGTAAGAACATTCATCCACGTGAATTGTGGGCATTACCTGGCAGGTTTCTGTGGGCATTATCTGGCATGTTTCTTCCTCCATTCACCTTATTTGTGAAAGCAGGCTATACCTCCATATCTCTGTACATCAGATCTATGTGGGTGTCCTAATGTAGGAATTAATTGCATCTTTGTTCATGTCTTCTTCAGCATGAAATAAAAGAGATCATACTTTACTGATTAGGGCCAAGTTGACCTATCTGTTTTCTTCTGGCAAAAAGTTCCAGATAGGTGATGCAGCAATTTGCTACATTTCTGAATGTCAGCATCAAAATAAAACATGTATTGTGTCATTGGTGATGGCCATGCGGTAAAACCAAGAGCTACCACTTTGATAGTGCAAAGGTACACCCCAGACTAAAGCACTCCCATTTCCCCCTTCAATGGTAAGACCCTCTTCCCAGCGGTTCCATAATACTCTACCTGCATCATAGCCTTCCACACCCTATGGGAGTGATACTCACAATAATGTCGCTTAACCTTTTAAATAGAAATAGAAGTGACCTGCCTGGAGGAATGTAACAAATGGGAATCTGCAAAATTCTGAAAATAGCAAGATACACAATACAAAAGAAAAATGTGAACAAAAGATATATTCAATACATGTGTACTGGCTGATATGTATTAATAACCAAAACATCATTTTGGTGGTAAATACACACATTCTAATGTCCAAATGTTTGAATTAATAGAATTCTAGTAAGAACATCATCAACATTAGCCACATGAGAGAGGTTGACAGAGACAATCAGTAATTTAGGCAATAGAAGGTTAAAATGGGAAAGTTAAAATGGGAGAAACACAATAATATAGGAAAATGTACCCAAATCAATCATTGGATCAGCACAATATGTACAAAGGTACAACTGAGACTATACATTGCCCTTAATACTGCAGGGGCCTCATTCCGAGTTTGGAGGTAACAACGCCGCTATTTGCGGCATGGCTGCCTCCAAACTCATTCCAATTCCGCCCTGGTGAATGGAGTAATTACCGGTCCATTCCAAGGTTGGAGGGACCAGTAATTCCCCATTCACCAGGGCCCTTCCCCATTCCCATTTGAGCCCCCATAGGGCTCAATGGGAATGGGGAAGGCGCTAATAACAGTACTGTAAATTACGGTACCATTATTAGCTCTAAAGTCCCTTTGCGCGTCCCGTCCTTAACGCCTGCTAAAAGCAGGTGTTAAGGAAGGACCCGCAAAGGGAACTTGTAGTAGGGCGGTAAGTGTTTAGCGGTACCGGTCTCATTACCGGTGACCCTTACCGCCCTACTCGGAATGAGGCCCCAAACCTCATTTTTTACTGTGGGGGTGTTCCTTCAAGGCCCCCACATGCCGCCACCTGCCTGTGTTGTTAACATTATTGCTACCTGATGGCAATTGCCTTTTCCCATCAGAACTTGCTCTCCCCTCCACTCTTCTACCTCTCCAAACCCCTCTCTCATTGTCTCATGCTTCATGCACCCACACCACGCGATGTAAGACTCCATTGATCATGAATGAATCACCTGTGCTCCACAGGCTTCCCACCCTGATCCACTTAACCCAATGTCCATTCTGAGTATTCCTCTGCCCCTCTAAACAGAGCACCTTCTTGATATTCTAACACACACTCACCCCATTGATCTGTCTACAGCCTTCTTTTCAAGAATCAATGCACAGTATGAGCTATGATCCGACAATCTACCCTTGCAGGTGCATGGGAGAAATGTTTAATTGTAATGTCATTGATATTACATGAACAGTGATTCTTCAATTACTGACTGCCTAATAAACATCTAAGCATGGAGGTAATTGTACTTTGAGAATGCTAATCATTAACAAGAGTGTTGTTTTAAGTGTTTTTCGTTGGACATAAATCCATTCCGCTCTTCGTGAATAGTCTACAATGTCTAGCAGTACTTCTATCCAGGCCCTGGTCCAAGACCGTATTAAAGTCTTCACCTAGTACAATATTTCGGCAACCTAAATTCTGAAAATCTTGTGCAACTCTCCTAAATAAATTGCCATTGTCAACCGAGGGAGCATATATGTTGCAAAAAATTACTTCTGTCCCCTGAATGTTAACCATTAACGCAATCATTCTCCCCTCTCTGTCACTCAATTCATTCAAAACTTTTACTGGAGCATTCTTCCTTATAAATATCGCCATACCTTGTGATCTTGTTTTGAAAGATGAACCATACACTCTTCCAATCCAACCTTTTCCCAAGCTTTCAAGTTCCCCTTGTATGAGGTGCGTCTTTTGAATAAAACAGCCATCTGCTTTCAGATCATTCAGGTAAGCAATCACATTCTTACGCTTTGACATAATCTTTAACCCGTTCACATTCCACGTGACCACTCGTAATTCTTCATCCATTTTCAACTCCTTACACAAATTGAAATCGTCCACCAACTCTATACTCTTAGAAAAATATACAAATGTGAATCTCAAACCATCAACTCTGAAATAGATGCAAGACACGAAGAACAACAGTAAAATTTAATTGATATAACACATTTAAACTGACCAGCCCTGGACACCCCTCCCCAAAATTATTTATTAACTCAAAATGTTATTATCTGTCTTATTCATAAAAATCCTGGTAATTTATATCCCAGAAGTAATTATTTAAAGGTCTCCCCAATCCTAATTCTACTCAACTTTCAGTTCAGACTACCTGTCCTGATAGCCAACTTCATTTATTTAACCCACCTTACACTCAACTTTTTAATCTATTTTAATCACCCTAAGTAGTTCCAGCTCTATAACTATGTGCAACTATATGCCCCTTGCTTTGTCATCAGGCAACTGGCAGGTCTAACCTTGGATGCCTACAGTATTGATGTTACACCTTTTTTACCCCTGCAAGTACTCCCGACACCCCCCCTCCACTCTGTGCTTTATTCGCAACCTCTATTCCCTATCTTGGACTCCTTAATTTCTCTTAAATATTGTATTGACCCCTAGTTTCCCTTATAAAACCCTTTTAACATTATCATTCTAATACTAATACCATTAGAACCAAGTATTCCCACTCTTATTGCAAATCATCTACTATCCAAGCACCTCCCCCACATTCCAATAGCACTTAAAAACACATTGGCCCTCATTAGGACCCTGGCGGAGAGGGTTTTACGCCGGCGTAGTGCATGGCGTACCTCTCCGCCAGACTACGAGTTCCCGTAGCGCCATGGATGATTTTTACGCCTGCTTTTTGCAGGCGGAGAAATCCATGGCGCTACGGGATCTTGATGTTAATTACGCCACCGTAATTTACGGTGGCGTAATTAACGCCTTCCCCACTCCCATTATACCCTATGGGGCAAGAATGGGAATGGGGAAGGGTAAAATGGGGATTGGGGACTTACCGCCCCGCCAAGGTCGGCATGGGGCGGTAAGTCCGCCAAGCACCTTGGCGGAGTTGGCAGCTTTGCGCCATGGACCATGGTGCAAATTGCACCATGGTCCTCCGCCAAGGTCCTAATGAGGGCCATTGTAAATAATCTCGTTATCTCTTTACTCCCCTTCATCTACTCAATATCTATCCAATTTAAATACTAAATATTAAAATGGTTGGGTTAATCCAGCACAATTCATTCGATTTTATACCTTGAAACACAAATTCTTGTTAGTTAATGTTGGACATTGTAAATTCTATGAGCAGATCAGCAATTTGCAAGTGTTATCTTTTAAACATATAGAGGGTAATTCATAGAATTTCGCAGAAAAGTGTCGCAAGCGGCTGGCGCAGAGTGTCCGCGTGCGATTGTCTGCGCCAGGCACGTGCGCTAAAACCGATTTCCGCGCACAGCGTATTCATGGATTTTAGGCTCCCAAACCAGCCGTAGCGCAGAGAATCGCAGCGACCCTGCAGCAGCGCCAGTAACGCCCCCAAGAACGCCCTCGCGCAAGGAAAAACCATCAAAATCGCTAAATCATCGCAAAGGGCTGCGCTAACCCTGGACCAGTTCACCGGGCTGGCAAACAGCAAACGCCAAGCGGGGAATGTGTATTTCAGGGGTGCGCGGGAAGTTCCACACGCGATTGGCCCCGTGCAAGCAGGGTACGTGTATCTCAGGGGTGCGCGGGAAGTTCCACACGCGATTTCATCAGGGTACATGTATTTCAGGGGTGCGCGGGAAGTTCCACACGCGATTGTCCCAGTGCGAGCCGGGTATGTGTATTCCATGGGTGCGCAGGAAGTTCCACACGCGATTTCAGCAGGGTACGTGTATTTCAGGGGTGCGCAGGAAGTTCCACACGCGAATGGGCCAGTGCGAGCAGGGTACGTGTATTCCATGGGTGCGCGGGAAGTTCCACACGCGATTTCATCAGGGTACGTGTATTTCAGGGGTGCGCGGGAAGTTCCACACGCGATTGTCCCAGTGCGAGCAGGGTACGTGTATTTCAGGGGTGCGCGGGAAGTTCCACACGCGAATGGCCCCGTGCAAGCAGGGTACGTGTATTCCAGGGGTGCGCGGGAAGTTCCACACCCGATTTCAGCAGGGTACGTGTATTTCAGGGGTGCGCGGGAAGTTCCACACGCGATTTCAGCAGGGTATGTGTATTTCAGGGGTTCTGGGGAGTACTACACGTGAATTGGCCGTGTGGGTCCTCCCAGGTGTACGCTCCACAACCTCCACGGCCCCTGCAGGCAGCCCACACCACGGGGGACTGCCCTGCACCCCTGCTCATGTCCCGCAGGCAGCCCATCCACCATGGGCATGCCCCCCAGCCAACCCACATGTCACCTTGCACTACTGATCAACAATGCATGTCTCCCACCACCCCCACCCCCCAGCAGTGCAGGGGCACCCTCCACCAGGCCCCCACTCATGTCTCCCACCCACCCCCACCCCCCAGCAGTGCAGGGGCACCCTCCACCAGGCCCCCACTCATGTCTCCCACCCACCCCCACCCCCAGCCACCATGGGCACCCTCCACCAGGCCTCCACTCATGTCTACCACCCCCCCGCCCCCCAGCCACCATGGGCAGTCTCCACCATGCCTCCACTCATGTCTCCCACCCACCCCCACCCCCCAGCATCCAGGGGCAGCCTCCACCAGGCCCCCACTCATGTCTCCCACCCACCCCCACCCCCCAGCAGTGCAGGGGCACCCTCCACCAGGCCCCCACTCATGTCTCCCACCCACGCCCACCCCCCAGCCACCATGGGCAGCCTCCACCAGGCCTCCACTCATGTCTCCCACCCCCCCACCCCCCAGCCACCATGGGCACCCTTCACCAGGCCCCCACTCATGTCTCCCACCACCCCCACCCCCCAGCAGTGCAGGGGCACCCTCCACCAGGCCCCCACTCATGTCTCCCACCACCCCCACCCCCCAGCAGTGCAGGGGCACCCTCCACCAGGCCCCCACCCATTTCTCCCACCCACCCCCAGCCACCATGGGCACCCTCCACCAGGCCCCCACTCATGTCTAACCCAGCATCCAGGGGCAGCCTCCACCAGGCCCCCACTCATGTCTCCCACACCCCCACCCCCCAGCAGTGCAGGGGCAGCCTCCACCAGGCCCCCACTCATGTCTCCCATATACCCCCACCCCCCGGCCACCAGGGGCATCTTCCACCAGGCCTCCACTCATGTCTCCCACCCACCCCCACCCCCCAGCCACCATGGGCAGCCCCCACCAGGCCCCCACTCATGTCTCCCACCCCCCACCCCCCAGCATCCAGGGGCAGCCTCCACCAGGCCCCCACTCATGTCTGCCACCCACCCCCACCCCCCAGCCACCATGGGCACCCTCCACCAGGCCCCCACTCATGTCTCCCACCCCCCACCCCCCAGCAGTGCAGGGGCACCCTCCACCAGGCCCCCACTCATGTCTCCCACCCACCCCCACCCCCCAGCCACCATGGGCACCCTCCACCAGGCCCCCACTCATGTCTCCCACCCCCCCACCCCCCAGCAGTGCGGGGGCACCCTCCACCAGGCCCCCACCCATGTCTCCCACCCACCCCCACCCCCTAGCCACCATGGGCAGCCCCCACCAGGCCTCCACTCATGTCTCCCACCCTCCCACCCCCCAGCAGTGCAGGGGCACCCTCCACCAGGCCCCCACCCATGTCTCCCACCCCCACCCCCCAGCCACCATAGGCAGCCTACACCAGGCCCCCACTCATGTCTCCCACCACCCCCAGCCACCATGGGCAGCCTCCACCAGGCCTCCACTCATGTCTCCCACCCACCGCCACCCCCCAGCCACCATGGGCACCCTCCACCAGGCCCCCACTCATGTCTCCCACCCACCCCCACCCCCCAGCCACCATGGCCAGCCCCCACCAGGCACCCACTCATGTCTCCCACCACCCCCACCCGCCAGCCACCATGGGCAGCCTCCACCAGGCCTCCACTCATGTCTCCCACCCACCCCCACCCCCCGGCCACCATGGGCAGCCCCCACCAGGCCCCCCCTCATGTCTCCCACCACCCCACCCCCCCGCAGTGCAGGGGCACCCTCCACCAGGCCACCACCCATGTCTCCCACCACCCCCATCCCCCAGCAGTGCAGGGCACCCTCCACCAGGCCCCCACCCATGTCTCCCACCACCCCCACCCCCCAGCAGTGTAGGGGCACCCTCCACCAGGCCCCCACCCATGTCTCCCACCACCCCCACCCCCAGCAGTGCAGGGGCAGCCTCCACCAGGCCCCCACTCATGTCTCCCACCACCCCCACCCCGCAGCCAGCAGGGGCAGCCTCCACCAGGCCACCACACATGTCTCCCACCACCCCCACCCCCCAGCGACCAGGGGCAGCCTCCACCAGGCCACCACCCATGTCCCCTATCACAACCACCCCCCAGCAGTGCAGGGGCACCCTCCACCAGGCCCCCACTCATGTCTCCCACCACCCCCACCCCCCAGCCACCAGGGGAAGCCTCCACCAGGCCCCCACTCATTTCTCCCACCACCCCCACCCCCCAGAGGTGCAGGGGCACCCTCCACCAGGCCCCCACTCATGTCTCCCACCCACCCCCACCCCCCAGCCACCATGGGCACCCTCCACCAGGCCCCCACTCATGTCCCCCTGCACCCCCACCCCCCAGCAGTGCAGGGGCAGCACCACCAGGCCCCCACTCATGTCCCCCTGCACCCCCACCCCCCAGCATCCAGGGGCAGCCTCCACCAGGCCCCCACTCATGTCCCCCTGCACCCCCACCCCCCAGCCACCAGGGGCAGCACCACCAGGCCCCCCCTCATGTCCCCCTGCACCCCCACCCCCCAGCCACCATGGGCAACCTCCACCAGGCCCCCACTCATGTCTCCCAACCCCCCACCCCCCAGCATCCAGGGGCAGCACCACCAGGCCCCCACTCATGTCTCCCACCCCCCCACTCCCCAGCATCCAGGGGCAGCCTCCACCAGGCCCCCACTCATGTCCCCTATCACCACCACCCCCCAGCAGTGCAGGGGCACCCTCCACCAGGCCCCCACTCATGTCTCCCACCCCCCCCCCACCCCCCAGCCACCATGGGCAGCCTCAATCAGGCCTCCACTCATGTCTCCCACCCACCCCACCCCCCAGCCACCATGGGCACCCTCCACCAGGCCCCCACTCATGTCTCCCACCCACCCCCACCCCCCAGCCACCATGGGCAGCCCCCAGCAGGCCCCCACTCATGTCTCCCACCACCCCCACCCCCCAGCAGTGCAGGGGCACCCTCCACCAGGCCACCACCCATGTCTCCCACCACCCCCACCCCCCTGCACCCCCACCCCCCAGCAGTGCAGGGGCAGAACCACCGGGCCCCCACTCATGTCCCCCTGCACCCCCACCCCCCAGCCACCATGGGCAGCCTCCACCAGGCCTCGACTCATGTCTCCCACCCACCCCCACCACCAAGCCACCATGGGCAGCCTCCACCAGGCCTCCACTCATGTCTCCCACCCACCCCCACCCCCCAGCCACCATGGGCAGCCCCCAGCAGGCCCCCACTCATGTCTCCCACCACCCCCACCCCCCAGCAGTGCAGGGGCACCCTCCACCAGGCCACCACCCATGTCTCCCACCACCCCCACCCCCCAGCAGTGCAGGGGCACCCTCCACCAGGCCCCCACCCATGTCTCCCACCACCCCCACCCCCCAGCAGTGCAGGGGCACCCTCCACCAGGCCCCCACCCATGTCTCCCACCACCCCCACCCCCCAGCAGTGCAGTGGCACCAACCACCAGGCCACCACCCATGTCTCCCACCACCCCCACCCCCCAGCAGTGCAGGGGCACCCTCCGCCAGGCCCCCACTCATGTCTCAAACCCACCCCACCCCCCAGCCACCATGGGCAGCCCCCACCAGGCCCCCACTCATGTCTCCCACCACCCCCACCCCCAGCCACCATGGGCAGCCTCCACCAGGCCTCCACTCATGTCTCCCACCACCCCCACCCCCCAGCAGTGCAGGGGCACCCTCCACCAGGCCTCCACCCATGTCTCCCACCACCCCCACCCCCCAGCAGTGCAGGGGCACCCTCCACCAGGCCCCCACCCATGTCCCTATCACCACCCCCCCAGCAGTGCAGGGGCAGCCTCCACCAGGCCTCCACCCATGTCTCCCACCACCCCCACCCCCCAGCAGTGCAGGGGCAGCCTCCACCAGGCCCCCACCCATGTCCCCTATCACCACCACCCCCCAGCAGTGCAGGGGCACCTTCCACCAGGCCCCCACTCATGTCTCCCACCACCTCCACCCCCCAGCCACCAGGGGCAGCCTCCACCAGGCCCCCACTCATGTCTCCCACCACCCCCACCCCCCAGCAGTGCAGGGGCACCCTCCACCAGGCCCCCACCCATGTCTCCCACCACCACCACCCCCCAGCAGTGCAGGGGCACCCTCCACCAGGCCCCCACCCATGTCTCCCACCACCCCCACCCCCAGCAGTGCAGGGGCACCCTCCACCAGGCCCCCACTCATGTCTCCCACCACCCCCACCCCCCAGCAGTGCAGGGGCACCCTCCACCCATGTCTCCCACCACCCCCACCCCCCAGCAGTGCAGGGGCAGCCTCCACCAGGCCCCCACCCATGTCCCCTATCACCACCCCCCCAGCAGTGCAGGGGCAGCCTCCACCAGGCCTCCACCCATGTCTCCCACCACCCCCACCCCCCAGCAGTGCAGGGGCAGCCTCCACCAGGCCCCCACCCATGTACCCTATCACCACCCCCCCCCCCAGCAGTGCAGGGGCAGCCTCCACCAGGCCCCCACCCATGTCCCCTATCACCACCACCCCCAGCAGTGCAGGGGCACCCTCCACCAGGCCCCCACTCATGTCTCCCACCACCCCCACCCCCCAGCCACCAGGGGCAGCCTCCACTAGGCCCCCACTCATGTCTCCCACCACCCCCACCCCCCAGCCAGCAGGGGCACCCTCCACCAGGCCCCCACTCATGTCTCCCACCACCCCCACCCCCCAGCCACCAGGGGCAGCCTCCACCAGGCCCCCACTCATGTCTCCCACCACCCCCACCCCCCAGCCAGCAGGGGCACCCTCCACCAGGCCCCCACCCATGTCTCCCACCACCCCCACCCCCCAGCAGTGCAGGGGCAGCCTCCACCAGGCCCCCACTCATGTCTCCCACCACCCCCACCCCCCAGCCAACATGGGCAGCCCCCACCAGGTCCTCACAATCCCCAATCATGTGCGTTATGGTCAGCCTCCACAGCCAAAAAGCCCTACCAAGTAACCCATTCAACCACATGGAAATGGAAATTACATGTTACACCCCCAATGTTCATAAAGCTAATGAACCCATGTCCGTCACACACAATGGTTGCAATTGAATGGGAAAACACCCAACATGACATGCATGAAACCAATGAGATGATACCACACAGTGAAGTATGAAAACAAAATTGTATATTAAAAAAAAGAATGCAAAAGAAATGAAACAAACTACAATGGGAATGAAAAAAAGATAAGCTGCATGTCCGTTTAAAAAAATAAAACCACCAAATCCTAATCCAAAAAAATGTTGTCCAAAGTCAAATGAAAAATAAAATCAACCCAATGAACTATGTACAAAACATCCAAGGGTCCATGAGCCCAACTGAACAAAGGAAACCTACAAAAAACCCTAACTAAAATGCAACTATATACAAAAAGTGGAGCAGTATCCGTCGACTCCAAATCATAAGAACAAACAAAGGAAACCTAAAACTAAAGAACTATATACAAAGGCGGCGGGCAAGTCTAGCGGCTCACTCCGTGGTGTTCCGGGCCAGGGCATCATCGAACTCCTGTTCGATGTCCCGGAGGCGGTCCTGTTGCATGGCCCCGAGGGTCCGCAGGGACGACGCCGTGTCCTCCTCCAACCCCCTGCGGATTGCCTCGAGGCACTCGGCCCGCCTCAGGGCCCTCCGCATGGAGTTCTCCGCCCTGACCATTGTGAGCCGCGCCTCTTCCGCCCGCCGCCGCTCCGCACCTATGGCTTGGCCCAACCGCTCCCACACGGAAGACACTCTCTCTCCTGGGTCCTCCTGCCCTCCGGCCGATGCCTGCCCCTCCGATGTCGAAGGCCCCGAGCCTTCATGGCTCCCACCATGTTGCTGCTCTGCCTCTGCCCGTGCACTGCCTCCTGCTGCCTGCACATCCTCCGCCGGCTGGGGTGCAGTCGTAGATGTGGCCACCCCTGCTAGACGTCTGACTCCCGACTGTGGCAGGGATGCCTCCTCCACCAGCCTGGCCGCACCGTCAGAGGCAGCACCACAGGGCACCCAGGTGACTGATGGGTGGGAAGATGGCACAGAGGACGACTGGCGCGTAGGGGGTCCAGTTGAGGAGGGGGTCGGAGCAAGCCCCATCAGACGGAGGAATCCGGCCTGTGTGACCTGTCCCAGCAGGCTGACGTGGTCAACGAGCCATTCGAGATGACGTGCAGTCTCTCCATGAAAAGACTGGAGGTCACCTCGCATGGCCCGTTGACGCAACGCCACACCAGCCAGGACAGGCTCAACCCGGACCTGGATGGCCACGTCCGCAGGCAGAGGAAGGCCAGTTGACGTCAGCTCATCCCCTGCCTGAAAACGGGTCTGGACGTAGGCATCCCTGCTGGTGCAAGATGATGCAGGGACAGGATTGGGGACAGGATTGCACACAGGCACCTCCGCGGCGGCCTGTGCTGCCTCCTGTCCCTGGTCCTGCACTGCACCACTAGCACCAGTGGGATCCCCACCTCCAGACCCCGTCTCTGGTGCTTGCACGGCCTCCTCCTCCACCAAACCCCCCACCAACCTGGATGACTCCGTGCCATCTTCCCCTGTTGGGCCCTGTGGGGTCCCAGCTGCCCCTTCTGCTGCCGAGGAGTCCAACTCCAACCTCCGCCTCTTGGACCTCCCCCCGGCAGCTGCGGCCTGGGACGCGGCACCGGACTCCTCACTCCCCGACGCGATGACAACACGGGAGGGGAGCCGGGCCTTGCGTCTCCGGCTGGCGGTGGGATCCCCGCCGCTGTGCTCCACAGCACCTTCTCCGCCCTCTTCATCAGTTGACGCTGCAGACAGGGAGAAACAAAACACAGGCATCAGGGCACTGTACAATGGACACATACACACATGACAGTTGCACATGAGTGGCATTGGCAAACCTCAGACATGTCATCACAATCCCCAACACACATGTCATTACAACTCGCACACATGAGCCATACCACAGCCATATCGCAACTGCCACCACCATCCCTACACATACAACTGCATGAGCAGCCAAAGGGGAGCCAGACATCACATGCAACACAGGAAGTGCACCACACATGTACACACACCACCACACTTGCATGCATGTGTACACCTCTGCCAAGTGTCGCAGTGTTCAGACGGGCATCCATGTCACATCTGCCAATCAGGCTTCCACATACCGCTGTCACATGCATCCATGTTGCATCACTGTTGCACCCTTGTCAAATACATGCACATGCACATGTACACAGTGCTCATACATGCAGCCGAAAACAACATACATGCGTGACATCACGGACATGTCTACTTACATACACATTCATCCAAACATGTGTACACACACAACTGCATTTGGCATGCAAGCCTACACACACAAGCACCATCCATGTCTTACACATTACAGCCCTTGCATGTGTCAGCCCCATGGCCCTTTACACCCCCACCCATACTCGACCCCATACAAACAGATGTGCAACCTGCACACTACCGAATAATCACCACACGCACTGCTCACAATCAGGATGCATGTACACTCACCGCTCGACTCCAGACGGGTCTGCTTCTCTAGGACCTGGACGTGGAGCTCTGGGGATATGCGTTCCAGGACCCTCATCTGTTCTTCCGACAAGTGGCCCCGGCGCCCCTTGGCATCCGCTGCCTTCAAGAGGCGCCAGGCCTTGTTCAGGGTCCTGGACCTGAAGTCCTCCCAGCGCTTCCTGACATGTTGTAAGTCCCGGACTGCCACCCCTTCCGCATTGATGGCAGTCACGATGTCAGTCCAGATCCGAGTCCGTCCTTCCTTGTCGGCGCGGGAACTTCCAAAGAGGGCATCATACTGCCCCAGGACTTGCCCCACCAGGACACCAACTTCGGTGGCACTGAAGCTGGTGCCCCTCTGCCTCTCTGGCCGGGGGTTGTCAGTGGTCACAGATGGTGTTTGCCCCGACATGACAACCCCAGAGGCAGGAGTGGGTGGGCAACTGGGTCCTGGGGCTGGGCTGTGGAGCGATGGAATCCCAGTCGGGAGTCTTCAGTTCCAGCAGGGGTGGTTACAGCAACAGCACCCCTGGCTGATGTGCAGGCAGCAAATGGCAGTGCACGTGGGCAGCAGGCAGTCAGGCAGCAGCAGATGGCAGGTGGGAGCGTGCTCAGGGCTCTGGGGGGCAGTAGTTCGGCCTGCACGTCAGCGTGAAAATCGAGGAATGGCCCTTAACGCGTAAGCGCGTCAGCACGCATACGCGATTCTATTGGACCAAAGGCACTCAGCGCGTAAACGCGTCGGCAGCGTATGCGCGTCTATGAAGTCACGTGCATGTTGAATTGGGCACACGTTTGAAAATGTTGCGTGTGAAAAAAATGAAAGACACGTCCGAGTGTCAAAGTGTGTAATTGGTGGGAATGGGCCTAGCGCGTACACGCGGCAGTGACAAAGCGTGTAATTGGTGGAAATGGCCCTACACGCAGAAGTGACAAAGCGTGTAATTGGTGGAAATGGCCCTACACGCAGAAGTGACAAAGCGTGTAATTGGTGGAAATGGCCCTACACGCAGAAGTGACAAAGCGTGTAATTGGTTTAAATGGCCCTAGCGCGTACACGCCGCGTAAGTGACGCTGGACGTGTGGGCCTGTATAAAAGGTACGTGTAGAACACCATTTCCTTGTACGTGCTTTTCATGGATAGCGAGTGGGTGAATTCTATACTTCTTGTCGTTTCACACGCGATTTACTTCACGGCGTTTCAAGTTCGTATTCCCTGTTACCTCTGACAGCTTTTTCTCTTTTTCCTCTTTTACTGGTTTACCTGGGCCTGTTCCCTCAAACAGTGTTCCCTTCTACTGTTGTCCTGTCTCCTCAGACAGCGTACAAATCTTCTTTTGGCGGGGGTGTTGCCAACCAAACGTGCTCCTTTTTCACGCTCTTTTACCTGGCAGACGGTGAGTCACGCACGTATCTAACATCTGTGCTTGCCCCGTGTGTAGCCTACCCCTTCAGAGGTCATTCTAGGCTGCGTGTGACACGCATAAGTTCATTCTTGTGTTACTGGGTGCCACAGCGTAGTGCAGGTTTTTCTTTCTGCACACGTGGTCTAGGAGGGGTTGCGTGCACGTCATCTCCCTTTTTTGGGGCTCCTGTGCGTAGCGTGACCCGTCATCTTTCCCCAGGGGTTACATTCAGCCTTGCTAGAGCACTAGGGTACAATTACCATCTGGTACCCAAAGCCTTTGACTCCCAATTGGCCAGGACAATAGTTTACATCCACTCCCATACGCATATTAACATCAGTGCCATGGCTGGGAGGCGAGGATTCCGTAAGGGTGGCAAAGGTGGAAGAGCCACAAGTGGTGGCCGTGGTGGATCCGGTAGGGGACGTGGTCGTTACTTGCAGGGTGAGCCTGTCCCCCCATGTGTGGAGGACCAGTCAAGGGCACCCATAATCCCCCCGCGTCCCCCCCTCCCATTGAGGCTGATGTGGCTGACACCATCCATATTCAGCCCTTGTTGGACCAGCCCATTGTGGCACCAGACCTGGCTGACTCCATGGCTGACTTCCAGGTCAGCAGGCCTATGACACGTGCGCTGGTGCACGTTGATGTCATCATGCCACGTGCATCTGGGGCAGCAAGGTCATCTGCTGCCCCAAGTAGGCAGGGCGGAGAGGCTGCAGGGGCAGCTGCGGCTCCAACCATCCCAGCTCTCACACACCCAGCCAGGACAGTGTCGGTCCTAGTCCATCCTGCTGACATTCCCCCTGACACCATTACACTTGAGCCAATGCCTGCACCAACTCCCATGCTGAGTGTGCAATCCCACACTCCTGATACAGAGTCCACCAGGGCTCCTGCCCCTAGTGTCCAGAGCGGCGCAGGACACTCAGGATCACCACCACCTTCCAAGCGGAAGAGGAAGAGTGCTCGTCCGGCACAGGCTGATGCCCCAGACACGGCTACACAGTCCGGCCCGTCCAGGAAGCCCAGCTTCACGGATGACGAACTGAATGCACTTGTCGAGTAAGTGTCCGCACATGATAACGAGATGGTCATTGTTGCAGGATCCAAGACCACACCTGCACAAAGCCAGGCACACTGGCAGACCATTGCGGATATCGTAAGTGCCCTTGGAATCATGAGGCGCACAGCCAATGATTGCTATAAGCGCTGGAATTACCTAAAGCGCAGGGCAAAGAGTAAGCTGGCCTCAAGTCATGCCGCAACTCTAGTGACTGGAGGTGGGTCTCCAGTAGTAGACATGGAACTCACTCCACATGAGTCAGTCGCTGGGACCTACGTCACGGAGGAACAGATCCAAGGCGTGGGAGATCTGCCTGATTACGAGGCATTGTCCGGTGAGTGCACATGCATGTGTGTGTCATCCATGTGCATGGTGTGTGTGTGAGGGCTTCTGTTTGTGTGCCAGGTGAGAGTGTGGGCACCTGAGTCGTATGGGCCAGCCATGTGCTTCATGCAATACATCCTGCGCAGCTGCATTAGGCCATAGCAGTATCCCTTCTGCCAACAGTAGACATCTAGCCCAACTGCACGCCAGTTGCCCTTGAAGTGTCACCTTGCCACAACATTGTTGCTTATTTTTCACTGTTCATTCAGGCAGATTTTTTGCATTCCACCACTTTTACTAGGCATTTTGCAGTCCTCTAGTCACATGTCTGACATGGCTATGGTAAAGTGGAGTGACTTTGTTACCTGGATATCATTTGTTCACACATGTCCCTGTGCAATTGGACCATTTTGGACTGGCAGCTCCAGGTGAAAAATCTGACCTGTTTGAATTAGAAAAGCTATTACATGCGGGAACTGGACTGAATGAATAGGTGCTGCCCTCCTCTGCATCTTCACTCAATTGCAATGGTACATGCCATCTGTGTGATGGCATGTGTGTTTCACCAGGCAATCACAGGCCAATGTGTGATGCCACTGCCAGGCAGCATGCAGAAAATGTGTTCATCTTCCATCTTGGTGTCATCAGTGTGTGCCATTTGCCTGCCCTTCATATGCAGTGAGGGTGCATGCATGGGAGGGTTTTAGTCATGTGGGACATGTGTCAATCAAGTACTGCTTCTCTTGTGTGCCATGGTGCTAATGCCTGTTTCCATTTCTTTGTTTTTATGTCTTTGCAGGGGAAGACGCACCTGATACTGCTGGGGTTGTGGAGATGGTGCAGACCCAGGAGGGGTCCGAGGGCCGACCAACCACCAGTGAGGGACGTGGTGTGGTGGTGGGTGAGAACCCACAAGTGCTGCAGGTCGTGCTCTCAAGGGGTGTCTCTGGCTGCACCTCCCCCGAGCTGTACTCAGCTGTTGATTCGGATGATGAGACCTACGTGCCGTCGCAGGTGAGTGTTCCAGGGAGGGATTCTGTTCTTTCCCACCCACCTGCACCAGGGTCAGAACCCTCAATGGGGATGTCAGTGTTGGCAGCTACGCCTTTGGTGGTTACGGATGCAGGGTCACACTCCGCGACATCTGATCCTGTTCCTGGGCCAGCAGATCAGAGGGGGAATGCAGTCCTGCAGCCTCAGGCAGTGCCGGCACAGCAAGGCGCACTTCGCCTTGCCCCAGACAGGTGTGGTGCCCGCCAACGTGGTGGCCGTACGCCACCTGGCAATACCGCATGGGAGCAATCCATTTACGGTATGGCAACCCAACAGGCAGCATCATCCGAGATGATGGCTCAGGCCATGGATAGGGTGGCCACTTCCATTGTCCTCCCTGAAAGGCTGATGGAGCGACTACAGCAGGCAACCGACTCCATCTGCCAGTCACACAGGGAGGACATGTTGGCGTCCAACAGGGACAGGCGGGCGGCACTGGCGACTCTGCAGGAGGCCATCTCCATAGAGTCCCAGGGCCACAGGGAAGCCCTGAGGCAGGAGCTCCTTCACCTCAGGACGACACTTGTTGAGCTTGAGGCTCCAACACACCAAAGGACAGAACAGCAGCTGGAGCGTCTCACCCGTACGCTCTCAGCTGAGATGCAGGCAACGAGGGCGGAGGTCCGGGCATCCCGTGAGTTGTTGCATGGGGACCTCCGCACACTCATCCTCCAGAACCAGACCTACCACACCCGCATGATTGCAGCCATGGAGGAGCAGACTAGGGCCTTGCGTGGGCTGCCTCCCATAGTGCAACCACCTCCGGATGCAGCTGCACAGGGTGACAATAGCAACAGCAGTGATACTCCCACAATAGGGTAGCCGTGTGGGCCATGAGCCCATGGAGGTGTTTTTTTTCCCAGGATCCACACAGGTGGGATTTGGTGTGCACCCTGTCCTCAGACCTCCTGGGTGGCCTCCCAAACCCCCCCGGGCCCATCAATGGCCTATTTTTATTTTTGTTTTTATTTTTATTTTTCCCAATTTTCTTGGGACAATTTGTTGCCTTCCATGGTTCCTGTGGGCATACGCTGCATTGTGGCTGGGCACATGCAGGCTTGTCATGTATTTGGTTCAGATGCTTGGGTTTGAGTCACACACACCCCTCCTGCTTCCCGTTTCCATGGGCTTGCAAAGGGTGTGCCCAAGTGACATTGACGTACATGGTGACATTGGACTCCCACTACATGTGTGGGTAGTCTAGTCAATACTGTGTATACATTCCTAGTGCATATTGCTGTTGTGTTGTACACTGCATGTTGCATTGATGTGTAACTCATCATCTGTGTCTACCTCCCAATTTGCAGGTCCCTTCCTCATGTCTACACAAGGCCCTCTAGTTTGGAGATGGGGTCCATGTTGGCAGCAGTGCACCTACTACTCTACATGGCGCCAACACTGCACAGTTGGTAGTGGTGGGAGTGCAGGCATTTCCAGGTGGTGAGACTACTAATTTATTACATTTGTGATGTCATGTTAATGGTAGTACCTGCTCAAGTTTGTTGTTGGTCCTGCATTACTGTGAGCATTTCAGGTGTTGCAAGTTTAAATTAGGGACACTGTACATTGTGACACTAGTGTCATGTTGTGGGGATTACTTTGTTTACCTGCAAATGGCATGTCATGGCACGGTGTGTCGTGTGGCGGTGCTGGGGATGGGTTGGCTGACATGGCACTGTCCTCTTGTTGCATTTTGCAAGTGGGTATTCATTTTAGCTACTTGGATGTGTTTCTTCACAAAACTGCATTGGTGGTGTCTGTGTGGGTAGGGATGCACACATTGTAACACTTCCAGGTGAACAATCTCAGGCTGATATGGTTTTCATGGTTGATTCTCCAGACATTCAGGATCAGTGTCAGGTTGAGTCATCATTGATTGTCAGATGGAATGTGCCAGGGCAGCGTGCACTCCACAGGGGTGTGATTACTATGAGAATTAATTAGCCACTAGCTGTGTACGGGCTGCCTCCCCCCGTGCCCTTTCCCCTCCCATGCGCAGCGGCTGTGCATGTGGTTGGGGATGTGGGGCCACCACCATGTCCACGGCCAGACCCCGGCGTGTTGCAACGTTGTGCAGGACACATGCTGCCACTATGATCCTGCACACTACTGGGGGAGCGTACAACAGCTGCCCGCCAGAACGGTCAAGGGAGCGAAAGCGTGACTTTAGCACTCCGAATGTGCGCTCCACTATGCCCCGAGTTGTAATGTGGGCTGTGTTATATCTTACCTGGGGTGGCGTGGTGGGGTTCCGAATTGGCGTCATCATGTGGGGGCTGAGAGGGTAGGCACTGTCCCCTGTGGAGGTGGTGATTGGTATCATTGGTGGGGTTGTGACCTTGCTCAGTATCTGACATGCATGCATGTGCAGTGGCATTCATACTCACCAAGCAGCCATGTATCACCATGCCGCCCAGCTCCTAGGTCCCGGCTTAGGGTGGACATTCGGTAAATGAAGCTGTCGTGGGTGGAGCCGGGATAGTTGGCATATACTGAGGTGATGATTCCCTTGGCATTACATACTACCTGCACGTTGATGGAATGCCAGTGCTTGCGGTTCTTATAGATGTGCTCTGATGCCCTGGGGGGACGTAGAGCCACATGGGTGCAGTCGATGGCACCTAGCACTTTGGGGAATCGTGCCACACCGTAAAAATCCAGGGCGGCAGCATGCCTTTCTGCAGGTGTTCTGGGCAGGTATATGTGCCTGCGGACTGATGGGCGTGCAGTGATGATGTTCAAGACCTGGTGTAGGCAGCGTGACTGGGTGGCCTGTGATACCCCACCCACTATGGCACTTGTCCGCTGAAATGATCCAGTGGCTAAGAAGTGCAGTACATTGAGGACCTTCTCCAGGGGGCTGAGTGCTTGGGAGCACAGGGTGGGTGATGTGAGGTCACCCTCCCACTCACTCACCAGGTCCAGTATTATGTGTGGTGGAAACCTGTACCTCCCATACACCTGGTCATCAGGCATCCCGAAAAGGCTGGTTCTGGGTGTGAATATTCTGGCCCTGACTATCCTCCTCCTCCTCCTTTGGTAGCCCACGCCCACTGCTGCTAGGAACGGTATGTTCATCCTGGGTCTGAGCTTGTTATTTTGTTAGCGCGCAAATTTATGCGTTGCGCGTGTTGTAGGCGAGCGTGTGACCTGCGCACCCCTGAAATCCAGTACCCAGTCCAATAGCGTGTGGAAATTCCCGCGCACCCCGGGATACATGTGCGCTGACGTACTTGCGTGTGTAAGTGCCCGCGCACCCCTGATATACACGTACATAGGCCAATCGCGTGTACGCGCACTTTTGTCCAATTACACGCGATGACACTCTGACGTGCTGTCCAATTACACGCGATGATACTCTGACGTGCTGTCCAATTACACGCGATGACACTCTGACGTGCTGTCCAATTACACGCGATGACACTCTGACGTGCAGTCTTTCCACGTGTGCTCTGTCATCACGTGCTGTGTGGGAAACACCCGTGCGGGTCACGTCACAGACGCGCATACGCTGCCGACGCGTTTACGCGCTGAGTGCCTTTGGTCCAAAAGAAATGCGTATGCGTGCTGACGTGCTTACGCGCTAAGGGCCTTTCCTCGATTTTCACGCTGACGTGCAGGATTTTCACGTGCCAAATCACTCCGTATCAAGCTGGCCACGCGTAAGCACACGGAAGACCACGCTCCTGCCCAGAAGGCCGAACTACTGCCCCCCAGAGCCCTGAGCACGCTCCCACTTGCCATCTGCTGCTGCCTGACTGCCTGCTGCCCACGTGCACTGCCATTTGCTGCCTGCACATCAGCCAGGGGTGCTGTTGCTGTGACCACCGCTGCTGGAACTGAAGACTCCCGACTGGGATTCCATCGCTCCACAGCCCAGCCCCAGGACCCAGTTGCCCACCCACTCCTGCCTCTGGGGTTGTCATGTCGGGGTAAACACCATCTGTGACCACTGACAACCCCCGGCCAGAGAGGCAGAGGGGCACCAGCTTCAGTGCCACCGAAGTTGGTGTCCTGGTGGGGCAAGTCCTGGGGCAGTATGATGCCCTCTTTGGAAGTTCCCGCGCCGACAAGGAAGGACAGACTCGGATCTGGACTGACATTGTGACTGCCATCAATGCGGAGGGGGTGGCAGTCCGGGACTTACAACATGTCAGGAAGCGCTGGGAGAACTTCAGGTCCAGGACCCTGAACAAGGCCCGGCGCCTCATGAAGGCAGCGGATGCCAAGGGGCGCCGGGGCCACTTGTCGGAAGAACAGATGAGGGTCCTGGAACGCATATCCCCAGCGCTCCACGTCCAGGTCCTAGAGAAGCAGACCCGTCTGGAGTCGAGCGGTGAGTGTACATGCATCCTGATTGTGAGCAGTGCGTGTGGTGATTATTCGGTAGTGTGCAGGTTGCACATCTGTTTGTATGGGGTCGAGTATGGGTGGGGGTGTACAGGGCCGTGGGGCTGACACATGCGAGGGCTGTAATGTGTGAGACATGGATGGTGCTTGTGTGTGTAGGCTTGCATGCCAAATGCAGTTGTGTGTGCACACATGTTTGGATGAATGTGTATGTAAGTAGACATGTCCGTGATGTCACGCATGTATGTTGTTTTCGGCTGCATGTATGAGCACTGTGTACATGTGCATGTGCATGTATTTGACAAGGGTGCAACAGTGATGCAACATGGATGCATGTGACAGCGGTATGTGGAAGCCTGATTGGCAGATGTGACATGGATGCCCGTCTGAACACTGCGACACTTGGCAGAGGTGTACACATGCATGCAAGTGTGGTGGTGTGTGTACATGTGTGGTGCACTTCCTGTGTTGCATGTGATGTCTGGCTCCCCTTTGGCTGCTCATGCAGTTGTATGTGTAGGGATGGTGGTGGCAGTTGCGATATGGCTGTGGTATGGCTCATGTGTGCGAGTTGTAATGACATGTGTGTTGGGGATTGTGATGACATGTCTGAGGTTTGCCAATGCCACTCATGTGCAACTGTCATGTGTGTATGTGCCCACTGTACAGTGCCCTGATGCCTGTGTTTTGTTTCTCCCTGTCTGCAGCGTCAACTGATGAAGAGGGCGGAGAAGGTGCTGTGGAGCACAGCGGCGGGGATCCCACCGCCAGCCGGAGACGCAAGGCCCGG
Source organism: Ambystoma mexicanum (assembly GCF_040938575.1). NCBI lineage: Eukaryota > Metazoa > Chordata > Amphibia > Caudata > Ambystomatidae > Ambystoma > Ambystoma mexicanum. The sequence continues at coordinate 408,281,212 of NC_090922.1, read as the reverse complement.
CTCCCCTCCCGTGTTGTCATCTCGTCGGGGAGTGAGGATTCCGGTGCCACGTCCCAGGCCGCAGCTGCCGGGGGGAGGTCCAAGAGGTGGAGGTTGGAGTTGGACTCCTCGGCAGCAGAAAGGGCAGCTGGGACCCCACAGGGCCCAACAGGGGAAGATGGCACGGAGTCATCCAGGTTGGTGGGGGGTTTGGTGGAGGAGGAGGCCGTGCAAGCACCAGAGACGGGGTCTGGAGGTGGGGATCCCACTGGTGCTAGTGGTGCAGTGCAGGACCAGGGACAGGAGGCAGAACAGGCCGCCGCGGAGGTGCCTGTGTGCAATCCTGTCCCCGATCCTGTCCCTGCATCATCTTGCACCAGCAGGGATGCCTACGTCCAGACCCGTTTTCAGGCAGGGGATGAGCTGACGTCAACTGGCCTTCCTCTGCCTGCGGACGTGGCCATCCAGGTCCGGGTTGAGCCTGTCCTGGCTGGTGTGGCGTTGCGTCAACGGGCCATGCGAGGTGACCTGCAGTCTTTTCATGGAGAGACTGCACGTCATCTCGAATGGCTCGTTGACCACGTCAGCCTGCTGGGACAGATCACCCAGGCCGGATTCCTCCGTCTGATGGGGCTTGCTCTGACCCCCTCCTCAACTGGACCCCCTACGCGCCAGTCGTCCTCTGTGCCATCTTCCCACCCATCAGTCACCTGGGTGCCCTGTGGTGCTGCCTCTGACGGTGCAGCCAGGCTGGTGGAGGAGGCATCCCTGCCACAGTCGGGAGTCGGACGTCCAGCAGGGGTGGCCACATCTGCGACTGCACCCCAGCTGGCGGAGGATGTGCAGGCAGCAGGAGGCAGTGCACGGGCAGAGGCAGAGCAGCAGCAGCAACATGGTGGGAGCCATGAAGGCTCGGGGCCTTCGACATCGGAGGGGAAGGCATCGGCCGGAGGGCAGGAGGACCCAGGAGAGAGAGTGTCTTCCGTGTGGCAGCGGTTGGGCCACGCCATAAGTGCGGAGCGGCGGCGGGCGGAAGAGGCGCGGCTCACAATGGTCAGGCCGGAGAACTCCATGCGGAGGGCCCTGAGGCGGGCCGAGTGCCTCGAGGCAATCCGCAGGGGGTTGGAGGAGGACACGGCGTCCTCCCTGCGGACCCTCAGGGCCATGGAACAGGACCGCCTCCGGGACATCGAACAGGAGTTCGATGATGCCCTGGCCCGGAACACCACGGAGAGAGCCGCTGGACTTGCCCGCCGCCTTTGTATATAGTTCTTTAGTTTTAGGTTACCTTTGTTTGTTCTTATGATTTGGAGTCGACAGACACTGCTCCACTTTTTGTATGTAGTTGCATTTTAGTTAGGGTTTTTTGTAGGTTTCCTTTGTTCAGTTGGGCTCATGGACCCTTGGATGTTTTGTACATAGTTCATTGGATTGATTTTATTTTTCATTTGACTTTGGACAACATTTTTTTGGATTAGGATTTGGTGGTTTTATTTTTTTAAACGGACATGCATCTTATCTTTTTTTCATTCCCATTGTAGTTTGTTTCATTTCTTTTGCATTCTTTTTTTTAATATACAATTTTGTTTTCATACTTCACTGTGTGGTATCATCTCATTGGTTTCATGCATGTCATGTTGGGTGTTTTCCCATTCAATTGCAACCATTGTGTGTGACGGACATGGGTTCATTAGCTTTATGAACATTGGGGGTTTAACATGTAATTTCCATTTCCATGTGGGTGAATGGGTTACTTGGTAGGGCTTTTTGGCTGTGGAGGCTGACCATAACGCACATGATTGGGGATTGTGAGGACCTGGTGGGGGCTGCCCATGGTGGCTGGGGGGTGGGGGTGGTGGGAGACATGAGTGGTGGCCTGGTGGAGGCTGCCCCTGCTGGCTGGGGGGTGGGGGTGGTGGGAGACATGAGTGGGGGCCTGGTGGAGGCTGCCCCTGCTGGCTGGGGGGTGGGGGTGGTGGGAGACATGAGTGGGGGCCTGGTGGAGGGTGCCCCTGCTGGCTGGGGGGTGGGGGTGGTGGGAGACATTAGTGGGGGCCTGGTGGAGGCTGCCCCTGGTGGCTGGGGTGTGGGGGTGGTGGGAGACATGAGTGGGGGCCTGGTGGAGGGTGCCCCTGCTGGCTGGGGGGTGGGGGTGGTGGTTGACATGAGTGGGGGCCTGGTGGAGGCTGCCCCTGGTGGCTGGGGGGTGGGGGTGGTGGGAGACATGTGTGGGGGCCTGCTGGAGGGTGCCCCTGCACTGCTGGGGGGTGGTGGTGATAGGGGACATGGGTGGGGGCCTGGTGGAGGGTGCCCCTGCACTGCTGGGGGGTGGTGGTGATAGGGGACATGAGTGGGGGCCTGGTGTAGGCTGCCCCTGCTGGCTGGGGGCTGGGGGTGGTGGGAAACATGATTGGGGGCCTGGTGGAGGGTGCCCCTGCACTGCTTGTGGGTGGGGTTTGGTGGGAAACATGAGAGGAGGCCTGATGGAGGCTGCCCAGGGTGGCTGGGGGGTCGGGGGGGTGGGAGACATGAGTGGGGGCCTGGTGGAGGGTGCCCCTGCACTGCTGGGGGGTGGTGGTGATAGGGGACATGAGTGGGGGCCTGGTGGAGGATGCCCCTGCACTGCTGGGGGGTGGGGGTGGTGGGAGACATGGGTGGGGGCCTGGTGGAGGGTGCCCCTGAACTGCCGGGGGGTGGGGGGGTGGGAGACATGGGTGGGGGCCTGGTGGAGGGCGCCCCTGCACTGCTGGGGGGTGGGGGTGGTGGGAGACATGGGTGGTGGCCTGGTGGAGGGTGCCCCTGCACTGCTGGGGGGTGCACGTGGTGGGAGACATGAGTGGGGGCCTGGTGGGGGCTGCCCATGGTGGCTGGGGGGTGGGTGGGAGACATGAGTGGAGGCCTGGTGGAGGCTGCCCATGGTGGCTGGGGGGTGGGGGTGGTGGGAGACATGAGTGGGGGCCTGGTGGGGGCTGCCCATGGTGGCTGGGGGGTGGGGGTGGGTGGGAGACATGAGTGGGGGCCTGGTGGAGGGTGCCCATGGTGGCTGGGGGGTGGGGGTGGGTGGGAGACATGAGTGGGGGCCTGGTGGAGGCTGCCCCTGGTGGCTGGGGGGTGGGGGTGGTGGTTGACATGAGTGGGGGCCTGGTGGAGGCTGCCCCTGGTGGCTGGGGGGTGGGGGTGGTGGGAGACATGAGTGGGGGCCTGGTGGAGGGTGCCCCTGCACTGCTGGGGGGTGGTGGTGATAGGGGACATGGGTGGGGGCCTGGTGGAGGGTGTCCCTGCACTGCTGGGGGGTGGTGGTGATAGGGGACATGAGTGGGGGCCTGGTGGAGGTTACCCCTGCTGGCTGGGGGGTGGGGGTGGTGGGAAACATGAGTGGGGGCCTGGTGGAGGGTGCCCCTGCACTGCTTGTGGGTGGGGTTTGGTGGGAGACATGAGTGGAGGCCTGGTGGAGGCTGCCCAGGGTGGCTGGGGGGTCGGGGGGGTGGTGGGAGACATGAGTGGGGGCCTGGTGGAGGGTGCCCCTGCACTGCTGGGGGGTGGTGGTGATAGGGGACATGAGTGGGGGCCTGGTGGAGGGTGCCCCTGCACTGCTGGGGGGTGGGGGTGGTGGGAGACATGGGTGGGGGCCTGGTGGAGGGTGCCCCTACACTGCTGGGGGGTGGGTGGGTGGGAGACATTGGTGGGGGCCTGGTGGAGGGTGCCCCTGCACTGCTGGGGGGTGGGGGTGGTGGGAGACATGGGTGGTGGCCTGGTGGAGGGTGCCCCTGCACTGCTGGGGGGTGGGCGTGGTGGGAGACATGAGTGGGGGCCTGGTGGGGGCTGCCCATGGTGGCTGGGGGGTGGGGGTGGGTGGGAGACATGAGTGGAGGCCTGGTGGAGGCTGCCCATGGTGGCTGGGGGGTGGGGGTGGTGGGAGACATGAGTGGGGGCCTGGTGGGGGCTGCCCATGGTGGCTGGGGGGTGGGGGTGGGTGGGAGACATGAGTGGGGGCCTGGTGGAGGGTGCCCATGGTGGCTGGGGGGTGGGGGTGGGTGGGAGACATGAGTGGAGGCCTGGTGGAGGCTGCCCATGGTGGCTGGGGGGTGGGGGTGCAGGGGGACATGAGTGGGGGCCTGGTGGCGCTGCCCCTGCACTGCTGGGGGGTGGGGGTGCAGGGGGACATGAGTGGGGGCCTGGTGGAGGGTGCCCATGGTGGCTGGGGGTGGGTGGGAGATATGAGTGGGGGCCTGGTGGAGGGTGCCCCTGCACTGCTGGGAGGTGGGGGTGGTGGGAGACATGGGTGGGGGCCTGATGGAGGGTGCCCCTGCACTGCTGGGGGATGGGGGTGGTGGGAGACATGGGTGGGGGCCTGGTGGAGGGTGCCCCTGCACTGCTGGGGGGTGGGGGTGGTGGGAGACATGAGTGGGGGCCTGGTGGGGGCTGCCCATGGTGGCTGTGGGGGTGGGGGTGGGTGGGAGACATGAGTGGAGGCCTGGTGGAGGCTGCCCATGGTGGCTGGGGTGTGGGGGTGGTGGGAGACATGAGTGGGGGCCTGGTGGGGGCTGCCCATGGTGGCTGGGGGGTGGGGGTGGGTGGGAGACATGAGTGGGGGCCTGGTGGAGGGTGCCCATGGTGGCTGGGGGGTGGGGGTGGGGGCGGAGACATGAGTGGAGGCCTGGTGGAGGCTGCCCATGGTGGCTGGGGGGTGGGGGGTGGGAGACATGAGTGGGGGCCTGGTGGAGGCTGCCCCTGCACTGCTGGGGGATGGGGGTGGTGGGAGACATGGGTGGGGACCTGGTGGAGGGTGCCCCTGCACTGCTGGGGGGTGGGGGGTGGGAGACATGGGTGGGGGCCTGGTGGAGGGTGCCCCTGCACTGCTGGGGGGTGGGGGTGGTGGGAGACATGGGTGGTGGCCTGGTGGAGGGTGCCCCTGCACTGCTGGGGGGTGGGGGTGGTGGGAGACATAAGTGGGGGCCTGGTGGGGGCTGCCCATGGTGGCTGGGGGGTGGGGGTGGGTGGGAGACATGAGTGGAGGCCTGTTGGAGGCTGCCCATGGTGGCTGGGGGGTGGGGGTGGTGGGAGACATGAGTGGGGGCCTGGTGGGGGCTGCCCATGGTGGCTGGGGGGTGGGGGTGGGTGGGAGACATGAGTGGGGGCCTGGTGGAGGGTGCCCATGGTTCCTGGGGGGTGGGGGTGGGGGTGGGGGCGGAGACATGAGTGGAGGCCTGGTGGAGGCTGCCCATGGTGGCTGGGGGGTGGGGGGTGGGAGACATGAGTGGGGGCCTGGTGGAGGGTGCCCCTGCACTGCTGGGGGGTGGTGGTGATAGGGGACATGTGTGGGGGCCTGGTGGAGGCTGCCCCTGGATGCTGGGGGGTGGGGGGGTGGGAGACATGAGTGGGGGCCTGGTGGTGCTGCCCCTGGATGCTGGGGGGTGGGGGGGTGGGAGACATGAGTGGGGGCCTGGTGGAGGGTGCCCATGGTGGCTGGGGGGTGGGGTGCAGGGGGACATGAGTGGGGGCCTGGTGGTGCTGCCCCTGGTGGCTGGGGGGTGGGGGTGCAGGGGGACATGAGTGGGGGCCTGGTGGAGGCTGCCCCTGGATGCTGAGGGGTGGGGGTGCAGGGGGACATGAGTGGGGGCCTGGTGGTGCTGCCCCTGCACTGCTGGGGGGTGGGGGTACAGGGGGACATGAGTGGGGGCCTGGTGGAGGGTGCCCATGGTGGCTGGGGGGTGGGGGTGGGTGGTATTCATGAGTGGGGGCCTGGTGGAGGGTGCCCCTGCACTGCTGGGGGTGGGGGTGGTGGGAGACATGAGTGGGGGCCTGGTGGAGGCTGCCCCTGTTGGCTGGGGGGTGGGGGTGGGTGGTATTCATGAGTGGGGGCCTGGTGGAGGGTGCCCCTGCACTGCTGGGGGGTGGTGGTGATAGGGGACATGGGTGGTGGCCTGGTGGAGGCTGCCCCTGGTGGCTGGGGGTGGTGGGTGACATGAGTGGTGGCCTGGTAGAGGCTGCCCCTGCTGGCTGGGGGGTGGGGGTGGTGGGTGACATGAGTGGGGGCCTGGTGGAGGCTGCCCCTGCACTGCTGGGGGGTGGGGATGGTGGGAGACATGGGTGGGGGCCTGGTGGAGGGTGCCCCTGCACTGCTGGGGGTGGGGATTTAGTTTATTCATTTGTATTGCGCACCAGACCCGAGGGTATGAGGGCGCATGAGCAGCAAGGTGATTCAAAGCTTGGTTACAGGATGCTTATACTTTACATTACATAATTATACATTACATTACATAATTACAGTGTGACGATGAAGGAACATGTGTACAGTTTGGCAGGAGAGAATGCAGTAGATGTATTTAAAGAATTACAAATATATACAAGTTTAGTATTACAAATTTACAGATTCTCTTAAAGCATGCAACGCGGAGAGCAGCCGTGTGGTGTTAGAGGTGTTAGTGGTTCGTGATCTTTAACCAATGGATGTAGTTGCGTCTAAAAAGTGAGTAAGGTTGGGGAGTTCTGAGCGATGGTGGTAGGGAGTTCCAGTGTTGGGGTGCTTTCACCTGGAAGCTGTTGCCACCCATTTTAGTGCGTTTAAACCTGGGGACGGTGAGCAGATTAGCATTGGAGGTTCTGGTGGGTCTGATGGGGCTGTGTTTGCATATTCTGTCTGCCAGATAGCGTGGGGCAGCATTATTCAGGCATTTGTGGGTGAGCGATGCTACTTTAAGCAAGATTTTGTCTGTTGTGCTGAGCCAGTTATGGGATTTCCTGATATTGGAAATGTGTTCCCTCCTGGGAATATTGAGTGCTGCCCTAAGGGCGTTGTTTTGTAGCGTCTGAATTTTGTTGGTGATTTGTTTGGTGGCTCCTATGTAGAGGGCGTTACAATAGTCCAGTTTGGATAATACCAATGCTCTGGCAAGTGTAGTGCAGCTGTGGGTGGAGAGGAAGGGTTTGGCTGCTCTTATGAGCTTACATGTGTAGGCCGTAGAGGATGCCATCGAGCTAACCTGTTTGTGGAAGGTTAGGGAGGAGTCGAGGTATATTCCTAGGGTTTTTACTTCTTTCGAAACCTTGATTAGGTTCCCATCTATGATGAAGTTGGCATAATTGTGGTCGAGTTTGGTTAGGTTGGACGTAGAACCAAGGATGATGAGTTCAGTTTTGTCATCATTCAGGCATAGACTGTGCGAAGCCATCCATGCCTGGATGATGAGATACACCCTGTTCACCAAGGCCAAATCCTGGTTGTAATCTCCCGTCAACGGGATGAGGATCTGTGTATCATCGGCGTAGTTAGTGTAGGTGATACCCAGGCCGTCTAGATCATCAAACAGGGGCTTTGTGAACACGTTGTACAGAGTGGGGGAGACGCACGAGCCCTGTGGGACTCCACATGTAATGGGGATGGGTTCGGCGGCGGCAGAGGAGGAGAAGACTCGCATGGATCTGTTGTTGAGGAATGACTCAATCCAACTGATGGCTTCTTGTGAAAAGTGAGCAGCTGAGTCTAAATGATTACATAGGATTTTATGGTCAACTAGGTCAAACGCCGCAGAGAGGTCTAGCAGGAGTAGTAATGCAGTTTTCCCGTTATCTCTAAGGTCGTCTATTTGGGCTTTCAGATCTATCAGGGCTGTTTCAGTTCCATGTTGGGGTCTGAAGCCGGATTGTCTTATTCCTAGAAGGTGGTTTGTTTCAAGATACTTTTGAATTTGTAGGTATGCTGTCTTGTCTAGTATCTTGAGCAGGAATGGGACGGTGGTAATCGGTCTGTAGTTGGTTGGGATGGACGGGTCAAGGGAGGGTTTTTTGAGGAGAGGGAGGACCCAGGACTCTTTAAGGTTACTGGGGACTGTTCCTGAGGAAAAGGAGGCATTGATGAGTCTGGTGATGAATGGCGAGAGGTCTCGTGCCGCGTCTTTAATGATTTGTGGGGGGCAGAGGTCACCTTTGCAGTTGGAGGGTTTAGGGCCAAGAATTATTTTTTCTACTTCGAGGGAAGAGACTTTGGAAAAGCTGAAGCGAGCAGAGTTAGGTGTGTGGTGTGAGGGTGGAGGGCTCGAGTGGGCGTTGATGGGGTTGGTAAGATTGGTAAGGGAGTCTTTCTTATTTTTAATTTTTGTTTGAAGGCCAGTGACTTTGTTGTTTAGTGCATTTTGGACACTGGTGCACCATTGTTTGTTTTTAACGCAAGTATCTGGGATTGTTACCGGGGTTTCCAATTCTTTCAGGATAGTAAATAATTCTCTGGAGCTGGAGTTGGATTGGGAGATTCTCAGGTTATAGGATTCTTGTTTGGCCGCTATGATTTCTTTTTTATAGTTGGCCGTTATTTTGTTAAGCAATAGTTTGTTGTGGTCAGTCGGAGATTGTCTCCAGACTTGTTCCAGTTTACTCTTTTCCAATCTAAGGGTTTTAAGATGGCTGGAGAACCATTGGTTGAGGTGCTTTTTTGGTTTGGATTTTCTAAGTTTCAATGGTGCAATGGCGTCTAAGGCTATGCGCATGGTGTTGTTATAGCCTTCTACGAGGTCATAGGGATTAGAGTCTTGGAGTTGGCTTAGTGTAGGAAGAATGAGTGGGATCAGTTTTTCTACTGTGATATTTTTTTTGCTTCTCGTGTGGATGGCTGGGGCTAGTGCCATGTTGGTTGTAGGGCTTGAGGCCTCAAGTGAGAAGGAGAGGAGGTGGTGGTCGGTCCAGGATTGGGGAGTGTTGTTAGTGATCGATACGGCACAGTTATAGTCTGCTATCCAATCAAGGGTTCTCCCTTTGTTATGGGTGGGGCTGGTTACTTTTTGTGTGAAGCCTAGTTCAGACAGGGTGTTGCTGATGAGAGTGGCTTGATTGTCTTTGGGGTCTTTGTAGCCTAAATTGAAGTCTCCTAAGAGAAGGCATTGTGAGGAGTTTTTTAGGTTGTCGGTAAGGATGGCATTGAGGTCTTCCTCGAAAGATCCCGGGGGTCCGGGAGGTCTGTATAGTAAGTGAATGGATATTGTTTGGGAGTTAGCGATGGGTAGTTTGGCTGTAAGTGATTCACATGATGGGTGGTGTGTGGCGGAGTTGAGTCTGATGTTAAGGTGGGTCTTGGCAATGATGGCCAAACCACCGCCTTTAGCTTCAGTTCTGTCCGCTCGGATGATGGTGTAGTCAGTGGGGATGGCTAGCGAAAGGGCTGGGCCTGCGGCTGCATGAAGCCAGGACTCTGTTATGGCTAGGAAGTCTAGATCTTCAGCTAAAATGAGATCAGCGATGTCCGTGGCATGGGCAATCATGGAGCGTGCGTTGATGAGGGCACCTTTTATAGGTAGGGTTTTGGCTTTGGCAGGGGTGGGGGTGGTAGCTGTGATGAGCGCTCTATTGTTGGTTGTAGTGGAGTTGACGGGTTTAGGTTCGGGTTTTTTTAGCGTAAGGTTAGCGCAGGAGCTGATGGAGGTTCGGTGTGTGAGTATGGATTGTGAGGAGTCCCTGGCTCTAGGCTCGTGTATTTTTGGAAGTCTGGATCGTAATCTGGTCAGCCTGTCCGAAAGGCATGGGGGAGCGAGTAGGCTAAGCATGATTGTGGTGCTGGGCTCTGTGAGGGTGGGTGATGCGGTGCCTAGGCTGGTCAAGTTAAGGGGTGAGCTGGGCAGGCATGCGGAATTGGTGATGTGGAGAATGGTTCTCAGTAGTATAGAGTAAAGGCCCGGGAGGAACATTGTGTGAGGGGGGTAAGGTGCAGTGTGTGTCCTGTCTAGGGTTGAAATCTAGCAGTGGACAGTGCGGCCTGCTTGGAGTAGCCGAATACTACCTAATCCATGTAGTGCAAGGTTGCAGATTGGCATCTGACTCAGGTACAGGTAAGCAAAGTGGTCATAGTAAGCGTTTGTCAATTAGCACAGCATTAGGTTTAGAATTGTGCCAGTGTACCAATTAACATCTTGGATCAGAGTATCATGTATTCAGAATAGCGGCTGGAATGGGAATAGCACCTAGGTTCAGAGTAACACTTAGTTCAAGATAACACCTAGAATCAGAATAACCCCTAACTTCAGAATAGCACATAGAGCAGATTAAGCACAACATTGAGTTTAGTGGCTATAAAAGTATGTTGAGCGGGGGCACATTGGGCTGCAGGTCAACAGATCTAGAGGCAGTTGGTGAGCAGATCAGCAGAACAGGGCAGATGGTCACAATGTGGTTAAAAATGGCAGCTAGAATTGCATAGGGTAGCCGAGCAGTAGTGAGGCACAGTGCAGTTATATGTGACAGGGATGATTAGCGACACAGTAGTCTAAATACGAATGAGCACCTATGTACTGGAAATGGCAGCAACTTTGGGCACAGATACAGCATGCAATAAGGCCTGAGTGCACGAGAGTGGCAATAAGTAGCTTGTGGTAACAAAGCCTTTTCCAGAGTCTAGGCAGTTCAATTTAAAAGCGAAGTGGTGTTTACCGTTCAGGTTTGTCTGGAATCCGGCAGGGGGTCTGGGCAAACGGCGAGGAAGGCTGAGGACAGGTGAAGACAGGTATTGGCCTTGTTATCCTGGGCCTTGCTGGGAGTGGGCCGGCTTCGCCTACCGGCTGGCGATAGGCTGCTTAAGGTGGCTCAATGGCCAATCGGATGCGAGGACAGTCGGATGTGCTCAGTTAGGCACTGGGGTTCCTTGAGACATGGCGGGCGGCCATCTTGGAAGTGTAAAAACCTCGTGGTGGCTAATGGTGGCAGGGGCAAACACAGCAGCTGTAGGCATCAAGTTTAAAACATGCAGGCTGAGTAGATATTCTTGCAGGTCGGCGGATCACTGGTGCAATTAGCAGCAAGAAAAAACGAATCTCGCACGGAATAATGATTCTTACCCGAATTCGAGGGCAATTCAGGATGGATCCAGGAAAGGGAGACCACTGCTCCTGCAGGGTCCGGGGGAGCTCCTGCTCCTCTGGTGAAGGAGGGGGTGGTGGAAGACATGGGTGGTCCGGGGGAGCTCCTGCTCCTCTGGTGAAGGAGGGGGTGGTGGAAGACATGGGTGGGGGCCTGGTGGAGGCTGCCCCTGCACTGCTGCGGGGTGGGGGTGGTGGGAGACATGAGTGGGGGCCTGGTGGAGGGTGCCCCTGCTGGCTGGGGGGTGGGGGTGGTGGGAGACATGAATGGGGGCCTGGTGGAGGCTGCCCCTGGTGGCTGGGGGGTGGGGGTGGTGGGAGACATGAGTGGGGGCCTGGTGGAGGGTGCCCCTGCACTGCTGTTGGGTGGTGGTGCTCCTGCAGGGTCCGGGGGAGCTCCTGCTCCTCTGGTGAAGGAGGGGGTGGTGGAAGACATGGGTGGTCCGGGGGAGCTCCTGCTCCTCTGGTGAAGGAGGGGGTGGTGGAAGACATGGGTGGGGGCCTGGTGGAGGGTGCCCCTGCACTGCTGTTGGGTGGTGGTGATAGGGGACATGGGTGGTGGCCTGGTGGAAGCTGCCCCTGGTGGCTGGGCGGTGGGGGTGGTGGGAGACATGAGTGGTGGCCTGGTGGAGGCTGCCCCTGCTGGCTGGGGGGTGGGGGTGGTGGGAGACATGAGTGGGGGCCTGGTGGAGGGTGCCCTTGCACTGCTGGGGGGTGGTGGTGGTGGGAGACATGGGTGGGGGCCTGGTGGTGGGTGCCCCTGGTGGCTGGGGGGTGGGGGTGGTGGGAGACATGAGTGGGGGACTGGTGGAGGGTGCCCCTGCACTGCTGGGGGGTGGTGGTGATAGGGGACATGGGTGGTGGCCTGGTGGAGGCTGCCCCTGGTGGCTGGGGGGTAGGGGTGGTGGGAGACATGAGTGGTGGCCTGGTGGAGGCTGCCCCTGCTGGCTGGGGGGTGGGGGTGGTGGGAGACGTGAGTGGGGGCCTGGTGGAGGCTGCCCTTGCACTGGTGGGGGGTGGGGGTGGTGGGAGACATGGGTGGGGGCCTGGTGGTGGGTGCCCCTGGTGGCTAGGGGGTGGGGGTGGTGGGAGACATGAGTGGGGGCCTGGTGGAGGGTGCCCCTGCACTGCTGGGGGGTGGTGGTGATAGGGGACATGGGTGGTGGCCTGGTGGAGGCTGCCCCTGGTGGCTGGGGGGTGGGGGTGGTGGGAGACATGAGTGGTGGCCTGGTGGAGGCTGCCCCTGCTGGCTGGAGGGTGGGGGTGGTGGGAGACGTGAGTGGGGGCCTGATGGAGGCTGCCCCTGGTGGCTGGGGGGTGGGGGTGCAGGGTGACATGAGCAGGTGTGCAGGGTAGTCCCCTGTGGTGTGTGCTGCCTGCAGGGGCCGTGGAGGGTTTACAGGGAATACCTGGGAGCACACAGCCAAATCCCGTGTAGATTTTCCCGCTTACCCCTGTCATACACGTGCCCAGCCAAATCGCGTGTGGAACTTCCCGCGCACCCCTGAAATCCACATACACGGCCAAATCGCGTGTGGAACTTCCCGCTCACCCCTGAAATCCACGTACCCGGCCAAATCGCGTGTGGAACTTCCCGCGCACCCCTGTAATCCACGTACACGGCCAAATCGCGTGTGGAACTTCCCGCGCACCCCTGAAATCCACGTACCCGGCCAATTCGCGTGTGGAACTTCCCGCACACCCCTGAAATCCGCGTACCCTGACAAATCACGTGTGGAACTTCCCGCGCACCCCTGAAATCCACATACACGGCCAAATCGCGTGTGGAACTTCCCGCGCACCCCTGAAATCCACGTACCCGGCCAAATCGCGTGTGGAACTTCCTGCGCACCCCTGTAATCCACGTACACAGCCAAATCGCGTGTGGAACTTCCCGTGCACCCCTGAAATCCACATACCCGGCCAATTCGCGTGTGGAACTTTCCGCACACCCCTGAAATCCGCGTACCCTGACAAATCGCGTGTGGAACTTCCCGCGCACCCCTGTAATCCACGTACACGGCCAAATCGCGTGTGGAACTTCCCGCGCACCCCTGTAATCCGCATACCCTGACAAATCGCGTGTGGAACTTCCCACAAACCCCTGGAATTCACGTACCCTGACAAATCACGTGTGGAACTTCCCGCGCACCCCTGAAATCCACGTACCCGGCCAAATCGCGTGTGCAACTTCCCGCGCACCCCTGAAATCCACGTACCTGGCCAAATCGCGTGTGGAACTTACCGTGCACCCCTGAAATCCACATACCCGGCCAAATCGCGTGTGGAAATTTCCGCGCACCCCTGAAATCCACGTACACGGCCAAATCGCGTGTGAGACTTCCCGCGCACCCCGGTATACACGCACACGTATTTTTTGTCAGCGGGTGTCCGTGTTTGTGGGTACCCCTTTGCACGTCATTTGTCCTGGAGGGCCACAGTATAGGACATTCATCATGGTGGTATATAGGTGCTATTTGTTGGCACACCTTTTGGCGCACATTTCTTACAGGCGCAGAGACGCTACCGCCTGCTGGCTTGTGGCGGTCGTGTTGTGCCTGTGCGCTGGTTTGAGCGTGCGCTTTTTTCCCCTATTCTATTCCATGAATACGTGTTGTAGGCGAGCGTGTGGGCGTTCCGCGCACTTGTGCCCTGTACTTCCACCGTGACGCCCACATTTTGGCAAGTTGTTCCCCATTCCGAGTGTTACGCCCCGTGTTCCGCCTACTTTTGTTGCGTGCGCCGCGCTATGTGCGATTTTCGCTGTGGCCTGTGCGATTTTCGCTGTGATCTGGCGCACGCAGTTAGATGGCCTGTGCGCCAACGTGCACCGCGCACTTTTTTATCGCACATCCGAAGGTTTTCTCGCGCACGCCCTTCCATGAATCGATGTGCGCTGCTTTTCGTGCGATTTTCGCACTTGCACTGCGATTTTCGCTATTCCACTGCGATTCGCACGTTTTTGGCCACTTGCGCCGCGCTAATTATTCCATGAATCGGCCTGTATATGTATTCACACCATATGAACTGATTACCTACACTCTCTCAGGTGACAACTAAATGCCCACATATTATTCCAATCATGGCTACGTACAACATTGCTTTTAATAAAGAATTTGGAATGTAGTATTGTCAAAAATCAGGAAGTAACTATGCATATGCACATTTTTCTATTATGGAATAATGTGGGGTGGCCATATGGATTTTCCTCCCTTTTAGATCTTCTACCTCCCGTAGTAGCACATTTGACTAAATGATGCTGTTCCAAAAAAGCTCAGATTTTGCTGTAGTATTATTTCTTTACCAATGCATTATCAACAAATACATAATTGTCAAATGCCGCTACAAACTAGAAAGGATATTGTGAGATGTACATGGCCCATGTTACACCATGTGAATGTTTCAATGTTTTCACCAGTTCATTCTATGTTGGGAAGTTTGCATCCTCAAAGTTATGCTGTGGACTAATAATGTTAAATTGAGAGACATATCTGACCAATGCCTTCATTTAATGTGGACACCATTATTGAGTTATTTCATTCAGCGTCCACCTGGCATCATTATAGCAATATTGAATCTCCTAGTCACTACTCCTTTTACCTCTGCTTCATTGGAACACCTTGCTGAATAAGACCTGTGTTTCCCCGCTCCTTACAACCTCTACATGCTCATGTGCATTTGTATTTAATTGAAAACAACAGGGGTGGCAATTTCGATCAAAAATAACTTACAATAGCACATTTAAAGATGGTGGATACATTTCCAGGCAGGGTGTCTGTACAATAACACCATGATGATGACATGTGTTAAGCCAATTTATTATGGTTTGAACAAAGTGAAACATTGACGAGGAATAATTTAAAAAAACAGCTGAACTACAAAGCTAAAATTAACTTAGGTAGGCAAAATCTGCAGACTAAAGTGGAGTTTTGCACAATTATACCAAATTACATTGTAGTGGGGCCAGCTAAGGATGGTGGAGGGGTGGGGCGGGTTAAGCTCCCTTTTTATTTCAGCAAATAAAGCTTATGCAAATCTTTGAAGAGTTCCAGAGTTGGGAGAAAGAGAAGTAATAGGAGGCATGGGGATGTGGGACATTGAGTGTGCTAAATTGACTTCTGCTTTGCAGGAGTACATGGATGAGGCTAAAGCACCCACTCGGCCCTCAAACATCTACTAACCATGAGCCAACACAATCATACAGGCAACACAGTCACAGTCAAGAGATATACCCAAACACGGGGAGGTTGGCACACACCTTCAGGGGTCCTGCAACACAGTGAGGTCCCAGATGCAGTCTTCGTCCAGGAGCAGAGGTCACCCTCAATGGCACCTAGGGATGGCTAGGAGAGAAAACTCGCCTCTGCCTTGGAACACCTGCCTTCAATGAACAACTGGAAAGGAAATAATCTTTCAGTATTGGAGTGCAGAGGATGATTAAAGAAAGTGTTGTGAGGGCCCTTTTTTTAAATGAAAAAGCACAAAGATGATTGGACTAAAGCTGTCCTGCTTTAGGGGTATAATCCAGGGTCTACAATGGAGTGGACTTTGCCCCTCAAGCCCAAAGTGCTTTGTGCTACAGGAAGGAAGGTGACAGGAAAGAGGAAGAGAAGCAGAGAGAATCAAGAGGGCAGGTTGGTAGAAGAGAGGAAGGAGTGGAATGGATGTGTAAAGGCTGAAAGAAGGAAAATGGGGATTGAAAAAAAAAATGCACATACATAGACAATATGCACATTCATCTGTAAGGCAGATCCATGTTTTGGCATCTTTTTGCTTCATACTCTTTATTAATAAAAACAATAAAGAAATAGAGGAATGTGTTAAATTGCTGTTTTAGAAGAGAACTGTGCCAGGGAGCACTTTTAAAAGCTAATGATTGAGTTAATCCCAAAACTGTACAGAGCTCTCTCTGGCTATACTAATCCCACCCCTTCCATTCGCAATAGAATCAAAGGCCTTTAGAAATGCTCCCTTTGAATGGGCATGCTCCTTTGATTCCTGGGACCAAGGCAGCTACCTGCTGTGCAGATGTGCCTGGAAGAAGGTGTTAGCTGTCCCCATAAAGAGAACAAAGAGAAGGCATGGCCATTCACGCTCCTGTCCTATCATTTGACAGGCTCAACCTGCCTGGCCAGAATACACATCACCTTCCATAGGTGAGCTTGGCTCGCAGCTGCCGACAATCAAATTGAATGTGGCTGTAACCATGGCATAATCCAGACATAGCATTATTCTCAGAGTTTACCCTCCCACCATCATGGGCTATTTATGAACATCATAGTTTTGGTACATGGGTTCATATCTTAAATATAGCTGCTGCGCTGTAGAGGCTTGGCTGTTGCTGACACTATAGATTGGGAAGCTGTGACCTCTGAAACTGCTTTGTACCACTAGTAGAGCAGCCACTGCAAATCAGGATACTGATACAGCAGTACATAGTTACACTCTACACCTTTGGCATGGGGCTTGTACAAGGGGACTCTGATCAGTAGATTATCCTTTCTTAGATGGAATTACCCACATTGTTATATAATTTAATAAAATAAAACATACAAAAGCCAGGGTGTTCACACCCTTGCCAAATGAAAATTCCTAACAATGATATTTAGCACTGAGGAAGAACGAAGGGAATGAGTTGGAGAGTAAACAGAGATACTGGCCCTCATTCCGAGCATGGTGGTAGCCATGGAGCAATTAGCTCCATGGCTGCATCCCATACCGGTACCGCCTCCGGTGTTGTTCAATGGGGATTTACCGGTCCATTCTGACCCTGGAGGGACCGGTAAGTCCCCATTGAACAAACCATTCCCCATTCCCATTTGAGCCCCCATAGGGCTCAAAGGGAATGGGGAGGGCGCAAATAACGGGCTTGCGAATGGCAAGCCCATTATTTGCGCCCTGGTCCCCTAACGGGACCCATAAGGGACGTGTGGTCCGACCACACATCCCTTACGGTTCCCGTTAGGGGACCTCAGAATCGGTCAGTAGGGGATTACCGGCACCGGTCTCCTTACCGGTGCCCAGTATCCCCTACCACCCGACTCAGAATGAGGGCCTCTGTCATCCAGGTACTGAGGAGAAAGACTGTTGATAGCTTTGAAGAGTAAGAGAAGGAACTTGTAAAAGGAGTGGTGGTGCATCGAGAGCCCTGCCACAGGGTATTGATAGGGAGAAGTGGGTGAGGATCCTGTCCTCACTCTCTTCTGCCACCTAACCCCCACTCTCGCCCTCCCCATCTCTCTCCTCCCTCTCTCCCATTGCACCGGATGCCGTCTGCAGAGTAGTCCGCTCTATGAAAGTCTCCTTCAAACATGTGCTCTTCCGCTCTTCCAGAAGTATCAACAACAACATCTCTCTCGCTCCTGCCTTGGCAGACTTCTGTAACTGTTCCTTGGCCACTGGCTCCTTCCCACAAACCCTCAAGGACTCTCTTGTGCACACTCCCCTCCTAAATAATCTGTTCTACCCGGCTAACTATTCCATTCCCCCTTTCTTGGACAAACTCCTGGAGAAGTAGGTCATCCACCAACTGACCCACCACACCGAATCTGATGGTTGCCTCCGCAACCACCAGTATGGCATAAGAGCATCCAGAGGCATAGAACTGATCCCCTGAACACCCATGAAGACCTGCTCTCAAATCTTGATTCCAACTCTCCCTCCATTCTGATCCTTCTTGATCTTTCCTCTGCTTTTGACATGGTCAAGCATGCATCATCATAAATTGTCATTGTGATACCCTAGGCATCATAGAGCGGGCACTGGCCTGACTGACCTCCTTCCTTTATAACCAACCTTCCCAAGTGCAATTGGGCCCTTTACTCTCTGCCACTTCACTCTCCACCTGTGGTGTCCCTCATGGCTATATCCTATCACTTTGGCTATACATAAAATATACATTGCCTCTCTAGTCTACTTGATTTCCACATTATCTCCTTACTTCCTGTGTTACGCAGGTGACACACAGCTCTCCTTCAAACTTCCCTGCTCTACCTCCTCTTCTTCCTCTCTCATACCTGAATGCCTGACCACT
The DNA here is from genome assembly GCF_040938575.1 of Ambystoma mexicanum. Lineage (NCBI taxonomy): Eukaryota > Metazoa > Chordata > Amphibia > Caudata > Ambystomatidae > Ambystoma > Ambystoma mexicanum. The sequence goes on along the minus strand of NC_090922.1, from coordinate 408,263,362 downwards.
ATCCAGGCATGGTGTTCTGCAAATGATCTCTGCCTTAATGCTTGTAAGAATGAGATCCTTCTCATTGGGACACCCACTCACAGCTTCCCTCCCACTCTCTGGCCACCCGCCTTGGACCCCCTCCCCTCACCCTCTTGCATGGCAAAAAACCTTGGGGTCATCTTCAACTCCTCTCTCTCCTTCTCCCCTCACATCAAGAAGTCCAACTATCAGCTCCACTCCTCAGAGGCATTCTCCCTTTCCTCAACTTTCCCCAGAATCTCAATGTCTCCAGAGCTCTGGTTCTCTCCAGGCTTGACTACTGTAACAGCCTGTTCCTCAATCTGCCTCTTTCCTCCCTTTGTCCTCTTCAACTAATCCATAATAGGGCTGCAAGTCTTATCCTTGTGCCCAAGACCAGGGACTGCATCTCTATAGTGGCTGCAAGGATCAAATGCAAGACCCTCTGCATCATCCACAAGGCTTTCCCTCCCTAGATCCCTCCCTGGTAGAGTCCTTCGGTCCTCTAGCTCCAACTATCTGCAGATCAGACGTTTCTCCAAGCAGAGAGTGGTGGGTAGATCTCTTTCTTCAGCAGGATCTTCCCTCTGGAATGGCCTTCCTGCCCCATCAGACTTGAGCCGGATCTCGTTAAGTGATAGAAACTTCTCAAGACTTTCCTTTTCTCCTCCTCCTTCCCTCTCCCGCTCCCATGCTAATGTCTCCCTACCGCTGTGACTGGCACCTGGTCTCTTATGTGCCTTACAGGTGCCAGGCCCTCCTCATTCAGTCTTCCCCATACTCCTTACTAGCACTTGCCTTCAGGCACCCTTCCCCGACTAGCCTGAATCTGGTCCCCTGTCATTGCACTAGCGGATCCTACCCCTGCTCTCCCTGGCACCTGCCCTCTTGGGCGCCCCTCAACTCTTGCCCTGTCTCTGGGGTCCCATCCCTCCCGCACTTCTCCCATCCCTCTTCCAAGTCCTTCTACCCTGTAATCCCCCTCCCCCTGCACTTATTTCTCTGCACTTGGCTTAGTAAGGCCATTTATTATAGATCTAGGGGTGTTGTAGAGAGTGCAGTTAGGGAGGAAGGAGTAGAAAGCCAGACCAATGAGTATGCATGAGCAGAAGTCAAGTTTGCTGAGCACTATGACCCTGATGTCCTGGACAATTATTGCCACACCGCCAATGCTCAGTTTATTGCCAATGTCCTAGAATAGGCAGCCGGAGAACAAATGATGGATCACAGCAAATCCTTGAACCTGCTCTACAACTATCAATCAGAGTTGATAGCACCCAGATAAATAGAATCTGTGCTCTGGAATCATTAAGGGATCAAACTTTAGAATCATTTGACACCAACACTCTTGTCATCCTCTTCTTGCTTGATCTGTCAGCAGATTGTAATTTTAGAAAAGACACTACTCTACTCAAGCAAAGCAGCTTGAAGTTTTCCTTTGCTCTAAAAGGGATGCCTTAAAACAAGTCTCCCATCTTTCCCTGAAAAAAGTGGAAAGCCATTCCAAACTAGTGCATTTCCTTTTGAAGATCCTTGACAAATTCTGTGAAGCAACACAATGCTCACTCTCTACTGCAAAGCTCCTCAATACCAATATAAAGATTTCTGGTGGCCTCATTGTCCTTTTCTTCATGACATTTCAAATCAATGCAGATGCATGCAGATTGTGTTCCGATGAAAGTGCTTCATAATACCACCTCATCCCCCATTCAAGATTGGATCTTTGGCAATTGGTTGTGCCTGAATTCATCACAGATAGATATTATTAAATTGTTCGGTGTTACCCCTTTTCAGCTACCATGTATCTGGCCCTCTACCACAAAATGGCATGCTATCCCTTGTAGACTCATACCGATTTTCAAGAAAAAACAGAGAGATGCACACATTTCAAGAAAACACAGTTTTAATGCAAATATAAAATGACGTCCGGGAGGTCAGCCAGTCTCATGAGACTGGAAAACTGAAAAACTCAACTCACCAACATCAGTCTGTAGTATTTAAAGGCAAAATCCACAAAATTAGAATACATTTGTATACATTGTATACATTAGCTGTAAGAACATTCTAACCACCCTAAAGCTCCTGCAAATACAGACTAATGAAAACAGAAATTGGCCTACCCTGATTGGCTAAATTCAACAGCATGTTACATTCTATGTGCATCCCAACACAGATGACCTATCGCAAGCAGTAAGTGGGAAGAGCAAGCTCTGCCCCTCACAGCAACACACTAGATACAAAAGACTCCCTACCTTGCACCCAGACATGTTGTCAACATATGCTATTCCCAAGTCCACTGCTCACCCGCATTAAAGCATGTCCTTGCAGTTATCACATACCTAACTGTGAACGCCAAGGACACAAACAGTTATTTCTTGAATGTTTGAGTCTCTGGGAAAAGGTTTCTCTGGGAAAATATTTATTATTAGATAGGCGGTACATCACTGAATCCCTAGGGAGAGACCTATGGAATAGGGACAGGGTGTTCTTGGTAGGGATAGCCTGAATGCATGTGGTGTTTCTTTGGCAATTCAAGAGAGGATTCCCCTCCTCAGTGCCAACAATTGCTGCAGATTTAGCATCAGGGTGAACACAGGGTCCTGCCATGATACATCATGAGAATGGGCAAACCACAACAATTAGATATGAAAAGTTAATGCACCTGTTAACCATGTCCACATAGTTGATGTGTAGGTGTCGAAAGGTCCCAGAAGGGCAGGGCAATGTTGCCTTAAGTGTTCAGAGAGTGCGACCTGTGGTGTGCATTTGGCAAATAATACAATTTGGACAATTCATCTTGCAAATCAGCAGAAATGTAATCTTTGGACGTGGGTTGGGTAGTGCAACGGTTTGAGAGCGATATAAGCAGGGCCAGATTGGCCCATCTGCCACTCGGCCCGTGACAGGTCAAAATCATTTCTGCCCATGCCTGGGCCGGTTTGAAAAAAAATAAAGTTAAAAATAAAAAAAGAAATTTAAACAAACAAAAAGCACCCGCAACAGCATCCTGTGCCATCTGGAGAGGCTGCAGTGCACAGTGAGTGTGACATAAGCTGAATCTGAGTAAATGGTTGTTGGGCATCCTTGAAATAGTTCCAATGGTGTTATGAGGGGCCATGTGTTCCACTCCTTGTGCAGAATAGTGAGAGGGCAAAGGCACTTTAGGAAAATTATGGTATCCTCCCGATTCAAGGCCCACTATGGCTGCCCCTGTGCACCTCAACCCAGTGCTCTGATCGACTGTAAATAAACCTTCAACTAAGAGCACCTTCCCTTCTTTGAGTGCACCCTCCCCAATGTAGGCCCTTTTAGAGCACCTTCCCTTCTTTGAGTGCACCCTCCCCAATGTAGGCCCTTTTGTCAGTGGTGTGCTCATATGTAGTGCAATCGTGTACTGTGTCATTTGCCTGTACTGGTTCTACAATAAATGTTGCTGGATTGACAATGTGACACCTAACGATGTGGACAGAGGGATTTGACAGAATAACCTCAGACCCTGATGCTTGGGTGGTGGGAATGGATTTGGATTTTTCTAGGATTGCGACAACAGAATGCTCCACATAAAGGGAGACAGGGCACGCCATATTAATGGTAGGTGATTTCTGTTTGGAGAATGCAGCTGCTGCAAAAGCCTGCTCACTTTGTAAGTGTCCCTGCATTACGGGGTCCAGGACTGCTAAAATAAGTCATGGGCTTATGTCCTAGTGAGGTCTTTTGGGTGAGGACAGCTGTCATCACTTGGCCATTAGAGTGTGGTAACTAAAATAATTATGTTTGTATAATATGGTGTGCTAGAACAGTGGCAGTACAGATTGCCTTTTCGAGCTCCCAAAATGATTCAATCATCTAGTTTGTCGAAACAATGGGTCATTTTGCTTTATGCAGTTCCTTTAGCCCTTGTAGCAGGGGTTTAGTGTATGCTAAATAGAGAAATATGCATTTTTGATAATAGTTATATAAACCCAAATAAACACTGCATCTACTTGACCTTGGTAGGCTGTCGTGTGTTCTGCACAGCTGCTGCCCTTTCTGGGGTTATTTTTCTGACTGCCGACATTATCTGCCCTAGATACCCATCCTCTTGCTGACAATTCTTTAGTTTATCCATGTCCACTTTCTAACCCTTCTCTGTCATTAAGAACCAATGTTATAGTTAGTCATTCCTACATAGCTCTTGTGGGCCAGGCAGGGGAAATTGGGGTTTGGTCATGTCTTTGCATCTAATTAACTGACCCACCCCTGGTGTAGACCACTTTTTACGACAATTAAAGAGGTCATGTACATTAATTGCACATTACTTAAAAATGTATACACCGCTAGTTATGATTTTTAACAGGCTATTCATATATGTATTGTTATTGGACTGTATGGTATGTGTATGTATGAAGGTTGCATGTGGACGAATGAGCAAATGATTTATTGTCATTTGTATGAATTGTATTGATTATCATGTTTTTTACTCTCCTGCATTGTAAGTAATATGCTAAGTGCAGATTAAATCACGATTAATTTGTTTATTAAAATCTTGTTTCAGGCACAATAAATTCTTTTGATACTTTGATAATTAAATAAACTCCTCTGGACTCTCCTTTCTGAGCAAATTAGGGTATCAAGAGAGACATAGGCCCTCATTACGAGTCAGGCGGTGGACCATGGTGCTATTAGCACCATGGTCCATGCCGGATTCCGCCATGGTGGATGGTGGAATTACCGCCCTATTCCAAGGTGAGTGGGGCGGTAATTCCCCATTCACCATTTGCCCTTCCCCATTCCCATTTTTGCCCCATAGGGCATAATGGGGATGGGGAAGGCGCTAATTACGGCACCGTAAATTACGGTGCCGTAATTAGCACCAAGGTCGCTTAGCGCCTTGGACTTTAACGCCTGCAAAAAGCAAGCGTTAAAGTGTGAATCAGGCGTTAAGGGTTAACGGCGCCGACGGCGCCGTTAAACCCTTAACGCCTGACTTGTAATGAGGGCCATAGACTCAAAAGTAACAGTTTGAAAACTGTTATTGTCAAACTTTGTGGGTTTGGTGTAATGCCTACCTGCTTCCAAGGGCCGTCGATGTCCATAAATCCAAAATCAAAATTCCTCTGTATCTAAATCAATGCTTGCCCTAACCTTTGGACCAAATGTTATAGGGTTTTTTCTTAAAGAAATACATGTGTCTCAAAAAGAAATATAAACCACGGCTGTTTTCAGGTAGCCTTACCAATAGGTGTAGTTCTGCCATTTCTAAAAATAGTTAAACTCGAAAGGCTTGCCTTCAGAGCCTTCCACACATGACTTTTCCAGCAAGCCAATAACGTTCATAAGGCCTCTTGGCCGTTTGGGTATCCCTTCCCCATGCTTCGATTCTTCCAGTTCCAAACAAAAAGGCAGTTCCTGTTAGCCTCTAAGGGTTCCCCTTCCCAAGTCTATGCCTTTCCTGTAAAGTCACAATGGGCCTCATTACGACCCTGGCGGTAGCCGTGACCTTATTAAGGGCACGGCTTCCGCCGGTAATGATTTTTTACCGGGTCCCAGAAAAGGGCAATAACCGGTCATGCTGACCTTGGCAGACCCTGTAATTGCCCTTTTCTGGGACCCGGTAAAAATTAAACCCCATTCCCATTTGAGCCCCATATGGGTAAATGGGGAGTATGCTAACAACAGGCCTGTTAATGAAGTGCCTGTTGTTAGCATTCTGGACTGCTAGCAGGACCCTCTAAGGACGCCTGGTCTGACCAGGCGTTCCTTAGCGGGTCCCGCAGTAGTCCTCATAATAGGGCAGCCCGTAATGAACGGTGCCGGTCCCATACCGGCACCATTAATTACGGGACCACCAGGGTCCTAATGAGGCCCAATGTCTGTCAGGGTTCCCGTCCCCAAGCTATGGCCCTTTTTGGTCTTTAAACAAAATGTTCTGCTGGTCAAAATATAACTTTCAATGTTTAGTTCTTTCATGGTGGGTAGTATCAGAGACTTTCTAGAACACTGGGATTTTTGCTCCTCCGAGGCCCGACCACTCTGACTTCTGGCCCCTCTCCTTATTCTCTGTACCTTTCTTGTGGCACCTTTCTCCCTTCTGTGCCTCTTTCACTCTGTTCTATTCCACTTCACTGTGCTTCTTGCTCCCTCCTTTCACCTTGCTGTGCCTCTTGCACACTTATCTTTACTGTTTCATGTACTCTTGCATATTAATTTCCCATTCCTGTGCATTTTGCACACTCTGTTTTGGTTTCGGGTCACTCGCACCCTCTCTTTGCTTTCTGTTCTTTTTCTTTCTGTTTCATTCTGTCTTTTTCTGTGTTTCAGGTTGCTTGCACCCTTTTCCTCGCTCTCGGGTCGTTCGCACCTGCTGTCGGTTCACCTTATTTCTATCTCTTTGGCTGTCTATGCCGCTAGCACACATTCTTTTGCTTAGATTTCTCTCACTTTTAATCATTAGGCCACTTGCCCACTCCCTTTGCTTCTGCTCCCGGTCGAGCCATCGGCACACTACTGAGTTTCTCTCTCTCTCTTGAATTCGTAAAACTCACCGAAGTAACGCAGTGCTGGTGAGCTATTCTCCAGGGTCTTTGATTGAGGTCAGGGTCCTACCACCTGCCCCTCAGATGCCCCTGGGACTGGCACATGTCCCATGGCCAAGAGCACTTGCCTGGACACAGCCAATAGCCTGCAATTCTTCCCACTGTGGCTCCTTGGAGATGTGGCTCCACACTGCATCCCCTCTGACACACCAGGCCAGCGTCTCTTCGTCTTGCAATCCACTGGATCTTCTGTACTCCTCTCTCTGCAGCCTTCTGATCCTTTGCCTCCAAGTTCCATCCAGAAACTCCAGCTCACTCACTATGTCTGGCAGAACCACACATTTTGTGGTGTAGTGGAGAGTCAAGTGGAGTCAGGTGTACACAGTTGTAGTAAAGTGCCTGACCTTGCCTGACACTATTAGTGTGACAGCCTAATGATGCAATGTAGTAGGCCTCTTTTTTCATCTCCATGCTGTTTCTATAGGCAATCCTCATTGCTCTTGATCACCTCTTCCTTGTGCCAGTGCTTATTGGGAATGTGGTGGGGAAGATGGGGTGAGATTAGAAACAGACTGAGGGAGTTTGAGCTTGTCTCATCCCGTTTTCAGTACAAGATGTGGTGACTTGTGGGGGCATATTAAGGTGAGTTAGTGATGTTAAATCCCTTATTGGATGGGGATAACTGGGAGGAAAAGGGTGGGTTCCCAGCATATCCTCTGGATTTTGATGAAGGAGAGACATTGTTAGTGTCATGAGTTGCAAAAGGGTTTGTTCTCCCTAGCCATACAATATATTTTATCTTCCCTTTTCGTGAGAGAAGGTCAATGGGTATGACAGGACCTGGGTGATAATACCCATGAACAACGAGGGTGGATATGATGGATTGGGGCAAGGCACGGGGGAATACCATGTATCTTCTTCAGCTGCCCTTGCTTGTCCGTCCCCAGGGTTTGGATCCAAGAGCAATGGCCCTTCCCTGGCCAACTGAGCAATGGATCCCCATGGACTTCTTGTGAGAACACCCTCAGTTTTCTTACACGCTTCTGTTGTACCACATACCAGGAGGTCATCCACATACTGAATCACTGTGCTCTGTGTTTGTAAGTTCCCAAGATCGATTTGCAATACTGTGTTAAAAATACTGGGGGACTCACAGTACCCTAGGGGCAAACAAGTGTGCTAAACATCTGTGCTCTGTAAGTGAACACTATAAGGGATTGGGGCTCAGAGTGTAATACGATAGAGGAAAATATATTTTTGAGGTATACTACAGTAAGGTAGTTGGATTCCATGCAAACATTATAGAGGATGGTGGCAGGGGTTGGTACTACTGGGAACTCTCCCTCTACAATATTGTTCAGTGGGTGCAACTCCTGCATCATCCTCCACGTTGACCCTTTCAGTTTTATTTCCTGGTTACATGGCTGTGTTGCATAGTTATTCAGTTGGCTGTATTAGGCCCTGTTGCCACAAGGCCACTATGATGGAATACATGCCTTGATCTGCTTCCCTTAAAACAGGGTATAGTCTCACTTAATGTGAACCACCCCTATGCTTTTTATCAGGCCTACATTGTGTGCGCCAGTGGTAATCTTTTGCAAGGAGCATGGTGTGAGGTATCTCTCTGTTTTAAATTGTTACCTGGAAAGGTATGTAGACGTAAATGGCTCATCTTCGGTGTCCTTAAACAGCTGCTCATCGGATAAAACTCTCAGTCGTTGTGCGGGGGACAATGCATAAAATGATGCACCATTTAAGATAATCCTTGTCCAAACCAGACAGGATTACAATGTCTACCCTGGTAATTACTGATTCCAAATGTAAAGTGATAGTGGCACCAGGTGCCCTGTTCTACTGGACTACTGGCCTAAACAGTAATTTTGCAGGTACGTGCAGCTTTTTGTCTCCAATCCCTGGCACCAGACCTAACAGGATGGTAACCCCAAAAAGGTGCAAATCTGGAAGGAGTAGTTTGCTTCTCAGGGCGCTGTGATCACAAAATGCTTGTATTAATGCAACAGTCCTAGTATGATACATGCCAGGCGTGGAGCACACTATCCCTTCTTCACACAGGAGAGTGGGTAGAGGAGCCTAGAGATATCAGGAGGGATGTAGTAGGCTTTCAGAGAGGAATAGGAACCCTCTTTAGGGGAAGTATGGGAAACACGAGACCCCGGCTCTGGCTGCAATGTTGGTCCTGTGAGAAGATGGGTCATTTTGCACAAGAATTCACGAGCAGGCCTGCATGCCTTTTAACTGTAATGTCCCAGGATACTGCCCTGCCTTTTTTCCTTTGTTTTGTTTCCAGGCTGGGATCACCACACTTTCCTTTAAGTTTTGGCTAAAGCCATGCGGCCAACCCTTGGTCGAAGTCTGAGCCTCCATGTTATTACCTCCAAGGCCTCTGTCTCCCACTCATCTCTGTCCTCCTCTAATTCTCTCTCTGTATATACTGAATCAGAGTCTGATGGTACCACCATTCTCATCCATACCTTGGTGACCCCCAGTAACGTCCCGAAAATTGGGGGTTGTCTAATTTTTGGCCATCTGAGCTATATGGATTTGAGGATCTTGGACAACTTTACTATCTTGAAAATAATCGGTTTTGGCCCTGCAATGCTTGTGCCAGCGCCTGCTCTGCCTTTTGTAATGCTGCCTCTAATTGTCATTGAGACTTATTCTCAAATTCTAAAATCAATGGTTCTTTAATGGTGTCCCCAAGCTTCCCATCTTCTGTTGGAGGAGTGAACTGGGGGTTGGTGTGAACTATGGCAGGCTGAAAGTGAGAAGCCCCCAAAAATATAATTATTTCTATTAATAAAGTCAATCAGGACACATCCCTGGAGGGAATGAGACCAAGACCAAGTGCTGGTTATAATAAAAGACTTTATCTAAAATAGGGCAAGCAGAATCTACTCTGCTCACGCCGATAGCGCTCTGCAGAAAACATGTTCCAAATTACTTTTATGCAGCATTTTAGTCATCAAACAGAAGGAAGGCCTAAGGGGCACATGTACAATTGGGATTGGTCACTAGGGGTGAACACCTATAGGTGCTATAGGGTTGAAGGGTTGTGGTTGGCTCGGGAGCACGTGGTGTTGCGATGATGCTTCTCAGGTCAATCGGTCAGCTGGGCTCATCGAATTGGTATGGGAGACTGGCAACTGGGGTTTTGTTTCTTTATTGAATAACCATTTAACATTTGCCCTTGTGGCCACACATTCCCATTCATTCACTGTCATAATCTGCTTGTCCAGCGAGCTCGAAGACCTGTGGGCTTAGACACTTAGACACTTAGGAAAAACGTTTTTCAAGATACAGCTAGTAGATGTCGTGCTTGATCTGTTGAGAGGCAGGATTAACTGTGTGTTGTTATAATATGAAATATACTGGAGACCTTTGAGGTCACTGTGTGGTCTGGAATGTCCATCTGGTAAACAACAAAGAGGGCTCTAAATCTAAGATTGGAATCAAACATTAAAGAATAGGTCACAAATAGGCACACACCACTATGGTCATAAGTCTCATCATGGGGGTTAAATGCCTGTTGTTTAAACATCATTAACTCTCTGCTTCTCTGCTTTGACACTATGAGGGGTGGAGGGGAATCGAAACACCTGTGTGGTGTGGTTCTGCATTTGCACGAAGAGACAGGGACTTCAGAAATGAATTTTACATACAGGCTTTTTACATGTGGCCTATTACATTATGTTCTGCTTTTCTTTGTTTAAAGTATACTACATTTTCTATCTGGCTAAATATTCTCATTGTTACAAGACTCATTAGGAAAATAGACATAGGTTTAAGTAAGTGTCCATACTACATTAAACAGTTCATGGTTCATTGTCTGCACATGCAGCCTTACCACATAATGTCATAATACAAACGTTCTGGTCAGAGTGATTAGTCTCTGTATTAATTTTACACAATATCATACATGTAGTTACATTCAAACTAAAAAATGAGGTAGCTTTGTGATGGCGTGTACAGTGTTATGTTGATAATGAATTTCGTTATTGCAATCTATTTCTATTGGCAATGTCATACCATATGTTAATATACATCACACTTTTATAACTGAGTTCTAACGTTAGGACTTTTGATCACATATACAATAACCAGTGCGCTAATATGCTTATTGTTCTACTACAATCCTTGCATTATTTTGCATGAAATGGAAACTACCCATGGGCAACATTTTCTGGTTGCATGCAAAATCACTTTGGCTCTCTTCTTATTAATGCGCAAACAACCAAACATACTTGAGGGTCGCTTCTAACTGTTTGATCATGTTTTAAAGAATATGGGGGATGACATTCTTTATGGCCAGGGTCTGTTGGGTGTGGGGCAGGTTTATAGAGATGAATGACTTCTGTGCTCGCCCCTGTACTGGGCCGTGTCAGGCACAACGAAGTAAGATGGAAGACAGAAGACACAGTATAAAGTTTGTTGCATTCTCGTGGCTAGTCTCTCATGAGAATCGAACAACTGCAAAGACGGCACAGGGGAGGAGGTGGGGGGAGTAGCTTGCTAGCTGTGTGTGCCTGGCTGGGAGTGCTGCAGGCCTGTATTCTAAGTTCACAGCTGGCCTGCCAATATGAAATAACAAAATGGAGTCGGCAATCCACAAAATGGCGTCTCGTCCAACTCTGGGTATATGCTGTTTAAGGGGGGTTACAGTTCGGGGACATTTCTGCGTGGGTGCTCCGGGGCCATAGCCCTTAACCCAAAGCAGCTGCAACTGGGCTTACCCAAGAAGTGTAAGAATGCTGGGGGGGTTCCAATACCCTCTCCTCCCACACATTCCCCCCTTTCGTTACTTAAGTAACGAATATTGTAGCTGTCCCAACCTCTTACGTTCTTCCTCTTCAGCCACTGCTTCATCCCATGCAGGTGTCCCTTTTATTGGCATCCATGCCCTGCATACCACCCTGAGGCTCTCCCCCCTCCTAGCATATTCATCTGGTGTGCAGGTCATATAAATACACCCTCCCTCACCCTCCAGGTCGACCCATACCTCCTTGTGCCATTGTAATTCCTTGGGCTCCTTTATGGTTGTGTGATATAAATTATCTACTCTGTGCCCCGTTGGCAGTCATTCTGTATTTTGCCTCTGAACTATCTCCTGTTTGCACTACTGCTTCATGTTTTATTTGCGCCACTCCATTTGCACAGCCCATTGTCACCATCATCAGCGCACCGTTAGGAACTGCATTGGCGCAGCACCTGAGTCCCAATTGGCATACACAAAAAATGAGGAGCAAAAAGAAGATGAGTGGTATGAGGAGTTTCACTGTAATTCCAAGCCATGTTGGTACCCAGGAAAAAAGATTATCGAACCAGGTGCTGGGCAGCGCTCCTCCTTCATCCTTAATGCGTTCTCCGAGGTCAAGCACTGCTGCTCTCATGTGTGAGACGGAGCCGTTCTCCACGTCTGCACAAGGTACGAAAGTGCAAAATGCACTCCCGATTTTTCATCAAACACCTCCATCCATTGCTGTTAACAGGTCCAGCACATACCTGTTTTGCATGGTCATTAGTCGCAATGCTCTGAGTTCCACTTTGATGACATTGAACCCTTCTTCAGTGTCGTTGGCTAGCTGGATGAGTTCCCACCTCGTTATTTGAAGCCATTTTACATTAGCTCTCGCCTGGATACTGGGAACGAAGGACGCGAAAAATGTTTCAACGGAGCTGAACAAACGGAATCGATCGGGGATCTGTGCCAGGAGTTCTGATGATTTGGCTGAGATGTAGTTTGACGATCGCTTCTTCCTCCGCATTGTGCTCTGCAAACTTTCTTCATCCATCGTATACACGGGAACCTCTTCAGGTGACTTTGGGGAAAGTTGGTTTGGCGCTGCCGCTTGCGTGTTTCCACCTTGGATGTGGCTTACTGGAATCACCATCAGCGCGGAATGCAGCGTTGCCAGTGAGCATGTGCCCCTCCATGATTGCTGGAGGTGCAGATATGCCATATTGCCACAAACCCAGTATGTGTCCATCATTGCTGCCGTGCCTTTCTTCATGTCAGGTATTATGAGAGTTTTTTTTGCAGTTTTTGTTTTCCCCATGTTCTTTTTACCCTCCCCATGGAAGCAAAGTTCGTAAGAAATGTCTTTTTGCAGTTTGAAGGGTTTCTCGATGGCCGTAACCCAAGTGAGTTTCATTGTATGTTCAGTCCATATGGCAGCGCATGTTCTCTGTACCCATGAAGGTTTTTCTTCTGACAGCCCTCGCAGTGCTTCTGCTTTGCACAATATTTCTTCGTTTTGCCACTTATTGTCTGAGTGCAATGTCCAAAGGCTCTTTTACACAAATTACTCCTTGCGGCTGGAAGTAACAAGTCCGCTCGTTTTGCAATAGTTGAAATGAAACTGTGTTTGAAAAGTATTTTTAATTTGACACAGCGTCAGATGTAAGAGGCACTGTGCCTCTGCAAATGGAATTTCTTGTGGCAGAAATAACTTAGGGGTGCCCGAGGCATAGGGGATGAGTGAGCAGATGTAACAACTTTAATTTGTTGTCTGCTTTGCTATGTTGCTCATGTCAGCATACCACTTGTTTGTTTGGTGTGGGTGCTGAGGATCATCAACCGTATCTAGGCCAAATTTATAATGTTCTTCCCATTTCTCTTGTTGCGTTTCCCTCCTTTTTCTCCTTTGTCCACCCCCACCTCCCTATGCCCTAGGGCCTCCTGGTCATTCCTTTTTCCCTCCCACTCAGCATATAGAGTGGAATAGCTGTTAAACATATCTTTATTATCCCATTCTTCTCCTCTGGTAATTATGCTATTGATTGATGTGGATTCTGCAACTGGCATTGTGGTCGGATAGGGGTGATTTTGTACCCATGTGAGTTCTGAAGGTCTTCTGTAATTCATTGTGTAAACATTAAAATCAGATTCATTGAAATATTGGGGTTTCTGCGTGGCTTGCACCATTGTGGCATTTGTGTTATTGTATTAATTTCCGTGATTCCTGTGGGCCCAAATTAACTTAACACCGTCCAAAATTAAATGCGTTCCTTGTTTAATTGATTTCATGCCCACACCCCCCTGGCTCATGTCTATTGAAACGAAAGTTATTGCCCAGTACAAGAACAGGCCAAATAATGTTGAAAAGAATATCACTGTACACACAAACAACACACACTCATATGAATAACTAGGGTAAACATGTCTTCTTTGTCTATTCCTATCTACACTATTATTTGTTGCCGCTGGAGCCTCTTCCATGCCCATTGTAGCTCCTAATAAATGAGATGTAAGCAATTGTTAAGCATACCTGTTTAACTTTTCATTAATTGCATTGTATATTTGTGAAACATTTCAACTTCTCTTGATATGAGTGAATAATTTTGCATCCTTCCCTTCCACCTTTCCACCGCCCCACATGGGTATGGGGAAGAGGAAATGAGGGAGACAGTTTATTGTCAGCTTAGAACCAACAAAAGAAAAGGAATGAATCATTAGAAAAGAAAAAGTGAAAGAGAGAAAAGAGAAAGAGCATGGAGGTAATTTATCTTCATCTTTATACCGCGATTTTACAGTTCAACAGAATATTTTCATTTTTTCATACCACACGCATTATTACTACTCATTGTGGTTATGCATCCTTTTAAATGCTCTTATTTATGCCTTCTTTATCTTTGTTTTGCACCTACAGTTTATTTCTGTATTCCTGCTGTTTTACTTTCTATGTTTGCACGCTCTGCTCATTTCTGTTATCTTCATAGTCTGTGCAGTCTGTGCTCAAATGAGCCCGGTCAACATCTGTTAAGTGCACCCAATACCTTAGGCCCTGCACCTTGACTGCTGTAGGCATGCAGTATATTACCTTTCATGGACCATGGAACCTTGGTCCGTTCCACCTTCGCACAAAACTCCTCACGTATACCATGTCACCTGTCATCAACTGGCAGTCTGGGCTATCTGTGGCTGGAGTAATTGTGTCAGTGGCAATTTCCTGTGTAAAGGGTGGTGCGATTTGCTTTGCTATTGCTCATGCTGCTCTTGTAAGATTTCTGAGATACTCATGGAACTCTTCTCCTAGTACTGTGGCACTCTGATGTGCATCTGACTGTCTATGCAGGGGTGAGTGGGCTGTGTGCATCCTCCTACCTGTCACAATCTCATGGGGTGACAAGTGGTGGTCCTTGCTGGGCTGATTCCTCATTTCAAAAAGTGCTAAGGGTGAACAATATACCCAGTTATTCTTGATTGTATGAGATAGTTTTGACAATCTCTTGAGAAATCTGTTCATTTTTTCAACAATGCCGTTCGATTGCAGATGATAAATCGTACAGAGCTTATGAGTTATGCCTAGCAACTCAGTAATGTGCTTGAACATGCCATTCATAAAGTGTGTCCCGTTGTCGGAACGTATGACATCACAAATGCCCCAGCGGGGAAACACTTCCCTCACCAAGAACTTGGTGGCACACTGTGCATCTGGATGAGCGCAGGGGCCTGCCTCCACCCACCAGGAAAAGGGGCATACTATCACAATCAAATATCGGGCCCCATTGCACTGCTCTCCCATGTCTGCATAATCTATATGCAGTTCTCTGAATAGACCTTCAGGCTTTGGCAATGTTCCTCTGAGTGTTTGTAACATCATGCCAGAGTTGTATGTTTGCCATGCTATTATTAGCTTTGTGACTTGTTCCTGTAGTCCCGGAACAAACCAATCTTCTTGTATATCTGCGATAATGTGTTGCTTTGCATTGTGGGCAGGGAAGTGTAATTGCTGGAATGCTACCTTCAGTAATTTTGCAGGCATCACTACCTTACCAGTGTTATTCTGTCTCCATAAAAGGTCGGTGGATGACTGGCTGCACCCTCTTTTCACCCATGTTTCCTTCTCCTCACTGGGTGCATCTTGCTGAAGTTCAATAATTTGGGAGACTGTTAATGAGTTGAACCCTTCTGGCTGCTCTTCCTCTAGTATCTTCTGTAGTATGTATTCACCTGTTGAGCCTTTTGGTAAATAGGAGGCTTCCTTGGCGGCAGCATCGGCTGCCGCGTTCCCCAATGAGATGACATCATCACCGCATGTGTGGGCCTGTCATTTCATGACTGCTACAAGTGTAGGTTCCTTTAACGCATCACTTAATTCCCCTAATAGTGCTGCATGCTGGACTGGGGACCTGTCTGCCCTTCAGAATCCCCTCCTTCCCCATCTTGCTAATCCTCCATGTACTGTTGTTGCCATATAGGCAGAATCTGTGTAGATGGTGACTGTGCACCCCTTTGCTGTGTGTAATGCTTCTATGAGCGCTATCAGTTCTGCTGCTTGGGCTGTGAAGTGTGGTGGTAATCTTTTCTGTACTATCACTTCAAACTCCCCATCCTCCACCCAAACTACTTCTGCTCCTACCTGTTTTACTCCTGTTTCACAATCTATGGAGTCAGACACAGCAACAAAGTAAGTTTCTCCATCTGGCAGTGCAATTTTGTGTGCTGTGGGCGTGTCACCATCATCACCTGTGTATGTGGCACAATAATGTTGCTGCATGACTTCTACTGTACATGCTTCTGTGATAAATGTTGCAGGATTTACACTTTTGCACCGCACGATATGAATGTTTGCGCTGGATATGATCAACACATATGCTGTGGCCCTTTGGGTGGTTAGTGTGCTCTTTGATCTTTCCAGGATGGCAAATAGAGAGTGTTCTACATATAACGTGACAGAGCATCCCATCACGATTATAGAACTCTTTTCAATTGCAAACATGGCGGCTGCAAGAGCCTGTTTGCAAGCGAAATGTCCTTGCATTACTGCATCTAGTGTCCCACTGTAAAATGCCGGGGCTTGTGACCCAGTGATGTTTTTTGTCAGTACAGCTGTCATAAGTGTGCCATTGCAGTGTGAGAACAAATACAACTCACACTCATAGCTGGGGGTTGCTAGAACTGGAGCAGTGGATATCAATTCTTTGAGTGTGTCGAAAGCTGTGTGCATTTCTTCTGTCCACTGTAATTTAGTGTTTTCTCGCTGAGCTTCCTTGAGTGCCTACAATAGGGGTTTTGTGTATGCTGCATAATCTAGTATCCATGCTCGGCAGTAATTACACATGCCAAGGAACTTCTGCATCTCTTTTACTGTGTTGGGCTCTTTTACTGCTTTTATCGCTGCTGCTCTGTCATATATTATTCTTTTCCCATCTTTGTATATTAGTTGACCCAAGTATAGCACTTCAGTCAAGCAGTATTGCAATTTTTGTCTGTCTACCTTGTACCCTTTCTGCGCCAAATGTATATGCACTCCTCTTCATCCCTACCGCAGACCAACAAATCGTCCACGTACTGAATTATTGGACTCGTTGTGTGTATGTTTCCAAGATCTTCAAGAAATATTCTGTTAAAAATACTGGGACTTTCACAGTACCCTTGGGGCAATCTGCAGTGCTCATATCTTTTCCCCCCTAGCGTGAATGCTGTTAGGTACCAAGAACCTGGGTCGAGTGGAATTGAAAAGAAGACATTTTTTAGATCCACCATTGTAAAATGGGTGGCCTCTGTTGGGATGCTGCATAATATTGAGGCAGGATTTGGGACAAGAGGGAACTCCTTCTGTACTATGTCATTGAGGGGGCGTAGGTCCTGGATTATCCTCCACACCCCTCCTTTGCTTTCTTGATCAGGTAAATGCAAGTGTTGCAGGGCGAGTTGGATGGCACTATTATTACCTGTATCATCAATGCACATATTGTGTCTTTGATTCCATCTTCAGCTTCCCTAGATATAGGGTATTGTTTTACCCGGGGTAAAATGGCTCTGGGTATGAGCTTTAGTTTTACCTGTGTTACTTCATGCAGAAGCCCTACATTGTGTGGGCCTGTGGTCCACAACTTCTGCAGCACCTGGGACATGTCTTCCTCAAAGTATGCTGGTGGTGCTTTGATGACTGCTACGAGAGGTAGTGGCACCTCTCTTCTTTGAATCATTACATCACAGGGGATTGCAATTTCCATCACTATTTCCCCATCGCCTTCTGTGTCATTAAAATGTTCTTCGTCTGGCAAATCCTGCAGGGCGGTATTGGTGTCGATGCACAGCACTGTTCTTCACTGGCATCCCTGCGTGTCCATTGCTATTACTGCTATTCTTTGTGATGACACCTGTACTGCCTGTATATCTGGGGACACTATTGAGCCTGGCACTATTTTTGGGTTTGCGATTGGGTGGAAAATTTATACTGAAGGCACCCTCCATTTTTCACTCTTCAATTCTGGCACCACTCTCGCTAGTATCCTCAATCCTTGTATGAACATATTTGGATTTACAGGTATGCTATGTGTTTGCGGGAAGTTTGCTTATGTATGTATTGCTAACATAGTGTGAATTGTGCATATACCTGGTGTAGAACACACTATTTCTCTGTCAGTGAAGGATATGGTCATGTTGAGTTTGCTCAGAAGGTCCCTTCCCAGCAAATTAATGGGTGACTCTTCATAATACTGCAGGGGTACCCGCACAGTTTTTCCCCCCACCGTTATATCTAGCTCTTCAGTGTATGGAACCTTGACCAATGCATCAGAGAATCCTTGCGTTTCCAAAGTCCGATTAGAAAGCAGTAACCTGCCTTCCTTGAGGCATGATTTTTCCGCTCCTGAATCCATCATGAAAATGAATTGTTTGTTTCCTACCACCACCCCTACCAGTGGTTCCTCTGCTGCATCAAGGGTCGTCGACAGTACTGGACACGCAAGTGTTCCATGTGGGCTGTCCTATGCTGAATGCCATGGGAGTTCATCAACATCAAAAACATTTCCTGTTACCACTGCTATCCCTCTACACGGTGTAGGTGCTCCATTTGCAGTGGTAGCGTAAGGGTTACTGCGGGTGGGGGCAGTGCATTCATGGAACTCGGGGTGTTGAGATGTGTTTTGCGGGGGAATTTGGCACTAATTCATGTACCTAGGGTCGGGCTGACTCGCCCTTCTACTCCCGCCCATTGGTAACCCATAGGGGCTCCCTGGGTGGGGGTGTCCATTCTGTTGTTCGTTTGGGTATGAATTGGTGGGCCTGCTTCGACATTCTCTCATGAAATGCCCCCACCTCCCACAATTCCAACACTGTCCTTGCCCTCCTCCTCGGGGCCCTCTGTACCCTGCACCCCCTCCTATTGACCCTCTGAATCCTCCTCTATTGCCCCGGCCTCCTCTCAATGACCACTGCAGTCCCTCATTCTGGCTTTCCCCTGACCATGAGTCCTGGCTGTTACCTGTTCAGTTTGCCGTCATTTGCATCAGTATTCCCATCTGCCCGTCATCCTCCTCCCGCTCCCTTCCTGCCGTGCTGGTTGCTGCTACTGCACTAACCTTCATTAGTTTTCTTTGACTAATTTAGCCTCGTCTGCCAACCACCGCTGAGCTATCTCCTTTTCCTTCTCTTTGATCCTTTTACAGTGGCGCACTATTATGCTTTGAATTTGAGGCCATCCATTGGTTTCTAATAATAATTCTTTAATGTGGTACAGAATGAAAATAAATTCAAACTTTACACATACAATTTTTTTACATATTTCAGATCACAAAGCATTATACTCAATTCATGTATATACATAAACATACAAATAAAATCATGAGTGAATATCAATATTAAAAACTACAACTGATAAGAACCATTGCATAGACTAGATAGCTAACTAATGTCATCTCCACTGAGGAACTCTATATGTTCTCATATACTCCTCAAACTTGGGATAATTCCACCCCACCCTTCAGTCCAAGTTCCACTTGTTGCCAGATATTGTAGAGTGCAATATATAAGTGCATGTTGCTGGTATTGGTGCAATAGAGCCAAAAAGACATATCACGTATTGTTGCACAATCATGTACAAAGTCGCCCAAATGGCGAAAGATTGTGTCTCTCAATGTCTGGCATTCAGTGAGAAGGTGTCTAGCTGTCTCAAGACAATCTGGGGATTTACAGAGACAACATATGCGCTTATCCACCGGGATTTTCTCCCAAGCCCCTCTACTATACAAGGTGGGCAATTGCTCTAATCTAAACAGGATGATAAAGCGTCTAAGTATTCTGGAGGGGCAGAGAGATAAGTAAGCTTGAGGCTTCATAAAGTTATACAATCGATATTTTACAAAGTGATATGTCTCAAGATTACATATGTGGGCGAAATTCTCTAGCCAGTCCCATATGTCTACTTTTTTACCTAATGCATGTAAGGTTTCCTTTGTGACCATAGTCCCTCTATGTATCCATCCAATGTCAATGAAAAATGTAACCATGTCTTTATAGAGGGGTGAGGTAGAATATTTTTTGGTCACCTCCTGGTGGATCACGGATAGTAGGGGGTTGGCAGAGTCACCTATCATCTTAAGGTGAAAGCCAGCTCTTTTCCTCAGTACCATAGCTTTGAAAGAGGGAAGACCCAGTTCTAGTCTAATCAGTGCCATCCGTACCCCCGGGGGTAACCCCAAGATCCGTCTCCAGAACTTGCCCTCCAGCACTTGTAGCCACCCTAGAACCATAGTATTCAGTGACTCGAGACAATATACAATCATGGGTGCAAACACTATGATATAAAGATGACGCGTCCCCCACAAGGTGAAACCACCCTGCTTATTTGTAAATGAGGAAATAAGTGAGGTGACTTGCATAGCTCTTGTAATTTGCCCCTGTCTACAGAGTAAATAATCGCCTAGGGGCTCAATGTCAACTCCCAAATAGCGGTAGGATGGAGCGTAGGGTATGGAATTTCCATGTACCATCAGATTCACACGTGTTGCTCTTCTTCTCGTGAATCTTAGTACTTTTGTCTTGTCCAGGTTGATGGTTAAGCCATTTATTCTGGCATAATCCCATAGAGAGGTAGCGTAGCGCCTTAAGCCACCTATGGTATTATCAAAGGCAACAAAATCATCCGCATTTGCCAGTACTGTACATGATGCTTTGCCAACTTTAGGCGGGCAATTGTCAACCTCGGCCAGGGCTGCAGGGATGTCGTACACATACAGATTGTAAATGAGGGGTGCTGTGACGCATCCCTGCTTTACCCCACTGTCTTGGATCACATTGCGAGTAAAATTTCCTTCCTGATTCAATCTAAGGCACGCCGTAGTATTGTGATGGAGTAGTTTTAAATAATATAACAAGCCTGTCGGGCATCCCAATTTCTCTAGCTTGGACCATAGTCTCCCTCGGGGGATGGAGTCAAAAGCAGCCTTGAAGTCGATATATAGAGCGTACAACGGGGGCTGCCCCTTGCTAAGTGCCCGTGTACGAAGTATATCCATAACCAGAAGGTTATGTGAGGTGTAGAAATCCCGCCTAAACCCGCATTGAAATCTGCTGAGTATTTTGGAATTGTCTACCCATTTCTGCAGCTCACTGAGTAACAGTGAGGCAAACAGTTTACCAGAGATATCTAACATGGATAAAAGCCTGTAATTATTAGGATCCAAGCGGCTACCTTTTTTGTATACAGGAATAATGATGGCAGTTTGCCATGAGCTTGGAATTACCCCCTGCTCTAAGATTTCATTGAAAAGTAAGGAGAACAGATCGGCCCAGAATGGAGGATAGCTCTTAATCACTATATTGGCTAACCCGTTAGGTCCAGGGGATCTGGTGGACTTGAGGGCAACTATTTTGTTCAATATTGCCTCTGCTGAGACATCAAAAGGCAACTGAGGGGGAGCGTTCACCCGAAAACTGTTCAAGGTTTCTGTACCTCCTGAGTTCCGGTCTAATAGGAATTTTTCCCATGCCTCCTTACTTATTGGATTAATTAAGGGGCCTTTAACCTTCTCTCTGTTCTCATTAAGGAGAGACCAAATACAGCGAGAATTTCTAGTGCAGATAGTTTGTACTAGCTTCTGATACCTGGCATTTTTTTCAGTGCTCTTAATGTTCTTAATATCTGCTCTGTATCGATTTTTGTTTTTCCTTAGTTTCTCACGGTATAAGGCTCCAGGTAAATTCATCGGTTTCAGACCTCGAATAGCCGCTCTTAGACCTCTCTTAGCGTCCCTAATTTCCCTGTTAAACGGGAGTGTGCACCCCCCTATTTTTAACATATGTCCCTTGTTGGCCATGGCATGCTGGCCTGAGAATCTAGATATGCAGTCCTCAATCTCATTTATCGACATGTGTTCGAACTCATGGAAATATAGGGCTGCAGTAGATTTAAGTGCTTCCATAGCCGAGCTTATATTTCTCTCACACCACACAATTCTGGATCCTGCACAGTTGGTTTGGATACTACCTATATTAGGAGGTACCGATGTAGGAATAGGGATGCATAGAGTGCACTGTAGCGACGCATGGTCGCTCCATTCATTATGCTTCACGGCCATATCAACTACTCTTGTCTGCAGCTCTGGGCATATAAATATATAGTCTAATGGGCTGGTGGAATCTCCATTAGCCCAGGTATGTTTCCCTGGCCGATCTCCCATGGTGCGGCCATTGATCATAGCCATGCCCCAAGCTCCAAACAATTGTAGCCAGCCTAGCCCTTCAGCTTCCCTCTTTCCATGGGTCATTACACACCTTGTACTAAGGTCAGGGTTAGAGGATATGAATGTTTCATCAGTCATATGGCAATTGAAATCGGCCATGACCACCACAGCAACATTTCCCACCCTCAGCCACCAGGAAGACAACAGGTCCTGTATCGCCTCCTGTAACGAATCACGAGTCAGTTCTCCTGGGTGGTTATAAAGATTGATTACTAGGCACCTTCCCAAACCTCTTTCATCATGAAGTTCGACTTCTACTGCCAGAAGCTGCTCCTCAGCTTTACACTGTATCTTACGAGACATAATCGAATTCATTACCCCAGTTAGCAACCCCCCATAGGGACGACCCTTACTGCCACGTTTGGCCATCGATTGATGTATAACAAAACCGTCTAGTAATAGTGGGTCAAGAGTCTCTTGAAGACAGATACAGCTGTATTGTGACAGTAGGTCTACAGAACCCTCAGATCTCAGTAGGTGGGAAAAGCCTCTGCAGTTCCAGGAAAGTAATGATAAGCATCAGTGGTTCTTTAACATTTGCGGGATGGATTCTAGCAGTGACTTCAGGGCTTGCTGTATTTCCGCCAGAGCAGGGTTATCCCCCCCCCAAATTTAAGCACAGTATCCACCGGAACTGTAGGCGTAATGTCTTCTGGTATAGGCAATGGGCCCTTCTCCATAGGGTCCACATCAATCTCAATGTCCACTGCCATCAGATCCTCTTTGTAATTCCTGATTAATTGCACCATAGTCGGGAAGATACAATGTATGGCTGAGACATTGGGATTAGGGCACCCAAGTGGTTCAATGAAAAGAAAGTCCTCAGATTTTAAAACACGCAATTGAGGTATGTGATATAGTCTTGCGAGCAGCTCTGAGCGTGCTAACCAGGGATTTTTGCCACTGGGGTACAAGTTCTTAATGAAGCAAGTGCGATTAGTAGTTATATCATTCACTGCTCTCTTCTGATCCAGTGATGGAGACTCACTAGGTTCCTCTAATGCCTGAGCTGCTCTCACCATTCTTTTCCTGGCCTTTTTTGACCGTGTCTCAGGTGCTGATTTAGGTCCCGATATAGGAGGTTGGGCACCTATTGCCGCTGGCTTATTCTTCAGTGCCTTTTTTGCCAATCTGCACTGTTTACGTGTAAGGGGGGACTGGGGACTATGCTCCTGCTCCTGTTCATCCAC
This sequence comes from Ambystoma mexicanum, assembly GCF_040938575.1. Classification (NCBI taxonomy): domain Eukaryota; kingdom Metazoa; phylum Chordata; class Amphibia; order Caudata; family Ambystomatidae; genus Ambystoma; species Ambystoma mexicanum. The sequence continues at coordinate 408,240,165 of NC_090922.1, read as the reverse complement.
CTCCTCAGGAGATATCTCAATTATACTGTTGCTATTGGGTGCGTGTGGCCCCTCAGTCTCTTCCATCTCCACTTCCTGCTCGTTGATCTCATCTGCTGTAAGTAATGCAGCGGATAGATTAATTTCTGCCTCTTCACGAGGAAGGCCTTTAGAGCCTAATGCCATGGTAATAGAATTGGTATTAGCCAGGATACGTCCCGACATCTGTAAAAGTATCTTGAGGGCAAATTGCAGTGCCGCCACCGACGATTGGAGCTCAGTTATCTTTGATGAGCTAGGGTGTAGATCGATGTTATCTTCCATCACATTGTCTGGATCGTCTTCCATCGACGTCATTACTAAATTAGGAGAAGCAGACAATCGTCCGCTCCTTTCCGCAGCATTATGTTCCCCTGTGGCACTATTCATGCTGTTTTCTTTAGGGGGCGTAATGCCACTGTTTGGCCTCATAGGAGTTTGTGCCTGCATCCCTCTCTGTATAGTCAGACATAGATCTAGGAGGGAGTTGTTATCTATGTCATCGAAGTTAGAGGTATTTAAGGAGATGCCACCATTATGTATCGGTGCTGATGTATCCTCGTTTACTGTAGAATTGATGGCAGGGGGAGGATTCACCGGAAAAAACTCAGTTATAGCCCCTTGCACCACTGCTAAGGCATATTTGGCATTCTTTTTAATTTTTCCCCCTTTCTTTGGGCACTCTTTAGATTCCTTAATGGGTTGACACTTATTTTTGCGTAGATTGTATATCGAGTGAGTGGCTCTTCCACCCCGCTGCATGTCTATGTTATAGCTCACTTCGCTTCACATGCTAGTGATTATAGAGAGGGCTGATGTTTACGTGGCAAGATGATTCTCCTCGTTCCACGCTGGTAAGCAAGATTGATTTCCCGCCTTTTCCTGTGATCCCCCCTTGTCGGTCAACCGAGGGGCTATGAAGCCCGAATCCCAGGCCAAGGCCCTCAGTCTCTGGGTGGTATTGGCAAGTTCCCCTTCTTCACAGGTACGGCTCTAGCTTCCTTCCGAGGATAATCAGGCCAGGGTAGAGTATACTTATTCTCTCCTCCACTGCACCACTTATAGGTGACTCACCGTCTCCTCTAATCCCTGCCCCCCCTCCTATCAGGGGGAGAGGTCCGTCAGGGTAGAGGGACTGACGTGTACACTCCCTCAGACTTGTTCCTGAGGGGGTGTTGCAGGAGCCGCACTACCTCTTTCAGGAAGGCTCCTTTTAATGAGGGGGCCAATCACCCGATACCACAGCTGGCTTTATGTCGAGACCAGTTGGGCCTTCTCCTTCACTTTCGCCCGCGTTGTTGTCCTCGCTACCTCGCTCCCTCGCCCTCACACTCAAGTTAAATGGGATACAGAATTCGAGGAAAGGACCCTCCTACGCGTCGAACGTGTCAAGCCGCACCTCTGACAATCGCACTTTTCACAGAGGCCGCCTCCGACACTCCGACACTCCGGTTTCTATCCCAGCTATTTTATCAAGGGCTTTCTGTTCTTCCTTTGGGAGCCCCCTTTTTATAATAAAATAAAACAGGGAAGTTGATTGCTCCCAGGCCGTGCCTGTTTCCGCTCTCCACATGTCCTGCACCCGTAGAATGAAGGACATTGCATCTTCCTCATCTCCCATTGTACACTGCATAACTGACTGTAAATCTGGTGTGTCTGGAAATGTTTCTCTCAAGGCATCCCACACTCGTGCTCGCACTGTGTTAAATGAAGCCCCATCATGGCGGTCGCAATCTAATGTTATTCCGGGAAGCCCCACCTTCACCCAGGCCATGTTTGCCTGGTCTACTGCAGATACCAGCAGGCTTTTAACATCCCCCACCACCAAGGGTACTCTTGCTGTGTGTTTCTCAAATGCATATATCCACTTACTGGCACCTCCGGACAATGGGGGTAGGTGTTTGAGCAAGTTGGCCTTATCCATTTGGGCCCATGTTATGTAGTTGGGCCTTCCCGCCCCCCCTGTGTATTAGTGGCAGATGCAGATTCCCCCCCCCTTGTTGGTACTCACCTTCTTCCCTTTCTTCCCCACCACTGCCATGCGCCCTCTTCTGTTCCTTAACCTTCCTCTCCACTCTTCCATGGGGGACAATCCCTCCCCAAATGAAGGCCCACCTGTGGCAGTTCCCATCCTCCTTTCTTCTTCTTCCTGTTCCTCTACGTCACACCAATATTCTTCCTCCCTGTCTGATGCCACCCCTCCCTCTTCTAACTCGCGTTCACTGTCATCCATGTTTAATTCTATGATTCGTGTGGAGGTATCATTTATTCGAAATAGTATCTCTCCCTTTTTCCATCCCTCATCCGCTGCCCCTTCACTTGGACGAGACGTTGTGTCTCGTTCTACTCGGGGGGTGAGTGACCCTCCTTGTTCCCCCAAGGCCCTAAGGCGGGACAGCTCAGTTAGAGCCATCGTTAGTTGCGAATCTAGATCTTGTGTAAGTTTCTCAATATCGAATGTAGGGGTACTCACCTGTCCTGCTATTCCTTGACTCTTATAAGGGGGTGGTGCTGTGGCAGAAGGCTTAAGTATGGAGGGTGCTATGGGTTGTGCTACATATACAGGGTCACTATTTCCTTCTGCGGGTACTGGTTTTGACAATAAGGGATATAAGCGTGTGACTTCTATTTTATTCTCATTCTGTGTAATTGGCCCTTCACTGCCAGTTGTTGTCAGGGGAGATGTATTACACTCGCCACCTTTCTCTGGGGGCACTTCCTCAAACAGCCGCCACAGGTCCAATATTTCCTTCCTGTTTTGCAACTGTTTCCCTTTATATTTAATGAACAGACACGTGGCAACCATATCTAGCACCACTTTATCAAAACCCCCCCCTTGTGCCCAAACTTGGGGCAATCCTTCTCCTTTCAACTCCGTGACCCACTGGTCATGGTACTTGTTGATTTTCTCCGCATATCCTGGCAGAATCTTACAAATATGGGCTAGGAGAGTCTCTGCGCCCATTGTACCTGACTGCAAGCTTTACTAAACTAACACTCCTTGTCTAGACTCTTACACTTCTTGTGTGATCAACTCAGTATGTTATGCAATATTCTTTAAATAAATGAACTATTTACTCACTTTTCATTAACTTTAAACCACATCAACTTGAACCCAACTTTCTTCAACAAAATGTCAAACCAATTTCATTAATGTCCATCAACAAAAAACAATGCTTACACAAAAGACCAACACGTAACGAATTTCACATACAAAGAAACACATTAAACAACACAAATTCTACCGCCCTTTCCCTAGTACCCCTTGTACCCCCCGCTTGATCCTTTTCCTTTATTACACACTCCCCTTGAATAATTCTCTCCCCTGACTCTACTTAGATCCACCCAAGAGGGAGAAAGATAGGTAAGACAAAGTTGGAAAAAAGCGTGTCTAAATACTACTGCCGGTCTTCCTTCGAGACTCCTACATTATTTTCTTTTACCTCAGTTTTCCCATATCCATATATCCTGTACTAGTCGAGATGGCACTATGCGGCGCCGCCTTCCACCCCCCAACGGAGATAGGATCCCTTTAACCTCTTTTCACCTTATTCTCCTGTCACCATCCTAATGGCCATATGCGATAGAAGGAGAGTAGAATAGAAAATAGAAAATACCCAGACCCCGAGGTTACCCCCTATGCTACAAGTCTCTGCACCTGTTCAACCCAAATTATGTTGTTTATCCCGAAACCTCCTAATCTGACTGCCACCCTCCTTTTAATATCACCCACACTTGATACTCACGTGTCCGTCTTGATCCGAGACCCTCTGGACCCGATCGGTCGGTGCGCCGCCCCTCGCTGAAAGACCACGCCCAGCTCCAGCGAGTGGTACGGTGGGTTTTGTAAAAGGGGATTCCGTACCCTTTCGCCCTATTGAGTGCGCACATCTAGGTGTACCAGTTGCCGTTGGCAGGTAGCTCTTGAGGGAGCATGCTCCGGGTCATAAGTGGCACAGCGAGTAGAGCGCCCGCTTTGACATCCGTGCAGAGCCTGTTAACGCAGGTTCGAATCCCGGCGGGGCCAAACTCAGCCTTTCATCCTTGTGAGATCGATAAATGAGCACCACACACCGTGGGTAATAATAAGCCGCGCTCGGATACCTGAGGGTTCGTAGCGCTATATAAATGCCTAATTATTATTATTATTATAAATAGGGGGACGTCTCGTGCCAGAAGGACGAATAAGAATGCTATCGCGTCGGGGTCACCAATGAAAGTGAGAAGCCCCCAAAAATACAATTATCTCTTTTAATAAAATCAATCAGGGCACATCCCTGGAGGGAATGAGACCAAGACCAAGTGCTGGTTATAATAAAAGACTTTATCTAAAATAGGGCAAGCAGAATCTACTCTGCTGAAGCTGAGAGCGCTCTGCAGAAAACATGTTACAAATTACTTTTATACAGCATTTTCTTCCTCAAACAGAGCGAGGGCCTAAGGGGCACATGTACAATTGGAATTGGTCATTAGGGGTGAACATCTATAGGTGCCACAGGGTCGAAGGGTTGTGGTTGACTCGGGAGCACGTGGTGTAGAGATGATGCTTCTCGGGTCAATCGGTCAGCTGGGCTCATCGAATTGGTATGTGTGATCGGCAACTGTGGTCTTGTTTGTTTATTGAATAACCATTTAACATCTGCCCTTGTGGCCACACATTCACATTCATTCACTATCATAATCTGCTTGTCCAATGAGCTCGAAGACCTGTGGGCTTAGACACTTAGGAAAAACGTTTTTCAAATACAGGTGAATTTATTATTGGGCATAGGTCAAGATACAGCTATTAGATGTAGCGCTTGATCTGTTGAGAGGCAGGATTAACTGTGTGTTGTTATAATACGAAATATACTGGAGACCTTTATGTGTGGTCTGGAATGTCCATTTGGTAAACAACAAAGAGGGCTCTAAATCTAAGATTGGAATCACACAGTAAAAAATAGGTCACAAAAAAGCCCACACCACTATGGTCATAAGTCTCATCGTGGGGGTTAAAGGCTGGTTGTGTAAACATCATTAACTCTCTGCTGCTCTGCTTTGACACTATGAAGGGTGGAGGGGAATCGAAACACCTTTGTGGTGTGGTTCTGCATTTGCACAAAGAGACAGGGACTTCAGAAATTAATTTTACATACAGGCTTTTTACACGTGGCCTATTACATTATATTCTGATTATCTTTATTTAAATTATACTACATTTTCTATCTGGCTAAATATTCTCATTGTTACAAGACTCATTAGGAAAATAGACATAGGTTTAAGTTAGTGTCCATACTAAATTAAACAGTTCATGGTTCAGGGTCTGCACATGTGGCCTTAACACGTATTGTCATAATACGAAAGTTCTGCTCAGAGTGATTAGTCACTGTATTAATTTTACACAATATCATACATGTAGTTACATTCAAACTAAAAAATGAGGTAGCTTTGTGCTGGAGTGTACAGTGTTATGTTGATAATGCATTTCATTATTGCAATCTATTTCTATTGGCAATGTCATACCATATGTTAATATACATCACACTTTTATAACTGAGTTCTAACGTTAGGACTTTTGATCACACATACATTACACTGTGCGCTAATATGCTTGTTGTTCTACTACAATACTTGCATTATTTCGCATGAAATGGAAACTACACATGGGCAACATTTTCTGGTTGCATGCAAAAACACTTTGGCTCTCTTCTTATTAAGGCGCAAACATCAAACATACTTGAGGGTCGCTTCTAACTGTTTGATCATGTTTTAAAGAATATGGGGGATGGCATTCTTTATGGCCAGGGTCTGTTGGCTGTGGGGCAGGTTTATAGAGATAAATGACTTCTGTGCTGGCCCCTGTGCTGGGCCTGTCTCAGGGTCAATGAAGTAAGACGGAAGACAGAAGATACAGTATAAAGTTTGTTGCATTCTCGCGGGTAGTCTCTCATGCGAACCGAACAACTGCAGAGATGGCACAGGGGAGGAGGTGGGGGGAGTAGATTGCTCGCTCTGCGTGCCTGGCTGGGAGTGCTGCAGGCCTGTATTCTAAGTTCATAGCTGGCCTGCCAATATGAAATAACAAAATGAAGCCGGCAATCCACAAAATGGAGTCTCGTCCAACTCTGGGTATATGCTGCCTTAAGGGGGGTTACAGTTCAGAGGCATTTCCGTGGGGGTGCTCCGGGGCCGGGGCCCTGAACCCAAAGCAGCCGCAACTGGACTTACCCAAAAAGTGTAAGAATGCCAGGGGGGGTTCCAAGACCCTCTCCTCCCACACATTCAGGCCATAAAGGATAGGACCCATATGAGGGGTGGGCGGCAGAGTTTTTGCTCTCCTGTGGGGACACCTTCCCATCATTATCAGAAACACTCTATTCTTCCACAAATATTTTTCATAAATCTAGAATGTTCTACCGATTTTTCAACTGTTTCCCCATAAAGGTTGATTGTAAGTACGTATGCAAATGCTTATCATGCGTGCCTTCTTCAGGCCAGTGTCTAGATATTCTACTTGCAGCTCCATGAACCCACTTATTGTGGTACTTTAAAACTTTTCTTTATACTGCAGATGGGCTTTGCACATATGCTTCAATGGTGTATCCATATTGTCACAAATGCTCAAAAGAAAGTCTGCTAACACCGGCCTTTTTGCGGTTCCCTTAACAAAATGTCAGGCGTTCCTATTTCAAAAACTCACAATTGTAATAGAAGATCTACTTATTCACACATATAACAACATCTAACAATAAACACTGTCATGTACACAATTGCAAACAATATCTGTCTCCAAACACCTTCATCTAGACAATTGCTAACAATACTTATCAACAAGCACCTTTCATGTACACAATGTATACCAATGCCTTACCACAAGCACCATTATTTTCGCAATTTCTAACAATACCTAACAAGAAAAAAACATCCTTATTTACAAAATGATGTAGATCCTTCCTCTGTCTCCTTACATCTAGGTGAGGGTACTCAAAACCTTCTCAAGTTCCCTGCATTCTAGAACTGAGGGATATCCTGCCCTTTTATCATAGGACGATTACTTCACACACAACATTGTATTTCCTCGACTGAGAGGAGCTTCCCCACTATGGTTCATCAAACACATCATCATAGGATATAATAAAAGGCCAGATGTATGTTTGACCAAAACCGTCCTGCCCGCTATGCCTGTTATCACCGCTAGATGGAGATGTTGCCTTACGCATACAACAATAGGACTTCAAGTTCATCTTCCAGGCAAACAAAATGTGTATTGCAACAAGCAATACCAATTTAACAGCAACCTTCAAGTTTCATACACTAAGAACATAAATACATTAAAAAACCATAAACAGAAATTCATTTGGTTAAGCACTATTTCTCTAACAAAATAAATTACATGTTTTCAATGTATTTAGGTGTTATGTAATTATTCATTGGAATATTTGGTATGTGTAATATCAATAATATTCTTCAAGTACTTTTTAAACTTTATTTGACTTCAATTTAATTTATTTTATGATCTCATGTCTACTTTGCATCATGCTGCCTGTGAATTGTATTACTCTGACATCCCTCAACATTATATATTTGAGTCCAAAACCTGTATGTGGAATCTAAGACAATGAGGAGCAGATACAACGATTTGCTGTATGTACTATGTTGAACTTTCAATGGATTCTGTGAGATTTGTTTTGAGGTTACTACTCCTCCACGTTAAAGGAGCAAGCTCCGTATCATGTATTTTTCCTATTAACATAAATGACATTACACCACATGATATATGTATACTATCACAATATCTTTCATTACACAGATTAGCCCATGTCCATTGCTTTTTCCAGTAGTATACAATGTCAAAATATCAAAATGAGTGTATTTTATTCAAAACGTGCACTCACTATGTGTTCTCTGAGTCTCCCCCAATGCTCTGCCCTGTCAACAGCCTGCACAGCCCTGGCCCGGCATCCAAAAGCCAGAAACCAGACATACCTTTAGAGAAACACAGCGTCTGCTCATCTTTCTGTCTGCTGTGCACACAAACTTCTGTCTGAAGGCAGGAGCTGCAGCCCAAAACATGTGGTGGGGGACCCGGGGAGTCCTCAGGAAGCACTGTAGATCACGCCGAGGTCACTAAATGTAGACCCTTAGTGATTTTTAGGAAACAATAAAGAGACACATGAATTGCAAGAAAACACAGTTTTAATACAAATGCAAAATGACTCGGAGGTCAGCCAGTACCATGAAACTGGAAAACTGAAAATTCAACCTGTCCACATCGGGCTGTAGTATTTAAAGGTGAAAACCACACAATTGGAATACATTTGTATACATTCTTGACATTAGGTGTGAAAGTGAGAGTCCCCCAAAAAGGCAGTTAAACTCTACAATGAGAGGCAATAATGGAAACACCCCAGCAGGGAATGAGACCAAAACCAAGGGCTGGTGAGATATAAAAGGCTTTATCTCAATTAATATAGGGCATGCAAAGGACTCTGAAAACTCAAAGAGCGCTCTGTCTGACAATAGCAAAGACAGTCATATGTATTACAAAAATACATCATGAATTAGATAAGCTATAGGGGGCACATAATCGTGGGGATTGGGTGATGGAGACTAGCTACTATGTACAATCGTACGAGTTTATGCACACTGTTTAGTTTATACTTCTTTGTGGTTCATGAATACTGTATTTACAGCATCAGATAAAAAAGTTTTTGTTAACATCACATCATTCACAGTTCTTCATTTTGTTGTGGGGATACATGGGGAAAGCTAGCATAAAACGTGAGGTAGAACAAGGTTGGTGTATACGTACAAATTACAATGTTACACTTATAATTGGACTAATGTACATTCTGGTGTGAGCACAATCTAACAACCCTGTTGGCACCTTGGTCTGATAGAGTCCAGAGTAGGGCTGGGCATCACACACCCCTAAGGTTGTGTGTCCCATGGTTCCCTTTTATGTTTTGTTTAAGCATATTCTAACTATCCTATTGGCTCATGTCTATAAAGACTAATGACAACAGAAATTGTCCTACCCTGATTGGCTACTTCAAAAACATGTTACACTCTAAGTGCATCTCATCACAGATTACCTAATCCAAGCACTTAGTGGGAAGAACGAGATCTGTCCTTCACAGCAACAAACTAGTTACAATAAACTCCCTATCTTGCACCCAGACATTTTGGCAAAACATGATTTTCCCAAGCCTGATACTCCTCCGCGTTAAAGCATGTCCTTTCAGCTATCATGTACCCAGTTTTGAATGCCAAGTACACAAAACTTTATTTCTTGAATATTTGAGTCTCTGGGAATAGATTTCTTTGGGATAATGCAACAGATGCATGCCATTGACACAAACTACTCCATATTCTGTGCTACCACTCCACCCTGCCACATACTTGGCAGTCTTAGAGACTCAATAGAGTTTGGTAGAAATTAAACCCAATTCAATAAATGGCAGAAGTGAATTTAACAAATGGTAGACCTTTACACTTCAAACACATTCAATAATATTTGTGCAGCCTATATTTTCTCCTCCGTTTAAAACTGTTGCATCTGCATGTTTACACCCTGTATTTCTGGTTAAGAAGTGTGGCTTTACTTTTGATGGATTCTTCCTTTCACCCAACAAGTTCAAGTTCTCTCAATAAGAGCTCACTTTTACTTTCACGTGCTTAAAAGATACCCTCTTTTTAAAAATGCTTCACAAGGTGAAAATGGCAGTACCTATGGTCCTGTGTCATCTGGACTACTGCTGGGACTTCCAAAAACTTGATCAATCAAATTTAACTAAAACAGAATAAGACAGCCATACATATTCCATACATATTCCAGGACTCAAACAAAGAGAAAAAAAAGCAACTGGCTATTTTTAAGCAAGGATTGAGTACATAAGTGTCTGCTTTACTTGTTGTGCATACTGGGTTTTTTCCGAAAATCCAAAAAGCTTATCCACGCTGCTCTGACTCCCTAACTCTCATTAGGAACTATATCAAGAAAAAGCGGTTTTGCGGCAGAATTTTAAGTGAAGAGATCCACCCAAGATTCTGCAGACAAGCACACATTTTGCTCCTCAAGAAGGCTTTTGAAACTTGACTTTCATATTTGTATCCATATGGCTCTGTCTCTCTGGGAATGAATCCTCCCCATCGTTTTTTTCAGCAGAGAGGGTGGCAAAGGGGCAGACCAAGAAGAGCCAGACCTCCACAGGAGTACGGAGTACGGACACACCATTGGAGAGGTTGACAAGAAGAGATGTGGTACCACCTATTTTCAACTTAACTGATTACGTCATTAACCCGATTGACAAACAAGTTCTTTCCAAAGGCCTTAGTTTTGTACCAATGAAAAGAGCAGATACCTTCCAAACTGAGGCGGAATTAAGAAGGTTTTTCAGAACAATAAAACTAAAGTATTTCTTTAGGAATTCTACTAACACTGAAAATGACGAAAGGAAAATAGAGAGCACAACAGGTTTGAAATTACCATCGTCCTTTGTGCCACCCCCAGTGTTATGATCGTGAAGACGAATCATCCCGTTTTTACTTATTTCAAGATGGCCGCACCGGGGTGTGACAGAAGACCCACCAACGGTCTAGTTGTTCCTCCTCTTCGAGCAACGCCGGATCCGGAAGTCACTTCCTCTTCGGTATATCAGCCGGGAGATCCTGAGGACCAGTGCGTTGCTACTCTCATAGGAGTACCCAAACGCTTAGTGAGTTTAGCGATCCTGCCTTACGATTCTTCCTTGTTTCCCATTCCTTTTTATTCATTTATCCATCCTTACCTCCGTTTTGTTCTTCCATCTGTCTACTTACAGTCTTCAGCAAACAATCAGACCGAGGCATTTGAAACCGAAATCTCCAAGACACGCCCTCTTTGTGCACGACTTATCACAGTTTCGCCTCACATTCCCTTGGCAGGTAGACTTTCCATCCAGTTCCATTCTCTTGCTACCATCCATTATATTTCGGCACGGTTTAAGTATCGTACTTGTTATTACAGCTCAGTCCTCTACATTCGAAAGGCCGGTTCTTTTCCTCAGACAGTTGAATGCCTTCACGTAAGGGACATATCTTCTTTTTCTGTCTTATCCTCCTTCAACCTGTATCCCTTCTAATCTTGTGTTTACCTCTACAGTATTGAGAACTTACGGACTCTTCTTTCCCTGATACTAGACGTTTCTGTCTAGAGATTCCTATGGTAATTTCGATCTTTTCAGTACACTAGTACTCCTGGCTGTGTCCTTTTACTCTTTCCATCCTGAAGCTGATTCCTGTGTCTCTATTTTTCAATACCTCTTCAGCATCAAAACAGCAAGTAAGGAGACATCAAAAATTCGAGACGGATCTCCAGTCCCTTCCTGCCCGTCTCGGTAAAACAACGCTCCCCAGCAGCTCTTCCCAGGGTTTTTTCCCCCTTGAGGGTTTCCCTGTTATCCCTCCGGTGGCCAAGTGTTTAAACTAGGCTCCGGAGGGGTCTCCAGGGACTTCTATAATCTGCTGGGAAACTGATTGATATTCCACATTTCATTCTTAAAACCTCCTATACCTTATTGGAAAGGATTCAACCAGGTTCAGGTAAGAGATTCTACGTTTCATTTTTGTTGCAATATATAAAGGCTGAATCATTTCCGAGAAACAAGGCTGTCTTGATTATAACACCCAACGACAATTAGCCCAGAAATAAATGCTTTCGAGAACAAAGTACTTAATGAAGTAAAAAACATCATGACATGCAAAACCACACAACAGATAATATAACAAAGGAAGAACAAGATGCCATTGAACATCTAGATGCATCTGCACATTTTTTAATAAAACCAGCGGATAAAGGTGGTGGCATTGTTATCTGGGGCAAAGACAACTATCATAAAGAAGCAATGAGCTATTGAACAATGGAAAACACTATAAACCACTCAATGTGAACCCTACCCAGAGACTGCAAGAAGAAACAAACAGTCTAACATCTTATGCATCAAAAGAAGTTTGGATAGAGGAAGATGAACAGTACTTTTTGAACAAAGCCCATCCTACGTTGGCCAACTTTTACATCTTACCTAAAATACATAAAGATGACAAGCAACCACCGGGTAGACCCATCGCATCAGCTATTGGGTCTATTTTCCAACCTCTTTCCCAATATGTTGATTTTTTCCTACGACCATTTGTAAAGGAGATGAAGTCATATGTAAGGTATAGTACAGAGATGATCAACATCCTAGAGAACCTCAAAGTTGCTCAAAATGATATTCTGGTGAGTTTTGATGTCAAAGCTCTTTATACAAGCATTCACCAGATGGCAAGCCTCACAGTCCTCGAAAAATATCTAAACCAAAGACCAGACCGAGCTAAAAGAGTACCTACTGCATTTATTTTAGAATGTACAAGATTATCTCTCACAGAGAACTTCTTTCTTTTTGAAACAAAAATGTACCGGCAGAGTACGAGTATGGGAGCGACTTCTGCACCAGATATAGCAAATCTCTATGTAGACACCTTTGAGGCTGCCTTTATTATCAATGAACAAAACCCATTCAGAAAACTTATGACCACTTGAAATCATTATATAGACGATGTCTTTACCATCTGGACAGGCACCATACTGGAATTACATGATTTCAAAGATTAACTGAACCTTCAAGATCCCTTTCTAAAGTTTACCATGGTGTCAGATATGCACCAGCTTCCGTTTCTGGATCTTATGATCAAAAGAAAGACCAAAAGGAAGTTAGAAAATGTGTTGTTTAAGAAACCAACTGATAAAAATACATTACCCCACTTCAGGAGTTACCACCCGAGTCATCTAAAACTGAATTTACCCTATGGCTAATTCCTCCACATTAGAAGAAACTGCACGAAGATTCAACAATTTGGCAAACTTGCACAGGAATTAACCAACCTGCTGAAAGAACAAGGGTATCCCAATAAGTGCACAAAAAATGCAAGGAAAAGAGCCAGAAACACGGGATGGGACATCTGTTTAACAAAACACAATAGATCAGTGGAAGAAGGAAAAATGACACGTGTAACGATTTATAGCCCAATAAACTTAGCTATCAAAAAGAACATTTTGAAACATTGGTAATTAGTAAAGACACCAGACTTTAACCCTGTGAAACCTAGATTTGCATTCAAGAAGACAAACAACTTGAGACAAATGTTGGTGCACACCTATAAGGAGGAACCTAAACTAAAACTTGATCAGACTACATTGTGGGCATTACTGCCCGTGATAGGCCACTATAATTGTGGACAATGCTCAGTGTTTGACTCGACCTTCAATGCAAAAGTTATTGACCTAAACCATATAAAGTGGACTTTGACTGAATTTACAAACTGCAAAACACTGTGGGCAATCTACAGAATAAGATGTCCCTGTAACCTATGGTACATAGGGAAAACAAAAATACCAGTGCAACAGCACATATGCGAACATCGGTCCTGCCTGAAAACAATGTACCTGATAAACCTCTTATGGACCACTACATACAGTAAAAACATAAGTACACTGAGTTCAAATGGATTGTGATGCAAACTGTGAAAGCAAGAACATGAGGTGGAGACAGAGATTAGAACAAAAATGGATCGAAAAAATGGACAGTGTGAGGAATGGTTTGAATTCGTCCATTGAGTGGAGTTTGTTCTTCTAATATATTTCATATATCTTCCAAGATGTGAATACATCTAGCATATAATATAGCACATATATGAACTAGACACACTTGTATAGAACATCTAACTAAGTGGATAATAGAAAAGAAAAGAAAAAATGCTATGGCTTTAGGCCAAGTTAGATAGGCTTGTGTATAAAGAACTGTAAAATTAATGTGATACAAGTAGCTTTTTGGATTACTTTTTTGAACTCCTTTTTTAAACTACTTTTTTGGACAAACGTAAAATGTTTGCAATGAGGTAAAAAATACACCAATTTATTATAAACCAATCACTGTGAATTATGAAAAGTATGAGAATGTAAGTACAAGGGATTTCTCAAGCAGATATATATATATGATGTAGTGATGTTTGGCACTAGTATATATGAAATGTCATGCAAAAATAGAGAAATCATGTCTAAATAGAAAATAACTTTTGTTCACACATGCAAAAAAGTCGATTCTTGACATATAAAACACATAAGCAAATGTCTAGATGTTTACATCAGGAGTCTCCTTTCTATGACTATGATTTACAGACTAAAACATGTTTTTGAAAGGGAGTCGTTTAAGTTTAGAAATACAAATTCAACTTCAGCGATTCGAACAATTGCCTTTATTCATTATCCAACTCGCTGAGACATATAATTCAGTGTAGAACAACACTGCACAACTTCAGATCAAGGAAGTTCATGGATAGACTCCTCTTTCTAATCCCATGAATTCCGCGGCAGGAAGAGCGTTGTCATAACAGAGCCGGAATCACAACGCAGGTATCTCGTTGTCCAACATGCTGCACAAAGACCGCAGAAAGGTGCAAAAAGTGGTACTAGACGAAACAGACCAACATCCTGAATACACGAGGTAAACAAATGTAAAGAACACAGTGCTGCGAGGGAAGGGGCATCCTCAAGACCGGCAGCACTTTGACATAGTTAGGTGAGTCAAATACATGTGGACGACACGTTAACACAAATGTATCATCAAACAACAGGGGTATCTTCACTACTGGCTGAATTTTTACATAGTTAGCTTAGTCAAGTAGATAATACATTTTGGTGACATGCTAACACAAGCATATTAATAAACAACGTGGATTTGTGTATTATTATTTGCCTACAAAGGAATATATAATCTTGCTATTCATTCCAATACAGCAGCATCGAGCAACAGTGCGGCCAACTTTAGCACCATGAAATCATCTTCATGAACAGAACATAGAGGAACAAGGCCAAGTTAAGCCCAGAACAGTAGAACACACAATAGGTAACATGCCAGTAGCACATCACCACATTCTGTGTATGTCTTTTGTAGTAGGAAAGAAGCTCTATAAAACATAATGTTGTTGTTTATTTTTACATATTATTATACAGCAACAAATGGGCTGAGTACAAAAAGCTCTTCAGCATCAGCAATAGGAAATAAGTTTGATAAGTAGAATATAAAATAATTGGCAAAATTAACTTAGTTCTTTATTATTACCCATAGGAGTCTCAACTTGGGCAAGAAAATAAGAAGACATACTGCAAGACATCTATCAACATTTCACGTGCTAAGGTACGCAAATAAATTATAAATTGAGAATTGTACGTGTGGAACCAACTGTGGAAAATAACTAAATCCGAAAAAACAACAACCCTATATGTTTGTTCAACAGGGTCTACCAGCGGCTCCATAAATAATATGCCCACTTATTAGTGGCCCCTGTTTTTCAAGTCTACTACGCAGGTCAGTAGACCAGACCAAGATATGACATCTTTTTAAAAAAAATGTTTTAATTTGAATAGCACAACCCAATAACTACGTTTTTATTTACCATTCTGTTTACCACTTTTCTAGAAATTCTTAATGAGGATTAGATGACTCATTAGCCACCTAAGAGTACTATAGGCCTTGGGGAAAATCTTTTTGAAGATGGGGTTTATCCCATGAGAGAAAGGCCGAAACACTTTGACACATCATCTTATAAACATATGAGCTTGAGAAAGAAATAAGAACTATGTTTGTAATAGGAACCGATGAGAAGTGAATCATCGCATGTGAAATCTTTTAAGAAAAATGTATTGTGAATTTATAATGTTATGTGTTTGTACATAAAAAAGCTAAAACAAATATAGCATTGTTGAAAATAAAATAACATAATCAACAAGTATATCTGCAAGAAGCAAAAAACATTGGGCGTCATTACACGGTAGGCGGTAAGGGATTACCAGCACCGGTAAGGGCACCGGTGCCGGTAATCCCTTACCGCCCTACTACGAGGTCCCTTAGCGGGTCCCGTCCCTAACGCCTGGTTATAACAGGCGTTATGGAAGGGACCCGTTGAGGGACTTCAGAGCTAATAACGGTACTGCAAATTGCGGTACCGTTATTAGCTCCATCCCCATTCCCATTGAGCCCTATGGGGGCTCGAATGGGAATGGGAAATGGTTCCCGGAATGGGGACTTACCGGGTCCTCCAAGGTCGGAATGATCTGGTCAGTGGCGGCTGGTGCGTTTGAAAGCTGGTGGGGCGTAAATTTCCCAGGGCGAATTTAGTAGCGAGCGCGTGCAGCGCGCGAGCCCACCCCCCAAGGGGGTTGCGTGGGGGTTGTACCCTTCAAAATTTTAGGAAAAATGGCAAAAAAATGTGCAATTTACTGTCCCAAAAACCCACCGAAATATGAAAAAAGCATTCGGTTTTACACATTAATGGTGGTACACTACTCTTACGTGTGCAAGTGTGATGGTGTATTTTACAGCAGCTTGTATTGAGAATAGCTGGTACTATGGTGTATGCATAAAGAAATTCATTATATAGTCAGTAATGATGGAAACATATGTTTGTCATGCAGCCGTTACTGGTTGCCCCTGCTGTTTCGGTTGCGACTCGCGCGAGTCATGGGTTTCTGAGGCTCGGAGCATTGGAAAGCAATTTGTCCAATCTTTCAAGTGTTAAGCTGTTTTTGGCTTGATCCTCTAGGCTGAAGAGCATCCTCAGGCTTCTATGCACTGGTGTATAGGCGCGTTACAAATGCCAGATCATATCATTTGCAGCAGCTGCCCTCAGCCGAGGTCTAGTCCAAGGAAAATAATGCAAACACTGCCCCTGCTGCTGGTTGGTAAGCTGATGACAAAACCAGGGCCACAAGGGGCCGAATCAGTGCAATGCAATCAATTATTACACAGATATCGGTAGGAATGATTAAAATGGCGATAGTTGGATGGCAAACGAAATGAACCCTCAATAATACCCCGGCGACGGCTCTCGCATCTCCAGGCAGCACAAAATGCTGCAGTTACTTATTTTTCATCTTCTAAAATCAGCCTTGATCTCCCTGCTGTGGAAATCATTGCACTGCCTGCCCGTCAGGCAAAGAATCGAATGTATGGCTAATGGCTCTTTGTGGGAGCGGGACCTCCATTCTGCTCACTAATATATATTGGCTGGGCCAACATCACGTTTTTGTGCGCCGAGGAGACAGGAATCTTTCAGTCTTGGCCCCTGGGCCCCATCAGTCTGCGTTGCCTTGATACATTTCTCTAAATTATTTTGTTAATACCACCATGCATATTTTAATAAAGCTTTAATGCAATCCACGTAAAACATGCGTCCAGATGCAGTTTGTTCTGCCCGGTCTATGCGCATTACAAATAAATAAATACAATGTCAAACACTGGCACACGGCTGCGAAATAAGGTACAGTAAAGTGTACAAAGAGGGCAGCGTTTCCCTCCTGTTCCTTTGAGAAGTCTCTCGACCACGGATTTAACAATGGGAATAATTCATTTTCACGTAAATGGTAAACTGTGGGGGCAAAGTAAGGTGGCCTTGTCCCAGCCGCGGCCTGCGACCCCTCCTAGTCCCGCATCATGCAGTGCTAGGCCTGGCCACTCACTCCTCTGCTGCCCCTCTCCCCTGCTCGCGCGCTCTATCTCCTCTGCCCCTCTCTCCTCTGCTACCACTCTCCCCTGCTCGCGCTCCATCTCCTCTGCTGCCCCTCTCCCCTGCTCGCACTCTCACTCCTCTGCTCTACCCTTTCGCTTCTCTATATTGACTGGTGCTCCTCTGCTCTGACGATATCCCCTTTGTGTTCTCTCTTTCTCTATCTCTCTGCTACCTCTCTCGCTCTCCCACTTGTTGCTCCCTTGCTCCCTTCACCCTGCAGGCTGCTTGCTTTTCTGTTGACCCATACTCACGTGTCATCCATTATAAACTATGTCTCTCTTACCACTGTAAGCCATATCCGTATCTTCTTCCCTCTGTATCTCCCACCCACCCCTTACCCACTTCCCCTCGTTATTCTTTCCTGCTCATCAGACCCCTCTCAATGGTTCTGTATTGCTCTCTATGCATGATATATTATTCCCCAATCCCCTGTGACTGCCGAACTCCCTCGCTCAGATTTTGGCCCGGGGACGGGTATCTCTCGACTCACCTCTCACATTTTCTATCTCACGTTTCTACACGGTCCCTTCTCTCTTCATTGCATTCCCTCTTCTTCTTCTCCTGTGTAACTCTCTATTTCTAATGCCCCCCCTCTGCTACTCTTAGTCCCAGTACTTCTAGTCAATTCGTTCCAGCCCTCGGCTGTATTGTGTATTTTTTACCTGTGTCTCCTCTCCTACCGCCTACCTTTCTGGCTCCCTTCTCTTTAGAAACCTCCTGTTTACACTGTCTCTCTCTTTCTGGTCCTCGCTCTTTCCACTTCCCCTTTGGTCTTCTCCTCTATCTCTCCTGTGCACCCTTTCCCCTTCTCCCTTGTTCCTTACTTGCCACCACCTCTCTACTTCTGCATCCTGTCTCTCCTTTTTTGTCTCCGTCTGTCAACGCACTCTCCCCACTACTTTTCCAATCCTCTTTTTCTCTTTTCTTTTGTTCTCCCTCCTTCCTTTTCACTGCCTGTTTCTTTCACACTCCCCCATTTTATCAAGAACTCCCTTTCCCTCCCGCGCCTTCCTCTCTCTCACCTTACTTCTCTCTTCTCGCTTGTTTTTCTTCGCCTCGCTCTCCCTCTCTCCATTCTGCGGCTCCTTTCCTTCCTTTCCCGCTTTCCCTTTCTTCCCTTCTCTCTCTCCTGCCCAGGTTTTTTGATGGAAAAGGCCGTCTCCTGCGGAGGGCTGCGACCCCCTTTCTCTCTTCGCGCCCGCCCGCCCGCACTAGGGTGGTGGGAGGGTCAGCCTTCCTGCTCCCACCCTCGCTGCGCTCCCCGGTGCTGGCAGCCCTGTGGCAGTGCCAGGCTGCGAGAGAGAATCCCGCTCAAATGAGAGTGCATTAAGATCCCTTAAAAGCTCCCCTTGCTAATGCACGCGGATCTGGAGGAGACATGGGCTTAGCAGCAAAAAGGCTGTCTTTTCTGATATTATCCACCTGGGCGACCCCTGGCAGCGCCTGCTGAGCACTACTGTTACAGGAACCCGGGGATGGGGGGAAGGGGGAGAGCAGAGGGAGAGAGAAAAGGCAGGGGTAATGGAGACAGGAGGACGATGAATGCAGAGACATCATGGGGCGAAAGGGAGGTGGAGGAAAGAGGGGGGTAAAAGAGAGACGAGAGGGTCAAATGAACAGGGGAAGTGGCCGTAAAGAGCGAGTTGGCGAATAAGGGATTTGTCTGAAAGTGGCACCCCTCTCCAACCCAATGAGTAGGCCTTGCCGGACATCAATTCATTTTTATTTTTAAATTTCCCAAAGAAACTCCACTGCTTAAAAAGTGAATGAGTCTGAGAGCCATTAATCTGTTCACATCAACCCCCACCCTCATCTGCCAAGTGAACATCTGCACCGCTACCACCCCCGCTTCCAAGAGTATCATTGAACACCTGTGCTAGGCCTGGCCACCAGGCACCGCACCAGCCGTGGTGCTGGTACCACTGTGCCAGGCAGCCAGGCCTCTCCCTCACGCTGCCAGGGCTCTCCCTGGTGACTTACTTTGCCGTTTTATATTTTCGGCATTTTTTATCGAAAAATGCAGAAAATATAAAACGGCACATTTTGGATGGAGTCAAGATTCTACGCGGCAGCGGTCCGCACTTGGCAGCAGCACGCCTGCCTGCGCCTTGCTGTCCACGTGGGCGGACCGGGGGTAAAGGTCCAGGCAAGGTGGCCCCGGGCCCGCTACCACCAAGGCCCGCGGGAGACTCACTCGAGTGAGACACAAGGCCCCATGCCCCAATGAGTTGACGGCAGTCAGCAACACTGAAAGACGTAGGCCCTGGCCTACACGTCTTTCAGCGTTGCTGATTGGGCCGGCTGTGGACCATGTCCCCGGGCCCTGGGAAACACAAACAACATGCTGGGACCTACTACTTACCCGCTGGCAACTCGTGTCGTGGAGCAGGGTCCAGGCCGTCTCTGCTGGGCTGGTGGTGGTCTTCAGGGCCAGGAAGCTGAGCTCACGTCGACTTGTGACTCCTGCCGTACCAATGCATAGATACAGTATGTCATTGGCTGTTTGCCAGCCAATGCAAGGGTTGTCATTGGCTGGCAAACAGCCAATGACATTACTGTGTCCATGCAGGGGAGGGGAGGGAATTTCATTGATGACCCGGACCCTAGTGCGCTGTTTACGCACATTTTAGACTGGCGGGGCCACCCCTGAAGCGCCCCGCCAGCCATCTAATTAAAGGGGCTTACGTAGAGTGCGTGGAGCTACGAGCTCCACGCACTCTACTATTGAAAGAGGAAGACGTAAAATGGGACGCGCCCCGCTATGAAAGCAGCCGGGCCGGCCCTTTGTTCTTGTTGCCTTGCCACAGCGCCCCCGCGCTGTTGGCAAAGGAAATGCAAGCTAAAAGAGATTCAATCAGAGAAATTCTCAGATTGAATCTCTTTTAGCTTCCTTTCTTTTCTCCTTCTTTTCTGGGGGGGCGGCGCCCGGCCGCCCTCTGATAGCAGCCGCCACTGGATCTGGTAAGTCCCTATTCCGGGATCACGGACCCGGAATGCAGTAAGGGGGTAGCCATGGCACCAATAGCGCCATGGCTACCGCCTACCGTGTAATGAGGCCCATTGTGTCTGGGTCAGTGTGTTTTTTTATTGATTTCTTAAATATGATGGTTTAGATCACCATTATTAGTTGTCTTGATGGTCTGAATAATTGTTTATGTTTTGAAACAGGAGGTAGGGGTAGTTTGTGTTTCACACATTATTCACATAGCTTTTGCTCTATTAAACACAGACCCTCGGAAACAAACTAATTCGAGTATGACCTATTATCTTTACCCTTATCCCTGGGAATGAGCCACCCATGACAAAGAAAGGATGAATTCTTAATAATACATTATCACCACAGACCCTAATACTTAGAGTACCAGCTGGAACCTATTATCACTGATATCTGCCATGCACTTTTCTCTGTCTGGTCCCCCTATTTGAATCAATTTAACCGAGCACTTCGTATTTCACTGTAGTAATGTATGCCCTCACATACCCCCCTTCCTTTGATCCCTTTGCATTAAACTGATCTGGAATGTTCCAAAGATGTGAACATTCACACTCTCCTCCCACTCAATAACTTTCCCCCTTCCCTCTCCCCTCGTTGTAAGGAATCAGAGTAATTGAATTGCAGGTGGAAGTGTATAAGCACAAACTAAACAATTGAACAAATGACTACTAATATAAAAATTAAAAGGTAGGCCCTCAACTTATGAATGCACTAAATTGATTTCACTGACTGATCTCATTTAATGTGCTGGTTATCTTTTCGACTCTTTACTTTGACTCTTAGAAATCTATAAACTCACTCGATACTGATTGTGTGTCTTGTGATACTATTCCCTTATCTATTCCTGTAAGCTGCCATGCACTCATATGATGCCTTCTTCTTCTTTGATGGGTCGAACATGTCTGAGGTTGTAGCACTGTTTAGAATCCATGCATCTCGTGGTGTGTGCATTTACATGATCAAAACATCCACAGACGTGTCTGAAAAAATGGTACGGAAATATCAATGTATTTCCATTTTGATAAATATGTTTTTTCATATGATACTCCATGAAATGAATGCATATGTTATTCAATTTAAAAAGCAATGTGCATATCCGAGTCTTTTTCTACATGAGGGATTGAATTAGGCAATAATCTGTTTTAACCATTGTAATGGATGAGAGTTGGGATGGGCAGTAATCTTGCCAAACCTTTGGTAGCAGGGAATTGAGTTCAAGGTATAACGTTACCTTACTATCAAGGCTGGGGGTCTTTACTATCAAGGCTGGGGGTCTTTACTATTAAGCCTGGGGCTCTTGCCTTTAATGTGAGTTGGTGGTTCGGGGATGTGTTGCTCGATGTTCAGTCTGCTGATGAATACAAAGAATGTGACTAACGTTTTCCTGTTGACAGGATCTATTGGGAGGTGGCCACCCCTAACTCACACGTAATTGAAATGCTTGATCCAAATGGATCTGATAAGGCATGAGATTTCTTGTTGGAAGACGTTATTTGCCTCTGCTTGTCTGCAGGTCAGATGGAGGGTGGACACTGTGATGTAGTCAAATAAACATAAGATATTATGAACTCCAGGACGCTGGACTTTGATGTATCATGTAAGGTCAAAATGATTTCTTAGCAACTGGGATGCCTGTATACATTTATGGGAATGTGGGCAATGTGTTGTGCGCTATATAACAAGAGAGGATGAGAATTTGAACTGTGTGCATAGATGCAGGAGTCTCTATGATGAAGATTAATTCTATCTCCTGAATGGTGATAATGTTCAGAAATTCTGCAGCCGGGAGCAGTGTAGCAGCAGGTTGTTGGACACAAAGGGCCTCATTACGACCCTGGCACTCACGTAATGAAGGGTGCCGGTATGGGACCGGCACCCTTCATTACGTGAGCGCTGATTACGAGGTTGCCTTTGCAGGACCCGGACCAGACGTCTGGTTAAACCAGCCGTCTTTTCCGGGTCCCGCGAGGGGAACAGGGAGGTAATAACGGGCCATTTGTAATGTGCCTGTTATTACCTCCCTCCCCATTCCCATTGAGCCCTATAGGGGCTCAAATGGGAATGGGGAATGGTTCCTTCAAGGAGGAATTACCGGGTCCTCCAATGTTGGAATGACCCGGTTATTCCTCATTGAAGGAACCTGGTAATGGAGCCCGGTTTGGAGGCAGCTATGGTGCTAATGGCACCATGGCTACCTCCAAACTTGTAATGAGGCCCAAAGAGTTGTTTCTGACGGATGGATGGGGTATGAATTGATGGAATGTGAGCTCGTTTTTTTTGCTGGGGTGGACTGTGCTTGAATGCTGAGTGTGGGTGGAGACTTTGTAATAACTTGTTTTGCTACTACTCAATATTTTGGCACTTAGGGCCCCATTACAAGTTGAGCGGAGCGGTACAAATGTGGCAGTAATGCTATTACCACTTCATCCAAAGTTGAGTGGAAAGTTGGGTAGTCACTTCCATCTCTACGCTGGGGTTAAATCCGGTGACTTTCTACCAATTTGAAATGCCCAATTTGGTCCAATGGACCCAATATTAATGGGGGCTTACCACCCGACCGCAGATTGGGATCCGGCGCTAATAGCGGCGGACCATGTTGTGGTACCGCTAATTGCCTTGGGAACTATCCCGGTAGATTTACTGCCAGGATACCGCCCAGCTTGTAATGACCCTGTCAATTTCAGATACATGGAGGGCAGAGTGGCCCATCTAGAGGTGAACCTGTGTTAGAGCATATAACTGGATTGTGTCTTACAAATACTGGCTGCTCCCTGCCGGAAGCTTTAGCCGATATCCATTGGCTGGCTAAGACCATGTGGTGGGGTAGTAGACATCACGCAGTTTCCCCATAACTGCAAAGGGTGCAACATGTCTTTGCAGTTGGCTTGAGGCTTTTGATGAGCATTTCTATCTTTTATTTTAACACATCTTTGTTTTATTCTTCTATTTTAGTGTAATGTCCTTGTTCATAAAGGGTTGCCTGGCTCTCCTCTTTATATTACATTCCTTATAGTACTGTTATGAGCTAACATTTGCAGGGCTACACTACCACTGTTTTATTTCTTGTTTTTGTATTTCTTGTTAATAATATTTTGTTGTTTTTATTTTAATTGGGAGTGCTTTTCTTCTCTAAGATGACTTCTGCAAGCCAGCAGCACCAGCCCAACATTCAGTGGTGCAGTCATCTGGTCTATCATTCTACTTATGTGCCCTCACCGCCAATACGATGAAGTTGGGCCAGAGTCAAACTGTCTGTATCCATTCATTTCCTGATCAGGTACCAGGAAAAGCCCTATAATGGTAAGTATATCTATCCGCAAAATGATTTATGAAGCCGTATGCTATAGTATTGAAACCATCTCATGTCACCATGAACATGCTGTATGATAAAGCTTTGATAGCTCCCTATGACATTCTAAAACCAAACATAAATAGCTTTAAGGTTCAGAAAACCAAACTAACCTGACTCATAATAGACCCCACATTGCTACTAAAAATGAAATGTTTATTTGTGACCTGATATTAAACCTGCAATTAGATATTTTATGTATTAACGATAAGTCATGGCTCAAGGTTGGAAACAATTGCTTTTAAGATATCCCCGCATAACAACAAAGTTCAAACTCAGAATTATACAAACATAATTGGAGGTTGAGTAGTTATATTCAAAGTCCTACTTCACTAAATATCCATCAGCCCAGTATGGGTCTGTAGTTGTACTTCATGTTAAATGCGTAGTTTCACTGATGCCCTTTATCCTGGTATTATTATATAGACCACCCACTTATGATACATCTTTCTCAGATTTTGTGCCGTTTATACATCTTTGATTATCCCAAATACCACATAATACATGCCTAGTGAGTGATTTTAACTACTGATTAGAAGACATGGAACAAACCAGTACTGACCACATTTTTTAGTCTATGAGTTGTCTTGGGCATCCTACCCAATTCCTATGCCATGCGTTAGAAAGGATCCTCACCTTATATCCCTCAGTGACAATCCAACATTCTCACTCGCAGGTAATGTTGGCATCTGTTATCAATGGCATCCCCTTCTAAGAACTGGGCCTCACTTTGGGTTTGGTGGTATATCGCGCTTAATCCTCTGATTTTTTTTTGGATTTTTTTTTTTTTTTTTAAACTTATTTTATTGATTTTTGGTGAGAAAAAACGTGCAATACAACGAGAAATTAAGCAGTGATTCAAACAAGGGAGGGAATGGTGAAGGGGGGAACAGGGAAGAGGGAAGGGACAAACAAAACAACAACAGTCTTCATGTTGTAGCGAACTTTTCAGTGGATGGATGGGTCAAGGCCAGCGACCCAGAGTTTCAGGAAGCAGGAGGGGTCGCATACAGGGGCTGTCCTTTCGGGCTAGGAGCAGGGGATTAGTGTCAGTGTGATGCTACGAGATTTCGGGGGGCTTGTAATCGGCGCTGAAGTGTATGTCTCTGAGGAGGGCCTTCCATGATTCTAAGGTGTCGCTCTCAGTTTCGCCGCTTGACGTGATTCCTTCTTGCCAGGCCCTGGTTTCGGCTACCGTCCATCTCTCGAGTTCTTTGAGCCATCGTTCATGCCTGGGGCCCGACGGCGACTTCCAAGCCATCGCAATTGTTCTCTTAGCCAGGATGCATGAGATATCCATTAACCTGACAGCATTCTTGAACTTGCTAGGTCTGGCGTACTTTCCTAGAAGGCACTCGCCGGGAGTCCATTCGTACCTCGTCATTCCGGCGTCAATGCAAGTCTGCTTGGCTTTGGACCATAGTGTCATCGCCCTAGTGCAAGTCTAAAACATGTGGATCATGTCCGCTTTATCGTTCCCACACCATGGGCATGCAGGGGAGGATGTCTTGTTGAAGGAGGCGACCCTATGTGGGGTCATGTATGTCCTATACAGGACGTTCAACTGAATCTGGCAGAATCTAGCATTCCTAGACACTTTTTTGGGAAATATTAACACTCTTTCCCATTCTTTATCCGTAATCGGGGTCTCGAGGTCCGCTTCCCATCTCGCCCTCTGAGCTTCGCCTTTAGGGTTGGGTTTATCGCATAGTCTGCTGTAGAGCCTGGAGACTGGTCTCCAGCCATCCGAGAGGTCGTGCATTTCTTGAAGTAGAGGGTCAGGGGAGGGTTCCTCCGGCCAGCCGTTCCATTGTTTCTTGGCAGTCTGCTTGAGGCGGTGGTACCAGAGGAACTGGCCCGGGGGTATTCCTTCGTTGGCCTTAAGAGATTCAAAGTCCCTGAATTCCCCTTCCTCAAACATGTCACCCCATTTGTATATGCCGGCTTCTTCCCACCTCCTTGCTGTGGAGAGGTCTGCATCCGTTCGGCAGGTATCTGCTAAGATGGGGTTGTCCGGAGAGTATGGGTGTTTAACTCGCCTGATGTAGCAGGACCTGGCCCATATCCTCCTACCCAGGTCAATCACTTGTAAGGTGATCGGGGATTGCTGTGTGGGGTGCCATAGGGTTTCCTTGGGGATCACGTTGTTCGAGGATTGCCTCAGTAGCTCTGTTTCAGCCGAAGGTTCATCCGAGAGCCATTTCGTTATGTGACTTAACTGGGCAGCCAGGTAGTATAACTGGAGAGCTGGTAGCTTAATTCCGCCCTCTTTATGTGGCAGGGAAAGAACAGATAGCGACAGTTTGTGCCTGTGAGGGCCCCATAGGAAGTCCTTGATGATTGCCTCCAGTCTCTTGAAGAAGGGCGGTCGGACATAATGGCAAATATTTACGAAGAAGTATAGGAATCGGGGGAGTACGATCATCTTGACTATCGCTGCTCTGCCCACCATGGCCAATGGGAGCTTGGACCAGAATTTTATAGAGCGTCGAAGATTCGTGATGGCGACCTCAGTGTTATGTTCGTGCGTGAGTAGCGGGGTGTGGCTCACGTTGATCCCCAGGTACCGGAACTTGACCAGTTGCCAACCTATTCCAAGCACTGGGAGATCGCTTTCTGATGTGCTGCGTAGGCCCGCCAGGGGGAATGCGGAGGACTTTCTTCTGCTGAATCGGATCCCCGAGTACTTCGCGTAATTGTCTAGCACCTCCAGTGCTGTTGGTGCGTTGACTTCGGGGTTTCTTAGGTATAGGAGAACGTCTCTGCGTATAGAGATATTATGTGGTGTACATTACCCACCTTGATACCAGCGTCGAAGAGCTGCTTCCTGAAGTATAGTGCGATCGGCTCCAGGCCCAGTATGTACAGCATGGGCGATAGCGGGCACCCCTGTCTCGTTCCCCTTTGTATTTCCCAGGCTGCTGATACGATTCTTCCCGTTTTCACTATTGCCATTGGGGAATTATAGAGGACCTCGATCCACCTGATGAAGCCCCCTCCGAAGCCGAATCTTCTCAAGACCTCCCTGATCCATTCCCAATATATGGAGTCGAAGGCTTTGATAGAGTCGAGCGACAACACCGCCAGGTCTTCATCTCTCTCGTATGTTTCGGCCATTACATGTTGTAGCCTCCTAAGGTTAGCTGTGGTGTAGCGCCCAGGCACAAATCCGTTCTGGTCCTCATGGACGATGGATCCCACCACTCTGGCCAGTTTGCAGGCTAATATGGATGTGAGAATCTTGGCATCATAGTTTAGCATGGCCAGAGAGCGATAGGACTCACAGTCGGTGGGTGATTTGTGTGGCTGGAGCATGGGAACGATTATGGTCTCTTTCATGGTGTTGGGGAGGACCCCGTTCGTGTATGCCTCCTGGTAGACCTCGTGAAGAACTGGGGTGAGGATGGGCTCGTACGTTTTGTAGAACTCAGGTGGGAGGCCGTCGCTGCCGGGGGCTTTGCTGTTAGAGAGGGACCTGATTGCCCCTTGCATGTCCTCAAGAGTGATCTCCATCTCCAGTTCCTCTCTCTGCTCTGGTGAAATACGGGGGAGTTCTATCTCCTCAAGTGTTTCTATAATGTCTTCAGTAGGAATTTGTGCCTCGTGGGCATACAGTTTGGTGTAGAATCTGGCAAATGCGTCGTTGATCCCCAGCTGAGTCGTGTGGGATGTCCCATCGGTGTCCCGTATCTCCATTGGGAGGTGTTTGGGGTGTTCCCACTTGTAGAGCCAGGCCAGTAACCTCCCTGGTTTGTCCGATTCCTTGTGGGATCTGATGGTGTGTGTGGTGAAATCGAATTTCTCCAGTCTTTCCCAAGCTTGTTGACATTCTGCCCGAGCTTCCTTCAATTTGTTCTCGGCCTCTGTGGAGTTGTCGTGGGTAGACTCTAGTCGGGAGATCTCTGCTTCTTGTGCTTCAAGCGTTATCTTCAATTGCCTGCGAATTCCGCCGGCTCTCGATATAATTTCTCCCCTGGTCACCACCTTCATAGCTTCCCATAATGTGCTCCAGGAGGATACCGACCCCATGTTGATTTCCAGGTAATCTTCCAGTTTTTCGGCGAGGTTTTCCCTGAACTCGGGGTCTTCAAGTGCCGCAGTCGGCATCCTCCACATAGGGATCGGGGGTCTGGGGCCCTTCAGCTGCCATAGCATGGTCAGTGGGGAATGGTCGGAGATCGTTCGCCCCAGGTACTCTGTGGCTGCGGCACATGGGGCGAGCTCCTTGTTGATAAACAGTTAGTCAATTCTTGTATGGACTCCGTGTGGAGCTGAGTAGTGGGAGTAGGTCCTATCGGCCGGGTGGTGTTCCCTCCAGATGTCCACCAGGTTGAGCTGCTCCAGAGTTTCCTTCAAGGCCCGGGGTGCGAGATTGCTCGAGTGGGGGGGAGGCAGCGATCTGTCCATGCTTGCGTCAGCAAAGCAGTTGAAGTCACCTCCCCATATAAAGGTATGGTCCCGGTGCTGAGTCAGCTTTGTGATCATTGTGGTGAGGTACGCCGGTATCCCGTGATGTGGGAAATATGAGTTGACCAGGCAGACCGGGGTCTGTTCCATTGTGCCCCAAATCACTACGTATCTCCCTTCTTTGTCTTGTTCACACCCCTCCATCTGGAAGGACACATCCGGGCTTATCCATATTAGCACCCCTCTCGCGTATTTGGAGTAGGGGGACCCTCTCACAGTCCCGGCCCATCGGTCTGCAATCTTGGACATGGCCTCCGTCGTGAGGTGGGTTTCTTGAAGGAGTGCAATCGAGACTTTCTTCCTTTTGAGATAGGACTGTATACGATTACGTCTGAGGTATGAGCCCATACCCCTCACGTTCCATGTCATCACGGTGAACTGTGCCGCCATCGGGTCTGAGTTTCGGATCTGGTACGGGACTCCGTCCCCGGAGTCCGGCTCTGCTTTGATCCGCAGTAAGCAGACTGCGAGGGGGATATCACTGGTTTCCGATCTCCCGGGTCAAGTCCTGGGCCCATCTCAGTCTTTGTTGGCAAAAGAAGCATGAAGACTGTACAACTAGTGAAACTAATAACAAAACTCAAACTGGTGCGCCCAGCGACTACAACATTGTCGCGGTGCTCAGGTGCTCTCGAGCCGTCGGAGCCCATCCGGGAGTCGGGCGCGAGCTGGGTCAGGCGGGTGCCTGGACCGAGTGAATTCTACGCTGGGGGTGGGGCAAGGGCCTGGCGGCAGAGCCGAGCGAGGCCGTTTCCAAATGATAAACTGAAGTTGGATTACCTTCTGTGTTCCGGCGTCGTATGTGGTGGTTCTTACTGTTGCTTGGGGGTCGCTTGTGGGATCCGAGGGGGTTAGGCCACAGTCCGTGAGTTGTCCTTGCCATCGGCCAGGTTATTATCCTCTAGCCACACGTTGGCTGCTTCTGGGTTATCGAGGAATACCACTCTCTCCTTATAGATGACCCTGAGGCGTGA
This sequence comes from Ambystoma mexicanum, assembly GCF_040938575.1. Taxonomy (NCBI): domain Eukaryota; kingdom Metazoa; phylum Chordata; class Amphibia; order Caudata; family Ambystomatidae; genus Ambystoma; species Ambystoma mexicanum. The sequence goes on along the minus strand of NC_090922.1, from coordinate 408,210,797 downwards.
CGGGTATAGTAGTCTGTATTTTAGGTTCAGTTGGCGGAGCCTAGCTTTTATCGGGACAAATGAATTCCTCTCTCTTTGCACCTTCTGCGTATAGTCCGGGTAGATGGAGATTTTGGAGTGCCCTCTTTCGATGGGGCCACCCTCCCTGGATCGCCTTAAGATAGTTTCTCTGTCCTGAAAGTTCAGTATCTTAGCAATTATAGGTCTGGGATGCGATCCAGGGGGAGGGCGCCTCTGGAGGGATCTGTGGGCCCTTTCGACCGAGAATCCCTGGGTCAATTTGCCGGCCCCAATTTCTTGCAGCAGAAGGGTTTTGACGAAGGATGTGGTGTTTGCCCCTTCGTTCCCCTCCGGGACACCCAGGATCCTAATGTTGCCCCGTCTGGCCCGGTCTTCGGCCTCTTCCGCCCTTTCCTCCAGGAAGGCAACTTTCCTCCTCAGCAGGGCGACTTCTGACTTCATAGCTGTGGTGGCCGTAGATGTATCCTCTGTTGATTGTTCAATGGTTGTGACCCTCTCAGCTAAGTTGCGAGCGTCCTGGCGAATTAGTTGAATGTCTATTTTGAATTCGTCGATCTTAGAGTCTATATGCGTTTTTAGTGAAGCTATGGCATCAAGTATCTGGGAGTGGTTATCGGCGGCCACCCCTTCGCTCGCCTGGGGAACTTCAGAGGGGCCAGCCCTGGCTTGAGTGGGGGTCTTCACCTTGGTGGAAACAAAGGAGTCCATGGTGGCGGCTATGGTCTTGTTCTTGGCGGCCATCTTGAGGTGATGGTTGTAGGTGTTCTGGGCCTCAAAAGTTAGGTAGCTTGCGGGGTTGTTAGCGAGGCCCTCTTCTTAAACTGGACTTCGGGCCGTGGGCGGTATTTTGCCAGCCCCCGTATCCGGGTGTGCGGCCCCCGGAGGTGGATATTAGAAGAATAGGGATAGGCGGGGGGCCCCTTTCTCAGGTGTTGCAAGATCTCACGCACCTTGTCTTGTGGGGCTGGATCGGTGGAGTGACCCGGGCCAGGCCAGTCTTCTCCTTCCGTGCAACCGGTGCTGGGAGGTGCGGACTTTGTGTTGGTGCCAGTCGGGCGGCACCTGGGGGGGTCGTTCTCCTTGTCGTGCTTCCGCTTCACCCCACCAGGCCTGGGAGTCCGTTGGGGGAGGGGTTCCCCTCAGAGGCTCCAATATGCGATGCGAGGCGCCATCTTGGATTCGATCGGAGCGGAGGGGGAGAGAGCCGTCTTAGGGCTACGGTGGCATCTAGGAGGTCCAATTCGGTGGGCCCGATGCCGGACCGCTTACCCCAACAGCACGTTCTACTGCGAGGGCTGGGGCCTCACATGAGCCGGAGAAAAAGGATCAGGAAACGTCGTCTATCAGCTACCGCTCGCCATCGGCGGCAAGCCACCCGCTTAATCCTCTGATATACCACCAAACTAAATCACCCTCACCACCAGAATTACTGCTGGATTGCAAGTGGTGGTAGGCAGTGTTAATCCCCATTAATTGGAGTACATTGGTCTCCATGGGGATTTTGGCGGAATTACTGCCACCAGTAATTCCAACAATTTGAATTTGTTTGATGGAAAGGTGCAGATCTACCTCCAGCTCTTAGTTGAAGGTGAATCCTCCACCTCTCTGCCAAACTCGTAGCTGGGAGGAGCGGTATTGCAGCAGTAACAGAATTATTGTTGGTAGCCAACATGTGGCCAAAATTCCAATCAGGAAATGGCATGCACTTTTAATGGTGTTATTTATATAGCGCCTTTATCCAAAGCGCTTTACAGAGCACATATTTACATACAATATCACCCAACTGAAATTGGTACTCATTTATCGACCTCGGAAGGATGATAGGCTGAGTTGCCCTTGCCGGGATTCGAACCTGCGATCTGCAGATCATGCTCAGATCGCAGCAGCGAGCGCTCAACCCACTGAGCTATATTACCGGCTACAATAGTCTCTCATTAAATTAATACCTGAGGTGGCGTAGAGGGGGGCAATCATGCAATTTGCTTTCTTTAAATGAAGAAACAATACATTTACTCAGAGCAGAACACAAATGGTACATTACCAAGACATCTGTGGAACTGTCAATCCTTAATCTTACATCTAGAGTTTATTAAAAAAAAAAAGAAATACAACGTCTTGAACACCAAAACATGCTATTTCTTCCAGTAGAATGTTCTCACTGTAATTGCTCCAATAGGGACATGCTTCGGGACGCCAAGTTCCGTGACCTGACAACCCATCATCCACATGGATTTGTGAAGAAATTGTCAACATTACCAATACAGTTATTAACATAAACACAAAGAAAATCGTATACGAAATGTCCTTATGTTAATGTTAATGTTAAAGGATATTTATACCGTGCACTATCACCACCGGAGTGGTCCCCTGGCGCTCTGGCAGCTCTGAAAGGGGAAGGGAGGGTGAGTTAGTGGGAGGAAGCTGGAAAAGTGCAAGAAAGCAGTGATGTGCTGTTGGCACCCTCAGCCGGGTGGGTCCATTGGCTGGGCCTCGGGTGTTTTCGGCCGATAGTCGTTGTGTACTGTTGTGCTAGTCTATGTGGGTTTTTCTTTTGTTTTGTTGTTGCAGTGTAGTGAAGTGTGTATGGTTTGTTGTGCTGTAGATTTGTGGTTGTGTTTGTTTTGGAGTTTGATAGGTGGATGCAGAGAGGGGAAATTGTTAGTGGAATTGGTTAGTTGACATCTCTATCCTGAATTGGCGTGTTGGGCTAGCGTAATCCCACCAGATGGGACGGTGGCGCCCCGTGCCTCTGTCGCTATCTGGGCCTGTCTGGCATTCAATGCCCTTTTTATATCTCGCACCCACCTCCACCAGCCTCTCTCACAACCTCATCTGTCTTTCCTACTATGAAATGTACCCTCCTGGACAATGATAGCTGCTCTGACAACACCCGGGACTCAGACTTACCTCTCAGAATCTAAGATCCTGAGTGCCTCAGCACTAACTCACTCCTGCTTCGTGAACCAGGGTGGAGCAGTGCAAAGTGTATTCTTGCAGTGCAAAGTGACTGCACAGCAAAAAAGACACTTTGCACTGTTCCTTGAATCAGGGTGTTTGTTGGCAGTGAAAGTCACTTTTCATCAGTGAAAAGTCACTTTGCACCGAGTAATCAATTCCATGAATCAAGCCCTTAGCGTTGCACATAGGGACTTTGCTTAGAAAAAAAGTAGACGTTGACCAAGCCCATTGCAGCACACAGCGATAGTTCCACATAAGTGCATGTAGTGACATTATAGCGGGAAAAAAGATGGTCACATGCGTGTGGACAAAGAGTCACCCGGAAAAAGCCCAAACACACCCACCAAAGTGCAATACAAATCTAATTCCCCCCAACAAATATAGTACCTTTGTGCAAACTCCACAGGCTCTGAAACTCACCGTCTATCCAGAGCAGGTGCAAAGTCTAAATGCGATGTGCAAACAGTGAAACCCAGTTAGGAGGTCTGACTGCGCATTGCTCACAGTTGTACTAACACACATTTCAAGGAAGCAGATGAGGAGGCCCAGGGTCTTCCACAGCCGCACCACCATGTTTTAAATGGCAGATGTGGATGGCTATTGCACCTACAGATTTCTCCCACACCTCATCCTGGACATGGTCAACAAGTGGGAGGCTGACTTGACATCACGACCATTTGTTTGCATACTGTATGTCTGCAAAGGAAGGTGTTAGCAGCCCTTCACTTTTTGGCCTCTGGTTCATTCCACTGGACTGTGGACCACAGCCGTTGTAGGGGGCATAGCTCAGCCCACACAATCCTGGTGCTTGCATCAGGTGTTGCAGTGCATCATTGCACATACAGGTTTGCTTTTCTTTTTTTTAACTTATGTTCAGATTGTTTATATTTTGTGTGTTTTCACATTACAACACTTAATTTTCTATGTACAGTCTATTGTGTTCCATTGTTAGTGGAGCATGTGTTGGATTCTGTTCAATGTGTGTCTGAGTCATTTAGAGACCATTTTACTAGGTGTTTGGCACACCATCGCCACGCCGGTCCGATTGCACGGCGAGTAGAGTGCTCGCTTTGACATCTGTGCAGAGCCTGCTGACGCAGGTTCGAATACCGGCAAGGCCAAACTCAGCCTTTCATCCTTCTGTTGATAAATGAGCACCACACACTGTGGGTAGTAAGCACCGCGCAGATACCTGAGGGTTTGTAGTGCTATATAAATGCTAAATTATTATAATTATTAATTATTATGTTCCAGGGTATGTGGTATCATTGTCAAAAGGGTGAATGTAAACCTCTGTGGGTCTTTCGGGTAATTGACATGTTCCTGCAGGCCATGGGGCCATGGTTGATGGCATTGTGTGTGCATATATATATATATATATATATATATATATATATATATGAGGGCATCATCATCGCCACTGTATGCAGATGGACACTGAGTGGAGTTAACAAGTAAGGTGCTCAGCGTTTGTGTATCTGGGCAACAGATGACTTGCGATGTGCCTTCCAGTGTGTCCTAGACATGAAAGGACGTTTTTTCTGTAAGTGTTTGGTAGGAGGATGAGGAGGTGATGGGAGCAGTGAGAAGTTTGGAGCATTTCTTCTTGTTTTATTTTAATGTATGTGTTTAATGGTGTTGGGGCTTGCTTCCTTAAGCTACATAGAACTTGGTCATATGTGGTTGTGGACATGGAGGAGAGCAGTTGGAAAGGGATCAACGGAAGGTTGTGGGGAAGTAACCATAGGGAAGTGCAAGAAGATACAATGCAGGGAATGTGCATTCAACTGGGTGATGTAGCAGGGGGATGAGATGGGTCAATGTCAGGTTAGGTGTGGAGTGGAGTGTGTGTAGGGACAGGTGTTGCACAGGAGCCTTGTGTTCTAGGGTCTGTGGGCATGAACAGAGTCCTGTGTTCTGGTTGCTTCCTTCCTGGTCAGACTGCACATATCCTTGCTACTGACAGATAGGGCTGAAGATATGCATAGGGTATCCACAAGATTGGATTCGGACTTTGGAGGCAAACTGTTGTTAGCAAGTCATGACTTCAACGGGTCTGCACTGTCACCTGATGCAGACAGAAATCTACAAAAGAAAACAAGTATGTATTCTTACAATGGCATTCTGTTACACTTTGGCAAATGTTGGTACAGTAGGGTTGCACATATGACTGTGCTCATGTTGCAATCCCATCATTATCCATGGAATTCTGACACTCCCCACAATGTGCTGAATAGAGAACATGTGCAGAGTGACAATTAGGATTGCATTGAAAATCATCTGCACATTGAGCGAGGAAACCATTTCCGGGTGGGGAATGTCTGTTCCGGAGCTCTTGTCTACGATCTACATAACCATCCACATACGCATAAGAGGCAAGATTGTCAAACCCTGTCTTGACCCCCTTTACCTCGGTGTTTACTGTGGGCAAACGTGTATTTGTTTCATTTCACACAACTTTAACTCCAGCTCGGCTGCCAGAATAAGACCAAGGTTCAGTGGCACCCGTCCTGAAGACATCGCAACTGGGCCTTGAAATGAGCCTGTTGTGCTACCCAAATTGTGCTACAGACAGGAACTTTACACAGGAAGTTCCCCATAACATATGTTGCTGCAAGTGTCCAATTCTTACTGAAAACGTCTTAGCAAATGCACAAGAGGACCTCAACAACTGTTCATTGTTCTTATATAAAATATTCAAAATGTCAAATAAATGATCTCCTTAAGTCTCTTCCTGGTTCTTGCATGTTTTTAATTGTCTTCCATCACTATCCGTAGAGTGCTGGCATGCTTAATAGTACATCCAGAAAGGTTTTTACCAGGGTTTGTACTTTTCGTTCTTCACATTAGAAATGCTGCAGCAGCGCTCGCTTATTTGTACCTTTTGTTTTTAGTACAATACAGAAAATGGTTGCGCTATAACAGTGATTTTTTTCAGTTCGATCGTCGACATACATTGCACTGTCGAATTTATGAAATGTACACAAGTTTTGCAAATACATTGTCAGAAACCAAAATTGTCCACAATTACCACGTGTGTGCAAATACACACAGCAAAAGAAAAAAAACATGGTACCTACTAAATCGTCCACTCTTGCCCTTCTCGTTCATTTTGGGTGTGCATAAACATTGCCCTGATACTGAGAATGTTATTTCACAGCACTGCTTCTATATATCACAGAAGTCGAGGCAAAAAAGGGGACTGCGGACATTTCAGCAGAGAACACTGAAGATGTGACATTTTAGCTGCTCCTTCTTTCTCAAAGTTCCATTCATACAATTAATGGATCCTTACAATACAAAATGGCCGACAGAAATAGTAATATTCCTTCAAGAAACAGAAAGATTTACAACTACTGCAGACTAATGACATCGTGTACCTGTGCATTGCAAAGGCAGGTGCAAGACAGCGTGCCTTCTCCAGATTACATTAAATATGCATTTCCCCTAGGTATTAAGCTTGCAAACAGCATCGAAACAATGTTTAAATGCAGCTTTCTGTGTTCACTGTAGTAATTATACTTCCGAAGATGCAAAGTAGCTACCAAGTAGAGTTTACATTTACGTTGTGCCGTGTTTATATCAGGGGAAAGAACTATAGTCAAACATTAATGTTTATAGAGCGCTGCCTTCTCCACCCAGTATTTAGACTGGCAACACATGGCTGTTTTCAGCATTACCGAGTCCACATAAATGGCTGAAAATTCCTATAATTAACCAAGATGAGATAGTTCTAGTCTGCTATTACAAGTGGGACTTGTTTGTTGATGCACCAGTCTTGTAAACATAGCTCTTAATGGCACGGTGTCAAGTGTCAGTGTCTTGCAATGTCTTGCTCCTTGTTTAGCCGGGCGGATTCCCAGTTGTATCGCCTGATTTCCAGACACGACCTGCAGTGGAATTGATTTCTTTACACCAGTGAACGTCCACGAATGGTGTGTTGCAACCATTGGCAGAGAAAGGGAGGCTCAACGCTTTTCTCATCACTTCACATCCCATAAATAATGCAATCCCAAATGTTCTGACATTATTTTCAGGTTTTCTGCAGAGACCATGACTGGAGTTGCTTTGCTGTGAAACACCAGTAGGTGAACACAATTAAGGTCCATTTTCAGGTCAAAACATGTTCAGGGAGAAATTCTTCCCCCAGTTCAAGTTCTAGTTACCTGGTCTACCGGGAAATTTAGACCGTCTTAACCCCATCTGGCTTGAGAAATTCGCGCCGCACGTAATAGGGTGCAAACGATCTGCACTGCAAGATAATAGGGCAGGCATATTGAGTAAGGCATGTCTATGACACAAGTTAATCCTACTCTTGTTTTTTTTAACATTCTCTACATGTAAAAAATCAAGTAATGTAAAATTACATCGCATTTTATAACCGTTCAACTTTAAAGTGAAATATCTACTTCAATGTTGGAATCATATTGGGGAAAGTTAGAGTATGATAGAAACCTCTTATTCCGCAGAGCTGCTTTTAAGGTAAACATTGTATTTAAGATGCCATAAACCCATTAGATCCAGCCTGGGTGAACTAATGGAGGACCTGGGCCACCAAGAGCCTAGTACCGGAATGCAGCCTGCTCCGTTAAGCATTGGTAGAGTAGGGGTATCATGTAAGAGGGCGGTCCATTTGCGGTACCTGGAAAGGGATGGAGGGGCAACAAGTATCAAGTGATTCTGCAAGTAGGCACAGTGCATTTAGCTGTGCAGACTTCCAATGTAATCATGAGATGCCATTGGTGGATTTCACAATGCCAGCCGCTTGGATCGCTTGTGAACTAATCCTCTGCAGTATTCCGTCTGAATACCATTGGACGGCAGACTCTCGAGTTTCATGATCACCAATCCTTCGCGTGCAGGCGCCATGGAACCATTAACAACGGGAGCCTGGTGGGGCTCGCATCTATTGCAACTTGCTCCATATATTGTAATATATATATATATTCCAATCCTTAGTAATAAACTCCCAGTCAATCATCTTAAGTTTCCATACTTTATTAATATGCCTATCCTCACACGTCATCCTCATATCAAATCAATGTGATATTTGGAGTTGATGGCATGATCTCTAGACTGGCACTGACAATTATAGCCCGCTGCCTTGCATTGCAAACCTCATGCGTTGTCTGTTGAATGTGCAGACAATAAACGTTACACATCTTCCCCAAGAAGTGTGAGCAGAGGACCAGTTGAGTACAAAACTAACATGCAACAAGTAATCCCTTTGCATGGTATCAAACAAGCTGCCTTTCAGGTTTGTCTTTCAAGCCAAGGAAGAGAACCAATAACATATACTGTTGAAAAATAAAACTGCAAAATTGGTATGGTATAGTAAAAAAAGAACGTATATTGTTCAAAACACCTTCAAAATCCACCATGGCGCTAGATTGCCACGAGTCTGTTGAGATTTGGGGCAGCACTGCGATAACCGTGTGACGTGGCCTTGCAGTGGTTGCAGAGTTTTGATAAATGCACTGCAAAGGACAGACATTAGAGTCATGGAACCATAACTTGCAGACTGAAATAAAGGCTGACGCATGAGGGCCTTAGACAAAATCCAGTGTTCTGAGAATAAATGGTAGCTTTGCATTAAAAATAATACACTGACTTGAGAAAGTAGTTAAACCGCAAAGAAAACAGCACAAGTCAAAAAAGTTATATTTCCAGGAAAATCTGAACCCATCACAGCTAACTGCAGACGTGGTTATCGAGTGGTTTAACATCACAATGGTTATGACATGTGGTTTCTAAATTGGAAATCAACACTTTTCATGTAAGGGCAATGTAATAAAAAATCATTTTATACAGGTAGTGTAATATTAGACATCCCTTTGTCAGCAAACATATCAGTTTGCAAATGTTCTTAAGAAGCCACTTAAACACAGCAGCATGGTTTTGGTAACATTAATCTCCAGAGTGCTGAACAAAAAAAGGTTCTACGGGTGGGCAAGCACGTGCACACACATACAAACAGAATCGGGATTTATGTTTACACTTTGTGGCAAACCAAGACCACTTTTTGAGGCAAATATATGCAAATATGTACATATACCCTAAAGGCACGTGTTAAAGCAGCAGATGAGGAAATATGGATGGATTCAGAACCTGTGTGTGTGATCCTGAGGTGGGAGCCGATTGTGAGACAGGTGGAGGGGTTTCTAGCATCTCACTAAACCTGAGTGATAAAAGAACAGTTGGGTGAATGTAGCAATGACCCCCACTTAGGGGGAGAGCCTACAGGGCCAGTGAGAGCAAGCCAGCTGGAGCCAAGGCAGGGCCGAGCAAAGTGAGGGCTTTGGTGAGGGCTTATGGCCATTAATGGCCCTGTACATCCCCTAAGCGGGTGTGATTGCTATTTGCATCCTGGTGTTCATCAGGGGAACACAAATAGTAGTTTTTAAATAATGGACACAACCATAGTAAACAGATGTCTATGGCTGTGGCCACTGGCAGGACAGAGTGCTGGGACCGGTGCACAAAGCACCAGTCCAGCAAGTAAGTGGGGAATGAGTGGAGGGGACTAGGGGAAAGGTGCATACTATCTTGGGGAGTGAGGGAATAGGGTAGGGGTGTGGGGAGGCAACAGGGAGAAGCTCCCTGTTGCGTCCCCACAATCATGATGGCAGCACCTGTGGTAGGGCCTTGGGTGGCTGGAGAAATGTGGGTGGTACTCTGTGCATTGTTGCACACGTTTCCAACCACCAGATTGGATGAGCCCCCTTCCCCAGTTGCAAATGCTTTTCATCGTAGACCTACAGTTTCTAATTAATAGAATTCCATTGTTGTTACTTTAGTGTTAGGTATTGAAGGTATTCTCTTTGCCGAGGTCAAAGAAAACAGACACATCATGCTTCTCAAGCATTTCTACAAAAACACTTATTTCTGTGATGAAAGGCAATGGGTTTCCAGCTTAATAACTTGGGACAGTTTTGGTGTAATGCAAACTTCGGTGACTTTCTGCAGCCTTTGAAATCATGCTTTGGGTTAGCTTTCTACTTATGCTGCCAATGGGGCTTATTCGCTAAAATGCCCTAGTCTCCTTTCACATTTCAGAATGAAGCGCTTTTTCATGAATTTTACAACCCACCATAACATTGATGTGCTAAACATTCCCCAATGCTCCCATCAGAAGTATGCCTCACTGAATCACATTGCTATCCTTAATAGGGTGAAAAATGTATGTGGGTTGATAAAGCGATATGTAAAATAGTTCTGCCCTAGAAGACATGACAATCACATGCATAAATGCTCGATTTGAGGTACACACAATGCTCAGTGGCTCTGAACTGGAGGTAAACTTGCAGGGATGGCCACTGTGTGGTGCTGTGGCATTTGTGGCATGATCGAATAAATGGCCTATTCTGCTTTATACTTTGGTAGGAGACGTGTCTGCAGATGTAAATAAAATGTCCCAGATCGACCTTTATCTTCAGTGAGAGCTATGGAGCGGGGCAAACATTAAACTGTGCCTGACTCACATCTTTTAGCGGATGAAAGAAAAGTAGGTGTAACTACATGTTTCAGCCACAAATGCATTGATTCTGACAGTGGTGAGTGTTACATGGTATGAATCAAATAGGCACCAAAAACACCATCAGTAAGACAAAAACATAAAGGCTACATTTAGTGTGATATATAACTCACATCTGATTTTCTGTCAATTAACACAGTGGTCAAAAACCACCAGTTTCTGACTGGCTGTAGCTCATTACATCCCTAGCTATGGAACACATTGTGATACTGCAACATATTCTACTTGAGCTTGCTTAAACATCTGATTGAGAGTGAGCAGTGAGGTCGCCAGACTGAGGATGACTTGAAAAGACAAGAGGACATAGAACCCACCTTTGTAGTCAGGGGCCCTGAGGACAGGGGCCTGGCACGGGGAGTCTTTTAAGCCATTGAAGGTCTTATCACACTCCTCAGTTCAAGAGACCTCCTTGGAGTAGTGAGAGCAGTCAGAATGGCAGCTATGGTGCCATAGTCTTCCATACGATTTAGATAGTACCAAGTGAGACCTACAAAGGCTTTCACTTGGGTTTGTGTAGTGGGAGTAGGCCAGTCTTGTACTGCTTGTATTTTACTAGGTAGAGAGTGAATCCTCCATCCACCTACTTCATGCCCAAGGTAGACCACCGATCCTTGACCAATCTGGCACTTGCTGGCCTTTATGGTCAAGTTGGCCTTCTGAAGAGCCAGTACCACGATTCTAAGATGCTCCACATGTTCCTCTCAGATGGCACTGAAGACTGCTATATCATCCAGATATGCTAAGCAGAATTCATGCATCCCATTTAAAACATGGCCCACAAGCCTCTGAAAAGTGGAAGGTGCATTGTTCAGCCCAAAGGGCATTAACCTGAACAGGTAAAGGCCTTCTGGATTTGGGAATGCTGCCTTCTCCTTGGCATGCTCTGCTAGGGCTATTTGCCAATAGCCTACAGTGAGGTCAAATGTGCTGCAGTACTTGGAAGCACCTAAGGTATCCAACAGCTCATCAGTTTTAGTTAGGGGGTGAGCATCTATCCTGGTAACAGCATTCAGAGCCCTGTAACCCACACAGAGGTGAAGTTCAGAGGTGCCAGCTTTTGGCACTAAGACCACTGGACTAGGGACTACAGGAAGGCTCAATCACTCCAAGATCCAACATCTTGTTGATCTCCGCCTTGATGTAGGATATCACCTCATCTGACATTCTGTAGCCCCTACTTTTGGTAGGTACACTATTTCCAGTGTCAATCTCATGTTTGCACCAAGGTGTCAAACCTGGAGTCCGCGAGAACAAGGAGTATTGCCTCAGCAAAGTTCTCACTTCCCCTTGTTGGTCAGAAGTCAGCGGATGGGCCAATGGACACCCTCAATGCAGCCATCTCTATGTCCCTTCTGGAATAAGACAGGGAGAGGTTCTGATTTCTCCTCTTCCATACCTGAAGCTGGTAGCAGTGCATCTATTTCAACCATAGCGATGAAATCCTTCAGTCTATTTATGTGAAACACCTAAGGGGCCTGTCCAGGCCTTCTAAGCTCCACCAAATAGTTAACCTCACCCAGCTTCTCCACAACTGTGTAAGGGCCTGACCATTTATCCTGTAGAGCTTGATGCCTTATAGGGTTTATGATAGAGCACCTCAAGACCTTCCTCTTTTCTTCTGCCTTCACTCCCCCCTCCCCTGCTGATCTGTTCTCTCTTGGCACCATGCACTTGGCCACCATCTGTCCTCGGGCGCAGGTACCTGCTCACCCTGCCACCCTTCTGCACTGCCTCCGGGCCACCCATTGCACTGGGGTCTGTATCTGATAGAGCCCCTCTTTCTCTTCCTGCACTTATCAGACCTACCCCGTTTGCTGCCTTAAACCTAGCACTTGCAAATTACTGGCTGCACTACCACTATTTGTTGCCTGCATTATTTATTTATTTATTATTATTTATCTGTTTCTCCTCTGCTTCGCACTTTCCACTTCACCCCTTCCCATGCACTTTTCCCCTCCCCTCTCCCATGCACTTGCGTGTTCTCAATGTCCCTGGGCTTAGTAAGATCGCTGTTTTGTTCTCCCCTGTTCCCCTCCCTTGCATTGTCGCACTCTGAAACACTTGTGTATGAGCGCAATAGAAATAAAATATCAATATCAATATCATGATCAGGACCTCTTGACCTGGGGTTAAATGAACAAGTGAAGTTTTCAGGTCATACCAATGTTTGACCAATACCTGACCAGCCTTCAACCTGTCACTGGACTGAGCCATCAGATGGACCATCCTCTTCCTTAACCCCAGCACATAGTCTACTACATTGGTAGTGACAGGAGGAGTGGGGAGCTTACACCGTTCCTTGACTATAGCCAGTGGTCCCCTTGCAGGGTGACCAAAAAGAAGCTTGAAGGGGCTGAAGTCAACCCCCTCTTGAGACACCCCTCTGTAAGCAAACAGTAAGCATGGTAACAGGAGATCCCACTTTCTCCTTTGGGTTTCTTCCAGAGCCCCAATCATGCTCTTTAGAGTTCTATTAAACATCTCAACTAAGCCATTTTTTTGTGGATGATAAGCTGATGAAAACCTATAAGTGACCCCACAATCCTTCCACATGGCTTGCATATATTTAGACATGACATTTCTGCCTCTGTTAGACACAACTTCTTTAGGGAAGCCAACCCTAGTAAATATGCCAAGCAAAGCATTAGCAACTGACTTGGCAGTCACTGTTCTCAATGGGATGGCTTTAGGATATCTGGTGGCATGGTCAACCACCACCAAGATAAACCTATTGCCAGAGGGTGCCTGAGGGTCATGGGGGCCAACAATGTCAATCTCTACCCTCTCAAATGCCACTCTCACCACAGGGTGTGGCACCAATGGAGCCTGGATTGTTGCACCACCTGCAATGGCTTTCTACTTGCACCCCCATCTTGGGCCAGTAAAAGTGCATGGATAACCTTTGCTTAGTTCTCTTGATCCCTGGTGACCAGCAAGGAAGACTCCATGCGCCAATTGCAGGAGGAAGGGTGTTACTTGAAGGGGGACCACCAACCTCCTATGGTCTCCTTCAGTAGACTAAGTGGGCTCACTGTACATGAGCCCACCTTCCTAATAATTCCTATACTTCCCAGGAGGTTCACCATCAAGCTGGGAGCAGGCCTGTCTCCTTAGGCCTTCCAAAGGTGGGCACTCACATTGGCCCTTACGAAAATCTTCCGTGTCAGGACCACCTTCAACCAATAAACTTTGGAGTTCAGGATGGTCATGGGGGTTGAATATATCAGGCAGCACCGCTTCCTCGTCAGGTTGCGGTGCTTGGTCAACTACCTACACCTCAGTGGTAGGTGAGTTTGGGGGTATATTCTCTTTCCCTATTTTTGATTTGCTGGCTCCCTTAGCCTTGGGTTTCCCCTTTGGCTTTGGCTCAGCCTTGGACTTGGCCAGGGCAGCCCTTGATTGTGACCTTATGCAGTGTCTCTCTGCTGTATCCCCCACAAAACCAAAGTCTCTGAGGTCAATACCCAGCAGGACCTTATTAGGGACTTGCCTCGGTATGCTCACATGAATCCTCACTATTGTATCATTGATAGTTAGATTTAAAGGCATTACTGGGAACTAGAGAGAGGTCCATCAGCTAACTTGGTGGGCATCAGGGGAGCTCAGGAAATGTCTTCCTGGTTGACCAGTGTGGCACCCACCACAATTGTGCTGGCTCCACCATCCCTAAGGGCAGGAGTGTCTACTCCATTGATAAGCACAAAGTAGTGCTTGGTGTTGTCAGGTATCCTAGCATACACTTCTGAAATTCCTGGCTACCAGGAACCCAGAGAAACTAAGACTACCTCAGATTCTATCCCACCAGGGAAGGAATCTGAGTAGATGGATGCCCCTGTGAAAATGTTGTCCTCCACATAGGAGGGGAAGGCCAGACTCACAGAGTGGACCCCCAAGGTTTTGACCTTACGTCTGGGGTCCCCATACAGATGGTCACATGTTCCACATGCACACACGATCCAATGGGTCTGTGTACATAGGGGGGCTTACTGTAACCTGGGCTATGCTTGGGAGGGCTATTCCCACTACTCTGGCTGTTCTCAGGTGACATACCCTTTTTAAACCTTTTGTGGCCATTCTGAGAGGAAGATTTTTCAGATCCCCCACCCTCCTTATATTTAAGCTGTCTCCCCTCCTCATGCTTACCAGAAGCAGGCTTATCCTCATGGGACACTCTGTGTGACACCCATAAATCTGCTGCAATAGCTAACTTCTTAGAATCTATCTCCTTAGAGTCAGCCAAGTGCTGCTTAAGCTCAGAGGAACATGAAGCACACATATATTCAAGCATGACTAAATACATCATACCCTCAGAGGTGGTGACCTTGTATCCTTCCACCCAATCAGTCTAGTTTTTAAAAGAATCAGCAGCATAAGACACCCAAGTATTACCTGCTTTCTTTGTGTATTCTCTGGATCTTTTCAAGTATTTGGCAGGAGTCTTCCGAAACTTTAAGACCAGGGTTTGCTTCAATTTTGCAAAGTCTTTTCTGTCTGCCTTTGACATATCCATAATAGCACTGCAGCCAGAATGGGGTATTCGACTGAGCAACCATGCAATCATGTCAGCATCCACTACTTTGTGTACCTCACATGTATACTCAAATGCAGTCAACCAGTCCATAAAGTAATTTTTGTCATCATATACACTAAGCAGATCTTTCTGAAATCTTGGATGAGAGGAGGGGCCAGACACATTACTAGACCCTCTAGTGGAACCATTGGTGCCTTGCAATCTAGCAAGCTCCAACTGGTGGTCCTTGTCATTCTGCTTCCATGACCTCTCCAAATCCAGCTTAGTCATGAGAAATTCAAGCTCCTTCTGCTTAAACAGCAGCTCTTGCTTTATGAATTCCACCATGGCCCCTGCCCCAGAGACGGTCAGTGAAACAGTGGAAACATAATCATCATCATCATAATGATCATTGCTTCTCTTTACAGTAGCACTAGTCAATACATTACTGGTACTTGGGATCTCCCCAGTACCTTTTGCACTATCATTGGAGGGCAAAACCAGAATCTTCATTTCCTGCCAATTTGTGAACCTTTGAATAATTTTGGATGTAGAATAGTGGCAGACAGGCCCCTTTTGGTACACATCTTTCTTAGTGTAGGCACTCAAACCAATGTCCGTAATTGCTTCTATATTATAAGTAAAGGCAGGTGGCTTACAGTTATCGTTAACCTAAGAACATCATGTCTCTCATGTAAGTCAAAACCTGGGTACCTTACCAGTGCACAACACTGGGTACCTCCGATCTTATCCCACTGCTGCAGACCAATTTGTTAAGGTGGTTTTCTAAACTCGGACCTGGTGGGCAGAAGTTTAGGAGGCCATCCTCGGTTTAGTGAAACAGGGGAACCTTCTGGACAAGCCAGACCAATCTAGGTAGCTTGGCAGGTGGTCAAGACTAAGTCTCAGGATGGGTGAGAGTGATCGGAAGCCCACAATGAGCACACACAGCAACAAACCACAAATTACTTTTAGACAAGTGTATATGAAAAATAGGAGAGATGGGGGGTTCGTTCCTGGCTATCTTGCTTAGTGGGTTTGAAAGAATTGTTCTTACACGTTGTCTGCGATGGAATTTTGCTTTTATTTGTGTGAGTGGTTGGTTTACGTTGTCATATACATATAGTACATTGGGGGGTTCTTGAATCCCCTTGTTGTCAACCGACACGTGTTTCGACCCGAGGGTCTTTATCAAGGCTGATTCATTATTCAAAACCATGTGTGTGAAAATCTGTGACAAGGATGTGACATACATATTAAGTCTACAGGTAAGGTGAGTAGTGTTTGGTGATAGTGACGTTTAGCAAAACCATATTACAGTATCATAACATCAATACATTATATGTAATACAATAAGAGCCAATGTGGTGGCAGAGGAAAAGAAGAGGAGGGAGGAAGGAGAGACACGCTGAGTCAAAGGTCTTGAGGGGTACTGCTATGTATTGGGTTGGATGGATGTTCTCTTACCTATTGGTACTGGCTTGTAGCCCCCTGTGGGGTCCTGGTTGCAGTGTCTTGTGTTTGCGCTGTGGTTGCAGTGGCTCTAGTTGGGCCCTGAAACAAAAGAAGTTCGGGTTGAGACCGGGTGAAGCTTAGGAGTGCCTATGGCTGGTTGGTGGTGGACCCTTGATTGGTCCTTGCGAGGTGCAGGGGGTGGTCCCGTGTGGTTTTAAGGGCAGTGCTGGGCAACCCAAGTGGGAGTTGAGACAGAATTGGCATGGCACTTGGTGGCTGTCCCGAGGGTGGGCATTTGGGAGATCTGGCGGGCGCATATGTTTTTGGGTCAGTGGTGGACACTAATTGCGGCATAGTGGTGCATTGGGTGTGGTCCCGTAAGGTCTGGAGGACCCAGCTGTGCATCCTGTTTAAGAAAGTATGGAGTTGGAGTGTTGCCAGTGGCTGTCTCATAGATGGGTTGCCTGTAGAGCTGGCAAGGACCGGGCAAGAGTGGATAGAGCGGGAGCAGTGGTGTGCCTGTTGTGCCTGGTGGGTGTGGCGACTGGGGGTGGGAGGATTGACATGGGATCAGCGTAGGGGCAGGCGGGGCTGCCCGTGAAGAGAGCATGATGCAGGGTCGTGCCATGGCTGGTTAGCTGGGGCTGGTGGGATGTCAGTGGGTGGCATACCCATGGCCGTGGGAGTGCGTGGTCTGGGCCATGTGGTACACAGATGCGCTTGGAGCAGGCGACTGAGGGGGTCCAGGGTAACGTGCGCAAGGGTGCCGTTTGTTGTCCGGTTGGCCCAGGATTACTGAATAGTCGGCATATACGATTCACGTGATAGTGAGGCAAGGAAGGTCCACAGTGAAGTGCGCCGGGGTGCCAGGAGTGCTGGGGGGTCTGCATGTATGATGCACGTAGATGCGAGGCAAGGGGAAACCTACTTGTGATGCCTGAGGGGGCGTCCTGTGATGTCCGTTCTGCCGGGCAGACCTAGACACTGCGGTTTATAAGTGCGCATGTGTCCTGCTAAGTCATAGTGCCTGGTCTCTACGCATGTGCGCAGAGAATAGTGGATGCATATCGTGGCTCGCATACTCCCATGTGTAGTGGTGGGTCCCTCTGCACATGTGCCTGGGGGAGTGGGGATGTTGCCTACGTGGTGGGCTGGGCAGTGACCAGTTCAAGGAACCGCTGAAGTGATTGAGGAATAACATTGTGCAATTGCTGTGTGCAGGGGGCTGGGGGAGTAAATGTACTCGCCACCCCTCCACATTGATTATCCAACTGGCACTTCTAATCATTCCCCCAGCGCCAATAATTGGCACCGCAAATTATTCCCCCAGCGCCGTCAACATCTTTTTGCACAATTGGCAATTTCTTTATTAATGGCCAGACCACCAGGCACCTCAAGTCAGGCACTATGACTTAGCACTACATAAGTGACTTAGCAGGACACATGCACACTTATAAACCACAGTGTCTAGGTCCACCTGGCAGAACGGACATCACAGGATGCCCCCACGGGCATCACAAGTAAGTTTCCCCCTGCCTCGCATCTACGTGCATGCTGAACACCCAGCACTCCTGGGACGATCCAACAACGTTGACCTTACGGGACCAGACCCAATGCACCAGCATGCCACATGGACGCATGGACACATGGCCACATGGACGATAAGGTTGCTTAAAACATTTTCAACAGTACGCCACCTTTAGTCGGACCTATGTACTCTACATTCTGGTAGACATCTCTACTATCCACTCTCCTCATAAACAAATCACATTTATGTGTTCATTACTAATGCATTTGAACTTGTGCCTCTCTGCATTTTAATCGACTGCCTTTTTGGCTCCCTTTGCTAAAATTGAATCTAGGTATGTTTGGATTATGTATTTGAACTTGTGCCCTCTGCATTTTAATCGACTGCCTTTTTGGCTCCCTCTGCTAAAATCGAATCTAGGTATGTTTGGATTATGTATTTGAACTTGTGCCTTCTGCATTTTAATCGACTGCCTTTTTGGCTCCCTCTGCTAAAATCGAATCTAGGTATGTTTGGATTATGTATTTGAACTTGTGCCTTCTGCATTTTAATCGACTGCCTGTTTGGCTCCCTCTGCTAAAATCGAATCTAGGTATCTAGGGATCTAAGTATCTGTACCCTTATACACTGCTACCGCGATTACTGCTGCCTTACTTTCTGTGCACGCCACTGCATCTACGGTGGTCACTGTTATTATTGTTTAACATTGTGTGCAATTGCCTACAACAGCACCTCTACCTCAACCACCCTTTTTGTAGATCTGGCAGGCATCTGCTTTTAGACTGTATCAGGCCAACATGCCCTCCACCCTCACTACTCTGTTTGCAAGAATACTGCCCACCGTACTCTACCTCACACTGAACACCGGTGGGACAGCACCCAATTACACCACCGCGTCCCTCCACTACCCCAATCTTCACAACACCATGACTATGCCGTCCACTGCTCACCACACCAACCCTTACCTCAACAACCCAGCCTTATGGCTCCAACACTTTGCTTCCAGACCTTCACCAAACATACCATGTTCCATCACCCTGAGAAATGCCAGACTTGGCACGCGACTCACGCACGCCTCCCATCACTCTGTGCATCTTAACAAACAGCCTCTGACCTCCACCGCATCCACACACTTGAAAAACCCATCATCACCTCACCCCAACCTCCCTAACACTAGCAATATTAAGGGTGCATTAATCAATGTCAGATCACTCACGGCTCACACTCTAGAAGTGGCTGACCTTATTCTTACCCTCGACCTCGACTTTATGGCTATCACCGAAACTTGGCTTCACGCAGCCTCTGGCCCACTACTCTCCCTTGCCATCCCTCCAGGTTATAACATTATCAGACACGATCGTAACTCTAACCAGTCCAAAGGTGGTGGCATTGCCATCATCCATAAAAATGCTCTAAACTTCCACCTCTCCTCTGTGCATCACTTTTCCTCTATGGAAGCACTGACAGCCAAACTAGCCGTCACTCCTAACCACTCTATCACCTTCCATCTACTTTACCGGCCACCTGGGCCGCTATCCACCTTCGCTGAGGACCTCTCCAACATCATCACTCATAACACCAAAACCAAATCCCAAGCCTCGATATTAGGGGACTTTAACCTGGGCCTCACTGATCCCAATGACACTGCTGCCATGACTATTGATAATATGCTTATGAATACAGGATTCATACAGCTTATCAACCAACCTACCCACGTTAAGGGCAGAACCCTCGACTGGCTAGCCTCCCACAATTGTCCTATCCATATCATCTCTAACCAACAGTATGCATGGACCGACCACAACTTAATTACATTTAACATTCAATCCATACCTGCCAGCCTCTCTCCTCCCATTGCACCGGCTACTGCCACCCGCAATAAACGTGACATCACTTGCGACAGACTCCTCCCCCTCCTCCTCCTGGCTCTCAATGCCCAGGTTCGCTCATGCTCCGACCCAACGGCTATGGTTGACACCTTTAACCTCGCTATGCAAAAAGCCTTAGATATCATCTCCCCATCCAAATTGAGAAAACCCAAACCTCGAGCCCACCTGAACTCTTGGTTCACACCCCAGCTCAGAACCCTGCGCAAAGAAAAACGAATTGCGGAATCACATTGGAAAAGCAACCAGTCCGCAGCCAACAAATCGTGCCTCCTCCTGGCCAACCTTAACTACAAGAAAGCCATATTCCAGGCTAAAAAAGACACTTACAATTAACGTATCGAACAAGCCAAATCCAACACCAAAGAATTGTTTAGAATCCTAGAAGAACTTGAAATCCCTGTCACTGCACCAGACACTTGCATCAAAGATAGCACTTGGTTTACCAAAATCCAAGAGGCTCTCCTCGGCAAGATTGCCACCCTCCAAATTAAAATCAATAACAAACAATCAAGCCTACAATCAAACCCACAACCCAACCCTAACCCCACCGTAAACCACCCCATCCCAGACTCTCTGACTCCTTTTAGCTTCTCTCCACTCTCCATTTCCGAAGTGGAAAAGATCATCACCAGCCTTAAACCGACCAATTGCCAAGGCGACCTCTGCCCGGCAGCTATAATCAAGGAAGCAGCTCATGACCTAGCGCCATTCATTACTACGCTCATCAACTCTTCCTTTAGCTCTGGTATCGTACCTGACAATCTAAAGGACGCGTGGGTCATCTCCTATTGAAAAAACCTACCCTGGACGCTAGTATACCCACAAACTACAGGCCAATCACCACGGTCCCGTTTTTACTAAAAATGCTCAACCGTGCAGCATATCTACAAATTCAAGATTACCTTGAATCTAACAAACTCTTGGGACTTAGGCAATCTGGGTTCCGGCCACGTCACGGCACTGAAACTGCCCTCATAGATTTAAAAACACAGATTGAAGATCTAAAAGACAAAGGCAAACTTGCTCTCTTACTCCTCTTGGACCTTTCGGCGGCCTTTGATCTCGTCAATCATGAAATCCTCTGCCACCACCTTAAATCAGCTGCACACTTCTCCGATAAAGCTACAACCTGTATTAGCTCCTTTTTAGACAATAGATCTATGCGTGTGTTCTCTCCACTAGCAGCCGCCCCACCTGCACCTGTCTCCTGTGGCGTGCAACAAGGATCTTGTGTTTCACCCACGTTGTATAACGTGTTCACCAAATCTCTCTTCGATATCTTGGACTATCTGGGTGTCACTTACACCAACTACGCCGACGACACCCAGATACTAATCCCTATCTCAGGTGACTACACGGCTGACTCCCTCGCTATCAATGTCATCTACCAGGTCATCCAGGCATGGATGGCTCAACACGGACTCTGTCTTAATGATGAAAAGACTGAGCTCCTTATTCTTCGTTCGCCACAAAAACTTACCAAACTCAACCCTGCGTTCAAGTCCTTCATCATCGATGGGAATATTATCCCAACCGCCAAGGACACAAAAACCCTAGGGATCTACATTGACCCGACCCTATCCCTGACCAGACAAACTAACTCAGTCTCTTCCGCAGCAGCTTATACCTGCAAGCTTATTACAGCCTGTCGCCCTTTCCTCTCCGCAACCAATTGTGTCACCGTGGCTAGAACTCTTGTATTATCTAAGATTGATTACTGCAATGCACTGTACCTAGGCACCAATTACTGCAACCTAAACAAGTTGCATATTCTCCAAAACAGTGCTATTAGAGCTGCCCTCAACATTCCCAGGCGCCAACACATAT